>NC_053019.2:25348916-25963781 GCF_016746245.2 Drosophila santomea
CTTCAAGAAAAATCAACATGCATCAAAAATATAAAAATTGCTTTATTTGTGTTAAGAAAAAAAACCCGTTGGAACTTTAATTAGTAATTTTTTCAAGTGCATAGTTCCCATTCTAAAGTTTTCGCTTCGTTTTGTTCAATGCCCAGCAGACATTTTTTGAAAACACAATCCATGAAGAATGTAAAATACTTTGTCTCGCCCTCACACGCACTCTTGACCCGTGGGACTCGTAAATTGTGCAATTTTCTCATTGTTGCTAATTTATATGACACGCCCGAGAGCCGGCGAGCATTAAATAAGGAGAACGGGGCAGTTTGAGGGGGGCAATTGAGACAGGACGAGCAGAGAGAGGAGTTCGACAGGACGAGCGCTAATTCAAGGCAAATAATGCGTTGCAGGCGTCAGGCGGCGGACCAAAATGGTTTCATGGCCAAAAGCCAAAGCCAAAGCCAGTCGGAACAGAATACAAGTGTGAGTGGGTGTAGAGTACAAAAAAAAAATAGAAGAAAAACCCAATAGGAAAAAAAGAAAGCCGAGCAAACAAAAGGAAATAAACCGAAGCACGTAACTTTTGGTTAACCAAATGGAATATGACGGCTTTGGTTGCTCTGACCCACTCACAGCACATCCTGCGCGGGACGAGGAGTGAGGGGAGGAGTGTGGGTGCGGGGGCGGTGTGGATACATCCTTATCCCCAGACACAGAGACAGACCCTCGACCTGGCAACCCACCAACCCAGCAACTCAGCTCCAGCAAACCCCACTGGCCTGTTGTGTTAGTTCAAATTACCTGAAAGTCCTTTTGGGCTTTTGAGTTGCTACACCCAGCTGCATGGCCAAATGGAATGCGCAGGATGAGCCAAGTAGACCACTGCAATTTGCTGATTTTTGCCAGGAATATGAGATTCATACATATACATGGTCTTAAATGGAATTAGAGATATCCAGGTGGTGTTAGAATTTTCTTTGTAACTGTTAGATTTCATAACGCACACGGAATTAAGAATTTAGTTTGCCACAATTAAAGGCAATATTTGTGTGTTATAGAATTTCGTGCTATTATTATTGCCAACTTTGAGATAATTATACGTGTAAGCTATGTTTTGATGTCGTATTAACTTACAGCTTTTAATTGGAAAAGGTAGCTTTGCAATTGCACATAAAAATGTGCAAAAAGATCTTAAAGTTTAACAAGAGAACTTAATTTAGCTCACATTTCCAGCAGCTTGTGCCGGTCGCTTAACCGCAATTATCCTGACCACTGAAACGCAGCCACGTATGCGAAACTAATTACTAAGTAGGAGAATCTAATAACTTTATGGCATTCGCTGGCCACTCACTTTTTCCAAGTCAGTTGGTCGGACAATCCGCTTAGCTCCAGTGAAATTTTGTGTGAATTAAGACATTTTTTATGCTGCTTGTGTGTCTGATAAGAGGCAGCTAAAGGAGGAAAAAAAAACCTAAAACTCATTTGGCCATTACATCCGGTGGGTGCATCGCTCCTGCTAATCCTGGCCCAACTTTGTTGCATTATTTCAAGCCAAGTTTGGAAACAAAACGATGTGGAAATAGCCAAGTTTTTTGCACCCAGCTAGATGGATTTAGAGTGGGTAGTGGGGCGAAGGCTGCTGGCACATTGTATGCGAAATATATTTTGCATGGAGCCCATCTCTGCTCTTTCACAGTCGAAAGTTGAAAGAATATTTAGTGCCTGGCTATAAACTGAACAATTTGCTGTCAAATTATGCCTTTGAAAGGCACAAGTTGGGCATGGCTGCGTTGGCAGGAGGTACAAAGTGTCGTAAAAAGCGCATGAAACTGTGGCAAACACTTGAGGCAACACACAGGAGCTCCCCAGAAAGTATGCAACATTTTCGGGCGTTTTTATGGCTGACAAAGGAAAATGCTGGTCGTGAGGAGGGGGGAGAGGGGAGAGGACAGGCGGAAATGAGATGAAAACTGGACACCATGTTGCAAGCTATTTATTGAACAACAGAGGGACGGGGCAGGGGACAGATGCATCTACAGAGAGGGGCAGAGATGCACTTAACATGTGTGAAAAATGCGTTCAAGGCAAAAGCGCCCAGAGAAGCTAGCTCGACCAGGTATTAGTGTGTGTTCTCCTTATTCAGCCTTTGCACTGCAAGAAATTTGTTATAAGTTATATACTAATTCAAAAACAAAATGTAACCTACCGGCGAAAAATATATTTCAGTTAGATAGCAATAAAAGTAGTTGTTCAAAAGAGGAATGTCATACCTCGTTGAATTCGTAACAAAATTCACTATTCTCTTGTGCTGAAAAAAATGTTCAAATTTTTTTCAAATTTTCGCAAATTTTGATGATGGTTAGTATTGGTATTAGGAGTGCAAAAATGTAATTCTTTTAACTTTCTGACCATTTTCAGCTAAATTATACCGAAAATACCAATCGAAAAATATTGAAATTTTGGCGAAAATCGATTTTCTGTTTTGTTGCGTAAATAATTATCAGTATTTTGATCACATCATTCGAAATTCTGGTCCAAATATGGAATGTCATACCTCGTTGAGTTCGTAATTAAATTTCCAATCGAACTGTGTTTTCAAAAAAAAATTCTATTTGTTTCACATTTTTTGCAAATTTTGATGATGATTTAACATCAAATTTTGGCGAAAATCGATTTTCTGTTTTTTTTTCAAAAATTATAAAAATAGTGATTGGGATAGTTAGCTATGTTTACAACACGGACTTCATTTTACCTGTGCCACCTCTTAGCAGTTTCTTCAACGTAATAATTAATTGGAGTCCAAGGAAACAGTTTCCATGATAAGAGCATAACATTTTGTGCAGTGTACCTTCTTGCCTCCTTGTTTTACCGCATCAATGCGTTCATGTGTACGTTGAGGGTATTTCGGTTCTGTTGTTTCCTCGGGCTTCGTTCGCCTGGCAAATTGCCATAAAAAAATGTTTTCAAGCGCCACAAAATATGCAACACTCACTCTGCACATCAGAGAACTGCAAGAGTGGCATTTTTTGCCACCCTGATCACACTCAACAATTTTGAGTGCGGGTGCCACTCACACCGGTTCTCGCGGGTACATACAAACACCCGCTCAAAATATTCGGGTGTCTGCAAACACCCTGGTGCCTGCGCACCCGAATCAATGCGGCACCCTATGTCGCGGGTACCGATCACACTCGCCACTCATAACGAAGGGTAGAGAAGGCAAACATGCAGAAAAAGGCAAGTGCCTTTTTTTGGTAAACACCCGGGTGTTTTGGTAAACACCCGGGTGTTTTGGTAAACACCCGGGTGTTTTGGTGAACACCCGGGTGTCTGGTAGACATTTGAGTGCCTGTGGTAGGTAACATACGAAAAAGAAAAGTACATTAAGTACTGAAAAACGAAATATATTATGCCGAAAATCTGTAGATTTATGCATTCTTTTTACAGAAATTTCACCAACACGAAATAGACATTTCTTTTTTATATCTTATATTATTTGCTTTGTTACAATTTTTAATATTTAATTACCATATTTAACTTTGTATGTATAATTTTTCTTTTTAAAATGATAAAAAAAAAACAATAGAATTGTGCTAATTAAGTATAAATACTATTTAATAATATACCTAATATATTATTTAATAATACATAAGTTTGTTTTTTGTAAAGACATTAGATGCATCAAAACGCAAAAACATGTGCACGACCTTTTTCTTGGGTGTTTCCATTCACCCTAAATTTTTTGGACCGTGTCTCGCTTCCACCCATACAATTTTTATGCATACAGAAAAGTACCTGCGGCCGATTCTTGCTTGCGCGTCACCCACCCTAAACTTCTTTGCACAGCAGACACCCGGGTGTTTTTGTGCAAGTACAGAAAAACACCCTGGTGGCAAAACACCCGGGTGTTTGTCATTGCTAAATTTAGGGTGTCTCCAAACACCCGGGTGCGGAGACTCCCGGTGTTTAGCGGGTACACTTAGGGTGCCGGTGGCTTGCTGCAGTTCTCTGCTGCACATGCACTTGTGAATGCGAGTGTGCCAGTCTCTGTGCGTTTCTGTATACTTGTGTGTGTGTGCCCCATAAACTATGTTAAAATGTTGCGCATTGCATTTTCTTCGCGAATGGAACTTTTCGGGTTTGAATTAAACAACGCACGTATTTCACACCTGCCAAGCATCATTCACTCCAGTGAGGCGATATGATGGAAATGTGGAAGGCTGGATCAAAAGCTTCAGCCTTGGGGGCTGGGAAAACGCGTTTATCCATATGAGTGACAGACAATCACGAGTGCCAGAGTGATAAATGAGCGATAATTTGGCTTTGCGAGAAATGCGGGCACTGAATTTAAATTAAAAAAAAACTTTAAACTTAACTGAAATTCAAACCAATTGGGCATTCGGTTATTTAATGATTTAAGTCAACTGCTTAACACTTGCGTGCTGTGTTTACCAAACACTTCAAACTGGTAGTTTTCAAGCGCGGCGTCTTCAGGCTATTAACTGCCATCTAGCAAATTGAAATCCTTGTTAACACACACACACACAAACGCACATGTTGAATTCACCTAACTGCAACTGTGCTTGTGGGGATTTATTTCCAGTTTCCCGTTTTTGTTGCCTCCGATGGAGTGGAGTGAAGTGAAGTGCAATGAAATTGAAGCAAGGAACCCAAGTTCCTGCACTGCCTGCATTTTTCCACCCTGCCCCATCTGGTTTTTGCACTTTTCACCCAACACACGCACAACTTTCACTGATTGTTTAGACTGCCAACGCGTCGCCTCTAACTATGCAACAAATTGTTGATGCAGTTGGTGCAAAAGGGGTGTAGAATCCCATCCGGGCTTACTCACTTTTTTGGCACTTGACTTGACAGTTCACCCCTGCACTTTCCCTTCTGCACTTTCACCTTATGCAGCTTTACTTGTGTTTTAGTTTTCCAAATAGGGCTGCTGCTGCTGCATCGCTGCATCGAGGGCAAAACACTGGGGAGCTGGGCCCATGAAGTGGGCGGTTGGCTAAGGAGTTTGTATAGTTTGTATAGAGAGCAACCGCCAAAACCGAAAGCCGTTAACTCGAAGAGACTGCGATGGTGTTGACAATGTTTTAAGTGCTTGTGTGGCAGCTTCGCTCGATTTTTGCTTCATTAAATTCCACCCCAGCCCCGTTTTGCGCACAGACTTACCATACACCATACTTACTCACTTGGTCTATCTATTTTCCAGCTTTTGAAGCCTTCTTCTTCTTCTTGGGTTTTCCACATTGCTGCGCCGCGTCTGTGCTTATTTACGCAAACATAAATTTCCGGCTTAATACCGGAAAACTTTGCTCATCTTTCATACTCGCCTATTTTTTCCGCATTCTCGGCTATTCAAGAAGTTTGCTTTTAGCTCAGTTTTATTTCCGTTTATCTGAACTGTGTTATTTTCGAGGCAGCTTTTCGTCTAGACGATAGAATAGATAAGAAGGGAAAATACTTGCAACAAAGGGTATTATTTGCACTCAGAAATACGAAGTCTCCTGAGAATAGGCTTTTCTCCATTGTTACCAAAATTATATCTCTTCACATTGTACTTGTTTGGCAATCAAAATTTACTTGTAGCTTTTCGTACATCCTAATGCTTTTTTGTTTCAGTGTAATGCTTACCTGCCTCGTATGCAATGTGTACTTAAAGCTCTAATTTCTCTTATCGCCGCTGGACAGAGTGTGACTTAGACACTTTTGTGGTTACATAAATCTGAACCTTTCTTTTGTAGCCTCAGTATCTGGATTTTGCTCTTGTTTTAAAGGACCGAAGGACATGCTGCAGGATTGGGTGGTCTTTGTGTTGGCCAAAATTTAATTAATGTATAAAAAGTAATGGATCTGGATAAGCCGTGCATTGTATTTTACCTATAAATTGTGATGTCTCACTCCATAAATCATCTCATATTCCCTTAAAAGCATAGAATAGACAAAATTATGGTTCCCCACTGGGTTCATAAGGGAAAAGTAAACATTTTCACTAGCTCGCATTTCTCCATTAGAAGGCCACCCCCTGCAAAGCAAATTGATATCTCATCTCATACCTCACCACCACCGAGCAAAAAAAAAATATGGAAAGGAAAAGAAAAACAATTTCATACTTTTTCCTTGACGTTGCATTATTGGAAACTGTTCCACCACTGCACAAACTACAAACTACCCCGAAATATGAAATGAAATGTGAAACAAAAAGATGCGAAGCACCTCGACAAATTTTGATTAATGCATTTCAATAATAATAGTACCCCTTCCCCCTCCCCTTCCCCTCCCCTCCCATACACTTTCATCTGCCAGCTGCCAATTTGCAATTTGTTTCGCATTTGCACTTTGATGGTTTCATTTTATGGTACCGGGGGTGTGCCACTGATGATTTGCAATATGCCACAGAGTTGAGGGCGACTAAAAGGGGAGTGCAATTGCTGAAATTTGTTACGCAGTTACTTGCGAATTCTGCCAGCCAAAAAAAAAAGTTTTTCAATCATGACACGAGATTGAATCTGGCATATTTTCTTGAACTGAACGGGATGGCTACAAAACTCTTTAACGCTTTGCAGCGCATTTTCTTTCGATCTTCAGCCGCATCCCCGTTTTGCCCATCATTAATTGTTCCTTTGTTGGCAAAGTTTTTGGCTTTTCCCTTCACTAACAATTACATTCTTTGCCATGCATAAGTTTAAAGTAATTTAACTTCTGACGAGCTTTCCCCGCCTTCCATCCCCAAAACAAGTCGAAGAAGTAAAGAACGCGAACTTGGCCAACTCTTTTCTTTGTTCTTTTGGCTCTTAAGCGTTTTAAAATTGCAGGCCAACTAAAAAACAAAGAATTCCAAAGTTCAGTGAAGTGTGAATTGATTTTTCAAGACATAGTTTTTGCAGCAAAAGGGAAAATTATTAAAATATATAAACTTTTTTCTATGAAGATAGTGTAAAGTGGGCTAAAAACTTTCCGCAGAGAAAAATGGCAAAACAAAAATTAATTAAGTTCTTGTACTCATGGCTGAAACAAATGGCTTTGTACTCTCGTTTGGGCCACTTGACGGCCTCTTAAGAGCGAAACATATCACCCCCTCTTTGCCAGCGAAATACCCCTTAAAACCCCATTAGCCATCGTAGCAACTCGCAGAAAGCACAGCGAATTCCCATGGGCGCCAATTGAAGTTGAGGAAACATCAGAGCCAAAAGCCCACTCAGACCAAAGTGCCCAGAAGGGGGGAAGTGCAAGGGGAGTCGAGTGGATACCTCAGATCTGAACATGCGTTATGCCATATAAATATGGGGGACCTATGACCTGCATTGACACGTGCTGGCATCCCAACGCAACCCATTCCGCATTGTGTATTTATGATTATTGTTATTGCGCCGGTGTATGTGTCTGTGTGTGTGTTTGTGTGGGTGTATGGGCAATACATACGTATGTGTATATATTTATTTGCCACCCGCAATTCCTGCCCCACCACCCACCTTTTGCGCCCCCCTATTTTGCGCACCTGATGTTGTTTTTCCTGCTGTCGAAGTCAATTTGTGTCACGGCCCCCGTCGAAGGCGGCTACGAAAATAGTTCAAGACGGGAGGCGGGTAAATTCAAGGAAACACCGGAAAACAGTGGAAAAAATTCTAGGGATAATTATAATATATAACTTTAGCTGTGTAGATAGATTAAGATTTAAATTTTAGACAGTAGTGGTTACACAATAACTAGCAATGCATTCTATGTTCATGAGAACTTTCTTATCGCAATGCTAGTCAGTGATACCAGTTTTCCTGTGCAAATTATTTGCTAAATTTCGAGTTATTTATCCTGCTCTCTTGCTTTTTTCATTTGCACACTTGGGTGTGTCTCGTCCATTGCCAAGCATTTCAGACGTGCAAGGTGCAATAATAGCGCCCAACTGCACCGATACCTCCTGTAAATCACCAATGAGCCCAGAAGTCATGCGGACGAGCTTTGAGGTATGCAGCATAACTGGAATATGTTTCCCATATTGCAAAGCTCAGTTTTGTGGTGCAATCAGGGGTATAGATTGCGTTCCTTTTGAGCGCCTTTAATGAGAGCAAACTGCAGGGGAAAGCGATGCGAAACCAATTACCAGGCTAGGAATTCAAGACAAAACCCCATTGGAATCAGCATCCAGAAGGAGGAGGACGGGGAGCCGAAACCTAATTTCAATCAATTTGGCCTAACAAGCGACAGATTGCCAACCTAACGAATCAATTTGATTTCCCAAACGAGACAAAAGAACTCGATGTCGTCGTACGGCAAACGGCAACAAATTTCGCATTTCGCATTTCATTACAAAACTAAAAGGCTGCGCAAGGATACGGGCGAGCATCAAAGGATTAAGGGGGCAGCTTCCTAAATGCTGCTCCGATTCGGTATCTCGAAAATAAAGCAGCGGTAGCAAGTGGCATCATTACTCAAGCAAATGGGACCATCATCAGTCGATGGCCGGCGAAGTTCCATCTCCATCCCAGACAACAAGTGCAATCAATTTTCAACAAAGGGCGATGCAATGCAATGCAATGTGAATGCAACTACATTCGTCTATACCCCCGCGCCCTTATTTTGCCACCCAACTACCCTTAATCCAAGCGCTCATCTGCATACAACTGCCTTGTGCCGCAAATGCTGATGCTGCCACTTGAAATGCAAAAATATTTGGAAATTCCCCGATTGCATTTGGGGCGCAGTCGACTCAACTCCATTCGAACAACAGCAGAAGCAGCAGATATCTTGATGGGGCTGTGAATGGAATCCGAGTGCGGTTAATGAGCCACTGCTGAGTCTCAAAAATGAAACACCTAAACTGTAGAAGCCCGCTGCATTATACTCTTTTTGGTGGGTTTTGGTCTGGTTCACCACTTCAAAGTGCTGGAATTCTGGCTTGTGGTTTTGGTTCAAACCATACGATAATTTCGCAGTTGAAGTGCACAGCTCAGCAAGCTGCATTTACACACTCATTAAGTGGAAAGTAATCCTATAATCTGTATAAAATAATATCATGTACTGGGTGCTCTAATATTTAATACTATGTATTGTATATCTTGGTTCTGTAGGCGCAGTAAGGAAATAACAGATTGTAATTATAAACTTTTTTCCATTATTGGTAAGAAACAGAACCGAAAAAATGGAGCAAAAGGACCCTTGGACCTGTTAACTCTCCTCCGAAAGCCAATAAATTTCGTTTGCTGTGCGTCGACTGTTTGCCAAAGGACATGCAGGCTTATCCAAGACTGCGAATGACCAAAGGACCCCCGTTTTTTTTTATTAAACAGCCAGCTCACGTCGTTTCCCCTTCCGCCAATGCAAACGAAGGCCTTTTATTTGTCCTTGCTCCTTGGCCATACAAGGAATCCGCTTTAAAACATGAAACTCTTTTTTTTCTGATTTTCGGAGTGCAGCGGCCATGGAAGTGATTCGTCAAATTCCGCATGGCCATATATTGCGAAAGGACATTTTTGGGAGAAAGGATGTCGTTTGTTTGCAGGACTCTCGTGTTTTGTTCAACGACTTTCGGCGCGAAGTGGCCTCTCGGTGGCCATCCATCTGGAGTGATGCTTCTTTTATTGGACATCGGATTGGAAATCGCATTCAAGGACTGCGATGCACGATTTAATCCACCTTTCAGCATTTAACAGCTGCAATGAATAGTAATGCCTGGTTGTTGTCAATTCAATTTGAATATTAATTTTCACCTGTGCAACCGGTAAATGGCAAAGTGATTCGATCCCATCGGTGACTACTGAATGTGGCATCAATTAATATAAATACACACACTTTTCGCCACTGGGTGCTGTCCTGGCAATGTGATTAATATTCCGCAGCCAGGTTTTGCCGCATAATTTAAAACCAAAATGATTTTTATATTTTCAATTAATTTGAAACAATAAATCGAGATGCGAGGTTTGCCTACGAGAATGCATACAATTAAATTGCTGCATTAATTTGACAAAGGTTTCGTATGCAAGTGAATCGTTAATCACGGATATGATTAATCAAATAAATTGCATTTCGCATGCAGTGGCTACTAAAATTGTAAGAGCCCAGTGCAAATAATCCAGGAAATATAATATTACCCAGTCATTATGAACCAAATTATAAGAAGGGTATTTTAAATTACCATTGACAACTTGAGAGATTATTTCTAAGACATTTTGGGTACCATTTGCAATCGAATATTCTGCCATCGCCATTAGGACATTTTGTAGTTTGAGGCTATGGTCGAAGATTTCACAAAGGGTAAGTATCCTGGATCAACCCCCGTAAGATACAGATTTGCGAAAAGATATGTATTGCTCCCCCAATTGGCATAAAAGCCGAGAAATTGTGAGGGGAACTGCAACTTCATGCCAGGAATTTACAACAGCTGATCTCCTGCTTTATTACATTTTTTCCTTTCCTTTCCTTTTGCTACCCTGAAAGGCCAGATTCGGTTTTGTAGCTCACATTTAGCTACCCACAGGGGACAGTTTCGGCAATCCGAAGGGTTGGCTGTCCCACCTCATTGGAACTTCCAATTTCGAAGTGCAAAAATAAGAGGAAAAAACACTGAGGGAAACCATGTCATAGTGTATGTAGTTACAATCTCTCCCATGGAAACAATTATGTATTTTCGGGGTCCACAAGTTGGCCGAACGGTGGTAGATTTTTCCTTGGCCAGCCCTTGGGGTATATATCACCAGCACCTTGTGGAAAGCTGGCATATGCGTGGGTGTGGGTGTGGGTGTGGATTCGACTTTTTGTTTATCCACCCATAAGTATGGCCCAGAGCTACAATACCCATTTCAGTCTTAATGCATGGAAGATCATAATGAGGTTTGACCTATGGATAAAGTGGTTTCGCCACTCATAAACAAAGCGAATACACCGGGAGGCAAATAAAACCCATAAACATGGCACGTTGAAGTGCGTGGAGGCTGACCCGCAATTGTTTGTCGCAAATTGTCGCCATTTTCTATAAATATTTTAACAAAAGGCTGGCAAAGGAAAACTTACAGCCGCCAACCGGAAAAGCATACATATACGTTTTTATGGCATCGTTGTGCTGATGAGGGAAACAAAAGCCAGCCAGGTAACCAATGTGCATATGCAAATGGCAACGTTGGTGCCCAAATGATTGGCAAACAACTCGACATGGTTGTGGGATTTCCAGACGAGTGTGTTTTGTGCCGAAAGCCAGGGATATACTTAAAAACCGAACATTTAACGAGCTTTATAAGCCATTTCTTTTTGTTGGCTTATATTTGTTATGACCATTTTTTGGCCAAATATGGCAGTTAAAATTTATTGTTAAGTTTGTAAAAATTCACACAGATGCCTTTTTTGATGGCCAGTACTATTTTAATTCATCTTTTATTATATTACTTATTAATTATCCTTTTACGAGGGTCGTTTGATAAGTCCGTGACTTTTTGTATTTGCCGCGCACCTGCTCTAAATACAACACTGCTCCTGTCAGCAGTTATCGATTAACAGCTGACTGTAAAATTTTGAGAAAGCTGCGTTTTCTGGTTTGCGTTTTATAGGCATTGAAAGCAGACGATCTCGTGAATTTTAACGAAAATGGAAAAAAGTGAATTTCGTGTGCTAATTAAGCATTATTTTTTGCGTAAAAAATCCATCACCGAAACCAAGGAAAGACTTGATAAATATTATGGGGACTCTGCACCATCAATTTCAATGGTTAAGAAATGGTTTACTGAGTTCCGTTGTGGTCGTACCAGTACAAGTGATGCCGAACGTTCAGGTCGCCCAAAAGAGGTCGTCATGCCAGAAATCGTCGACAAAATCCATGGAATGATATTGGATGATCGGAGAATGAAAGTGCGTGAGGTAGCTGAGGCTGTAGGCATCTCAACTGAACGGGTACATCACATTTTACATGAATATTTGGACATGAAAAAGCTTTCCGCGCGATGGGTGCCGCGATTGCTCACACACGACCATAAGCGCAACCGTGTGACCATTTCAAAGGAGTGTTTGGCGATGTTCAACCGCAATCCAAACGAATTTTTGCGCCGTTTCGTTACCGTAGACGAAACATGGATCCACCACACCACACCAGAGACCAAAGAACAATCAAGACAGTGGGTTTCTCCGGGTGAACGTGCACCAAAGAAGGCCAAGGTGGGTCTGTCGGCCAACAAGGTCATGGCCACAGTTTTTTGGGATGCACAAGGTATCATTCACATCGATTACCTTGAAAAGGGTAAAACGATCACCGGCGAATATTATTCAGAGCTTTTGGACAGATTCGATATTGATTTGAAGCAGAAACGACCGCATTTGGCGAAAAAAAAAGTGCTGTTCCATCAGGACAATGCACGGGTGCACACGTGTGTAGTCAGCATGGCAAAATTTCATAAATTGGGCTACGAACTGCTACCCCATCCAGCATATTCTCCAGATTTAGCCCCCTGTGACTATTTTTTGTTTCCAAACATGAAGAAATGGCTCGGCGGTAAGAGATTCGGGTCAAATGAAGAGGTCATCACAGAAACAAACGACTATTTTGAGGGCCTTGAGAAAACCTATTATTTGGAAGGAATAAAAAAATTGGAAAAACGCTGGACTAAATGTATAGAGCTAAAAGGAGATTATGTTGAGAAATAAAACGCTTCTTTGACGAAAAAAATATATTTTATTCAAAAAGTCACGGACTTATCAAACGACCCTCGTACTCGAACCTGCCGAGTGCACAAAAGGAGGATCAAGTAACCTACAATGCATGCACACATATGCATCGCGTTGGAAAAAATAACAAACAACAAATTGTTAAGTCCTCATTTTGTCTGGGAATGATGTTTAACCTTTTCGGATGGTGATCCCCAGCAGGGGGTGGTCGTCTTACCCCTCCTCCCCCCTTCAACAACCCACCGAGAAACGCCCACTCGCGCTGCTTTTGACATCTTTCACAGCTCCTGTGTGACAGTTTACAGCTCTCGCAGTTCTCGTAGTTTGCAGCTCAGCCCATGGGCTTGGGGCTCCGTTCCCAGCACCTGTCATCGCTTTTAACACTGTTTAATATTTTCCAGCATGCAAGCGGTGGAAACCTCACCACCCCTCCGCCCCCTCAGCTTGCCCACTTCCGACTTCCTTGGCCCGCCCACTTAATTGAAAATCCAAACTGCATTTCCTTCTTGACGCGATGGGGCGTTGGATTGCTTGGTTGGTTGGTTGGTTGGTTGGTTGGGTGGTTTTGTTGGCGGTGAGTGCTTGTGTGCGAGCTAAATTAATTAGTAGCTAATGAAACGGGGCACATATTTATACAGGGCAGCATCCTGTCTGGCTGTCACCAGGTGCAGGTCCCTGTCCCACTTCCAACGCCCCTCATCTGACATCCCATCGATGCCCCAAGGCATCCACTGGCGACGGCGAAAAATTAACCATTTTCAATGGCAATTGAACACATTGAGGTTCTTGTTCTCTTTAAATACAGTGGGGGAAAAGACATGGTTTCATTTTTCATGAATTTTATTTAGCTGCTCCGCCTCATGCGAAACTTTCTCCCAGTGTACGTATTAATTTAAAACCACACTCAGCTCACATAGCTGCCAATGGCTAAGCCAATGTCCCTGCTCCTTCTACGCTCGTTTTTTCACTCGCTCCAAACAGCCATTTATCAGGGAGTTCCCCGAGGTGGCCTGCACCAGCGAGTTGATTAATTAAATTGTTGACAATTTTAAGAGCTGCCATGGAGTGGGCATTATTCACAGCTTAACATATCCCTCTTTGCCTCTAAACGATTTGTTGCTGGCAATGTTTGCCATCGTTTTATTGCCTTTTCTGTGTCATCTATGTCGTTGGCGTCATTGCACTAGAAAATAAGCTTCATGCGGTTAAGATCGCTTAACTTGGCCAACAAAGTATTTATTTTGTATGCTGTTATGATGGCTGTTTTCTTCAAGATTATGTATTGAATTTATACCATTTATTTATACAAACCACGTATTAAGCAGCTTAATAACAGTGAATCCTTTCATTGCCAACATAAAATCTTATTATTTGCTTAATATTATATTTATTTATGGCTAAGGAAAGTAGTATCCTGGTGAGAGTCCTTGATTGAAGTGTGGGCAGCTTGACTGCCATAAGTCACTTTTAATTGAAACCGCATCAAAACAATTAAAACTAAGCCAATTGCCAGTCTAGCCCTAAGAGCACTCAGAACTCGTCCTATATACGTATATCCTTTTTTTTTTTTTTTTCAAAAATGCGGATACCCAGTGGACTGCGTGTTTGTGAGCGTGTGCGAGGTATTAACTTAACTTTTCCACCCAACTCAATTAAAATGTTAGACAAAATTGCATATGCACAAGAGCAGGCAGCAAGTAAACAAATCCAAGTGTACATATGTATGTGTGTGTGTGAGTGAGTGTGTGTGTGCTGCATAAATTAATAAACTTGATAGTGGGCGCGCGAGCCGGGGGCGTGGCACCACTCGTCGGACATAAAAACTAAACGAGCTTTGAGCGCCGGGCGACACGTACGCAGCGAGTAGCAGCAATTAAAATTTTAGTAGTTGCCCAGCCGTGCCAACAGGGGGTTAAGGGTGGGGCATAGTTGGGGGTTAAGGGTGGGGCATAGTTGGGGGTTAAGGGTGGGCACAAGTTGGGGGTTGGGGTCTCAGTCTGCTGCTGTGGGCGCATATGTATGCCTCACCTATCATCCTGTGCGATTCAATAGCTCGAATTTTTCAACAAACACTGCAAAACATAGGGGGATAGTCTGGAAGCATCCTTGCTCCTGCTTTTACTTAGTTTAAAGCTTGGGAATTTCATGTATATGCCTCTTACTCTTAACAACTTTAAAATTATATTTATTCATATATATGCCAATAAATATAAAATAGTATTTAATACATTAGCGAAACTTCTAAGTTATGCAACTTGTTCAGACCTTCAACTACATAGCCCAACGAAAATGAAAAGTGGAACGTGTTTGCAAGGATAAAGAAGTGTGAGAAAGTGGCGGCCGGAAGGAGAAAGCCTCTTCCGCTGTTAACCAAATCAACGACGACATCCTGCTGTGAGCCTAAATAAATTGTGTTGCATACTTTTATGCGTTTACCCGAGGTAGCAAACTTTGTGATGGTTTTGGCCTAGTCCTTAATGATGTGCCAGTATTATGTTTGAGGTGGGTGTACATAGATGCCTGGGAATTCAGAAATTCGCTTACAATTAAGTCCAACTTAAAACACACTTATTCACACACTTATGGAAAACATAAGTGTGGCAAAGAGAATGGCGGCAGGAATGCATGACAATCACCTCCCAAATTGGTCGAGTTCTTGTGGCTGGCCATAACAATGTGGGCCAACTTTATGGCCCAGTAGTTGCCATAACTAATGCTGTCAACGTTTCTGCACAACTAATTGTAATTGTAATTGCAAAATAGTTTGACTCACAGTCGGCTTCGTGTGCAGCCCTTAAATTGCAATTTGCCAAAGAATTTAGCACAATGAAATTCAATTAACAACAAAGCGCACACATTCCCACATACACACAAAGCTCTCAAAACTGCGGCAAAATCCCAGCTACTATTTTATCTCACTTACACAGGAGCTGCGAGGAAGAGAGATGGCAAATAGCGAGGGAAAGGGACGCAGCAGCTTATGTCATGCGTCACTAAATCAGAACAATTTTGCACAAATTTCAAAAATAATAAAAGCCCATTTTAATTACACTCATGCTCTGGCCTAAAATTGTGGTATTTTTTACACTTGCAGAAAAAATTGGTTTAGATATACATATATAAAGCAGGGTTCCTTTTCAGAAGCAAACTAAATTAACGATTTGTATTTTGTGTATAATGAATTTATGAAATATTATATTGTCAAGCCTTTTTCGGCCAATATTTCTCTATACAAAAAAGTGTACATTTTTCCGAGTGCATTTGAAATGACACGCTGCATAAATAGCTTTCTGTTTTATTCATGTTTTGGGCATTTGATGTTCTCACACATAATAGGGATTATAATAAAAGTAATGGAAATTTCCAAACCCTGACTAACGGTCTATTTCGCCAAAAACGATGTCCAGCGATCCAATAATGGCCACAACATCGGCCAAAAGATGGGCGGGTGCCATTTTGGCCATGAGCGCCAGATGAGCATAGGAAGCTGGACGAATCTTGCAGCGATAGGGACGCGATGAGCCGTCGGAGATGAGGAATGCTCCAAATTCGCCTTTGGGCGATTCAACGGCACAGTACGTTTGGCCCGGTGGCACACGGAATCCCTGCGAGAAGTGCTTGAAGTGATGGATGAGATCCTCCATGCCCTCCTTCATTCTGCTCCGCTGCGGTGGACAGATCTTCAGATCATCCACCTTGATCTCACCCGGTGGCATGCGATCGATGCACTGCTTGATGATATTCACCGACTCGCGCATCTCACGCATGCGCACCAAGTAGCGATCATAGCAGTCACCATTCGAACCCACCACCACATCGAAATCCATCTCATCATAGGCATCGTATGGCTGTTGCTTGCGCAAGTCCCACTTGACGCCAGTGGCCCGCAGAACGGGTCCAGTGCATCCATAATTCAGGGCATCGTGTGCGGATATGACGCCAATGCCAATATTACGCATACGCCAGATGCGATTGTCGGTCACGACGTCCTCCACCTCGTCCAAGCGATGGTTGAACTGATTGATAAACTGGTACAGATCGTGCATAAAGCCCAGTGGTATATCACTGGCCACGCCCCCCGGTCGAATGTAGGCGGCATGGAGACGAGCGCCCGAAGCTCGTTCCGAAAACTCATACAACTTTTCACGTTCCTCGAACAACCAAAAGAGTGGCGTTATGGCACCACAATCGAGCACCGACGAGCCTATGGCCATCGTGTGATTGGTGAGTCGCATTATCTCCGAGAACATGGTGCGTATGTACTTGGCCCTGGGTGGAACCTCCACATTCAGCAACTTCTCCACCGCCAGACAGTAGGCCAACTCATTGGCCATGCAGGAAACGTAGTCCAGACGATCGAAATAGGGCAATGCCTGCGTATACGTCTTGTACTCGATCAGTTTCTCGGTGCCGCGATGCAGCAGTCCAATGTGGGGATCGGCATTGAGTACCGTTTCATTGTCCAGCTCGAGGATCATGCGGAGTACTCCGTGTGCCGCCGGATGAGCGGGTCCAAAGTTGATGAGCTTGGTGCGAAAGGTGCGATCGACGGGTGGAATCTTTTTACCCGTAAAATTGGGACGCTTCTTCCACTCGTCACCCTCGGGATACCAAACAATGTATTGCTGCTTATTCAGATACTCGGGATCTGGATACCAGAAGTGTGTGTTATAGGGCTTGTACGGCGGTCCGGGTGGATACAGCTCATCCCAGCTGGGGTCACATTCCTTAGCTTTCGGCTCCTCGTGGCAACCTTAAAAGTAGTGCACCTTATATTGAGTTTACCAGAGTGATCTACGTTGCTTACCAGCTTTGCTCGATGAGAAGACGCGGCGATTGAATAGTTTTCCCAAATCCGGTCTCTTGAAGGTGGACTTCAAGCCCTCAATGGTCAGATACTTCTCACTGAAACGATTCTTGTACGCCTGGAAACGTCGAATTTCGTTGGGCGTGAAGAGCTTGTCGGCCAACTTGCGCATTCCTTGCATTCCGCCAGACATGATGACCAGAGTATAAAGAACTTAACTTCTTTGGAAAATTAAAAATTTAAACAAATATGCTCTCCTCAGCTTACTGAGATGTTAACAGCAACGATTGCTATCTCCCAACATACAGATTACTATTTTATTTATTTCGTTATTTCGTTATTTCGTAAACAACCCATTAACGCATTTATGATGCTTGTTCACTCCTTGCAGATCTTCGATGATCACTACCACTTCGCACATCACAAGGTCTCGAAGCGGTCGCTCACCCCCGCCACGCATCACCAAACTCGCCTGGATGACGACGACCGCGTCCACTGGGCGAAGCAGCAGCGGGCCAAGTCGCGATCCAAGCGGGACTTCATCCGCATGCGACCCTCAAGGACCTCCTCGCGGGCCATGTCCATGGTGGACGCCATGTCCTTTGACGACTCCAAGTGGCCGCAGATGTGGTATCTGGTAAGTGATCGCAACTGCAAGCGAACTATTCATAAAAAATATAATGATGTTTGCACTGTTTAAATGTTCCAAGAACACAACAATAAGTATAATTAATATTATTATATTATATATAATTTATTATAATATATAACTATTCTCAGAATCGTGGTGGTGGCCTGGACATGAATGTGATACCCGCCTGGAAGCAGGGCATTACCGGCAGGGGCGTGGTGGTGACCATTCTGGACGATGGCCTGGAATCCGATCATCCGGACATACAGGATAACTACGTAAGCAGTGAGATTGGTTAACAACATTAAACCCATACTAAATGAGCATTCAATAACCCAAACAGGATCCCAAAGCCTCGTACGATGTGAACAGCCACGACGACGATCCGATGCCGCACTACGACATGACGGACTCGAATCGCCATGGAACCCGCTGTGCCGGCGAGGTGGCAGCCGTCGCCAACAACTCCTTCTGTGCGGTGGGCATTGCGTACGGCGCCAGTGTGGGCGGAGTCAGGATGCTGGACGGAGATGTCACGGATGCAGTTGAGGCGCGCTCGTTGTCGCTGAATCCGCAGCACATCGACATATACAGTGCGTCCTGGGGACCCGATGACGATGGCAAGACGGTGGACGGACCCGGAGAGCTGGCATCGCGCGCCTTCATCGAGGGCACAACGAAGGGACGTGGCGGCAAGGGCAGCATCTTCATTTGGGCATCGGGCAATGGCGGACGGGAGCAGGATAACTGCAACTGCGACGGCTACACGAACTCCATCTGGACGCTGTCCATCTCCAGTGCCACGGAGGAGGGACATGTGCCCTGGTACTCGGAGAAGTGCAGCTCCACGCTGGCCACCACCTACAGCAGCGGCGGGCAGGGCGAGAAGCAGGTGGTCACCACGGACCTGCACCACTCGTGCACTGTCTCCCACACGGGCACCTCGGCGTCGGCCCCGCTCGCCGCTGGCATAGCCGCCCTGGTGCTGCAGTCCAACCAGAATCTCACCTGGCGCGATCTGCAGCACATTGTTGTGCGCACCGCCAAGCCGGCGAACCTCAAGGATTCCAGCTGGTCCCGCAACGGGGTGGGGCGGCGGGTGAGCCACTCCTTTGGCTACGGATTGATGGACGCCGCCGAGATGGTGCGCGTGGCCCGCACCTGGAAGTCGGTGCCGGAGCAGCAGCGGTGCGAAATCAACGCTCCCCACGTCGACAAGTAGGAGATACAAATTGATTCACCCCTTCCCGTTCTTGTACTCATTTCCATTCTCCATTTGCCAGGGTCATTCCACCGCGTACCCACATCACCCTGCAACTGACGGTTAACCACTGTCGATCGGTCAATTATCTGGAGCACGTCCAGGCCAAGATTACGCTTACGTCGCAGAGACGCGGAGACATTCAGCTCTTTTTGAGATCGCCCGCCAACACCAGTGTCACGCTCCTAACGCCTAGGTAAGTGGAGCAGATGGTAGCCACCGCACCGAACTCCTGCTAATCCACTTCTTCACCAGGGTACATGACAACTCCCGTTCCGGATTCAACCAATGGCCCTTCATGTCTGTGCACACGTGGGGAGAGTCGCCACAAGGCAACTGGCAGCTGGAGATCCACAACGAGGGACGCTACATGGGTAAGTCGGAGTACTTTTTCCAGGATACCGCACATTGTGCCGTCAGATCGATGCTTTAAACCTGTACCGTTTTACATGCTGCGCTTTTGTGGAACTCAACCACCGACTCATCCACCTAACACCCCATAAACCCACCCACCGCCCATTGACCCACCGGCTTTTGTAGGCCATGCTCTGCTCAGGGAATGGTCGCTGATCTTTTATGGCACCACTCAGAGCATTGGTCCCAACGATCCGATCTCGGTGCCCAAGCCAAGTGGCTCGGAGGCAACCACCCCGAATAGCAGCAGCACCACCAGCAATCTGCATCAAGCCTATTCACCCCAGTATCCCCGCATTCCACCCAATAACTTTGGTAGCTCACCCTCGGGCGGGTCCAAGTTGCCACTGGGCAAAGTGCCGCCACCCAATAAATCCAGCTATGTGACCAACAATCCGCTGCTGAACTCTGCACCACCCAAGCAGGGCTACCAACAGATTTCCGCCACCTACGGCGTGATATTGGGCAAAGCCAATGGAAAGACTAACAATAACAGCAAGGAGAAGACCAACAACAACAAGGGAAACAAGGGCAGCAATGGTAACAAGGGAAAATCAGGCGGATCGGGCGGCAATCGCAAGGAGCAGACCACCCAGAGCACCATCATTCTGACGAGCACCAGCAAGAACAAGTACTACCGCATCTCGCAACAGCAGCAGCAGCAGCAGCAAAAGAGCAACAAGCAGGACAGGAATGGAGTGCAGACACAGAGACCCAAGGCCAACTCCGGCGAGAAATCCTACGATGAGAAGAATCGCAAAGTGGTGGGTGAGATCACGACGACTTCCGGCAACGGATCCATCAAGGCAGCCAAGCAGGTGAAAGAGAGCACCACCTCCACGTCGAATTCCCGCATACCCAAGCTTTTCGAGCGCTACGAGAAGATCCAGGCCATTTTCCCCGAACTAGAACCCTATGAGAACAGTTCGCCCAAGGGAAAACCGAAGCAGGCCAAGCAGGGCAAGCAATTCGAGGTGGATCTGTTTAGGCCCACCACTGGGGGAAATAGTCGGCAGGGCAATACGAAGAAATCGCCATCGGTGCCGCCGCCCTCGCAAACGATGGCCACCCTCTCCATATTGCCCATACTGCCCGCCGGCGGAAGTAGCTTCCTGCCGGATCAGAAGATCCTCAAGAAACAACAGCTGCTGATGGCCGCCGCCGGGGTCATGGCTTCTGCCCAGGAGGTGGAGGTGGAAATGGAGGAGGTGCCGGCGACTCCTGATTACGAGGCACGCAAGGACCACCGAAAGGAGGTCAACGGACCAAATGGTAGCCAACCACATTTCGGAACCACATCTGTTGCTTTTTAGTTTCATTTAAAAGCATTATTTCAGGAATTCTCAATACGACACCTTTTAATTTTCAACTTTTTGAATTTTAGTGCTCGTTTTCCGCGTTAAAATTCGTAATATTTCACTTTCTATTTTATGATTTTCAACATCTCGCCGTCAATGAAAGTTTGACAGCCACTGAGTGGCACTTTCTTGTTACTTTCATCAATCAAAGTGCAACTTTAAAATGTTTTTTTTTGTTCGGTTTGTTGGCCATTTGGCTGACGTTGCTATGGCAGTCAGTTTGGCAATTTTTCATTTTTTATCCCTTTTTGCCGGATTGTGATGGAAGTTGCGATTAGCTTTTCGTATAGTACGTATATCGTTCATATGGTAGATATATATTGGCCCTTCACTTGACTTGTTTGCCCGCCTGCAATCTGCAATATATCATACATTTTATAACATTTTGCGTTTGTCGTTCGCTGTTGATTTTGTATATGTGTTTCGATTTTATTTGGATTATTGAGCCCTTGGCTAGTCAGCAATAACTAAAAGCATTTGATTTCTCTACTCTGCGCTTTCAGCACAAATCACACAATGGGATATGATATTCTACGGCACCGAAACGCCCGCCCAACCCGAGGACGTGGCCAATCCCAGCCAGTCGAACCAGTTCAATCTGTATGGCAACGATATGGCCCACAACGACGTCGAGTACGATTCCACTGGCCAGTGGAGGAATATGCAGCAGGTGAGTCACACATCCCATTGTCTAGCTGTGAAAAACCCCTGGTTGCATGAGTAGCATATAAACTTTGGATACAGTGAACGTTTGCCCACTAGAAGATATCAAATCTGGCCTGATTTTGTATTCTAATGAATTGCTTCTAGTTTAATTCAAGAGTTAAATTTAATTTCTAGGAATAATGCTTGCCAAAAAAGTGCGTATCAGAGCATATAAGCTTCTAGTGCGGCTTTGTGAGCCTTGACTGTACTCATACGCCCCGTTGCCCTTCGTGTCCTGTTTATTTCTCGGTCTTGCGTCTTGCAGTGCCTTGTAGATGCTTTGTCCGGGAGCGAGGAGATAGGTAGTGATCTGAACCCGCATCAGAATCGCGGCACAATGCTGCGTGCTTGCATGTGGCTAGCTTGATTAAACCTTCAGTCAGACAGTCAGACAGTCAGACAGTCGCAGTGGCTTGCAAACTGTGCTGCCTGGCAGGACACTAGTCCTTTGGCAGGTAGCCTGTTTCTCGAGTTCGCTCGAGTTCCAGTTTGTTTATTATGATTTTTTTTCTCCATTTTTTTTGCCCCCAGCATGCCTTTTGTTGTTAATGTACGAAGTTGCCCAGCACGCGCCAATGCACAGCAGCCAAAGTATGCAAAGTACTCGCCCAATAGCGCTCATAAATTTGCAAATACTTGGGCATACACTGTCAGCAGCTATCTTTTGGGCCTGTTTGCCGCACTCCGCTCTGCTACCCTCCTCACCCCTCTATAACCAAGTCACCATCCGCCAGCATCTTAATTCCACTTTTGGCAGCCGTTTTTAAGCCTCGTCTTTGGCGGTGGGCCAGGAGGCAGTGCCTCTGTCAGGGACACCAGGACATCGAGGGGCACAGCGAAAAACTATAGCCAGCATTAAGTAGCAAACCTTCTTGTTTAAAGCTCCTTTCACTACAGCTGACCAAAGCTAACTTTCTCTATTGCGTTTGACCAAAAACGCGTAACATTCATTTTGGATAATATTTCGATATGTACTATATGTTGAAAGTATCATTGCTCTGCCATTTTTCTCCGTGTGCGGCGGGCATCAGCATTTTTCTAAACTTTGCCTACGTTTTGCCAGCCCATGGCTGCCTGGGCTTTATTCAAGTGCACTTTTGCCCCGGGCAGCCAGCAATTTTTAACCTTTTGGCACCTATTGTGCTTTAAAAGCGTTGCTGTTTCCCGCTGCCAGTGGCAGCCAATGGCAGAAAGGGATGTGCGGTAATAAAGGCGAGTGCAGTGACCTTAGTTTTTTGCGCCTCACCGCTCGTCCTGGCTGCAAAGGAAAAAAAACAAAAAAAACTTTTTGCATAACAAACACTTTTCCAGGCAGAAAAAGGGGTTGGGAGTGCCTCGTCCCTAGGATTTTCGTACGCCTAGCACAACTAGCACGCGACGTCATTGCATGTGAACTTAGATAGACTTGGACAGACCTTTTTCGGATTCGGATGGGGCAGCTATAAATAAGGCCAGACGGAGCCACATACATAAGTGCTTAAAATGCCAGACAGAGCGGCAACATGCAATGAACTACAACAACTCGAATCGGAGGGTTCAAAACTTTCAGCCACTTCTGGCTGGCCGAAAAAAACAAAACCAAAGGCACCGACTTTCGACTTTAAGCAGGAGTGATGGCCATAAATGTACCCAAATCCTCGACTTAAATGTATTTAATGTGCTTTTATTCACTGTTGATGACTTCAATTTTTGTGAATCTCTAACTCGAGCTCAACCTAATCTGCTTTTTATTAGTAAATCGCATTAGATTTAGTTTTGCTTGCCAGTCATTTAAACTGGACTTAGGCAAGTTCTTACCTCAGCTGTATTTTTCAGATGTGCATTTAGTTATTCTACTTGTTATTAATAATAATATTCTGATAGCGTTTTGATTGAACTTAACTGTTATGTGTTTAAAGAAGTTGAAACATCCCGAGAAAAATATTTTTAAAAAGCTCTAACTACAATTGAAGGTATCCTAACAGCTTGTGCCATCTTATACACCATCTTTAAGATTATATAATTCCCAATCTAAGCCCAGTGATATCCTTTTCCATTCCAGGTGGGCGATGTGGGCATGACCCGAGATCACAGCAACACCGCCGCGTGCCTTAAGTGGAGCGATCGCAAGTGCTTAGGTTTGTCCTTACTCTTTTTTATGATCATGCAAGTCTTCTTTCTAAACTTTAAACATGCCAACGACAACAACAACAAGAACAAGAACAACATTATCAAATGCATTAGATAATTTAGTAACAAATGACGGAAAAAAGAAAACAGAAAATTGGCAACAGAAAAGAAACAAAATTGAACTGTGTAAAGAACGAAAAAAATACCGAAATGAGATGAAAAGCGAACAAAGAATTTCCATTTAAAAGTTTGATGGCAAACAGTACGAGAAAAAGTAAAAGTAAAAAAAAATAAACAAAAATACAAGTAATTTAGAGGAGGCGTGCTGTGGAGAAGGAAGGAATCACTACAAGTCCAAAAAAATATACATACTAAAAATTTTGTAGTTAAATTTAAATGTAAGCCTAGTTGTACACAACAAACACAAGCAACACACACACGCACACATATGAGGGGGCGTGGCAGGATAAAAACAAAGGTTGTTCTCCATTGAGTATCCTTTACATTTTGTTTGTCGAGAAAATGGGACGCACAAAGCAAATTTTTGTTTTATTTTAGTCGAAATGCAATTCTATGCAGCTATATACAAACGTATCCTAAAATATATATATATATATATATTATACACATTATGTTTAAGAGTTTAGTTGAAATTTATTTGTACGATTCGTTTTTATTGTTTTCGTTTAGTCTGTTTGTGTTTGTTCTAAGCCTGTTTAGTTTGATTTGTTTTTCCCATGTTTTTTTGTCCAACTGCCTGCTTCCCATGTACACAGGAAAAAAATAAGATCACTTTCGATCGCTCAAACTTCCTTATGCCAAGTCAAACTCTTCATGTCATTCTAATCCTTTTACTTCTTCAAACTTACATTGTTTTGTTGTAATTATTAATAGCAGGTTTTTGTTTGATCTGGAAAATGCTGCATATATTTTCCTGTGTAACGATCTGTGTGTATATATGTGTACATGTAAACTAAATGCATTATTTCAGATATTGCCAAGCCAGCCAAGTAGTCGCGCCACAGTTTGAAAGGCACTGTACGCAAGCTTAAGCTTTTTAATTGTATTTTTTGCCTATTATTTGAGTCCCCTTCTTGTTTATCTGGTTTTGGATAAGAAATATTGTTTAATGCCATGCAGCCAAACGAAAGGAATGTTCAACACACAACACAACAACCACTGCAGTTTAGAGTTCATAGTAAAAGACTGTTTCTTAAAATTAAATCTTAAAAACTAAATCTTGGACAGCGGTAAATGATTGAAATGGGTCGATGGCGTGAAAGGATGCGAAAAATAAAAACCAAATCTAAGTAATTAATGGAAATATTTCTAGAGTTTAAGGCGCTAAGCAAAGCAAACCACTTTTGTATCAAAAATAAACGAAAACAAAACGAGAAATGGTCATGAACATAAACATGACCAAGTAAATAATATCCTAAGGTGTAGGGGTGAAGCATAGCGTAATAATTGAAAAGTAGGCAGCAACCACTAAACAATTAAATCGTATTTATATTAAACAATTTATAAAAAGTTCCTGCAGTTTTCAACATAAATCTAAAACGCGAAACACACTAATTACTACAAATTTTACACTTAATTGCCGGTTTATTTTGTCCACAATGCAAACAAAAACACAAACAAAACATATCTCTGTTACAAATTTGTTGCTTACTTAAATCATTATTATTAAACACAAATCAAAAGCAAATTGAGTGCAATAATTATTATTAAATCTTTAAAACTGTATTAAGCAGCAGCAAAATCTTCAAATGATTTCGTTTCTTATCAAACCGACAAACAAAAACATATCATTTAATATTTGTTTGATTTCGGAACTAAGTACAAAAACTATGTGTTTACTTAACAAATTTTATCCAAATTTACTTATCTCCTTTTGTGATTTATATTTCTATTCTATTGGTTTTGATTTAGATAAATATTCCCAATATCTATGCATTTTCGTTGTATGAATAATCATATCGTAACTGCACAATAAACAATACAAATATAAATGTTAATTTAATAAACAAGTTAATAGCGATGTAACGAACAAGAGGTGGAGTATCTTTTTGTTGTTGTTGTA
This sequence comes from Drosophila santomea, assembly GCF_016746245.2. Classification (NCBI taxonomy): domain Eukaryota; kingdom Metazoa; phylum Arthropoda; class Insecta; order Diptera; family Drosophilidae; genus Drosophila; species Drosophila santomea. Next base: position 25,374,927 of record NC_053019.2, read on the forward strand.
ATTAGCAAACATAAACACACCCACACACATACTTAGCCAGAGCATAAGATATAAACAAACTAAAGCTAGCATTTCTCTATCTGCATTGACAAGCAATCGAAAATAGTTGAATTAACCCCCCAATTCCTCAGTATACATGTACTTTACGCACTAGCAGCGAACAAAGCCGAAAATATTAACCAAGCCAATACACCGCAACACAAAACACAAACACTTACCAGTATTTGCCGAAAACTTAGGCAAGTACCCACATAAATTATGTTGAACAAATTTCCAAGTGAGTTTGGTTAGGAACACAACAAAATTCTGCTCCGTTTCCAAGTATTCTGTTGTTCTTTAACGCACACGCAGTTTTGGTACTTATTTATCTTCGAGGGCCAGAATACACTGGAAACAAAACTCTGAAGCATTAATTAGAGAGAAAGCCAAATTAATCTTTAAGCTTATACTAAACAAAATAAAACAAAAAAATTCGAAAGAGAAAAACAAACAAAACAAAAAAAAATGAGTAAAGAAAAACTGGTACTAGGGCATGGGGTAGAAACTAGAATTAAAACGTATTAACTTTAATGCCACGAAATTGTAAAAAAAAACATTGGAACAAAAACAGTAAATTAATGCTTGCAATTAGTGAGAGGAAACGAGATAAAATTAAACTTTTTTAAATGTAAAGAAAGCGAAACTGAAATTAAACACTTAAATTTAGTGACACAACCTCGTAGGGATGGTGGAAATTGAGAATGACGCAAATTCGAAACTCAATACAATTTTTTATGTATGTTTGTGTATATATCTATCTATATAATATCTATATGAGTAATAAATAAATGCATTGACAACGTAAAAACCAAAACTCCTTGAAGCCAATTTATTTACAACAATTAACTCGAAAACAGCAAGCGAAACATGCTCAAAAAATTTAATGAATATGAAGAAAGGAGCGCTCACAATTTGCCATTGAGGTTTTCAGATTGCAGACAAGGTGAGTGTGGCTTCAACCTAAGTATTGTTTTGTTCTACTTTTTGGTTTCAACGGAAAGTTCAATTTCTCCCTAATTTCTGTAATTCGTTTAATGCGTTACGTTGCCTTTTTAACACAATAAAAACCCACATTTTCATGTCCATGATTAGTGTTTTTGCTGGTGAAGGTTATACAAATATGCCTACACTGCCATCTTCAATCGCACACCGGTCTTTATGATTTGTTCTATTATTTTTTGAGCATGTTTTTCTTGCTGAGCTTGCTTGCAAAAAAAAACTTACATTTTTGGTTGCAAGGAATATGTTTCAGTTTCGAAGATTTTACGTACGCTTGTATAAGTTTGTTTTAAAAATACTTTAATTTAATTTGACATAAATTATTATAACTAATATTAAAACACTACAGCATTAGTAGTATTGGTTTAAAAAATACTCAATAATTAAAAACATATTACTCATTTAATTGCTTGTGTATTTACTTGGCTTTCCTTTTCAATCTCAACACGCACAAACATTGCTCAATTTCATTTCGTTTAAGTTTCACTAAGCTTTTGTAACCACATTCTAACCAACTATTTTCCACTTTCCTTTTCGCCAAATCTGTCGCTGAGGTAAATCTCATTCTAGCCACTTTGGATTATAAGTAAATATCTAACATTATTCCTCTCTAACTTTCCACAGAGTGCAATGACTCCGCGTATATGTATGAGGACCTGTGCTACGAAGTCTGTCCGGCGCACACATATCCGCTGGACAAGTTCCAAGCGGAGGAGGATGAACTGGAGGAGGAGGAGACGACGGCTCCGGTTAATCCCTACAGCAAGCCCACCACGGATCATTCCCCGTTGATGTCGAACAGCATTGATGACAAGCAGGATCCTCTGCAGGCGGAGGATCGGCGTCGTCGCACTCCCCTCGCCCAGCTGGTGGAGGTACCTTCTCGGGTCTGTGCCCCCTGCGATCGGAGCTGTTTGGAGTGCTACGGTGCCCTGGCCTCCCAGTGCAGCACCTGCTCCCCGGGCAGCCAACTGCGTAAGATCCTGAACGAGACCTTCTGCTATGCGTATGTGGTGCGCAGCACGGGAATGGCCAGTGTGGTGGATATATCTAAAATGGACGATCGGAATGCCCAGCAGTACATGACGGGCACAACTGTGCTGCTCCTGGTGTCGGTGATTTTCACCCTGATGGGCATAGCTGTGGCCGGTGGCATCGTGTATCATCGCAGGGCAATGGCTCGATCCAACGACCTCTACTCGCGAGTTTCCCTAATTCCCGGTGACTTAAGTGACTCTGACAATGAGGACGAACTGTTCACGGCGCACTTCCCAGGAAGAAAGAAGGAGGTCATTGAATATCACGATGAGGCGCCCAGCAAAAAGATCTCAACGGAAGATGAGAACAGCCACCTGGTACCCTGAATAATCAAATTAATTTATTAGTTAGGTCATGCATTTAGCCATCCCCATAACCACCAGAAATTTATATATATATACATCCTAAGCGACGGACAACCACATTTTTGTCTATATTTTCTTACATTCGACGGCATTACTGCTCCTTTATTTCAAGCCAAAATAGATTAAAGTATTAAAAGTAAAAGAAAAAAAAATCAAAACTAATTATATGTAATTTGTATGCCTTAATAAAATGATTTTAACTTAGCTCAAAATGTTTAATCAGTCAATGAAATACAAGTGAGTCACTGTAAAATCGATGACGAGAATGATCGCGACTTTTGTTATTTAACAACTACTGCTCGAAACTTATTTAAGAGGTATAATTCATCGATTTAACGATGCAACACTTGAGGTAATTCTCAATATGTTGATGTAAAGATAAGAATCTGTTGCATATCATGATTTTTTAGATTGCTTCTGAAGCCGTCCTTGACTTTCAGAAGGCACTTGTTGAGATACAGATACAGCTATATTGTTTTTATTGATGACTGTGTAAGTAGGTGAACTGCAATCTCAGCAGCGGTGACAACAATCAATTAGCTAATGGAAAAAATAGGAATTCAGGTGGAACCCGGCCAGGGCTTATCGGACGGGTTATCACGGAGCTGTCTGAAGTGTTCTCCCCCAGTGAGAACTGTGTTGACATCGCTCAAGAGCTTTATTTGTATAATACGCTGACCGAAGCCCCAACGAAATTTCCTCGATTTTCTTATCGCGACTATATTAGGTGGATCAACCAGTGCCTGACCGGCAGTTGTGTCTTGAGAAACGCACGACAATGAGGTTTATTTTACTATCCCTGCTGCTGGCATCCTGCTGCCTCTGGGAGGCGGTTCACACTTGTGCCAGCATCGAGCAGCGCTACAAGTTCGCCAACAGTAATGTCTACGTGCGACTTCGGCGCGGCGATAAGTTGCAGTATGAGCTGATGAAGGGCGACAAATCGCTGCAGACGGTGACCTTCGACAACTTTGACAGCAGCGCCAATCTGGTGGCCACCAGCAGTGGTAGCTACCAGCTCACCGATGGCCAAAGCATCGTGGAGTTCACCCTGGTCACAAGCGCAGTGGTTGCCGGCACTGGCAGCGAGATAACCCATGTGAAAGTATCCCGAGATCAGGTGCCGCAAGGCAGCCAACCCCGGGATTGTTTCCCCCTGAAGACCGGCACGACGCACTGGTTCAGTGGTCCGGAGCAGAAGCAACACTACTGGCCAGTGGAGCGACAGCGGCACAGCAACTACTCCTACCTGCCCAAGGAGCTGGACAACTTTGGTGTGGGCGAACGATATTGGTTGAACGGCGACGGTGTCTTTTTGTATGTGGAGAGCAATACTCCGCTGTTTATTGACCAGAATACGGCTGTCTATCCGGACCAGCTGTGTCTGAGTGCCATCAGTGCTCTGCCCTATGATCCTCGAGTGACCTCCGCCAAATTCGTTTACCACGTGGCTGTGGCCAAGGATGCCAAGGCAGCCCATAGGTATGCCGTAAAAACATTCCTCGGACAACCCACTGGCTACCCCGATGAGCGAATGGTCATGCATCCTGTGTGGTCCACTTGGGCTCTGTACAAGGCCGAGGTATCTGACGATGTGGTCCGTGAGTTTGCCCAACAGATCCTGGATAACGGGTTCAATAACAGCCAATTGGAAATCGACGATGATTGGGAGGATTGCTATGGCGCTTTGACCTTCAGAAAGAATAAGTTCCCCAATAGCAAGAACCTAACGGATGACCTCAAGGCCTTGGGTTTCCGTGTGACCCTGTGGATTCATCCATTCATCAACAACAACTGCACTGCCATTTACGATGAGGCCAAGTCTAAGGGGTATCTGGTGCTCGATCACGACGGAAGCTCCGACACGCAATGGTGGAACAGCCAGCCCAAAGATGCAGCCATTCTGGACTTTACCAAAACGGAGGTACAGGAGTGGTTCAGCACGCGTTTGAAGCGCCTGCAGGATGAGGATGGCATTGATAGCTTCAAGTTTGATGCCGGTGAGACCAGTTGGCTGCCCAGTGATCCCGTGCTCCAGGCCAGCAGTTCCATGGTGACACCACTGCAGGCGGTGGGCGACTACGTGCGCACTGTAGCGGCATTCGGAGACATGGTCGAGGTGCGATCTGCCCAGAACACTCAGGATCAGCCAATCTTCGTGCGCATCGTGGACAAGGACTCCGAGTGGGGATGGAACAACGGTCTGCTCACACTGATCTCTTCCATGCTGCAAATGAACCTCAACGGCTATCCCTTCGTGCTGCCCGATATGATTGGTGGTAATGGCTACTACGAGAAGCCACCAAACAAGGAGCTCTTCCTGCGTTGGCTGCAGGCCAATGTCTTCATGCCCGCCCTGCAGTTCTCCTTCGTCCCCTGGAACTTTGACGACGAGGCCATTGCGATCAGCAAGAACTTCACCGCTCTCCACGCCACCTACACGCCCTACATCATGAAGCTCTTCAAGCGGGCAGTGGATTCTGGTGAACCCGTGAATGTGCCGCTCTGGTGGATCGCACCCACTGACGAGGTGGCGCAGTCTATCTATGATGGTAATCCTATTATTTAACCTTAAATTTAAACAACTATAGCTAACTTATCTCTCGCAGAGTTCCTTTTGGGCGAAGACATCATCGCGGCGCCCGTTGTGGTTGAGGGCGCCATCAAGCGAGACATTTACCTGCCGGAGGGCGAGTGGAAGGATGGCAACAGCGACCAGGTGTACACTGGACCCACCTGGGTGATGGACTATGCCGCACCCCTGGACACCCTTCCCTACTTTTTGCGCGTGGGCTTCACACTGGAGTAGTGAGGAAATCAGTTTATATGTTTAATCTTTTAGCGTGTATATTACAAAAAACTAAACGAACAAACTCGATAAAGTTAAATAAATGAAACAAAGTTCATACAGATAATTTGGTTAAATCGAATGGATCGTATCTTTAAATCTTATTGGCCGCCATTCGCTTTCTGCTTGGAGGCGAAAAGTCACCCGATCCGGACATCGAATTAAGCGGATATCTGGGAGACATGCTATTCTGGCGAAATTGTCCGTACTCTCGCTCGAATTCCGCAGCATCCTTGGTCAGGATCTTTCGCAGGTCAATGGGTCTGCAAGTAAATAGGTTATATAATGTTTTAAATAAAGTATAAAGTAAATACTCGAATTTAATATTGTTTTGCTCCCTCTCCAAGCTCCTCTCGTACATGGCCAGTTTTAGGGCGTGCACCCGCTTGGCCGATCTGCGCCACCGCTTCCTATAGAGTTCCTTTTCGCGTGCCAGATTATTGTACCGATAATGCTGCGATCTTAGTTCTCCAAGAACTTGCTTGAGATCTCCTCCTTCGTCGGAGCCGTGCGCCTTGAGGTCCCCAATCTGCTGTTCCATGGCCGCAATGCGCACCTTTAGCTCAGTTTTTTCGGTGTACAGCTGCAGGTTCTCCTGCCGCAACTCTCCACTGCGATCCTCGAAAAGCCTAACCTGCTCCTCCATCTCCGATTTCAGTAGGGCTATGTGCTCCTCCAGCTCTGTAAACTTCGCCTCATAGTCAACGCCCGGAACATTACTTTTTTTGCTTATGAAGGTCTCGTCCAGATTCGCCTCCCCCTTGTGTAGTTGATGTAATCTGGCCTCCTGGCTTTCCATCTCCTCCAACTGTTTGATGTACTGCATTTCTTTGCGCGCCAATTCCTGCTCAAAGAGGTCTATTTGTTGCCTCCGCCAGGACTTGATTTTTTGTCCTATTGAGTCAATGGTATTTAAAGGTTGTTCCATGCTAAAATCATCCTCAGAGGTGCCAACATTTTTTAACTCTCCTTTTTTAGTTTTCGTAGATTCCTCAACTGATGGAGGCTTGGCCTTTTTTTTAACAATTTTTTTAGTCTGAATAGAAACCACTTCATCGGCTGGTTTTCTGTTTTCGGTGTCTTCTATGCTATCCAAAATAATTGATTTTTTCCTGATTATTTTCTTTTTTACAGGCTTTACTGTTTTCTCTTCTACAGTTTCGTAGTCCAGAGCCACAGCAGTATCCGTAACCAAAGTCTTCTTAACCTTTTTCTTTTTCACGACTTGCACATCCGTCTGTTCAATATCTGGATTTATTATCTCTAAACATTTTACATCCACCTCCGCCATGGAGATCCTTCTTTGGCTCTCCTGTCGTAGGCCTCTTCCTTTTTTTACTAATTTAGTTCTTTCGGTTATTGAATTTGCTTTCTCGATCCCTCGGGATTCCGACTGCAAAGAGAGTTCCTCGGTGGGTGTAATCTCTGCATGCTTCTCCTGATCCTCCTGTATCGCACTCCTTGTCTTTTTCCTAACACAATTTGTTTTGGAACGAGCAGAGGATCTTAAATTGCCCTCGGACATAGAGATATATTCTTCGGAGTTCCTCACCTCAACCAGAAGATCGTCCTTTGACAAAGCTCTCACTTTTTGCTTTTCCTGTTTGGTATGGGCAAAAGTAACCCGCTGTTCTGATTCGGTGTAAACCATTTCTGCTGGTAATGAATTGCCTTCCGACAGAGAGATATACTCCTCCGAGCTCGGCAACTCGTTCAGATCCATGGGATTTTCACTTAGCATTGTCACAGGATCCATTTCAGGCTGACTGAAAGTGATTTCCTCCTCAAAAGTGCTTTCATAATCGATTCTCTTGACTTTGTCCTCTTCGGGTTTTCTAAGTTTCTTTTTTGGCTTGACAGATTTTGCCTGACTGAGCGCCAACTGATCCTCGTAGAGAACCTCGTCGAGCTCGGCACGGCAAGTCTCCTGAAGAAACTTTTCCGTTTCAACCAAGGCTTGAGTCTGCACCTTATTAACCTCCACCCAACGAGCTCGAAGGTTTAGATCGCCCCTCGAGGTCTTAGGTCTTCTTTTTCCCAGCGTACTGGTGGATGAGTCTTCACAGATATCGAGTTCATCGGAAACTACTAGTTTCGATTTGGTTTTGCATTTCTTTCGGATACTAAGAACACTTATGTCTGTATCTAAATCAGTATCCATGTGCTCAGCTGGTTTTACAGTTTTTGAAGTTTTTATTTTTTTTGGGGAACTCTGTTTTTTAGGAAGAGCATGCTCGTAACTTAAATCCTCGTCATTCACTTCGTAGTTATCCTTTTCTAATCTTCTCATTTCAGATTGCTTAGTTAATATAGGAAGATTTTCTTGGATTAGCGGGACATTGCTTGTTTCAGTTTTAGAAACCGGCTTAAATTTTCTTGAAGGTTTTGGTAGGTCCTCATTAATAGTTTCTAGTTGGCTTTTATTTCCCTGCACTTCAGGGTCCACCTTGGGTTTTCTTACTTTGAGTTTCGATTGCACCAAGGATTCGCTTTGACCTGCCTTTAGTATTTCCAACTCAGCTATCTTCGCTTGTCTTTTCTCCTCCAGCTCAAACAAGTCTAAGGAAGTGAGCTCTTCAACATTCTCGAAATTCTCCGTAGGATTTCTTGTACTTCTTGATGATCTAGTTGTCAAATGGGAAGATTCCCTGACTAATTTGTTTGATTCCTGCAACGAATTCTTGGACTTGCTTGGTGAAGATGTATTGCGTTTTAATTTTTTGGTATTCGATTTCGTTTCGATTGCTTCCGTTTCTGAAGTATATAATGGAGCAAGTTCAGCTGCCTCTTCACCTTCATTCAAATTCAAGCCAGAGCGAACTACTGAAGCGGAAAACGTCTTTACCAAATGCTGCTCATCTTCGCTGTCCAAGTTAACCTCTTCAGTACTCAATCGGGTGAATTTCTTTCTCCTGTTCTGAGGCTTTTGCAAATCCGACGGACCATCCGAGTCGGACACATCCTCGTGAGGCAATGATCGATAGGATCCTTCCGAGGTTGACAGCTCGGCACCTACATTCAGACTTTCCGAGGATGCGTTGTTTTGTGACTGCAAGGTTACTTCGGGGTCCTTGCGACCCTTTGGCACATCCCGGATGACGCCGCTGGCGATCGATGGTGTTGGTTCCGGCTCCTCCTGCTCCTGCTCCTGCCGTGAAAATATCGTCTTCAGGTCCACACTAAAAGTGTACTCCATTAGTGGCGGCTTGGGCTCCCTGCCGCTGTCGGTGCGTCCAAATCGGTTAAAGGAAAAGGAGCCGTTGGCGCTGTACTTTCGGTTGTCGGAGAAGAAGTCATCCGCAGGCAGTAGATTAGTGAAGTCCATGCGGTAATGAGCTATAAAGCAATGGTCTTAGTATATAGTACTTTAATAGAGAGTATGGCTCACCTATGGCCGTGCCATTCATGTACATGTTGATGGGCAAGTAGAAGATGCGCTGAAAGTACAGCCTCATGCTGCGCAAGGATGTTTTGAAACGCAGTCCAAGGACATCGTTGAGAGTATAGATGTCGGATTCGTTTAGCTTCAACTCGATGTTGGTTACATTGCCCACAAAGTCGAACACCAGGATCACCGAGCTGGGTGGCTTGCCATGGTTAAGTGACTTTACTAACCCAGTCACGTTTCTCAGCTGCTTCAACTGCAGCACCACCTCGATGATGTCGCAATCGACCAGCGGATCATTGCCCACCTGCAGCAGGCCCAGTTGCACCAACGACTGCACATAGACGTTGGCCTGAGATAATCCGAGAGAAATTAGATTCATTTCGTAGCTGTGTTATTTCCAAGACCAGGAACTCACCTGCGACTGGAGCATGCTGGCAGTTATCGAGTGTCCGGGCGACTGCATCGGCGGTGTGGGTGGCGATTTGACCTAACAAACATATTAATATACAGTATACACCACTTACACTCTAGCACTTACTTCGGTGAACTGCATAAAGTGTTCAAAGTCCTTGGTGTGGAGAATGGACTTCTTAATAATGGCCAGCATGAGCAGAACCTCCGGCTTGTGGGAACGGAACTCACTGCTGGTGCAGATGAGTTTGTGCCAGAGCATCTTCAAATGCGGACTATTCTCGCTGCCCACCGTGCCGAGCACCGGCAATCCTCGGACGGGCAGGAGCAGCGTTCCAATGGTTTTGCGTTCCGTTCCGCCGCCACGGCAGGCATAGAAGGTCATTTTGACGGGACGGTGATCGGTCTTAATCCGCTTGATCCCAGCCAGGTCGCACTCCCAGACGCAGTTGCTGTTGAAGATGATGTTCTCGTCCGACTGGGTGCCCTCCACCTCGAAGTCCACACCGTTCAGCGCGGCATTCATCACTATCTGCTCCCGTTCGGTGGCATCGCGGCCAATGAAGTTGATCGCTGGACAGGACAGAAGGTAAGCTATAAGCTTTAAGGAGGTCAGGTGCAATACTTTTACCCACCCTCGACCACGTGGAGCAGTACGCAATAGACCTGGTCGGATTCCTTGGAGGTGACACTTCCGCTTCGGCCGCCGCTGGCTGTCATCGAACGAGGTGCCTTGAATGGCTTGACCATCTTTGTGTACGGGGATCAAATGTCGGTATGGAGAGTGTTTAACTATCAAAGCAAAATTTAAACGTGGATGCCAGCGAGTTGGTGCATCTGAGTTCCGCTGCGATCCTCCTTTTCCGTAGTTACCTCTGCTTTTATGTAGTTTTGTATGTGACTGCTCATTCACTTTGAACGGAGGGTCAAAAGCCACTTGGATTGGTAGTCAAGGTTACGCCAGGCGATTAGTATCGAGTGTGGAAAGCAGCTGGAACTAGCGCACTTTAAACAACCCCCGAGGAGTTCGAAAGACGGGGTGGTTAGCGGGATCATTAATTTTTTATCATTTTTTATTATAGCTCTAGTAATTTTATTTTGATCTTTACATTAACAAAATAAATGTATAAAATGGTTAAAATGTATGTTAATACCGCGTTATTTGTCTTATATTATCGCTTAACAACATAGGTTTTCATAGAGTAAACTGCTCCAGAACCGTGCGCCTCGTGGGCTCCTGTCCTGTTTCCTGACCCTCCTCGTAGTGGCTCTGCTGCATGCGGTGGTTCTTTAGAGCAGTGCCCTGAATAAAACGCTCTCCGCAGACGCCGCATTGGTAGGGACGCTCGCCGGTGTGCCGCCGGATGTGCAGTGTCAGGTCGTTGGATTGCGTGAAGCTCTTCTCGCAGTAGGTGCACTTGTAGGGCCTCTCCCCGCTGTGGATTCGCATGTGCTGCTGCAGCTTGTAGGAGCGGGCGAATCCCTTTTGACACACCGTGCATACATGTGGACGTTCGCCGGTGTGCGTCCGTCGGTGGCACTGGAGATCGGAGGATCGGGGAAAGGCCATGGTGCAGTACTCGCACTTGAAGGGCTTCTCACCGGTATGGCGACGCATGTGGATGATTAAGTTGGAGGAAGAGCTGACCGCCTTGCCGCAGAAAGCACACAGAAAACGCTTTGGTTCCTTAGGGGATATCGGTCTGTTTGAAGTCTTCGCTGGATTCGGTTTGCAGTCGGGCCCATGGAACTTTTTCAAGTGCGCACTTAACCGATCCTTGCGGTTGTATTTCCTTGTGCAAAGTCCACACTGAAAGACCTGACCTTCGGCTTTTGGCTCGTCACCAGACGCTTCCTTCGACTCATCCAGCTCCAGATCCCCGGGCTTTTCATGCTGCAACTCCATGTGCTGCAAAAGGTTTGACTCCCACATGAACTTGTAGCCGCAGCGTGTGCATTTGAACTGCTTTTCTCGGTTTTCGCACTGAGTTCTTTTGTGGTGGGAAATAATTTCCGGACAGACGCTCTTGAATAAGCAACTATTACAGCCGTCGGAGATCTTCTCCATCCGGTGCATAGCCTGCTGATGTTGATACAACTCGAATTTCCGCAAACACCTCAGTTGGCACATATTGCAGGTATAGGAGGCAGGAGCTCCTGGTGGTTTTGTGTGTGTCCTAGCCTCATCATCATCAGTCTCGGAATCATCCAAATCCATCTCAAAGCCCATTTGGTTGGTAATCGAGTAGTTTTGAAGCGAGGAGTAGTCGTGGTGACTACCGGCGGGCATGGTTTCCAGATGCAGTCGCAAAGCCGCGATGGTGGGAAAGCTCACGTTGCACACTCGGCACTCCACCTTTTTTCGGCCTCCAGGATTCACATATGAGTCTAGTATAGCCTCAGCGTACGGCAACTGGTTAACACTTATTCCATGACGTGCGATATGCTGTAAAAGATTGGCTTTGCGATAAAAGCGACGAGCACACCAACGGCATCGGAAGATGTTTGATTCCTGACCGTGCATTAATGTATGACGCGTGAGATCCTTTTGCATCCTAAAACTGCGCTGACACTTTCCGCACTGCAGATCGCCATCTGCTTTGGGTGAATCATTCTGGATTGACAGCTCATCTAGCTGATGGAATACTTCCATGTGGAGCTTCAGATTGTCCCGCCAGCGGTAACGAAGCGGACACTTGCGGCACTGGAAGAGTTTTTGCGGATTGTGGCAAAGGGTTCTGGAGTGGTGATCGAGCAAAGATTCATTGACAAATCTAGCCTGGCAGTTGGAACATACCAGGAGCGCCTCCTCCCACTTGTGCTCCTCCAGTTGGTGGGCATACAGCTGATGCTTCCTCTTTACAACCACCGTACAGAGGTTGCAAGGATAGTTTGAAGATGACTGATCCTCCTCCTGCTCGGCCTCAGTATCAGTTTCGCTGCTATCGAGACTCAGCTCCAGGCCGGCCTCGTTTGTGATGGAAATAAAGCGGTCTAAGTTAAACTCCTTTTGCACATCAGCCATAATCCTTCCGGCCAGTTCATCTCGCTCTAAGGTACTTTCCACATCTGGGTAAAAGGCTCTCGAGGCACTTGGAATATCTCTGTCTTCAGTAAAACTTAGTTCATATTGATGGGAGCTCATGTGAGACCTGAGATCATTGATCTTTGAGTGACGTGAGAGGCAGATCATGCACTGAATTAGCTTGCAACCGTGAGGACGACTTAGCCGGGCCAGAGTCATTTCCTGGTTAGCGTCAGGTACGACAGGCTGATTATTTACGTAATCTGAATTTCCGGCGTGAACTTTTAGGTGGGACTTTAAGCCATCCTTGCGGTGGAATCTACGATGGCAATGGGGACAGTCGAACTGGGCAGCCGACTGAGGTTGATGCAGACGTTTGTGACGATTAAGATCTTTGTGCCAGATGAATACCTACAAAATAAATTGTCAGGATTATTGTGGCTAATTTTGAAAATATCGTTTACCTTTTCGCACTGGTCGCACTTCAACTTTGTGGGTTCTTCTTCTCCATCTTTCGTTTTGTTATGGTGAGTCAGTTGGTGTTTCTCATAGTTCGACTCCCATATGAACCAGATATTGCATACTCGGCAGTGAAATCGGGAGTGTTTCTTTTCGCAGCGGTGCCTACGGTGTTGTTGAAGAAGGGCTTTGCTTACGAAGCCAGATCCACAGTACTCGCAGTGACAAGGAAGCTCAGTCACCCCATCGGAATGTGCGCTTATTTGGTGCTGCATCAGGATCTTCAGGGAACTCGAAACTTCTCCACATAAAAGACAGATGTGCGATGGTTTTGAAGTCTCCACGTCGCTCAACTCTGACTCGGATTCAAAAAGATCGAGCTCCTGTCCACTTTCGGTGCTGGCGTTATAATAGCGATCAAAGTCTTGAACCTCGAAGTCCTCAGCTATACGCACGGCAAGATCCGAGATAGTGCACTTCAAACCGTCAGGATAAAACGACCGAAAGAACATGGAATTGTACGCCGGATTAATGCCATTCAAATCATGTTGGTGTGTGAGTAGGTGAAGGCGAAGTTGCGATAAGCTAGTTAGCGAGGTTTCGCACAAGGAGCACATTATTTGGCTGGCAATCGTTTTCTCCTCGTGGTGCGAGCACGCGTGTCTTTGAAGGTTTTCCGGCCACATAAACCTCCCGGAACATTTACGACAGCGATATCTACGTATTTTGCTGAGGCAATGCGTGTTCAAATGTTTGTTGTAGATCGTTAGGCATAGGAAACCAACTTTGCAGGAACTGCAGCGCTGCCAGGGAAGCGTTGTCGCAGATTGGGAGTGGTCCTCCAGGGTGTGTCTCATCAGACGATGTTTGCGATTGAAAGACATATTGCACACCAAGCAATGGTATTTAGACTCTTTGCTGTCACAGTCCTCATCGGAATCACTGAGTCCCAGCTCGTATCCGTGGAAATTCACAACACATGCATACTTCTCCAAATGGCCTTCTGCTATGTCACCGCAGATCTGTTGCCTAATATTGTCCAAGTCACAAGGCAAGCCAGGAAAATGCTCCCTTACAACGTCACTATCCCTTCTTAAGTTGGCTAAGGTCTCCACATCTGCATGACTCCTTAGGTGAATTCTAAGCTCCTCCATTTGTTGGAAAATCGACCCGCATAGCTTACACTCGACTCTTTTCAACCTTCCTGAGCTGTAGAGACGCTCAGCAAAACGCCACTCTTTTCCGAGTTGGAGAGCCTTCCATTTCGCCTCCCGCTTCTTGTGGCATCGTAAATGGAATATATACTTGTCCTTGCGCAGAAATCCCTTGCCACAGGTATCGCACACGTAGGAAGCGTTATCGAAGTGGATCCTGGCGTGGCGCTGCATGTCGCGGTACCAGGAGAATGTCTTTCCGCACACCTCACATGCGTGGCGGCCATCAGTGGTCATCGCCTGGCTTTTCGCTGGACCAGGTGGACGTCCTCGACGGCGCTTAACGGGCGATGGTTCTTCAGATGGCTTACATCTAGGAGGGAAAAACACGATTAGGTATTAGAGTATTGTTGCACTTCACTTACTCCTCATTTTCGCTTTCCACTGGCTGCTTTACTTTTCGGGAGCTTCGACGCAGATGATAGGACTTCTTTCCCACTTGATCTCTTCAAGAAAAACTAATGTAGTACTGCCTAGCATTTAACTGTGGAGTACACTTACTCATCACTTTCCGGCGCAGCACCAAATTCCTGATCGCTGTCACTCTCCGGTTGCCACTTCAGCTCCAAAGCCGCCGTTTCGGTGGCGTCCACCTCGACTCCGGGCTTGTTGCCGCCATCATCGAGGTCCACTTCCGTTTTAATGTTCTGCTCCGCGGGAATATCAATGGGCATTTCATCCAGACATTCCCTCAGCCGCGCCAACAGCTCTCCATTGACTTTTTTGGCCTGCTGCACAAAGGCGTAGGCACCTTCCATTCGCGTCCAGCACTCGGGGCATAGATGTTGCGGCAGGTTGTCATCGGAGCTCTCCAGCTGGGTGTAAGGATCGGGATTGTGGTCAGGGTTAGCAGGTAATTCATAAGTCTAAAATCTGGTAACAAACTCACATCGATTTGCGTCAGTTCCTGGAGCACCGCATAGTAGCTTTTGGAGGCGTCTCTGTCCAGGCGAGTGGACAAGGGCAGCAATTGGTTGTTCTGCACCGCACAAGTGCGGCAAATATCCGACGGAAGCATTTTTGCCGTGGTGAGCTCACTTAGCTCATGATCTTCGACCAGAATGTTTATGAAAATCACTGAAAAACAAATTAATACTTGTAAATGCAACAAGAGCCCTTTTGCAGTATGACCGTTGCAGGCGAACAGCTGTTTCGCAATGCAAGCCGCGTTTTCCAGCACTACTCACTCAGCTGTTTTTATCAGTTGGCAGGACAGACACTTTTTGCTATTTGAACTTTTAAGCAAAAAAGTTAGTTAAATGCTTTAGGAGATGACCAGGACGTGCAGAGTATGTGGCTGCGACGACGGACGCTACTGGATTGAAACGCCCGTGGAGAAGTACGCGGAGAAGACCTTCGTCCAGCTGCTGGTCGAGCTAACGCGAATCGAGGTGGGTCAATTGTCCTTTTGTCATCCAATTGGCGCCCGCATCTATATTAATTCACTTTAAATGATACAAATTATACTTAAAGGTGGCCATGGCGCAGGCTGAGAAGTTTCCACAGTGGCTGTGCAACGCGTGTGCGGATAAGCTGGAGAACACCTACGATTTTGTGCTGCAGGCACGCCAAACTCACGAGCTGTGGTTGCGGAAAATCGGGAATTCGGTGAATGGGGATGACGAGATGGAGGGCATCGGGGCCTTGGAGTGCCTGCGCGAGACACCCATCCACCTGTTCGAAATAGAGGGTGTGACCATCAAGACGGAGGAACTGGCTCCAACGCAACATACGCCCAAGGTAGATCCTTTAGTGCGGCCGCGCATCGTCAAACGAAGCATTGTGCATTTTAGCGACTCAGATGACGACGACCTGGATGATGTGCCTCTGCGGCAGCGTAAGATGGCCGCCTCGGTTTGCGGCTCTGACACGCCAAAGCAAAATGTTTGCGAGCTGTGCAACAAGGCCTTCAGATATGTCACCAATCTGTATCGCCACAAGCAGAGGGACCACGGCATTCTGGGCAAAAACGGAGAGGAGTATGATTCAATTCTCTGCTAGCTAGTTTGCCATCTAAAAGTTACATATGTTTTCTTTTGACAGCTATGAAGAAGACTATTACAAGTGCGATCTGTGCGACAAGACCTACAAGTACGTTATGGCTCTGGTGAAGCACAAACACAACGAGCATGGAACCAGTCTTCTGCCCACCAAAATGTCCAGGCGAAAGATGCCCGGCAGGCCGTCAACTGTGCCCGAAGATGCCAGTCCAACCAGTCCAGCATCCACATCTGAAACAAGCACAAATCGAAGCAGAACAAACAACGACTCCCTGGTACACAGCATCATTAAGACAGTGCAGTGAGTTTATTGTTATTATATATTATGCGGGTGCCAAAGAATCCAATAAATTCCCTGGGAACGGAAGTCTTTTGTATCGCAAAATGTGTCTAATAATTATTTTCTAGTCCATTTATTGAACTGACATTTCCTCAATTCTTTTTTCCAGACTCTCAGATGAGGATGGCCACAGTGGTGATGATTGCTACTACAAGTGCGATCAGTGCAGTAAAACCTACAAGTATATAGTCAGCTTGATCAAGCACAAGCACAAAGAGCACTTGGACAGGCAGTCAGACAAGCAGTCGGACGACGATGACGATCGCCCACTGGCCTCCACATCCGCCTCAGCAAGTGCATTAGCCGCGAGGCCATCTAGAATCAATCGACGAGTCGACGGGTTCGACTTCCATCGCAGCGAGCCAAATGGCGCCAAGGAAATTATGTGCATGATATGCTTGCGAAGGTTTACAAAACTGCGGGAGCTAAGGAATCATCTACAGAATCATCCCACCGATTTCGACTTCGAGGCGCATGGCGAGCCCATCGAGCGCATTGCGGAAGGATTTTTCAAAACAGCCGTCGAGTCCACGGCAGAGGGCTTAAAGCGGCGAATATTCAGAGATCTCAGGATGGGCGTGTATGGTCGCTACTACTCCATCACGAATCAAGCGCGTTATGAAATGACCCTAGATAGTTCGGACACCGACAGCGATGGTGATGGCGACGACGATGTCGTCATCCGGCGAAGTTATTCCTGCGAACTGTGCGACTCCCCGGAAGCCAGGTGGCCGCGCAAGTACCTGCTACACCAGCACCATCAAATGGAGCACACCTGGCTAGACGCCCCTCACGTCTGCCAGCGCTGCGACTCGCGGTTCCTCAATCTCCAGCTCCTGGAGCACCACACCAGTCAATTGTGCCAAAACACTTTAAAGCGCTTTATGTGCGACAAGTGCCCTCAGCGATTCTTTTGGCGTCGCAATCTGCGTGCACATCTTGTCGAGCACAAGAGCAAGGTGAGAGAATCTGTAGATCATGGGTTCTTAGATAACTTACATTCATTTTCAGTTATTTTGTTCATTATTTATCTTTATATTATTAAATTTAAACTTATTTTACTATTTTGTATGCTTTCAGCAAGAATCGTATCCGTGCGACCAGTGCTCTCGTAGCTTTCAAGACAAGAGCGCCGTGACCAAACATAAGCTCATGATGCATCGGGATAGTAACATGCAGCTCCTTCCCTGCCGCTGGTGCACGCGTACCTTCTACCGACCTGCCCTGCTGTACAAGCATTTACAGAGACACGGATTCACTGGTCAGGATCTACCCCTGGCCGAAACCTTGCTAGCGGATGCGTCGAAACCAGCGGGCCCAAAAAGCGTACAGTGCAAGATTTGTGACATCCAGTTTGTCAGCGTGGCGGACCTGCGGAGGCACATATCTATGCAGGGCCACAGCGATCAACCTTCGGCATACATGATCAGCACAGCAACTGGCTTTGAGCTCCTGCTGGACGATACGGACGACAGTGATGAGGAAACAGCGGGCAGGACGTACACTTGCGACCTTTGTGATCTGAACTTCCGCCGCCGACGGGAGATGAGTGAGCATCAGTACTCGCTCCATAGCTTCGATAAACTGCCACATAACTGCGAGCACTGCATTTTTAAGACGGTAGATAAGGTAAATGTCATATTAATGTTATTTTAAGATATTTGTTTAATTCGTTTGCTTTAATCTACTCTTAGAACATGCTGCATCAGCATCTGCGCACCCAGTGTATGAACACGGAGAAGAAGTTTGTCTGCACGCGCTGTAGCTACAAGTTCATGTGGGAAGAGAACTTGGCCCAGCACCTTGCCACCCAGCATTCCAAGCAACCCACTGTTCCGGAACAGCAGCCACCGATGAGGAGAAAGAGGCGCTTCCGCTACCAGTGCCCACATTGCTGGCGTTCCTTTGTCGTTCAGCCCAGCCTGGATAAGCACATTCGCGACATGCACGTGGCCAAGAAAAATCCAGGCAAAAAGTATCTCTGCTCGCTGTGCGGCCTGGAGTCGCTGACCCCCAACAAACTTAACATCCACATGCGGCGCCACATGGGCGAGAAGCCCTTCAAGTGCGATCTCTGCGACATGCGCTTTACGGTCCACTACGAGTTGAAGGTGCACCGCCGGAAGCACACTGGCGAGCGACCTTTCCAATGCACCTTTTGCGCCAAGGACTTCGCACGACCAGACAAACTAAGGCGACATGTCTTCATGCACAACGTCAAGTCGTAGAGTCATGAGTTTTGAGACTAACTTAATAGTAAGGCATAATGTAGATTGATTTTGTTTGAATTTAATACTTTTAACTGCAAATTTTCTATTCATAAGCCAAAAATTTTAAAAATTTGTATATAAACTAAGTATGTATAGGAATGCTTCAAAGGTGAAGATGTTGATTCAACTAATCGAACACAATATTCTATAGAACATTGAGTTTAGTGCAGCCTACGAGGAAATTACTTTATAAAAGATTTTTCAATAAATACAAGCAATACTGTGTGAATAAGAGGGTATGGTTAGTTGTCCTAGAATTGGTTTAATTAATATCTTAATATTTATTTAATGTAAGATCTCTTAGCTAAGCGTATTTTGAATAACCTGAAAAATCATAATACAAGCCATTGAAAACATGTATAAGGTGTGAACCAAAAATGATGATAAAAAACTTTAATTCCAAATGCAATTCCCTCTCTTAAAAGCTCAGTATCTTCTAAGCAAAGTATGATGTCACGGAATTTAAGAGAATAATATATCAAGCTTTTATTCAGCGAATCATTTTGTGGTGCAGTAACTACTTGGAAGGCATTAATATCAGACGCTAGCGCATCTAAGCAAATTTAAAATGACTGACCAACCAACTCCAAAGTGGGTGACCAAGGAGCGTTTCAGCAGCCTGCTGGAACATAGTAATCAAGACTTCAAGGCGATAGTTCAATTTGTTTCAACATCGGCGATTAGCAAGGGCGAAAATTATTTGACAATCGTGCTGCGAATACAAATTGAAATGCAGCTAAAAGGTGAGCGGAAACCTCAAAAATATCTCTTCCTATAATGCACGACACAATATTCAGATGATAGCTTAGAAGATATCAGCTACATACTGAAGATTCCCTTGGTACCGGAAGATCAGGAAAACGACTTCCACGACATGTTCGATGCCGAACAGGAAATGTACGATCATCTGATACCTGAATTGGAGGACCTTTATGCCAAGAATACTTCCATCTCACCGAAGTTCAAGCCAGTGCATTTGAGGTTTCCGGGTGAGCCGATAAAGAGCGACTACATTCTGCTGGAGGATCTGCGACAGAAGGGCTATAGGAATGCCGACCGGACACAGGGATTGGAGCAGTTTGAAGTGGAGGCGGTCCTCAAGAAGTTGGCCCAGTGGCATGCAGCCTCTGCAAAAAGAGTTGTCGAGCTGGGGGAATACGAGAAGGAAATCCGCGATAGTTACTTTACCACTGAGCACCAGAAATTGCTGGATGAATTCAACATCAATTTCTGTATGCCCTTCCTGGAGTGTATGCAGCAATATAATCTGGAGCCAGGACAGCTCGTCCTCATAGTGAGTTTGTTTTACATCAGTTTATATACATTGTAATGCTTTCTATTCAGAGCGACTACACTTCCCAATTGACGGATCTGAATATCGAGTTTGGCAAGAACGATCCTCTGGAGTTGAGTGTGTTAAACCACGGAGATTTTTGGTGCAACAACTTTATGTTCAAATACAAGAACGCCTCAGAGGTGGAGGACGTTTGCTTTGTGGACTTTCAGCTACCGAAATATGGTAATCAAAAGAATAGCTCCAGAAGATGCTATTATTATAATACTCCCTTTCAGGTACACCCGCCCAAGATCTTCTGTGCATGCTGATGACCTCCCCGAAGTTTTCGATCAAGCTGGAAAAGTTTGACTATTTCATAGAGTATTATCACCAGCAGCTGGTTGAACACCTCGCCATGCTCGATTACAATCGGAATGCACCGACACTGGCTCAGTTCCACGCCCATTTACACCGATATAGTCTCTGGGGTAACGTCGCTATCCGAAGCTGCTTTCAGAGGCGTTCTATAGAACCTATACTTACAAGTTGAAACCTCATCCACTTGCAGCTTTTATTTGCGCCCAGCGAATGCTGCCCATAGTTCTTCTCCCGCCCGATGCTGGTTCGCATATAGGCAATATAATGGGAAACACGGAGGAGGCGATCGCGTTCAAGCGCAAGATGTTCCTCCTGCCGGCTTACGTGGATCAGATAAAGGTCATTTTGCCATGGCTCATTAACCGGGGTTACATAAGATAGACGGCGTGCAATGGATAAACAGGTTTCAAGAGAACGCATAGTGCAATAAAAATATTCTATTCAATTAAGACAAAGAACTTGTGCACAAAATAGCTCAAAGTGCTACATACCTTAGGGTGTTAGTAAATAAAAGAGCTTTTTATTAATAACTTTTTATAGTTTTACGAATAATTTATATGCATTTATATGCAGGCTCAATCAAAAGAATTACATTGTGAAATAGACAAAGGCAAAACGCTCTTTCTGCTGCCGAAATATTTTAAATGCTATTCGCAGAGCTTTTCAGAGAAGATCGAGAGAAAACGGCCGTGCACTACGAAGCCACGAAATTAGAAAGCTCCACTGATATTTAGAATCTAATGCTCAGTTTTCATCAGTCTACGCAAGACCGTCAAACTGGACGTATACGTGTTTTTTCTTCGCTTTACAAATAGTAATCCCGATTATCTACAATGACAGCTGGCAAAATACCCGATTGGGTCACCGCTGAACTGTTTGAAGATGTTCTCAAATCGAGTGTGGATGGTTACTCGAATGTGAGGAATTTCAAACCGGAAATTGGATCCGCGGCAGGTGACAACTACGCCACTGTTATGTTGCGAGTTAAAATCGAAGTGGAGCTTCAGGGTGAGTTGGTTGGTTGGATGAACTGGCATGGGTGGAGCACTGTTGACCACGGATTTCTGCCTTCCAGATGGCACCACCAAAGAGGTGTCCTACATGGTCAAGTTGCCACATCAGCAGGAGATCTACAAAGAAATGATGAAGCACACCGACATCTTCGAAATCGAACGCACCATGTACAACCTGGTCGTTCCGGAGATGGAGGCCCTTTATAAGGCGGCTGGTGTGGAGGTCACGTTTGGAGCCAAGAGCTACGAGCTGAAGAATGCCCAGACCGATTACATAGCTCTGGAGGATCTGTGCATCAAAGGATTCAAGAACGCCAATCGCCTCGAGGGCCTCGACCAGGCGCACACGGAGCGGGTTCTCCGGAAGTTGGCCCAGTGGCATGCTGCAACGGCCGTAAGGGTGGCCACCAAGGGGCAGTATCCGGAAATCGTGCTGAGGGGATTCTTCAAGGAGGAAAACAGGGCGATGATGAACGACATGATTGACGGCATGGGACAGGTGTTTCTCAAATGCTGTGCCACCTACGAAGGCAACGAGGCCTACATAGAAAAAATCGTAAGTTTTATCCCATACTGCGCTATAAAAATAAAGTTTACGATCTTTCTTTTATCGAATCCCACTAGAAAGCTCTTAAGCCCGCGATAATAGACGAGTTGTTCAAGATGTGCGTTATCGATCACACAGAGTTCAATGCCCTGAACCACGGCGATTCGTGGTCGAATAACATTATGTTCCAGTACGATGAGTCTGGCAAAATCAAGGAGGTGTATATGGTCGACTTCCAGGTCTCCAAGTACGGCACTGTTGCGCAGGATCTGTTTTACTTCCTGATCTCTTCCACAAAGCTGGAGGACAAGCTGAGCAAATTCGATTACTACATTAAGGTGTACCATGATAACCTAGTGGAGCACCTGAAAATCCTCAATTACTCCAAACCATTGCCAAGCCTGCGAGATATCCATAAGTCTCTGCTCAAGTACGGCGCTTTTGGTATGCATAACTCAGAAGAATTGTAGAATATATTTACACCATGTATTCATAATTTTTCAGCATACTCCGTGGCCACAGGTGTAATGGCAGCCGTTCTCTTAGATCCAACTGAAAACGCCAGTTTGGAGAACTTTGTTGGCGATTCCGCCGAGGGAGTGGACTTCCAGACGAAAATGTACAATAATCCCCGCTACCGGAAGCACATGCAGGTCATCCTGCCCTGGCTGCTCAATCGAGGTGCTCTAGATGTCAATTAGGAATACAATGATTCTATTTTCCATTGCTGAGTTCGATAAAACAACTCTATTCCGCTAGCTTAACTTGGTGCAGCATACGCTTAAAGTATTGTATATGTATTAAAATAAAAAAAGAATATACATAATTTGTAAAATTATTAAAGTGCTTTTAAAATTGGTATTAAAATTACGAGGGTCGTTTGATAAGTCCGTGACTTTTTGTATTTGCCGCGCACCTGCTCTAAATACAACACTGCTCCTGTCAGCAGTTATCGATTAACAGCTGACTGTAAAATTTTGAGAAAGCTGCGTTTTTTGGTTTGCGTTTTATAGGCATTGAAAGCAGACGATCTCGTGAATTTTAACGAAAATGGAAAAAAGTGAATTTCGTGTGCTAATTAAGCATTATTTTTTGCGTAAAAAATCCATCACCGAAACCAAGGAAAGACTTGATAAATATTATGGGGACTCTGCACCATCAATTTCAATGGTTAAGAAATGGTTTACTGAGTTCCGTTGTGGTCGTACCAGTACAAGTGATGCCGAACGTTCAGGTCGCCCAAAAGAGGTCGTCATGCCAGAAATCGTCGACAAAATCCATGGAATGATATTGGATGATCGGAGAATGAAAGTGCGTGAGGTAGCTGAGGCTGTAGGCATCTCAACTGAACGGGTACATCACATTTTACATGAATATTTGGACATGAAAAAGCTTTCCGCGCGATGGGTGCCGCGATTGCTCACACACGACCATAAGCGCAACCGTGTGACCATTTCAAAGGAGTGTTTGGCGATGTTCAACCGCAATCCAAACGAATTTTTGCGCCGTTTCGTTACCGTAGACGAAACATGGATCCACCACACCACACCAGAGACCAAAGAACAATCAAGACAGTGGGTTTCTCCGGGTGAACGTGCACCAAAGAAGGCCAAGGTGGGTCTGTCGGCCAACAAGGTCATGGCCACAGTTTTTTGGGATGCACAAGGTATCATTCACATCGATTACCTTGAAAAGGGTAAAACGATCACCGGCGAATATTATTCAGAGCTTTTGGACAGATTCGATATTGATTTGAAGCAGAAACGACCGCATTTGGCGAAAAAAAAAGTGCTGTTCCATCAGGACAATGCACGGGTGCACACGTGTGTAGTCAGCATGGCAAAATTTCATAAATTGGGCTACGAACTGCTACCCCATCCAGCATATTCTCCAGATTTAGCCCCCTGTGACTATTTTTTGTTTCCAAACATGAAGAAATGGCTCGGCGGTAAGAGATTCGGGTCAAATGAAGAGGTCATCACAGAAACAAACGACTATTTTGAGGGCCTTGAGAAAACCTATTATTTGGAAGGAATAAAAAAATTGGAAAAACGCTGGACTAAATGTATAGAGCTAAAAGGAGATTATGTTGAGAAATAAAACGCTTCTTTGACGAAAAAAATATATTTTATTCAAAAAGTCACGGACTTATCAAACGACCCTCGTACTACGGCGGCAAACACGATTACTGCTATACATATTTCTGCGATAAGATCTTTTACTACCGAGCGGAATGACTGTCCCAAATTTGGTAAACCATTGAACTAAGGTTCTTATAACCTGAGTTATCGCAGGTTGCGTCCCATGTGATTTCAGCTCCAACTCTAAATATGACCAATTCATCTGGTCATCTCCCAGAACCATTGTTAAATTAGTGATATATAGCTTAAGCCATTTACAAGTATGTAATATGTTTGTGTACCCATAACAATCTAAAGTAAAATAGACAAAAAAAAACTTGTCCGATAGATAATTAATTCAAGTTTACTCAGAAAAGCTCGTACGGCAGACGGTGAAAAGCCCATTTGTTCTACGAACTGAGTTAGGAAAGCTCCCCCCCAACGATATAAAACTATTGATCCTCCCTGCCGGTTCTCAGTGCAGTAACTGCAGAGCAACGGGGCGTATACTTGTTTTCCGCTACTGAGTACAAAGCAACTATTATCTACAATGGCGGCCAGCAAAATCCCCGATTGGGTAACTGCAGAGATATTTGAAGATGTGCTCAAGGCAACTGTGAACGGATACTCAAAAGTCAAGAGCTTTAAGGCGGACACTGGATCAGCAGCAGGTGAAAATTATGCCACCGTCATGCTGCGAGTCAAAATCGAAGTTGAGTTGCAAGGTAAGTAACTGGGGGCAATCCAAGTGCAAGAACACTGTCTCATTTGCCAATTGTAGATGGCAAATCGAAATCGTTATCCTACATGGTGAAGTTGCCCCACCAACTGGAAATTTTCCAGGAGATGATGAAACGAAACAACATCTTCGACACCGAGCGTACCATGTACAACGAGGTAGTGCCGGAACTGGAGGCCATTTACAAAGCCGTGGGAGTCGACATCACTTTCGGCGCCAAAAGCTACGATCTCAAAAATGCCAAAACCGACTACGTGGCCCTGGAGGACTTGGGACTGAAAGGCTTCAAGAATGCCAACCGCCTCGAAGGACTGGACCAAACGCACACGGAGAGAGTCCTTCGAAAACTATCCCAATGGCATGCGGCATCTGCTGTGCGTGTGGCCACCAAAGGACCATATTCCGAAATTCTGCTGCATGGTTTCTTCAAGGAGGAAGGCAAGCCCATGATGACTAAAATGATTAAGGGAAAGGCCGCAAATTTCATCAAGAGCTGTGTCACCTATGAGGGTCACGAGCTCTATTTGGACAAAATCGTAAGTAGTAAATACTTCAATCGCTCAATTAGTCGCGTTAAACATGTTATGGTACCCTCTTCTATCAGAAAGCGTTGCAGCCTGTTGCTGTCGATAAGATTTTTGAGTTGGCCAAGGTCGATCCAACGGAATTTAATGTTCTGAACCACGGCGATTTCTGGTCGAACAACGTTATGTTCCAGTACGATGCCTTCGGAAAGATCAAGGAGGTGTATCTGGTCGACTATCAGCTACCCAAATACGGAACCGTGGCACAGGATCTGCTCTACTTCTTGCTCTCCTCCACAAAGCTGGAGGATAA
Source organism: Drosophila santomea (assembly GCF_016746245.2). Taxonomy (NCBI): domain Eukaryota; kingdom Metazoa; phylum Arthropoda; class Insecta; order Diptera; family Drosophilidae; genus Drosophila; species Drosophila santomea. Next base: position 25,400,233 of record NC_053019.2, read on the forward strand.
GCTGGCTAAATTCGATTATTATATCAAGTTCTATCACGATAATCTGGTGGAACACCTGAAGATTCTGAAATACTCCAAGCCCATTCCCAGCCTTCGGGACATTCATTTGGCCCTTTTCAAATTCGGTCATTTTGGTAAGCATTTGAATGGGTGCTTTTCAAGAATTAAAGGATACTAATGTTTATTTCCTTAGGGTATACGGTTGCTACTGGTGTAATGTCTGCCGTGCTTCTGGACCCCACGGACACTGCCAGTTTCGAGAACTTCCTTGGGGACAATAAAGCGGGAGTGGACTTCCAGATGCAGCTCTACAATAGTCCCCGGTACCGCAAACACATCCAAGTCGTCCTGCCCTGGCTGCTGAATCGTGGCGCCTTGGAGCTCTAAAACCACCAACAAATTGTCTTCCAATTTTCACAATAAACAATCGATATTGAGTCAGAACCATGTGGGGCAGTATGACAAGCTATCAGTATCTGTGTGTGATAATGGCAACGTGCATAAATAAATGTGGAACTTTCAAAGATAAAGGACTTTACTAAGTTCACTATGAATCGGTCATTTTTGGAGGGAATGTGGGTACGATAATGATAACCGATTACTAAAAATGCCTGAATCACTAACTCCTCATGCTAATTCAAATCGATAGTATCAAAGTTGTTCAACAGGGTAACAGGTACATATTACTAAAAAGATTATCAAGAAGTTCATAGACATTCAGTTGGTAAGGTATATAAAGAGTAGAGTAGAATAGTAGAGTAAAAGCCCCATATATGGTCATGGTCTCAACAGAAATCTTCAAAAACAGTCTTTATAAGCTTTCAAGTCGTAGTCATTCGATTTTTATGTTTGGGAAACACCTTTTTGGGCATCAACAAATAAACGTATCAAAACAAAACGAATGAAGACAACTCTCCTCTGATATCAGAAAAGCAATCTGCGAAAGAGCAAACTGCGGAAGCAAATCCCATTTCCCATATAAGGCATGTGAACAGGGTAGCAAAACAAAACTGAAATAAATGCCATTAGGCGTATTAAAATGTTCTAGCTGCTTATCTACCTTGATTATATGGCTCACATACACAGAGAAATTTGTTTGCAGGTGGTCGTTTTTATTGCCAATTCACTATGATTAGTTTGCTTGGAGGCACGTAATTTATAGTGTTTGTCTTGGCTTGTCATAATACATATTATAGACTTTGGGGAACAAACAGAGTGTATTGTATTTTAAATAAAATCTTAAATTTTTTTTTTTATTTTATATATTCTAAATTGCAATGTCACGCCCAATAAGAGCTTATGGGATGGTCTGCGCCATCTTTTTTTCTTAATTCAATTTGCAATGTCATGTTTCAATTACAGCTGTCTGTGGGGATCGAGATAATGATAATCTCACCCAGCTTTGATTAAAACCAACCCTATTTAAATGGAGAGACTTGCATAGGCACATCTCAGTACGCGCGATCAAGTGTAGTAGAGATATTTCAAAAATGCCACCCCAAAGAAAGGATGAGAATGCTGTGGAGACGGAGGTTCCAATTCCGGCCTGGGTGAAACCAGAGGCCTTCGAGGACCTGCTCAAGGATAATGTCAAGGATTATAAGAAGACGACGGCTCTGAGGGCCAAGGCGGGAGTTGCTGCTGGCGAAAACTATGCCACCATAATGCTGAGACTGGAACTGGATGTGGAAACGAAGGGTAAATTCAATTTGCTGTAAATGTTCTAAAAATCAAGCTAAGGAAACCATCATTTTAGATAAATCGCAAGTGACCAAAGTATTTATGCTGAAAACTCCCCACGACACTGAGGCATATCGCAAGCTTCTTGAGGAAAACAACATCTTCGATGTGGAGCGCGGCATGTATGTGGAAGTGGTGCCCGAGCTGGAGCAGATGTACCGAGATGTGGGCTTGGAGGTCAAGTTTGGGGCTGTGGCCTACGAAATCAAGGTTAGCGAGAACTATGTTCTGTTGGAGGACCTGAGGCCACGTGGATTCAGAAATGTAGATCGCCGGCAGGGCTTAGATCAGGTCCACACTGAAAGTGTCCTGAAGAAGTTCGCCCAATGGCATGCGGCCTCCGCAGTTCGCGTGGATCTCAAAGGACCTTACGACGTCAAGTATACTCCTGGTTTCTTTGACTCGGAACAAATCAGGAATTTCTTCTGTGATCGCAGCGCTAACGTTTTGCTGAAACATATTGATCAGTATGAGGGACATGCAAATTACGTAGAGGATTTGGTAAGTAAATCGCTATTTAAATATCAACAAATGCGTTGCTAATCCTCGGATCTCCGAATACAGCAATGCGTTTCGAAGAAGTTATTTGATGTATATAATGACTTAAAAGAAGCCAAATCCGACGACTTCAATGCCCTCAACCACGGCGATGGTTGGTCCAACAACATTATGTTCCAGTACAACGACAAAAACGAGATAACAAATACCTATTTTGTCGATCTTCAATTGCCAAAATGGGGATCAGTTGCACAGGACCTGTATTATTTCTTGCTCTCCTCAACTAAGCTGGACATTAAAACGGCGAAATTCGACTATTTCATCTGGTTCTACCACTCAGAGTTGGTAAAGCACCTGAAACTTTTGAATTACTCCAAGAAACTGCCAACTTTAAGGAGCCTTCGCAATGAGCTTAACAAGTACAGTGGATGGGGTAAGTTGGGGTATTTAACTATTGGATAATCTTCCTATGAATTCATTTTTATTGTAGCCTTCATATGCTCTGTTTCCGTGATGGGAGTTGTGCTGCTGGACCCTACAGATAATTCTGATTTTGATAAAATCCTTTCCAGTGAGCATCCCAGCTTTATGAATTCCATCTACACCAATCCCAGATACCGCAGACATGCGGAAGTTGTATTGCCTTGGCTGCAGCACCGAGGGGCCATGGAGTAAAGTATCTAAAACAATCTGTGCTCTAATTTTTAATTGAAAATAAATTATATGACTCTTGCATGCCAGTTTTTCTAACTCAATATTTTGACACGAAAGGTTTTTCCTATCTGTACATGGGTTACGTAAGCTCAAACTTTGTTTTGCATAAGATAGACCTCGAATAACAGATGATTTATTGCTAGAAATTCGAAATTATTTTTAAATCATTTTTCAAAATGACGAAATAAGTTTAGAAGGTTGTTACGTGATTTAATCCCAACAAAATCCCAGTAACAACATATAGGTATAAACATTTTGATCTTACTTTGGACTTAGATATATTATATAGCGCCAACCAATATCGCGGAAACTGCGAACTCACCATGAGAATCTAATCCGCGGGATGGGGGATTGTTTAAATGATTCCGGACGCACCCCTCTAGCACAGTCACTTCTCACAAATTAATATAAAAAAGTTGACTGATTGTTAGGTAAGAGATAAGGTTTATCGCTGACATGAAGGCTAATTCCTCCCGAGAGTATTTAAGGGATTCGCCGAGTGCTCCCAGCTTCCAGTTAGTGCGCCCAAGTCGAACAGATTATTACAAAATGCCTCCCCAGACGAAAGATGAAGATGTTAGCGAAAGGCAGGTCGCCATTCCGGATTGGGTTGTGCCAAAGGTATTTGAGGATCTGCTTAAGAGGAAGGTCAAGGACTACAGGAAAACGAAGTCCTTGAGGGCTAAGGCAGGAGTCGCTGCTGGCGAGAACTATGCCACCATAATGCTAAGAATTGAACTGGACGTAGAAAAAGAAGGTTCGTACTTTATAGAAATATTGTACATCTATTTTAAAGTATTGTAAACTCTCCAGATAACACTCAAACAACCGAGGCCTTCATGCTTAAAACCCCCCACCAGTCAGAGCAGTATCGCAAAATAATCGAGAAGACAGATATCTTCGATGTGGAGCGTGGAATGTATCTGGAAGTAGTGCCCGAACTGGAGCAAATGTATCGCGATGTGGGCTTGGAGGTCAAGTTTGGAGCAGAGCTCTACGAGATAGAGGCCAGCGATTACTATGTCCTGCTGGAGGACCTCCGGCCACGCGGTTTCAGGAACATAGATCGCCTCAAAGGCATGGACCAGGCTCACACCGAATGTGTGCTCAAGAAATTCGCCCAGTGGCATGCGGCATCTGCGGTACGATTTGAGACAAAGGGTCCTTATCAGGAGAAGTACACGAAGGGTTTCCTAAAGAACGAGGAAATCGTAGATGCATTTTGCAATCGGAGTATAAAAGTTTTTCTGGATAACGTCCATCTGTGCAAAGATGTGGAGTCTTATCTAAATGATTTGGTGGGTACTTGTCGTGTGATATCCCTATCTTCAAATCTTATACGAGTATCTTATCATCTATTGCAGCGTATTGCCTCCGGCAAGACCTTCGACATTGTTGACCAACTGAACAATCCGAGTCCTGATGAATTCATTGCGTTGAACCATGGCGATGGTTGGGCCAATAACATTATGTTCCAGTACAATACAAAAGGCGAGATACAGGATACCTATTTTGTCGATCTGCAAGTTCCCAAGTGGGGATCTGTGGCTCAGGATCTGTACTACTTCCTTATGTCTTCTACAAGCTTAGACATCAAAACATCAAAGTTTGATTACTTCATTTGGTTTTACCACTCCGAACTGGTGAAGCACCTGAAACTGCTTCGTTACTCGAAAACTCTTCCCTCTTTAAGAAGTATTTACGACGCTCTCAGCAAATACAGTGGATGGGGTGAGTTTACAATCGTTACCCATTCATTAGTTCAGATCTTATAAAAGATCAAATTTTCAGCGTTCATCTGTGCCGCGACTATAATGGCATTTGTCCTTCTGGATCCCACAGACGGAGCTGATTTCGATAAGGTCCTTGGTGATGAGGACGGCACCTTTAAGAAATCGCTCTACACAAATCCCAGATTTCGCAAGCATATGGAGGTTCTATTACCTTGGCTTCAGCAACGAGGAGCTATGGAGTAGAATAAAATATTAAATCGTATAAATACCTGTTATTATATAAAATATAGAAACCCAACTGTGAAATTTTTGTTTAGAAATTTTGCTATTCATTAGAGGAGTAGAACTAACTAGTGCTTAGCAAATATTGTTGACCATAATAAAGGAACTTTAACACAAAGTTTTCATATGTGAATATAATTATAACTATAGTTATTAATTTATTGTTTTTTGACATACAATCATTTTAGTTATCTTTAAATCCCTATATGACAGCCTTTATATAGGTATATATATATATATATAGGTATAAGTATTTGTTTTGGTTTGTATGCATCGTTTGAGACTTTGTAAACAAGTTGTTTTGAGAACTCTCTACAGCCGGCACTCTTTGTTTTTCGACCAGCTGTGGAGCTTTTGGAGCTTTCGGATCGGCACTTGTTTTGGTAGCAAACAAAAGATACAAAGGGAAAAAGTTGAAAGCTAAAACATTAGTGCAGCACCAGACTTCATATAAACACTTAGTTTGCTCACCATGACAGAGGAGACGGGAACAGTGCCCTTGCCCACCTGGCTGAATGCGAACCTATTTGAAGAGGTGCTGAGTAAGCGTTACGGCGACAATTATGCCGGAATCAAGAGCTTCAAGCCGGAAGCCGGTCTCAAGCCGGGAGAAAACTACTCCACAATTATGCTGCGCCTCAAGTTTGAAGTCGCACTGAAGGGTGAGTGTGAGTCATTGTTGCGGCAAACAATGGAAGTTCAAATCGAAAACTTCATCACCAGATCATACCACCGAAAATGTGAGCTATATGCTCAAGACCCCACATGATTTCGAAATGTACCGCGAGATTCTGAGGAAGAACAACATGTTTGCGGTGGAGCGCGATGTCTTCCTGCACGTGGTTCCCGAGCTGGAGCAGATGTACAAGGACGTGGGCTTGGAGGTGACGTTTGGGGCCAAGGCCTATGAAATCGACGCGCCCGATGAGTACGTACTGCTGCAGGATCTTGGTCCTTTGGGTTTCAGGAACATCGATCGCCTGGAGGGTCTGGACATGGCACACACCAAGAGTGTTCTGAGGAAGATGGCCCAGTGGCATGCGGTCTCGGCCACCAGGTTGCATTTGAAGGGTCCGTATGCCCAGAACTACTTGCAACCCACCTACGCCGATACCATGAAGGAGAACATCGAACAGGTGGCCGAAACCTTGGGTAAATATTTCATCAAGTGCCTGCCACTCTACGATGGTCACGCTGAGTACAGCGAAGCGGTTGTAAGTTTCCTTAGCTATATGCACCAATTGTTTGCATGGGTAATCACTATATAATCTATCTGTGCAGCACAAGATACAGCCCCATATCGTCGACCTTATGTACGCCATGAACACACCCGATCCGCAGGACTTCAATGCCCTGAATCACGGCGACTGCTGGACCAACAACATCATGTTCAGATACGATGGTGAATCCAACAAACCAGTCGAGACCTATTTCGTGGATCTGCAACTGCCGAAGGTGACGAGCGTGGCCCACGATCTGATCTATTTCCTCCTGGGTTCGACCAAATTCGAAATCCAGTTGAGTCAGTTCGATTACTTTATCAAGTACTACCATGATCACCTGGTCGAGCACTTGAGATTGCTGAACTACCCCGCTGCAAAGACCCCCACGCTGAGGTTCCTTCACACTCAGCTGTTAAAATATGGACGAGTTGGTAAGTGGAAAGCTCGCTCTGCAAAGCTGTAGATAACCAAGTTCTGATTTGTTTTCCAATCGTAGGGTATCACACTGTCCTGATGCTCTGCCCACCTGTGCTGCTCGATCGCACTGAAGATGCAAATCTGACCGATTTCATCGCCGAGTCGGATAATGGCGATGGTCTCAAGATGGCCATGTACTCCAATGCCCGCTACAAGAAGCACGTTAGCGCCATCCTCACCTGGATGAACAATCGGGGTGCCTTCCAGTGCTAGTGCACATCACATTTGGATTTAAGGATATATGTGTATACTGTAATACTACTGCTAAAGTGATTCCTAACATTAAAGACCGATTTTGAGATTTTTAACAACATACCACATGAATTGTACTGTTCTTAATAAAATACTTATACAATGATTCATTCTCATAAAGTAATGATTAAATAAAAATATTTACAAATTCTAATTACTAGTTGACCATGGCTAAAAATAAAAAAGGCTTAACTGCCCCATTAAACCCCAATCAAAGGTACTCAAAAGGCCATGTAGACCAGCATTTTGTTGGATTACTAATATTCTAATAATGGTTTATTGAGTGCGCGGTGCTCGTGCAGAAGTCGCTGGTGAACTGTCTAACTACCCGTCACATGTCACGCCCGCAAACAGCAATTAATGAGGAATCACGAAATAATTAGAGCGAATGGCGAACGCAAAGAGGAACTGGGGTGCGTGATCCCGATAAGGAAGTCGAATCGGGAGCGGGAACAAGAAACAGTTTTCGTTATTAATCAAACAATTGACGGTGTTTGCGTCTCTATATCATATATCACTCACCTCTCTCTCTCGCTCTGGCACACTAGCTCGCACCCACTCGCACCCACTCGCACCCACTTGCGCCAAAGGCAATTGCCACTCTTTTGCCGGTTTTGGCGAACTGAATTACAAAATAAACTTCAATCGAATGCAGGCGATAAGGAATTTCTTGGCCCATACCCAAATCGGGCCAATATCGCGCTTCCCGAGCACAGCGACTCGTATTTCCCACTCGACAGTTGGCCGGATTGCAGTCGATCTATTAGCCCGCTCCGTTTACCAATTAAGGAAAAAGGTTTGCTGCCATTCCCAGAACGGGGGATCCAATCTGCCAGTTTTGACCAACAACTATCGGGAACAAAGTGCTATAAAAACATGGATCAGATGGGGCTAACATCTAGTATTCAAACTGTTATTGTGGTGGAATGAGCGACTAGAAGTGAAATTAGTTTATAAGCAAAAAAAGTGCATGGAAAATTGTTAAATATCCTAAACTAACATTTTATTTCGAGTAGGTAGGTTGCCCCAACTCGTGTTTCGTAATGCACTCAAAACTCAAAGCAGGTGTTTCATTTGGTGGCATGTGACCTGATTTACGATTTTTGCTCATTAATTTGCGATAATTCTGATAATTGCCTAATCAATAAAAGCCCCACAAAGGTTCGGTAATTACCCGAATTGGAATGACCACAAATCGCCAAATCACGATTCCACAAAAAAATATATGTCTAAAAAAGGGTGCACTTCCCATGGAATTGTTAGTAATATCGTTAACTGTATACTTCAAAAAATAATACAATATCAGGTAGTGCAGCAATACTCCTCAAGTATTAAGGAAAACACTTGAAAGTGGCCTAAGCAGCTCTGAGTATTAGCTTCAGTCATAGCCCTACTTATTTTTCATACTGTGGAATAAGAAAAAGTTCCACAAATTGAGGTAATATGCAGAGATAACATCAAGGGAAATCATTCAAAAGTTATTGCACTTAATGGTTAATTATACTGCAGCAATTATGATAATTTTTCGCAAACACTCTAGGCCCCAATTTCAAGATACTCAATTCGTCGGCCCCATTTGATATAATTCTCTAAAAATACGCAAATCTTGAGAGGTTCTTTGCTCAGTGGGTTGGGCTGAACGCATTTTATTATTCAAATATTCCGCGCCTTTGGAGAAAATGGATTAGTGGCGCCACCTATGTTTGATATAGTTCAACAACCATTTCGTATACGACCTGTTAGCCATGCTAACAGTGGAGTTAACGTTTGCGTTGGCTAAACATTTTAAATTCATTTAATGGCAGATTCAAAATGTCTGAGGCCACCAATGGACACAGTGAGGTGCCAGCCAGTAATCTTCCACCTTGGCTGTCGAAAATCACTCTGGAGAAGGCGGTTCAGGCCCAGATCGGAGACTTTGAGAAGATCATCTCGATTAGCCCACAAAAGGGCAGCAGCGATGGCGATAACTACTCCACACAGTTCCTTCGTTTGCTGGTGGAAGTGGAGCTGCTTGGTGAGTGCAGATCTATAAAATAAAAAACTTTTTAATGGATGGGACTTACAATAGCGCATAAATATTGTTCGCAGACCACAGCACAAAGGATCTTTCCTTCGTTCTGAAGGCGCAGCACAACAACGAAATGATGGCTGCTATTCTGGCCAGGTTGAAGCTCTTCCAAAAAGAGGATCAAATGTACCATAGCATTCTGCCCAAATTCGAGAAGCTCTACGCGGATGCCGGCAAACCCATTCAGTTCGCCCCCAAAGCCTTCAAGTTGGATCGCGACCTCGGAGTGGACTACATTCTGCTGGAGGATCTGCATCGCAAGAACTTCAAGAATGCCAATCGCCTGGCCGGCCTCGATCTCGATCACATGCACAAGGTTCTCGAGAAACTGGCCGCCTTCCATGCTGCATCCGCCTGCTACGTGGAGCACCATGGTCTTTTTGGCGAGGAGTTCACCGTGGGCGTTTTCAGCGAGGCTAATCGTCAGCTTCTTCAGGAGTTCAATGCCTCCGGCGCATTTTTGGCCCAGCTCAAGAAGTGGAAGAATGCGCAGAAAATTTATGAGAAGTTGGTGGGTATCTGTGGCACAAATCAGTTGAAAGATGAGGTAGTATCCGATTAAAAATCTATTTCACTTTTTTAGGCTGATAGCGACGATTACTTGGTGGATCGTCTGCTGCAGGATCAGCAATACAATGCCAGAGAATTCAACGTGCTCAACCACGGAGATTGCTGGGCCAATAATGTGATGTTCCAACACGATGCATTTGGAACTATTAAGGAGACACTTTTCGTGGACTTTCAAGTGGGAAAGTACGGAAGTCCGGTATGTCCCGCAAAAATAGGATAAATTTGGATATACCATTCTAATAATTATTTCCAACGTTTTATTTGCAGGCCAATGATCTGTACTACTTGATATTGTCGTCGGCTGCTCCAGAGCTGAAGACTGCCAAGTTTGACTACTTGGTGCGCTACTATTTCGATAATCTTATCGAGAATCTAAAGCTACTGCAATACCACCGACCACTGCCCAAGCTGAAGAACCTGCATGCTTCGCTTTTCCGCAACGGATTGGCTGGTGAGTAATCCTATATCGATATTAAGATAGCACAATTATAACTATTTATCAACAGCCTATATGGTGGTATCCAAGGTGCTGCCTGTCGTCATGCTGGACAAGACCAGCGATGCCAATCTGGAAAGCTACATAAGCGACGAGTCCAAAATGAAGAACGCCATGTTCACCAACCCAAAGTATGTCCAGGTGATGACCGAGGTGCTGCCATGGTTGGACAATCGCGGTCTGCTCGACTGGAAGTGATTACCTTTCAAATGCTGTGGAGTAATGATGGATTTGTACTTTAATAATGACTATTTAATTGAGTCATTTACAAATTGCGTTGAAAGTCAAATAAAATGATAATAATATTCTAAATGAACGTTGACTGTTGCTTCGAAATGGAATTTGAACGTCATGCATGAAAAATTGCTTATTCCCAATTGCAAGTTTATCTTTCATCTTTCGGGTTCTTTTTGCATTAGAAATTTCACTCAATTGTTACACTTCCCAACAAAATTCAGAAATTAAAATTATAAAAGTATTCTTATAGCCATGAAAGTACCGAAAATTCCCGTCTGGGTTTCCGCTCTCTCCTTGAACCAGGCAGTCCATTCCGTCCTGGAGGATGTGGACCAGATCATGTCCGTCATCCCAGGTGTCCACCTCATCCAGTTCCGCAACTGCACTGTGCTTCTGCCCATCCGGGTGAAGGTCCAGTTGCAGGACTCCACAGTAAAGAATTTGTTCTTTCTACTGAAGGCGCAACATGGCAGCGACCTGCAGGCCATGGTGATGAACCAGCTGAAGATGTTCCAAAGGGAGCAACAGGTTTACCACAATGTCCTGCCCAAGTTCGAGGCACTCTACAAGGAGGTGGGCAAGGAGGTGTCCTTTGGTCCGAGGGCATTTAAGCTGGACTACAACATCGGTGTTCAGTACGTGCTGCTGGAGGATCTCAAGTCCAAACATTACAAAAACGTTGAACGGCAGGATGGCTTCAACAAATTGTGCCTGAAGCAGGTGCTCAAGAAACTGGCCCAGTTCCATGCCGCCTCCGTCGTGTGTGTGGAAAAGCATGGTGCTTTCAGCAAACTACTTGCCAACGGAGTCTACACAAAGGCCAACCAATCAATCCTGCAGGATCTGAACGATCCGGAGACCTTTCTCTCCCAGCTGCGTCGCTGGCGTTTGGGCGATCATTTCCACAAACGGTTCGTGGAAAAGGAGAAGGACCTCGTCGATGGGCTGTTGAAGCTCCATGCCACCGACTCCAATGAATTTAATGTCCTGAATCACTGCGACTGCTGGGTGAACAACGTGATGTTCAAGTTTGACGACACCGGCCATGTGGAGGACACCGCCCTGCTCGATTTCCAGTTGGTCAAATATGGATCTCCTGTAGGTTTTCTGATCACTTGGCCTTTTAGTATTTCCACGTTTACTTAATTACATTTTTCAGGCCCTTGATCTGTACTACACCATCCTGTCGTCGGCTGAAAAGGACGTAAAACTAGCCCAGTTTGACAATATGGTTCAGTACTACTTTTACCATTTGCTGGAAAACCTCAGAGCCCTGAAATTCCAAGGCAGTCTGCCGCAGCTGCAGCATATTCGCGATGCCCTCAACAAAAACGGACTGGCTGGTGGGTAAGAAATATTAACTACATTGAATCTAATCAGTGAAGTGGTTTCAGCCTATGTGGTGGTCACTCGGGCGCTGCCCATAACGATGATGAATCAGTTTGAGGACGAGGTAAACGAACGATATGCCTCCAAAATGAAGTGCGCCATGTTCACCAGCCGGAAATACATCCAGGCGATGAAGGATATCCTGCCCTGGATGGAGGAGCGCTCCCTGCTCAATTAGCAGAGACAATTTATTGAATGAAAGAGGTATGCACAGGCTGTCAATTAATTCAGGTACAATGCTCAATAAACTTGATTAGCCGCCTTATCAACTTTGTTTGGATTGATTTCGATTTTAATTGCCAGTCATGTTGGTAAGGCTTTTTAAACACATTTTCGCATGCTCTTGCGTTTGCTATTAATAAAACATAATCAGAAACTAACTTTAATTAGGCTTCAATCAAAATTGATATTATTCCTTATCGAACGACCACGAGCCAATGACACACATTCCCAACTCGGACAATCCCCCATTTTTTCGACACGGGATGACTTTTTAATAGACCACAATGTGTTTATATAAGTATTGAAAGATGAGTGGCGACAATGAACTGAACTATTTGTGTGGAATTTAAATGAATTTGTTGGACAACAATTAAGTTCTATGTCAAAATTACTTCCACAGAGAGATGTACATATCTACAAAGCTTAAACAGGGGTTGTTTCATCAATTACAGTACTCAAACTTATCTAAATCAATAAATCAGGCAATAAATTCTGCTTATTCCTTTTTCTATAATAGTTTGCTCTAATTGCTTGCCTACAATTTAATAATTACAGTGTGGTGAAAACTTATTCTGAAGTGAGTAGGTAAGAACTAAATCCATTGCCAAAAATTACGACTTTGGTTGTATTGGTTTGATAATAAATGTGTGTCAAAAACTTCTGAGAAAATAGATTTCGTTGGTGAATGTCGATAATTTACATACGTAGTGATAAGATAACTTAGAAATTTGGAACCTGACAATACCATTGAAAATGGGTTTTTGCAGGCCAATTATGGTGTGAGAGATATAGGAACCCATTACATGGTCTAGTCTTAACCTTTGCTCTGCATCATATGTAGTCTCGATAGTACGGGTATAGGTACGCCTAAACCAAAACCCGTTTACGCTATCAGTTCGGCCCAAACACAGATACGCATGCACACACACACCAGTACACGTGCCTGCGGGGTTACTATTAGTATAAAAGTTTGTGAATCGGACGGAGAGTTCAGTATTTGCTTGTCGTTGGAAATCGTCGGACACAGCAGAAGTGTTTTCTCCGAGCGGGAATTTAAATTGGAATTAGAAATCCGCAAAGTCGGTCAGTAATAAATAGCAATTGTATCAAATAAGATGGGCCGTTCGCAGGCAATCAAATAATCAAAATAATCAAAAACTAAATATTTAAGCTGTGATATTTATGCTCTGTGCAAACCAAAAGTGCAAATATTTTAGACTTTGCTCAGGCATACACTTTCGCTAACTGTAATTAAAACAAATGAGAAATGCAACGTAACTATTTTGATTGCTTTGAACTTGAACCGCTGATCATTTCCGCCGCGAAAGTCAATTAATTGATCTACCGTTTTTAGCATCAGCATTGAAATGTCGCCAAACAGCTCGGAAAAGCCCGTCAATCCCAACGAGCACCTGCACATACCGAAGTGGGTGAATGAGGACTACTTCCTGCCGATCATCCAAAAGGATGTGGACACCTTTGACAAGATCGTGAACTTTGTGACCATTGCGGCCACTGCGCCCGGCGACAACTACACTTCCATTATGATCCGAGTCATTGTGGATATGCTGCTGAAAGGTCAGTAACTTAGCAAGTAAGATAGTTCACGACTTATTCAAGTTTATTCCCATTTTTTAGATGGCAGCGAGCAGAAGGTGTCGTACATTTTGAAAACCATGCTGGAGGCGGACAGTGGAGCGGAAGTGGTCAACAACATGGGGCTGTTTCCCAAGGAGAGGAAGATGTACGAGGTGCACATTCCGCAGTTCGTAAAGCTCTACAAGGAGGCGGGCGTGGAAATCGAGTTGGCACCCAAGTGTCTCCATGTCGAGGCCACCGCCGAGTTGATTACCCTGGTTTTCGAGGATCTGAGTCAGCAGAAATTCAAGAATATCGATCGAATAAAGGGATTTGATCTGCCGCACATGCGCCAGGTGCTCCGGAAACTGGCCGAACTGCATGCTGCATCCGTGGTGGCCAAGGAAATAAATGGCCCCTACGATCCCCTGTACTATATGTCCATGTACAACGAGCAGAGTCGGGATCTCTTTGAGGCTCTGGGTAAGCTGCGACAGGAACAGTACATCAAGGCAATGCGCACCTGGGAGCTCGAGAATGTCGAAAGTTTCATCTCCCGGATGTGGAGCCCCATGGAGGGGTTCGAGATGGCTATGAGTATCAACCAGGTGGACGAGAACGAGTTCAATGTGCTAAACCACGGGGACTGTTGGGCCAACAACATAATGTTCAATTACAAGGACAATGGCGAGATCGATAGGACCTTGTTCGTCGATCTGCAGATAGGCAAGTGGGGCAGTCCGGCCCAAGATCTTTGGTACCTGATCACAACATCCGCCTCGCTGGATATCAAAGTCAAGGAATTCGATCACTTTATTTACATCTATCACCAGCGCCTGGCGGAATGCCTAAAGCTGCTAAACTACTCGAAACCCATTCCCACGCTCAGGGATTTGCACATCATGATGCTGAAGTATGGATTCTGGGGTTAGTATACTTTTGGTTATATATTTAATGAGCTGGAATGAGTAATTCAATTGATAGGACCCCTAACCTCCATGGGTGTGATGGTGGCCACACTTCTGCCCACGGACAAGGACGCCAACATAAAAATGATGATGGCCCCAGGACCCGAGGCCGACGCTGTGCGATACAAGTCCTTTATCAATCCCTACTACGGCAATGCCATGAAGCTGCTTCTACCTTTCTTCGATAACAAGGGACTCCTGAAGTCCAACTAGCTTTAATGCCGTTTTTCAATTGTGGTGTAGCCAATTTGCTGTGATATCATATATCATAAGCACATGCAATAAATAAGAACTTTATTTAACTAACACACACTTCGTTTGGTTGCATTATTAAAGTGCTTTTCCAGACTTAGCCTGGTAACAAAACCCCCAACGAAGCGTAAAAAACAGTCATCATGACTGGCTAAAAATGGTTTTATGTGCGTTGAGCTTGAAATGGGCCCAAATGACGTCGTCTTCAAACTTTGGTTCCGTATGAAAAATCTTTGACTGTTTGTGCGAGTTTGTGAGCTTTGGGTTCATCAACTAGTGACGTACAGCTATAAACAGGTGTTAATAAACTTTTCGCCCTTAATGCTTATCAATTAATTAACGAAAATCAGCCTTGACGATAACTATTTTTTCTTGATAAACAAAAAGATTGGAATCGACCTCAGACTTTTCTGTAATCGTCTAACAATCTATTGACTTCTTTGAACCAAAAACCGCACTTGTTTGCCACACTGCATAAGATCGTAAATCCATTTAATCAGCCGGAAACATTCTATAAAATAATAGCACACCCAGCAGTTGACATTGGTGGCAAAAACTGCGTCACAATGAGGTCTTAATTGCCCGAGCCATTCTATATATGTAATTAGGAACACGCAAATAATTCTCATTCATTCGGCTCTCAGATGAGCAGCCATAAAATGATGTAAATTAGCGATTCAAATGAGGCAAACATTTAAATTGTTTTTTATTCAAATTTTAGCTGGGGTTGACATGTGTTGTTTGCAAACACGTGCTTAGCATACCGCAGAAAATGTAGATAGATTATATGATTCTATCAAATAAGAAAGTTAAAAGATAGTGAAAGTGCTGGGCTGATTTATACACCTTACTGGACATTTTAACAACCATTTTATTATATATTATTTGAATACTTTTAGGCACTGAGTAAGCCCAACTGATCCAATCGGGCCAGCACTACTTTGACATCTTTAATGTAACCCACAGAAAAAGAGCATTTCCATCGCTTTTCCTCATTTTGAAGCAGATCGCCAAAGTCGACAGACTTATCCTTCAACGCCCACATCAGCGGTAGAAAGGTGCTGATAAGGAAGAACTCTGTGGTGATTGTACACAAATTTGGTCATTAATTTAATCTTAATGAAAGCGTTTAACTCACCGTAGTACTTGTGCTGATGCAGACGCTGCCAAAGACCAGATTGAGTAGGCATGTCCCCCTCATAGCCAATCTTTTTTAAAACATCCTCCAGAACGGCAAAGTAATAGTTGATGAGTTCATCCCAGTTTTGCCACCGATGCTCTGGCTCCAGAAGCATGTATATCGAATAAACCAGATCGAATGCCGAGGGAAACAAATTACTGATTTGAAAGTCCAGCAGCATGCAGTCCTCAAAGGATCCAGAATCCTTATACTTGAACATAATGTTGCGCAGGTGCAGGTCTCCGTGGCAAAGCACCCAGTACTCGTCCTTCTGCTGGTTTCTTCGAATATCCTTCCACTCCTGAACGAGTAGCTCCAGGAAATTGTCCTTGATGCTTTCGAAGTATGGCTTGTACTTATGCAGCTCCGGCTCCTTACCCAAAAGTTCCACAAAGAACTGCATTCCAGTTTTCAAAAAGGGCTCGTTCAGGACGTGTGGCATCTCAAACAGTCCGTGGGTGTACGGCTCTAGGAACTCTGGTTGCTGATAACAATTCATATTAGAAAAGGATTCCTTCCTTATAATTACTTTGAAGAACTTACCTCTTGCTGCACTTTTAAGCTGGCCGCATGCCACTTGGCCAGTTTGAAGAAGACGCGGCGTATCTCGTCTAAGCTGGCGTCCCTATCCCGCAGCACAAAGTAGCCCATCTCGACCAGATCCTCGAAGATCAGGACCTGATGCGGCACCAGACTGTGGTATATGCAATTCACGTATAGCTTGGTGCTATCGCCGACCTGGCGAAGAATCCTCTCGAACTCGGGCAGCACCTTTGTGTACAATCCCATCTCGGTTTTGAAAATCGGCGATCCTCCGAGCATATCCTTCTTGTGTCCCTCTGCCTCTGGCATTGTCTTGATGATCAGCGACTTCTGGAACTCCCCTCTCCGGTTGGTGTACTTCACCCTGGCCCGGAACATGATGCTGGCATAGTGATCACCCTTCGCACTCGCCGGGGAGAAGCTCAAATCGATTACCTTGACCACGGACTCCGACTCCGATTCATGGGCTTACAGAACGCGGGCTATGAACTCGGAGTTGAGCCACTCAGGTGGCACCAATTTGTCATCATTATACTGATTGTTATCGGGATTCCCGGACATATTGTTTACTAACTTCTATAGCGATTTCGAGCTAAGTGCTATCTGAACAAAAGCTCAATTTCAATGGCACCTAAATTGAATTTCAGAGAGAATTTCGCTTTGAATGAAATTGTTTAGCATTCAAAAAGCTTTTTCCTCCAGATAAAGAAGAGCTTTTTGTTTTGTTTTGAAATAAATTTGTGTTGTTTCTCTCACTTGGAGCACCGAAAGAGAACTAAGAGAAAGAACGTGCTCATTCAAACGTTGCCAAAACACCAGCCTTATATACATACATTACTAAACATAGCCACTAAACTTTAACTTTAAAACTTTATTGTCGATTATCGGATTAATATACTGCTCTCATAATACTGCTCTCATAAATATGAACAAAAGTTCAGTATATATTTTTACAAATCCTCAAAATATCCAGACCTTTCAAATCGGGCCAGCATTACTTTACATTCTTCAATAAAATCACGTAATTTTTCATCAGTTTCGTCGTTAGATGCTGTTTCAAGGCTAAGACCTACTGACATGGGCAAGTAGGTGCTGATAAATAGGAACTCTGAAATAGGAACTATAAATTTATGACCGTAATCTATAAAGAGATATAAACATACCGTAATATTTTCCACGGCTCATTTCCTTCCAAAAGGCAATAGGATCGGGTAATACTCCGTGGTAGCCAATCTTTTTGAGGGTTTCGCGCAATACTGAAAAGTAGTAGTTCAGTAAGGTCTCAAATTGCTCAATGCGCTGTTCTCGGTCCATTATCATGTAAATGGAATACATCAGGTCCACGGCAAGAGGAGTAACATAGCATCCTTGGTAGTCGAGCTGCATGCAATCCTCGAAGCTTCCGGTTTCCTCATTGTGCTTGAACAATAAGTTCCGCATGTGGTAGTCTCCATGGCAGAGAACGTAGTATCCAGGCTGGGGATTGGTTTGGTACTCCTTCATGATATCACGAATTCGGTCTTTAAAATCGACTTCTATCTTCTCAAAGTGCGGCTTGTATCTTTTTAACTCAGGAATGCGGCCTAAGAAGTCCTTAAACGTACCCATGCCCGAGGTCATAAAGGGAAGATCAACAAGACAGAGGCCATCCTTGAATTCCTTAACGAACTCCGGTCGCTAATTAAGAAATAATTTACTTGACAGTTGTAAAATTTGATATTTTTCTGATAATAATCTCGTTAGTAATACCTCGTTAATAATCTTCATTCCAAGTGCATGAAATTTGGCCAACTTTAAGTAGGCACCACAGATCTCCTCATGCGTGAGCGTGCGATTTCGCACCATGGCATAACCCATCTCGGCCAGATCCTCGAAGATCATAACTTGACGTGGCTCCAGACTATAATATATACAGTCTGCGTACAGCCTGGATGTATCATTGTTTTCTTGCAATATTCTCGCGTACTCTGGCAGGACCTTCGTATACATGCCTATTTCCGTTTTAAATATAGCTGATTCGGCAAACATTTCCAAACCATTTTTGATAATCAGAGACTTGGAAAAGGATCCCTTCTGGGTTGTGTATTCCACTCGAGCACGAATTATAGCACTGGCATAGTTATCCCCTTTGGCACTTCCTGGATTGGAATCCAGTTTGGTAACCTTGAGGTCCGGTTCTTTTTCGTAGCTACTCAGAACTTCTGTCACAAACTGCACATTCAACCATTCTGGTGCACTCCACTGATCAGCCGCTTCAACCGCTTGAGCCATGTTCTAGTCCGCAAGGCAATATAACTAGTACTGATAGTAACTTTTTCCGGTAATGCCGTATAAATTTGATATAAAGATACGTAGGGCTATAGAGAAGCGTGATGACTAAACGCCCGAGGGAAACTAAAAACATTCACGCTCGCTACATTTTTTCATCGAGCTTTCAAGCTCTTTGAAACTCACTAAAATTCATAGATGGTCTTGTTTTCTATTGTTTCGACGACAAAAAGCTCACAAATTATTAACAAATTTCATATCAAACTTCATTTTTTTCTCCTTCATTTATTTCTCCTTCAAAAATTCTTTACAAATCGTCAAAATATCCCGATTTCTCGAATCTGGCCAACACAGATTTGGTCTCTTCTACAAAATCTTCCAGTTGGTATAGTTTCAGACGTGCTTCTTCGTTGTGCAGCATATCCGCTACATCAAACTTGTGAATTCGCAACCCATTGGAAACTGGCAAGAAAGTGCTCAGCAGTAGAAACTCTGAAATTAATACAATGTCATTATTAAATCCTTTAGCCAGAGGACGACTTGAGATTACCGTAATATCTATGGCGTTTCATTTCCGCCCAAAATCCCTGGGGCGTGGGCATTGATCCTTGGTAGCCAATCTTCTTGAGAGTCTCTTGGAGGACGGATAGGTAGTAGTTCAGCAAAGTCTCCAGCTCGTCTCTTCGCTGTGCCGGCCCCATCAACATGTAAATGGAGTACATGAGATCAACGGCCATTGGAGCCACATTGCAGCCCTGATAATCCAGCAGCATGCAGTCCTCCAAACATCCAGTTTCCCTATTGTGCTTAAACATCATGTTGCGGGAATGGTAATCCGCATGGCAGAGTACATTGTATCCTGGCTGTGGGTGGTTTCGATACTCATGCATGGTCGCCCGCAATCGGTCCTTGATGTGCAGACTTATCTTCTCGAAATGCGGCTGGTATTTGTTCAGTTCGGGCATTGAAACTTTCCTCAGCCATGTTGTCGCACCTTTTTTTATATATTTTTTATACTGCTTTCAAATTGGTAAAGAGAGAGCTCTATATATGTGAATTCGATTTGTTAAAGCTTTTGGTGTAAGCGTATGTCAATGTTATGAACGAAGTTGTGAAATTGTTATCAGTTTGATTTTGGCTCGCAAGTTACCTGAAAGCTAACTAAAGTCTCTCTGTTAAGTTTCTTGTTCGTTTGCATGGCTCCAAATGCATGGCTAATTGGATCTGGAAAAATTTTGAAAACTATGTAAGACAGCTCTGAACATTTCCAACTTGCCAATTGATAAATCATGGAGCTTATTCCACTTGCAAAACCCAACTATATATGGCTATCCTGACATCTACCCATTCATTAACAACTCCTTAACAGCTCTGAACTAAACTAAACTTTTAGTGTTCCCCCGGCATAAAATTGTATAAATATTTGACTATTACTAAACTCGACTCTGTAGTTATGATCTGATTACTATAAGTTTACAGTGCTCATCAAAACTAATCTCGCAACTCACAGGTGACGTCTCAAACAATATCAAAACTTCATGATGACTAGCTAGGTAAAAAAAAAGCAAACAAAAATAAATGCTATTTTGTGTGCCTATGATAATGAGTTAGCAAAAAATGCCTAATTAATAATTATACAAGCACGCGTGCTACGAATTATTTTACTGCAAAAACAAACGAGCTATCTATATACGATTGTTGTTAAATAATTAAAACAACAAATACTTTATTTGTATCGGTAAAACCCGGTAATCGGTTGGCTATCACCAAACCATCTATCAATTGATTGTCAAGGCCTGATAAGTTTTGCTAGCCAAGCTAATTTTTCAAATACTCTTTAAAAAATGCGAAAAAAAAGAGAGGAAAGAACAAGTAATTTAAAACATGTAACTACAAATAAAACAAAAAAAATGTGTATGAGCAAAAAAAGTTTAGAGAATTTAGCAATTGATACGCAATTGATACGACTGAGATGATGTTCTCGTATAGGATTCATAAATTCGTATTACCCCTAAACACGAAATGGGTTTAATGATAAGGGCCGCTAGAGAGACCCGATTTAAAGTTCTACTGAAAGAGTCTAAAATCTCAGTTCCAAACTAGCAGTTGCCGGAGAAGGTTGTGCTGGCCAAATATAAAAACTAACATCATTATGTCCGACAGCGATGAGATCGTGAATCCCAATGAGCATCTGATCATTCCCGATTGGATCAATGAAAAGTATTTCGAAGGTGTACTGGCCAAAGACGAACCCGACCATGTCAAAGTCTTGAAGTTCACCGTAGTGGCGGCGATTCCGCCTGGCGAGAATTTCACTTCGACTATGCTGAGGGTTTATATCAAACTGGAAATGAAAGGTGAGCGAGAAAGGCGATAAGCGTGTGCCAATCAGCATGTTGGCTGATGAAAGATACACGGTCACGGATAAAGTTTAGGACCATTATAATAAACTGGCAACCTCATTTTTGAAGATGGAAGCGTCAAGACCAAAACTTACATTTTCAAAACAATGCTGCCCGAGGAGCGAGGAGGCAGCGACATCACGGAGTTCGGTCTCTTTCCCAAGGAGGCCATGATGTACAGGACATACCTTCCTGCATTCGAGGCCCTCTACAAGGATGTCGGCTGGGACATTCAGCTAACGCCCAAGTGCCTGCACACCGAGGAGCGCGAAGGAGACATCCACTTCATCTTCGAGGACCTGTGCGTACAGGGTTACAAGAATATGGAGCGCACGAAAGGTCTGGACATGGAGCACATGACCAAGTGCCTGCACAAACTGGCCGAGTACCATGCGGCCAGTGCGGTTTACGAGGAGCGCCATGGTGCCTATCCCAGTGAATTCAGTGAGGGATTCGTTAAGAAGGAGGTGAAGAAATTCCACGTTGATGGGTTCCTGCTGAAGGAGAAGGCCTACAAGAAGGCAATGCTCTCGTGGGGCTTGAAAGACGTCGAAAAATATATAAAGGCATTTGTAGGTTTAAAATTATTCTAATTCCAAGTTCTGAACTAACAACCATATATTTATTTTAGCCCACTGTTGACCAATATTGGGCGCAATGCCTGAGTACTTTGGACTTGAATCCCGATGAGTTCCATGTACTTAACCACGGCGACTTTTGGTCGAGCAATCTAATGAGCAGATATCTGCCGGACGGAACTCTCGAGAAGCTGCTTCTAATCGACTTCCAGATTGTCATGTGGGGCAGTCCGGCAGTGGATCTGCTATTCTTTCTCACCCTCTCGCCCAACAACGAGTTGCGCATCAAGGAGTTTGATCACTTCGTAAGGATATACTGGGAACGCCTCATCGAGTGCTTAAAGGTCTTGAAACTGAAGAAGCCCTTGCCAAAACTCCGTGATCTTCAAAACTCCATGAACAACAAGAACCATTCGTTTTACGGTAGGTTTCAAATGCAATCTATTTTGCCATGGATACCTAAGAGATTTAAATGCAACTCCTTCGCAGCTTTCTTCAGCATCACAAACCACCTGCCCATTATCGTTTTCCCCACCGACAAGGATAGCAACATTCACAACATGTCCGCCCAAACGGAGGAAGGCGAAAACTTTAGACTACGTTTGCTCTCAAATCCCGCCTTTGGAAACGTTATGAAGGATCTGTACCCCTTTTTGTATAACCGTGGAATTCTGAACTTTGAGGACTACGATGTCTGATTTGTTGTGCGGCAATAAAAAAGTGGGAAGTATTACGAAATCTTGTTTATCTAGGAGTATCTCAAAAGTGTGCTGATAAGCAGTATAAATTGACAGTCATCGAGTTAATCGTCGGTTACCTAGGATACAAAAATTATCTCAGGAGACGATAAGATCATTTGATAAGCTCAAATGAAGTTGTCATCATGTCGCGTTCCATGAAGATCGAGAATCTCGTTGTTCCCCAATGGTTGAATAAGTCAAAGTTGGAGTCCTTGATCGCGAAGGATGAACCTGATGAATTCGATAACTGTGTGAGAATCTACTGGGAATACCTCATCGACTGCTTGAGAGTCTTGAAGTACGATAAGCCGCTTCCCCAGCTGAGGAAAATGCAATCTGACATCTACGAGGTGGGCAGGAGTTTCCGCACCAAGGTGTACACCAATCCCACCTTTGTGGAGGTCGTCAAGGAGCTGTATCCCATTTGCTGCAACCGCGGTCTCTTCAACTTCGAAGACTTCGAGTGATCGTAAGTTTTTGTATCTGTCAGTGAAGCTTTCATTCGAACCTATTAAGCAAATTGTGTGCGAATATTGATTCTGGATTTTTCAAGTTCTCCACGGCGAATGTCGGGGCTGCAACGCAATTGAATGTCGAGGACCATGAAATAGTGTCCCAACTAGTACGCCTGTATATTAAAAAAAAATTCCTAACAATAAAAAATTCCAGCAATTAACGCGTTGCATTATTTGTTTAAATATACGCGTAAGTATATGTGCATATTTAACTCTTGAGATAACACAAAATTGCTGTCTACTTATCACGTACTCACCGTATCTACATCAGAAAGCTGATAAAAGCTATTAAGCGATAGTCTAGTAAAATAATCATGCCTTGAAGAGATAGATATTTACTAAGTTCTCAAGGTAACGCCAGAAAATGTTAATGATTATTTATTTCCAGTTCAAGCAACAGCTTTTTCACCAACTCAAATCTTAAAATTTTTTCAAAATATACATTTTGTACTCTTACTGCTCCCTGGATTCCAAAATGGTTTAAGTTCACATTTATATACATATTCAGCACTAGATACGTACGCATGGGTGCAGCTACGTATGTCAGGTTATCAGGTATTCCCATCACCACGCTGCTACCGCTGATAAGCCCGGCGCCCAGTGAGAATGCCAAAGCTCTGGCAATTATCACCCACTGCCTCCGTCTCCCGGTGGAGAGTGAGACTTTGGGCCAACATGACCGGCGCACGGATGCTCAGTGTTCGCACTGCGGACGAACCAGTTAGACGGGCAGTTGGCATTGCTTTTGGGGCGTTGATAAGTGCGCACCTCAACTCACCCACCTCGAGTGAAATAAAAATAACATCGCGATTCTGAAATAAGAAAAACACGCTCGATAAGGAAAGGCGACGCAAAACAGTTGCGTCGCACACTTCGTACCGGGCACAACGCCAATTCGCAGCCAATCCGCTTCGAAACGTTCACCGCAGAGTGAGCTCACTCCGGCGGAATCCCAGCGCCATGCCCGATAACAGCAATAAGTTCAGCGCCTCCAGCGATGTCCGCATTCCGGCCTGGATCAATGAGACCTACTTCAAGCGGCTGCTCAAGCGCGAGTTTCGCGAGTTCCGTCGCATCCTCAACCTATCCATCATCCCGGCCACGCCGCCCGGGGAAACCTACACCTCGCTGCTGATGCGCATCGTCATCGACATCGAGTTGAAAGGTAAACAAGTCAAAGTTCTCCATATAAAAACATTAAAAGGAATAGTAAACAGATACCTTGTTATCACGCATACGCACTGTTGCCTTGTTACAAAAGTCATAAACAAACGCTGCCAGCCTATAAGTAAATATAGAAAGTAATTACTATTCGATTCAAATCAACTTGCTTTACTGTATATTATTTTCTATAATATTTCAATATAACACATATTTAATCACTCCATAGATGGATTCTCACAGCAAAAGTCGTACATAGTAAAGACCATGCTGGACGACGCCCAGGGAAATGGTGGATTCGTGAATACCCTCAACATATTTCCCAAGGAGAAGATGATGTACGAGACGATTATACCCAACTTGGAACAGCTCTACGAGGAGGCTGGACTGAGTGTTAAGTTTGCACCAAAGTGCCACCATGCGGAGGACATCAAGGGAAGGATCTGCCTGGTGCAGGAGGACTTGCAAACGAAAAAGTATCGAAATATCAATCGCCTTAAGGGCTTCGACATGGCGCACATGCAACGAGTGCTGGAAAAATTGGCGGAATTCCATGCAGCTGGTGCCGTTTGGCGTCAGCGTAAAGGACCATTTCCCGATGATTTTCAGAGGATATACCTACCCGCCAACTACCAGAAATCCAAGTCGTATCAGGCGAGGCTCCAGAGCTACAAAACTGCGATGGCCAGTTGGGGTCTCGCCGATCACGAGCAGTATGTGAGTCGCATTGTAAGTAGAACAATCTCATAGCTCATGTTTACATTCAATAACAACGATTTGATGATGTATTCAAAGCCAACGGCCGATCAATTTGTGCAATCCTACGCCCGCTGCTTCAGCAACAATCCGCAGGAGTTTAAAGTGCTAAATCACGGTGATTTTTGGTCCAGCAACATAATGCTAAGCTATACTCAATCTGGTGATATCAACCAGGTGCGTTTCGTGGACTTTCAACTGTGCAAGTGGGGTAGTCCGGCTCAGGATCTCTGGGAACTTATCATATGTTCGGCACGGCATAGTATACGAATACAGAACTTTGACTACTTCATCAGGATTTACCACACACATCTGGTGCGATGCCTAAAGATCCTCAAATACGGCGAACGAATGCCGATGTTGAGGGAGATGCATATGAGCATGATCAAGTACGGATTTTGGGGTAAGACCTTAACTTATTTATATCCATAAATTATGAAAAACTTCCATTTCAGGTTACTTTACCACATTCACGCACCTGGTGTTCATCCTGCTGCCACCGGATACGGAAGCCAGCTTGGTAAAGCTCACGCAGCCGGGGGAGGAGGGGGATCGCTTCCGGTCCAAGGTCTACACAAATCCACTCTACGTTCGCTCTGCCCTCAGCATATTCCCCTTTTTGTATAGACGCGGTATCCTAGACTTTTGAAGCTGTTCAAGTCAGTAACTAGTAAAATCGAAAATAAGTCTTTGAACTTTTGTTAAAGACTAAAAAAGTTATTAAGCAATGAGATTTATTTATACTTTCATTACTTACTCAATCTCGCTTAGACTGTTACTCCCTTTAGATTACTAAAGATGATTTCAACTATCAAAACTATTAAGAGAATAAAGCATGTATGTCTTCAACACGTAAAAATCTAAAAATAAATACTTAACAAAGTTGATCCGTTCTAGAAAATTTGTTGCTGTAAAACCTATAGAATGAACACCTTGGATAAAAGCCAACTCATGCTTATCACAACAGGTGCCTGTATTCAGATCACGTTTTATTTATTCCACATACATAGCAAAACAAGTAAAACATCACTGACATAAACGTTAAATATAATTATATCTCTTTTTCCCCACATAAGGCTATTGACAAAAATGATTTTCGCTTTGTTGTTATCAGCCATAAGTTCCACATTTCTCTATAAACCGGTTTCAGTGCCATGGATTCCACATGTATATACAAATGTACATATATTTAGTATTATGTATACATAAATCAGCTGATAAGCCAGCGCAAAGCTGACAACAGAGAGAGCTTTGCAGAAGCTCTATCTTTCTCCCAGCCGTCACATGTTTCGCCCCACATTCTTGATTCGATAGCCCCCAGCGCAAGTTGCCGCTCAGCTCTCTGTTTTTTATTCGGTGCGGTCAGGTGACTTGGAAAGAAAAAAAAAGAAAAAACTACAATGGGAACCGGGAGCAAGAACTACCAGGCTCCGGAATGGCTAACCGCCGAATTCCTGCAGGATGTGCTGAAGGAGCACTTCAAGGAGGAGCAGCTGGCGGTCACCGAGTTGCTGGTGAAGAGCGCCCAAGTGGGCGACCAGGCGGTGGGATTTGCCAGCGAAATGCATCGGGCCAGCTTCAATCTACAGCGGGGCACTGCACCAAAGAGCAAGTTTTCGGTGATTGTGAAGGATCATCCCAAGGGACAAACGGGTGCTGTGGCCCAGAGGAGTAAGCTCTTCAAGCGCGAGATTTTGGCATACAAGGAGGTGCTTCCACGTGTTCAGGCCCTGCTCCAATCGATTGGAGATCAAACGAAAATTGCACCCACCTGTTACTACACCACGGAAGCGCCGGAGCCATTCCTGATTCTGGAGGACATGCAGCTGTCCGGCTTCGAGAACTTCGAGCGCGGTCGCCTGCTGAATCTGGACTATGTACTGCCCACCATCGAGAAGGTCGCCAAGCTGCACGCCTGCAGCGCCCTCATCGCCCAGGAGAGCCCCGAGGTGCTGGAGTTCTTCGACGAGGCGCCCATCTCCCGGAATCCCGACCGTCGTGACTTCCTCACCTTCTTCCCCGTCAACATCCGATGCGTGGCCGAGGAAGTGGCTCACTGGAAGGGCTACGAGGAGATCACCGAGAAGATGTTCAAGCTGGCCGAGAATGTCCTGCAGAGAGCGCTGTCCATGTTCGAGAGCTCTGGCAAGGACTTCCGCGTCTTCAATCTCACCGATCTGTGGATCAACAATCTCTTGTTCCACATCAACAACGAGACCAAGGAGCCAGACGATGTGGTCACTGTATGTTATTTATATCATTGAATCTATATCAACACCACTGTAATTTATCTCTTTGTTTACCAGTTGGACTTTCAGTTGGCCTATGTGGGATCCCCAACCATTGATCTCAATTACTTCCTCTACGGATCCTTGAACGAGAATGTACGTAAGGTCCACTTTAAGTATATAGTGCGGGAATACCAGAGAGTGCTGCAGCAGACCCTGGAGAAGCTCAACTTCAAGGGACACATTCCCACTCTTAAGGAAATCCACATCGAGTTGATCAATACCAGTCTTATGGGTATGAGCATTGATATCCCTTACATACGTAAATATACTATGAATTTTTTATACTTTACTATGGTTTTTTTCAGGTGTCATTGGCGCCACTTGCCTGACTCCCCTGATTTTCCGGGAGGGTGCTGGTTTCGAGAACCTCGAGGATCTGAACTCGCGCACTGAGAGCGGTGATCGTTTCCGCCGGGAAAATGTCGAAAACCCCAAGTACCGCGCTTTCCTACAGCGAACTATTAAGGAGTTCGAGCTCTCAGGATTCCTGGATGAATAATATGCACAAGGAGAACAAAGATTACGTTACATTCGATCAAAAGTATTTGGGCTTCCACATATGTAGAGTAAGCTTTCCAGACAAATATTCCATGAGTATTTTTACACCCAAATTAAAGACAAATATGTTGATTTTAAAAAAAGGAATTCTAAATTGGAATGGTACGCATGTTTATAAAAGCATGAGGAATATCAATGCAAAAATTCAGAGATTGTTAAAGTATCCAAGTTCTTCGTATTTGGGCAAAAGCTTTTTGACATCTCGAACATAAATTTCACTTAGATAGGATTTTTGTCTGACCTTCGGATCTTGAAGTATTTCGTTTACTTTAAACTCATTCGCCTTAATGGCCACAAATAGTGGCAGGAAAGTGGTTAGAAGGAAAAAGTCTGTAAAAATATTAAAAAACGTTAGACTTATTGAAACAAGCTCATAATTACTGTAGACACTTACCATAAAACTTGTGTCGGTAAATTTGCTTCCATAGGCCATCATTGGTGGGCATCTCGCCCTTGTAGCCCACTTTCTTTAAGGTGTCCTCCAGAACCGAGAAGTAATAGTTAATAAGATCCTTTCCGAGATCCCATCGCTGCTCCGGCTCCATGAGCATGTACAACGAATATTTCAAGTCGATTGTAATGGGACACAGGTTACAGGCTTGGAAATCAATGAACATGACCTCCCTATCATTCTTGAACATCATATTCCGCAGATGGAAATCGCCGTGACACATCACATAGTATCCATCGGGTTGAATGTTCTTTCGATGCTCCAGCATCACGTTCCCCATGCGCTCTATGAGGTCCCCTTTTATTTTCTCAAAGTGTGGCTTGTACTTTGTAAGTTCAGGTATCTGGTCCAGCATTTTCAAGAAATTGTCCATTCCAGTAGTAACCATTGGATCATTCAAAATAGTTGGCATTTCCATCATTCCATACTTGAAGTCCTTCAAGAGATCCGGCTGCTCATTCAAGAGCTTCATGCTAACAGCGTGCCATTTGGCCAGTTTGGCATAAACTGTTTCTAATTCGGTCTGGGTGATTGGACGCTTTCGGATGACGGAGTATCCCTGCGGCACCAAATCCTCGAATATCATCACCTGCCTTGGCTCCACACTGTGATAGATACAGGGCACAAATAGCTTGGTATCGTCCCCTGCCTCCCGAAGGATTCTCTCAAACTCTGGCAGAGCTGTGGTGTAGGATCTAACCTCGGTGTCAAATAAGTGTGAGCCGCTGAGCAATTCCTTCTTGTGTCCTTCCTCCTCGGGCATCGTCTTAATGATGAGGGGCTTGGAGAACTCTCCCTTCGAAGTGGTGTACTCAGCGGTAGTGCGGAACATTATGCTGGCGTAGTGATCTCCTTGGGCACTCGCGGGCGTGATTTTAATATCGGTTACCTCCAGTTCCGGGCACTTTTCGCTGGTCCTCAGAACTTCAGCAATAAACTGGGCATTCAGCCATGCCGGAGCCTCCAACTCATCGGCATTGAATTGTTCTGTATCTAGGCTATCGGGCATTTTAAGTTCGCGGTCTCGCAATCGACGACTATTCGGAATACTTTACGATCTGGTCTTAGTAAAACCTCCTAAGTTGTCACTCAATTTAAAGGTTGGGTAAATGAGCTTTCGAAAGCGGTTTGTAGCTTTTTACACGAAACTTTTCGATTTTGTGTGAAATACTTCTATTGATCTGCTATCTTATCAATGAGCATTGAAATCTCTTGTACAGGATACATACGCTTATTCAATAGTCGCTTACAAATCAGATAGCATTTCAAGGTTACAAAAATTGTATAGAATCGTAATTAAATATATTTTTAATATGCCAGTTTTTCGAATTATTTTTTTTTTTGCCGGGTTCCCAAATAAGTCTTCCATTCTGAAAAGCTTTCTTCAACCAAGAACAGGTATTGCATATAAATGATGTTATGCCACTAAATGTTTAAACTTTAAGCTTATATGAAAAGTTTCTGTGGCTGTCTGATAATAAGGAGTGTATTTATTTAGGTAAATGTAAAGAAATATTATTTATTCACTTGGTTTTTAAATCGTTTTTTTTAATTTAAAACAATTGGATTAAAGATTTTCAAAATACCCCAGTTCTTCGAACTTAGGCAGCAGCCTCTTGACATCCCTGAGGTATTCATCCAGAAAATAAGTCTTTTGTTTCGTTTCCGGATCCAGCAATACATATATCAGTTTAAAAGCATTCGCTTTCATGGCAGCTATCATCGGCAGCATGCTGGTCATCATAAAAAACGCTAAACGAAGCACCAAAGAATAAGTTTAAAAGTCAACAGGAGTTGTTAAATTTTAGTCCCTTACCGTAATCCCTATGGCCGTGGATATGCTCCCAGATCCCCTTCAAAGTGGGCATAACACCCTTGAAGCCCACTTTTCTCAGAGTCTCCGCCAGAACAGAGAAATAATAATCGATATATTCCTTTCCGAGATCCAAACGCTCCTCCGAATCCATTAGCATGAAGATGGAGTAGATTAGGTCAATGGTAATGGGGCAAGTATTACTGATCTGGAAATCCACCAGCATCACGTCCTCGAAGTCACCTGTTTCCTTGTTATTTTTAAACATCATGTTACGGACATGAAAATCACCGTGACACAGCACATAATATCTATTTGGCTGCGGATCAGTGCGGTATTCTTCCATAACTTTGCCCATCTGCTGCATGTAGTTGTTCCTTATATTTTCGAAATACGGCTTATACTTCGTGAGTTCCGGCACCTTGTCCAGCATTTTCAAGAAGCAGGTTATTCCAGTGGTCACCATGGGATCGTTCAAGAAGTTGGTCATGCCCCACATACCATGCTTGAGTTCCTTAAGGAAGTCAGGTTGCTAGAAAGAAGAGATAACAGCGCACTTAGTTGGTATTTATTTCGTGAATGGGGCCATAAATTACCTCATTTAAGACCTTCATGCTGGCCGCATGCCATTTAGCCAACTTGAAGAAGGATTTCTTTAGTTCCTCTTTGGTGGCAAGGCGATCTCGGATGACCGAGTATCCCTGTGGCACTAGATCCTCGAAGATCATCACCTGCCGCGGCTCCAAGCTGTGATATATGCAGGGCGCATACAGCTTGGTCGTATCTCCCGCCTCCCGGAGAATTCTCTCGAATTCCGGCAGTGCTTTGCTGTACATGAGGATCTCCGTTTTGAAGATGGGCGACTGTGAGAGCATATCCTTTTTGTGACCTTCCTGCTCCGGCATTGTTTTAACAATCAGTGACTTGCTGAACTTGCCCTTGACGGTGGAGTACTCGCAAACAGCTCGGAACATGATGCTGGCATAATGATCACCCTGGAAAGTCGCTGGACTTATTTTCAGATCGGTTATATGCAATTCTGGATGCTTTTCAGATCCTCTTAGAGCGCCTTCGATGAACTCGGCATTTAGCCAAGCTGGTGGATCCAGCTCATCCGCATTAAATTGCGATGAATCTACGTTTTCCGTCATTTTTCCAGCAATATTGCAAGCTTTTACTCGACTGACTACTGATCGATTGAGTTTAGGCGAACGTTAATGCAACGGGCTCATTTCTTTCCATCCTGATTACAGATATCAAATCGCGAAAGCTTTGTTTGACAAATACATTTTTATTACAAGAGCCAAGTTAATATACGAAAGCTATATCTGCGTAATCATCACAGTCTTTTCTTTAAATTATCTAAAGCTTAACAAGTTAGAAAGCTCCTAACAAAACCCATGCACAATAACGTCAAGTCATGATGTTAGGCAAAATTTTTAACAATTATACACAATCAATACGTGCTTGCATATAAAAGCCAAACAATAATAAACTACTTATTTATATCAAAATCGCGTAAGTTGTGGCAAAAACTTACCGTTAATTGCCACTTAAGAACATTTTACAATCGGTACTTAAAAATATAATAAAAGATAGTGATGAGTTGTGTGCAAACATCAGAATCAATTCTTAGTTAAGCATCGATATTATTATTATATATGAATTTTACACATTAATCTGTAGTGCTGATTTATTGGTATTGCTATTACATAAATCAAACATAGAACTTATATTAGTTTATTAAGTTATAGATCATTAAAGTATCCTAATTTTTCGAATTTGGGCAAAAGCTTAGTGACATCTTTAACATAGGCGTCTAGGAAGTAGGACTTCTGTCGGGCATTTGGGTCTTGGATAGCTTCATGCATTTTGATATCGTTTGATTTTACGCCCACCATCAGAGGAAGAAATGTGCTTATTAAAAAGAAATCTGAAATGAATTAGTATAATATGGTGTTACTGCTACAGCTTTGAATTCTGACTTGACCGACTCTCTTACCATAATACTTGTTATTCTGTATCTGCTCCCACAAACCGCTTTGGGTAGGCATTTCCCCCTTGTATCCAATTTTCCTGAGAGTGGCGACCAAGACCGAAAAATAATCGTTAATCAGGTCCTTTCCCATTTCGCAGCGCTGCTCCGGCTCCATCAGCATATAGATGGAGTAGGTCAAGTCCACTGTGATGGGACACAGATTACTGAACTGGAAGTCCACCAGCATCACGTCATCGAAGGCACCCAACTCCTTGTTGTGCCGAAACATCATATTGCGAAGATGGAAGTCGCCGTGGCACAGGACGTAGTACCGATCGTTTCGCCGATACTTGAGATATTCGTGCATCTCAACTTTCAGGCGTT
Organism: Drosophila santomea; assembly: GCF_016746245.2. NCBI lineage: Eukaryota > Metazoa > Arthropoda > Insecta > Diptera > Drosophilidae > Drosophila > Drosophila santomea. The sequence continues at coordinate 25,432,553 of NC_053019.2, forward strand.
CGAGATAAGTATCTTTTATCTTTTCGAAGTGAGGTTTATACTTCCTTAGCTCCGGCATTTTGTCCAGCATTTCAATAAAGCTTGCCATGCCAGTTGTTGCAAAGGGATCAGTATCGATAGTGGGCAATTCGAACAAGCCATACTTGAATTCGCTCAGGAAATTTGGTTGCTGATGAAAAATAAGTTGTTAAAAGGATATTTAGGATATATTCTATAAACAATGAAGCTTACCTCATTGATGACTTTCATGCTGACCGCATGCCACTTGGCCAGCTTGTCAAAGGCCAATTTCAGATCGCCCAGTGAGGGAGGACTATCGCGAATGACAGTGTATCCTTGCGGCACCAGATCCTCGAAGATCATCACTTGTCGCGGCTTCAGGCTGTGATAAATGCAGGGCACAAACAGTTTGGTATTATCTCCCGCCTCTCGGAGAATCCGTTCGAACTCTGGAAGGGCATGGCAGTACATGCCGATTTCCGTTGCGAATAAATGCGATTCGGACAGCATGTCCTTCTTATGTCCTTCCTGCTCCGGCATCGTTTTGATGATCAGCGGCTTGGAGAACTTTCCCTTCGGAGTTGTGTACTCCACTTTGGTGCGGAACATAACGCTGGCATAGTGATCTCCCTGGGCACTTGCTGGTGATACCTGCAGATCGGTTACTTTCAGATCCGGGAGTTGCTCATACTCCCTCAGAATTTCACCGATGAACTGAGCATTTAGCCAAGCTGGCGCCTGAAGTTCGTCCGCATTGAATTCAATATTTTCGCTCTCCATTTTATTGATTCTATAGGTTTTGTTGGAGCTGTGGTACAACCGTTCAGTGAGGTCTCCCAACTATAAGTAAAATAAATTTGCCAAGCGACGATCATTTTAAGCAAAACCTGAGAAGCTTTTATTGAGCTTTTGAAGTAGTTAGCGAAATCGTTATTAAGGTATATTTTCACAATATTCAGTTGCTTGTCAAACATCTTAATCTTTTCTATTGAACTTTCCAGAACAGTTTGTAGGCTTTCAACTAGGTGGGCCAAACAAAAGTTGAGGTAGTAAACAAAGTTGTTATGTCCTTGCTGAAAAAAGCACTTCCGTTTCCTGTTTGAGTAACAATAAAAAACAATTTAAAAAAACATCAACATATACTTAAATATGTATAAAACAATAACAAAATCAAAGCTATAGACCCTTAAAGTAGCCCAGTTGCTCGAATTTGGGCAATAGTTTGGAAACATCTTTTACGTATGTATCCAAAAAGTAGGTTTTTGGTCGGATTTCCGGATCCTGGATAAGGTCTTTCATTTTGAAACTATTCGATTTGATGGCCAAAATCAAGGGCAGAAATGTGCTCAACAAGAAGAAATCTAAAAGCAAATGAAGAAACACATTATGATAATGTTCACATTTTTTACAATTAATTTTTGGTTGAGTGCCTAACTTACCATAATACTTGTTCCGATGCATCTGCTCCCAGAGTTTCGCTTGGGTGGGCATCTCACCTTTGTATCCAATTTTCTTGAGAGTGGCTACCAGTTCTGTAAAATAGTGATTAATCAAGTCCTTTCCCATTTCCCTGCGTTGTTCCGGCTCCATCAGCATATAGATGGAATATGTTAGATCAATTGTGATAGAACAGAGGTTGCTAATCTGGAAGTCCACCAGCATGGTATCCTCGTGGGCACCCGTCTCCTTGTTGTTCTTGAACATCATATTGCGAAGATGGAAGTCACCATGACACAGGACATAGTAGGCATCACTCCTCCGATTTTCATGGTATTCTCGCAAATCAGCCTGCAGTCGTTCCAAGTAACTATCCTTTATCTTTTCGAAATGAGGCTTATACCTTCGCAGCTCTGGTAATCTGTCCAGCATTTCGATGAAACTCTGCATGCCAGTCGTTATAAAGGGGTCGTTTTGTATGTTGGGCATGTCGAATAGGCCATACTTATACTTCTTGAGAAAGTCAGGTTGCTGGTGGGTAAAAAAACGGTTAGGAATATGAAACTCTCATAATTATTGAGTAAAACTCACCTCATTAATGAATTTCATGCTAACTGCATGCCATTTGGCCAGTTTGGTGAATGTGGTTTTGAGTTCCTCCTGAGCAACTGGACGATCTCGAATGACATAGTAGCCCTGCGGCACCAGGTCCTCGAATATCATCACCTTGCGCGGCTCCAGGCTGTGGTAAATGCAGGGAACAAAGAGTTTGGTGTGATCACCTGCTTCTTGGAGAATCTTTTCGAATTCCGGAAGAACCTGGCAGTACATCCCGATCTCGGTTTCGAACAGATGCGATTCGCTGAGCATGTCCTTCTTGTGTCCTTCCTGCTCGGGCATCGTCTTGATGATCAGCGGCTTGGAGAACTTTCCCTTCGAAGTGGTATACTCAGCAGTAGTACGGAACATGACGCTGGCGTAGTGATCTCCTTGGGCACTCGCGGGTGTGATCTTTAGATCGATCACTTTTAGTTCCGGGGCATCTTCGTACGTGCTCAGAATTTTCTCTATAAATAGAGGATTCAGCCAAGTCGGTGCCTCCAGTTCGTCGTCGTTGAATTGTTCCGCATCTAACTTGTCGGTCATTTTGCTTGTTATTGTAGTTGTTCTACAATCTACTAGATAAGTGCTCCACGACTGGTCTGAGTGGCGTTGTAGTTTATTATGGAAAACCCGATCACGGACTTGTCGCATTTTAAGCAAAATGCTTGAGCTTTTAAAAGGCTTTTCAATAATCAGACTAACTTCCTATACAAGGTGGGGCTGATCTATTGATAACGCTATAAAAGTTATAATTAGTTTTTATTTATAAGCAAGTGTATCTATCTGATGCTGATACTGGCTAAAAAAGAAAAATTAAACAAAATCAATGTTCTGTAAGCAATACAATAATGAATCTTTTTGATTATTATAGTTTTTGCTGATTAGAACGCTTTCCAATGAAGTAACGAAAGGTAAACAAAAGCTTTGATATTGATATAAGTTTATTTTTATTATAAGTGGTATATAGATTGTACTTTAGAATTGTGACTAACATATCTTAACCTAATATATAATTCTTCTAATTTCTTTGCATACAATTTGTCTAGTTAATACTACATAACACAGGTGATAATAAGTGAAGCATTCTCATTGATCGATATCAAGTAGACCCTCTGCCTCGAAAGTAGGCAAAAGTTCGTGCAGAACCCTCTGGGCAATCGGATTCCTGTAGCAGGCATCCTTGAAATTTATGGCCCGCTGGTTGGTTTCCATTAGGGCATTAAAATCGGCATCAGCAGTCTCCACATTTCGCTGAATTGGAAACACTGAAATGGATGTGTGAGCAGCTGGAAATCAGAAGAGGAATTGGCCAGTTAGCACTCGCAGTTTATAAATTGTTTCATCTTCACTTACCGTAGAATTTCTTCTGGTGCAATTGCTGGTGGAACTGATGCAAACTTGGAATTGTAGATTGGTACTGCAGTTTTCTCAATGTGTCCACGAAATAGCCGAAATAGTATGCAATCAGCTGCTCCTGTTGGTTCTGGTGAAGATCGAACTCCAGCGAGCTGTTCAGGAAGTAGAACAGATCCAGGGCCGGCGATCCCCAGGCCGTGTATTGGAAATCAATGATAACCACGTCAATTGGCTCCCCGGTCTGCTCATCGTACTTAACCAGCACATTATTGGTCCAAAGATCTCCATGGGCCAGCACATTAATGTGTCCGGGACTAATGTCAAAGATTTTTTTGCCCAATTCCATGTAGATGGGCACCAGGGCCTCCATCTTCTCCGCGTACTTCTCGTATCCTGGCCACTGGGCAACACGGCGAGTGGCCGCCTGGAACATGCCCACAAATGCCGGTTCATAGTTGTCGGTGTACCGATTGAAGAACCCGCGATCGTAGCTCTCCAGGATGTGATTCTCGCGTTCGTTCAGCACCGCCGAAGTGGCATGCATCTTGGCCAGCTTGCGGAGCACAATTCGAGCTAGCTTTTCATCCAATCCGACCAAGCGATCCGGCATCACAAAGCCACGTGCATTAAGATCCTCAAAGATCAGCGCCGAATTGTCTACATCCACCGCCATGGTTTCTGCAAAGATCTGCTCCGCATCGCCGATCTCCCGGAGGAGTGCCTTCTGCTTGGGCAAGACCTGCTCGTAGATAACCATCTCGCGGTTGAAGATGTCGTAGGGCTCCATGGCGTTCTGGGCAAACTCATTGCCCTCGAAGGTGGACTTTACAATGTAGTGTCCCAGTTGGGAGCTACCATCGCTCCGGGTGAACTGTGCCTTCACACGGGTGAGGACGCCACCGTAGTTTTCACCCTTGCCCAGGGCAGGATTCACCTGGACCCAATTGATCCTGAGGCGTTGATCCTTGTAGTATTTGCGCAGTGCATCCTGCAAATAGCTCTCCGTTAACCATTCAGGAGCATCCAGGAAGACCGAACTTTGTTCCTGCACAGGAGACTCGGAAACGCTGAGCTTGGGAATGGCATCAAGGGCACTAATCAGATCCGAAACCGACATATTGAAAGTGATCTTTTACTGTAGGACTTGTGAATGAGATTGTGCCTAAAACTGAGAGCACCGCCGCTTTTATGGCGAAAATTTTGGACGCCGTGAACTGTTCCCACAGCTCCTAGATATGAAACCGTATATATCCGAGGGCCCTCCGTCACAACTGTGATTAATATAACCATAAAACGGCAGATCTTGAGGCTGTGAACGTGTGTGCCTACGGGCGTACAGATTACACTTTTTATTGCCTCCAGTCCAGCAATCTGAATACCCAGATTCACCTCTCGCGCCATGGCTACCGCCTAATTGTGAATTGTTTGAGTTTGCCAAAGGCAAGCCAGTTAATCTTTATGGCACCTTATGTGAGTTTAGGGATGCAGCCGTACTCGTATGTGCTTTTTTTGTAATTAAGCTGGCTCGCAAATGCTAAACGATTCACAGCCATATCATTCCAAAAGCGAGTGATTTGTTCGAATGCTAACGTCAAACGCTGCGAGAAATCCAAGGGATATACGCCAAAAAGTACTTATTGTAAATGATAGACTGAACTCATAATCTTTTTTGGAAAGTTCATTAGACTCAGAGCTTAGGTTACCAAGTGTTCGGATTTCCTCTCTGCTTAAATAATATTAAATACTATACTATATCAAATCACTTTTGTTATCTAATAATTTTTAGTTTTTTTGGACCTTTATTAAAATACAAATTGAAAATGAAAATAAAGTATGTTCCATTTTGTCTGTATAATAAGTTTATATATGCATTTCCCACAACCTTATTAAACATTTTTATTCAGTCCGATTATCATAATTAGGCTTGGTAAACTTTGTAGGCCTTATACTGATAAACTCAGTTTACTTTGTCTAGGTAAATGCAAATGATTTTTTAAACTTTTTCTCAATGGTTTATAGCTTCCTTAAAAAATTCGTTTATTACTAAAGTGAGTCCAAGTAGGAGCTATTAACATACATTTACAAATGTTTTAATATTTATTTTAAACCATGCTTTTTTACAAGTTCATCATCAGACTTGTACTAAAATGTTCTGTAAAAATGTAACAATTTGACGTATACTTTCGGTTAAATATTTAAATAGTTACTAAGGCAGTCTAGGCAAACATGTAAGTAAGATGTCTCAGTAGTTGAATACACAATGTAATTCGTAAGCTCTGCGATAAAAAGTCATCTCAAGTGGAACGTGTGTAAATTGCCCCTTTAAAAACGGCTTACATAAGTCAATGAATGTCGTCGATTGCTAAATTATGATCATGAATGGGTCGACGCGTGATAAGTAGAGCGCAAAAATTAAAACGGAATAAAAAGATGAGCCTTAATCCTACAATTTGGATGCCTCAAGCCTCAAGCGAAGTGGGAACTTTCCTGGGATTTCGAATATCTTAACGATGTGAACGCACATAAATCCAAAAGATACTATATCTGCGCCAGGCGCAGTGTTGAGCAATTGCACGATTCTTGGCACACGATACCCATATTTGAGGCCTGTTGCCAAACGGAGCTAATCCCAGGCCAAACATCAAGTTTGTTTGCTCATAAAAGTCCAGAGCGTCAACCAAAAGTCAGAAGATATTGGATGTGAAAAAAACGCAGATAGGAGCCCACTACACTTAAAGAAATTAAATAAAATATGGTAAAGAGAAATAGATCACTATTAAATCAAGCAAAGTAAAAGCTAACTGTTGACATCTAAAAGACACATTCAGGATTAAAGCGTGCTTAAGATATTTATTATTACTTCAGACAGAAGTATTTCTCCAAGTGCAGCACAAGATCACACACAAGGCGAGAGTTAAGTGCACTGCGACTAGTGTGCGTCACTTGGAGGTAGTATAAAAGCAGGCAGCCTAGGGTTGGTCATCACGGTTCAGTCGGAAAACTAGAAGCAAATTAACAAGATGGCAGCGGCACCGGAATGGCTGACCCACGACTATATTGAGCATGCACTTCGCTCCCACTACAAGGATCAAGGACTAACTATAACTCAGCTGCAGATTAATCCCGCTTTGGGACCTGGTGAAAACTACGGCGGTGTTCTGACCCGTGCTCGAGTGGAGTTCACACTGACGAACAAGGAGAAAAATGTGCAGAACCTGATTGTGAAGACGGAAATCGATGATGACGAGTTGACCCAGGAGCTGATGGCTCCGTATGATATCTACAACCGCGAGATGACCATCTACCAGGATGTGCTGCCCAAGTGCAGGGAGCTGCTTAATGAAATCGGAGATACCGAAAGACTATTCCCTACCGCCATCTATGTGGATCGCGAGCGTATGGCCATTATCTTCGAAGATCTTTCCGTGGCGGGTTATGTAATGGCCGATCGAGTGCGTCGCCTCAACGAGGAGCACACCCACCTCATCCTGCGGAAGTTGGCCAAATTGCATGCCGCCACAGCGGTATTAAACGAGAGGGAAAACGGGTGTCTCGAAAGCTACGATCGCGGCTTCTTTAATCGCTATACAAACGCGTATAGTGGCTACTTTGTGGGTGGTCTGCTGGCCGCCGCCCGCTGGATGAGCAAGGTGCCCACGTTGGCCCACTACGGAGAGAAGCTGTTTGCCTTGGCCCCGCACTACATGGACATCGGCAGGGAGTGCTTCGCACCCACGCCGGGTCAGGTGAATGTCCTGGCCCATGGCGATGTGTGGACCAACAATGTGATGTTCAAGTACGATCCGACTACGGGACGACCCGTCGATGTGCTGCTCATTGACTTCCAGTACTCCTTTTGGGGCTCCCCCTGCATCGATCTCCATCACCTGTTCAATACTTCTCTGAAGGAGCCACTCCGCAGAGATCAGCAGAATGGGCTGTTCCAGTTCTACCACAAGATATTCACTGACTCGTTACGGAAGCTTAACTACCGTCAAAATCCGATTCCCAGTTTGCAGCAATTCAAGTTGCAGGTGGAGCAAAAGAGATTCTTCGGTAGGTGGCATCAAAATTTAATCAGAAAATTGAAATATTTTTTAATAATTATATATTCTTCACAGCTTTGCATTCTACGGTAGTGGTGCAGCCAGTTATGATCAGCCAGGATCCCACGGATGCCTGTTTCAATGCCTTGATGAACGACGATGAGCGTGGCACTCGGTTTAAGAACCGATTATATAACAATCCTACAGTGCAACAAAATTTACATTCGCTGGTTCCCTTCTTCGATAGAAAGGGACTGCTGGAGGTTAATCAAACCTGCTAAGAGGTTACAGGGATATCTTTATGTGTTTTAGGTTTAATTGTAATAAACGTTCTCATTTTAAATTACATTTTTGTCTATATTTTTTGGCCGGGGAACTAGTGTAATGCTGTTGAGACACTTTTAAAGAAAACATAAATGGGCCGACATGTCGTATACGCTATTTTTAATGCTTCGAGATAAGATTAACGTTTGTACGCCTAACTGCGTTTTAACTATTTTTAGTTAAAAACGGGAAAGATATTAATGTGTGCGGTGCCATCACAAACTCGAAATCAAATTTAAAAGAAATTAAAATTATTATTGTTTTGCTACAATACAACCATTTTATTTGTTTGCTCACAGAATAATACTCGATTTAATACATCTTCCAGTTTTCAAATTTAAGAAGTGTATATGCATCGTTGGATACCTAATTAAATCAACAAAAGATTCTCAAGTTTTGGGATATGTTACAGAACACATTAAGGAATCAAGAAAAGGCACTCGCCCAAAAGTAGGCAATACTACATTCAGAACTCCTCTTGAAAATAAACAGCTCGTAAATCCTCTAACAGATGAAAATAAACAGACTGTAGGAGATAAAGAAGGAACACATATATATATAAAAGTATATTTAATATTGTTATAGGCTACACCTGAAAGTATGCAGGGTAATCCTTATCTCGTCCACCCATTATCTTTGCACTTGAAAGCTTGTTTAACTAATTTCCTTCTGGGCTATTCTGACGTGAAAATCCTTGTGAAATTCATAGATTCCCCGACTGGGTATTATACAAACGTAGAAAGAGCACTACCAGGAAATAAAAAAAGCTATTGTGAGTCCGTAAATAGCTTAACTATATGAATGGACAGATGGATTTATGGGCTGTGAAGCAGATTACGTGAGAACGAGAGCGATCTGCGATCTTTAGACGCCACGTCAGCGACATTCGCCATGAATTACGGCGGGCACACTTACATCACATATAGAAGCGTGCACCGATTCCCGAGATCTGGCGGCTGTTATCTCACCCTGTCAAGTGTCGCGCTCCGAGCTCTGCGGCCTATCTAGTCAGCTTTAGATACTCGCGAGTCACTGGTGTACGAATGCGAAACTACGGAATCTACGGGAAGCTGCTACGTAATTGTCTGAGCCGGTTTGCTTTACGGCTACCATATTGTGGGATCTATTGTCGGCGAGATTGCCTCTTCCGGCTGCCTATAAATGGGGCCTCCGACTGGGGCAAGCGGTCCAGTACACAAGTTGAACATCATCATGGTGGAGCAGGGCAAGGAAGATGCTACCGATTTTCATCCGGCGCCAGAGTGGCTAGATGAAGCCTACTTGGAGCGCCTGCTCAGGGATCTGAAGAGCGATCCGGGACTGAAGATCACCGATTTGTTGATTAAACCCGCCACTGCCAAGGGTGACAACTATGCCAGTGTGATGACACGCTTACGGATTTTGTATCTGAAAAGTGGCGCAAAAGCTCCCGAGACTGAATACTATATTGTGAAGACCACCTATGAGAACGATGCCTTTGCCGCTGGAATATTCTCGCAGTACCAGGTCAGCACCACGGAAATGCGAATGTACGAGAAGATCCTGCCCCAGTTGAGTGCCTTCATCGAGAAGACACGCCAGCCGGAGAAGATATTCGCCAAGACGCTGCATGTGGACTACGAGCATGAGGCCATCATCTTTGAGGATCTTGCTGTGACCAAACATGTCCTGGCCGATCGTCTGATCGGTTTCGATCTGGAGCACACCCACTTGGGACTCCGAAAGCTGGCGAAGATGCATGCTGCCGCCGCTGTGCTGAACGAACGTCAACCCGGATTGCTGACCAAGTTCGATCACGGCATCTTCAATCGTCACACCCAGGCCTTTGCGCCCTTCTTTGTGAACACGGTGGGCGTGGCCGCTGACTTTGCCAGCCAGTGCCCCGAATTGGGTGAGCGCTATGCCACCAAACTGAAGAAGCTGCAAGAGCGAGTGATGGAGTACTCCACGCGGGTTTACGATCCCCAGCCGGGGGATTTCAACACATTGGTGCACGGCGACTACTGGGTGAACAATGTGATGTTGCGCTACGGCGAGAATAAGCAGCCTCTGGACATGGTCCTGATCGACTTCCAGTTCTGCAGCTGGTCCTCGCCGGCGGTGGATCTGCACTACTTCATCAATACCTCGGTGCAGGCCCCCATTCGTTACGAGCAGCAGGACGCCCTGTTTCAGTATTATCACACGGTGCTCGTGGAAACGCTCAGGGATCTCAACTTTGGTGGCTACATTCCCACTCTGAGGCAGTTCGTCCTGCAGCTCGAAAGGGGCAGATTCTTTGGTGAGTCAAGATAAACTGTTCCCATCTGGAATGAGTTTCAAGTGCACATTAATATTGTTATTAATATTTATTTGTATCGTGTTGAATAGCTGTCACTGTTGCTCTGGTCTGCCAGGCCATATTGACCAACGACCAAAACGCCGATGCCGACTTCAATGCTTTGATGAAGGATGACGAACGAGGACGAAACTTCCGGAAGGTTTTGTACACCAATAAAAGATTGCAGGACAATCTCAAACGCGAGCTGCCACGCTTCGAGCGAAGCGGTCTACTAGATGTACTCGACTGAATGGAGTCCATCATTTACTCTTTGATATCAAATAAAAATAAATACAAGTTTAATTTTGAAAACAAAATGTTATGATTAGTTGTTAATTTTCAACTTCCATAATGACTATGGAGCTTCCGTAAATGTTTGCTTTCATAAAACAATATTAAATGTGACGTTTAAAGGCAGCAGATAATCAGGGCAACGGTGCGTATGAGTTATAAATGCGGCGCCATCTTCCTTTTATAACTTTTAGCCAAAGTACACAGTGTATTATTATTACGTAGGTTCTTTTATTTGCTGAAACATCTGTGTTTATCGTGTGCCGCATCGTACTTGTTTCTATTTCACCACGATTCAAGGGCTTGTAATTGTTATCTCCTAAGACTTTTACAATTGTTGGCACCTTTTGTTTATCAAGAGTTTAGCACTATCTTGTCAAAATCAAGTCCAAAGCGTTATTATCAGTCATGAACACTGTATTTCATATAAAAAGGTCAGTTATGGCCGAATGAAATACATCAACTGCAATTAAGAGTGTTGATAAGTGTTTTACCAGGAAATTATAGGCAACGACGTAGTTGGGCCAATACGTACTAGAACTTAACAATTTGTTTATTTTAACTATTTACATATTGTTAAAATGTGATTCTCATCACATCACATCTCATCCAGCAAACCAAACTGATCCAGAAAAGGGAGTGTGACACTCAGTTTCTTTTTTATGTTTTCCGGTTCGTAAACGGAGTTCTTGAATCGCATTCCACTTTCGGAGCTGGACAGAACCTGCTCAATAGAAGCATCCTCCTTGCCCTCGTACTGCATGACTGGCTCGAAAATCAGGGAGCAAAAGATGGCTGTAAATCACACAATTTAAAACAATTTTGATAAAAATTAGAGAACTGTACCCACCATAGAAACCTCTTGAGCGGAACTGCAGTTGGAAGTCGAACAAACTGGGTATCCGACCAGCAAACTTAAGCTTCCTCAGTGCCTCCACCAGTCTATAGTAATAGAACTGAACCAATTCCGTTTGATGTTCCAAGCGAAGATCATCCTGCAACGACGTGGAGAAGAAGTAATGCAGATCGATGGCCGGCGAGTTCCACACGCTGAACTGAAAGTCAATGAAAATCGCATTGGTGGGATGATCCTTTGCATCGTACTGGAACATAAAGTTTGTGGTCCAAAGATCTCCATGTGCCAGCGTCAAAAAGTCGCCTGGATTATTTGTCGTCGATCTTTCGCCATAGTCCATCAAACGTTCGACCAGCCTATCGATCTTGGCCTTGTACCGCGGGCCCAACTGCTCATCCGAGGTAAGGGAGCGGGACAGAGCCTCGAGAAGATTGGTCATGATCGGTGCATATGCCCGGGTGTGTTTGTTGAAAAAGCCACGATCATAGTTCTTGGCAAAGATTCCCGGCTGCCGCTCGGCGAGAACCGATGAAGCTGCATGAAAGAGGGCCAGTTTCTCCAGCACCAGGTGGGTGTGCTCCAGATCCAGTTTCTTCCGGCGGCAGGCCACCTTGTACTGATCCAACGACATGTCCTCGAAGATAATCGAGTCCCGCTCGCGGTCCACATTCATGGTGGCCGCAAAGAGCTTCCTTGCGTCCTTGAGCTCCTTCCTCACCATATCCGACAGTTGGGGCAGGATGTGCTCGTATATGTCCATCTCACGGGTGTAGACACCATAGTGAATGAGCACATCGCCGGCTGGATCCCGGTCAGCGAAAGTCGTCTTGACCAAGAACGTGGTGTCCTGTTTGCCTTTTGATGCCTTGGTCGTGTACTCCACATTGATGCGGGTCATCACGCTGCCGTAGTTTCCTCCATTGGCGACGGCTGGCTTTGTGTGCAACTTCTCCAGCTTCAGGGTGTTATCCTTGTAGTATGTGCGCAACTTATCCTGCACGTATTCCGTGGTGAGCCAAACTGGCGCTGGATGAACTTTATGGGTCGGTTTCTCGGACATGATCCTATCCGTAACTCAGGGCTTTCGCTTCTGCGACTTTGCGGACGGTTTCCGGCCACTTTTATAGCAATCTGTAGTGTATATGATAAGTATAGTGCAAGTATCTCGTGGCAACTAAGTGCGTCATGGTCAAACAACACTTAAACGATTTCGAGTCTAGACGAATGCTCACGTTTTTTGCAATGCACTTTTGATTAGCTATTCTAGATGTATTTAATGTTCCTGGTAACCCAAACGCAACAAATAGGTATACATACTTGATTTTTTCGAAAAATTAATAATACTTTTTGTTATACTTATATGTGCTAAGAAAGGGAAATGCAACATGGGATTTGGTATTATCTGTTATCAAATATCGTAAAAGAGAAGTGAATTAATATTGTTGTTTGCCTTGATAGTTTTTCCGAGAATTCTCCCTTATCGACTGCAGCTAATTTCAAAGTCAATATCTACAAAAACAATTAGAAAACTATTTAAAACGGAATTTGTGCTGTTTTCATCGTTTTTACACCCCTACAAATACCTGCATATAGCACCTATTAACTATACATATTCAATTAATAAAAGTTAGTAATAGTAGGGGTAAGTAATCGTATTTTTCTGGTGATAATGTAACATATGTTACATATTTATTTTGCTTGTAAACTTATTTAAGACAATAAGATTAAAGCTATATTTTTCCCTTTTTTAACTTTACATCACGTCCAGTAACCCCAAATGATCTAGGAAAGGCAAAGTGAGACGCATATTCTTCCTTATTTCCTCCGCCTGAAATGCGTCATCCTTGAAGATAAAGATGGCATTGATTGGATGTCCTCCGTCGTCGTTTTGGAACATTATATTCGTGGTTCAGAGATCCCCGTACATCTTCAGTTCCCTGTCGTACACGCCGTAACTCAAGAGAACCTGCGCCGCAGGACCTGCGTCGGCAAAACTCTCCTTCACCAGGAATCTGGTAGATTGCTTGTCCTTTGATTTATCCGTGGTGTACTCGACATGGATGCGCGTTATCACGCTGGAGTAGTTCTCCGCGTTGCCGAGTGATGGCTTAAGGTCCAGTTTTTTAGGAGAAGAGTGTCATTTTTGTAGTAGGATCGCAGCTTTTGCTCCACATAATCGCGGGTGAGCCAAGCGGGCACCACTGGTGGGCTTTTGTTGCCTTCCTGGGACATGATACTGACCGAATAGCGAGGTGATTGATACTTTGGTTTTTCATCGTAGGGGTTCCGCTATTATACCTCGTCTATTACACAAGATAAGTGCACATTTAGTATTCCAGTCTTATCTATCATTCTATCTCACTTATCTGACATTCACCTTATTATTCGAATCAACCATTTGAATTAGCTATTGGAAAATCTCTTATTCCATTTCAATTTTATGCCAGCGAACTACTAGATAATTCCGAACAAACGAACTGCCGTATACAACGAAACTATTTTGAAGCTCAGAAGCCAATAGCAGTCGCAATTAGAGTCAATAATTTTATTAGTTGACTTTAACTGATTTGTATTTATTTATTTATTGAGTGGCACATATTCTTACATTTCGTCTAGTAAGCCCTGCTGATCAAGGAACGGTAGAATCAGGTGCAACTTCTTAAGGTTCGCCTCCGTCTGGTACACGGCATCCCTTATCCGCAATCCTTGCTCATCGCTGCTGATGAACTGCTCAATGGTGGGCTCCTCCTTGCCATTGTAGACCATGGCGGGCTCGAAAATCAACGACGAAAACACAGCTGCGTAAAATAATCAGTTAAAAATTTTATAAAATTGCATAATTACCATGGAAACTCACCATAAAAAGCTTTGGCTCGAAACTGTTGTTGGAACGCAAATAAAGTGGGTACCTTACCCGTATACTTCACCCTATTTAGAGCCTCCACTAACTTATAGTAGTAAAACTGGACCAGCTCGGTCTGGTGCTCCAGACGAAGGTTTTCTTGGATTGAGGTTGAGAAGAAGTAGTGCAGGTCAATGGCCGGAGAATTCCAAACGCTGAACTGGAAGTCGATGAAGATGGCATTAACTGGATGACCCTCGTCATCGTACTGGAACATGACATTGGTAGTCCAAATATCTCCGTGAGCCAGAGTCACAAAGTCGCCGGGAGCGAAGCAAGTCGACCTCTCGCCGTAGTCCATTACGTTTTCAATTAACCTGTCGATCTTCGCCTGGTAACGCTGCTTAAGATCCTGACTCAACTCGAGGGTGCGCGACAAGGCTTTAAGGATATTTTTCATGACGGGTTCGTAGCCTCGCACATGTTTGTTGAAAAATCCACGGTCGTAGTTCTTTTCAAAAATACCAGGCTGTCGCTCAGCCAGAGCTGCTCCAGCTGCATGGAAGTCAGCCAGTTTCTCAAGAACCAGATGAGTGTGCTCCAGATCCAGTTTGCTTACCCTGCAGGCAACCTTATACCTCTCCAGCGAAAGGTCCTCGAACATAATCGAGTCCCGCTCACGATCAGCACTCACAGTAGCTGCAAACAACTTCCGGGAATCGTGGAGCTCATTCCTCACAATATCCGCCAATCGGGGCAGTACCACCTCGTACATGTCGATCTCCCTGGTGTAGATGCCGTAGTTGATGAGCAAATGCGCCGCAGGATCTTTGTCGGCGAAGGTCGTCTTCAGCAGAAAGGTTGCGGGCTGGATATCCTTTGAATCCCTGGTCGTGTACTCCACATTGATGCGGGTCATCACGCTGGCGTAGTTCTCTCCATTTGCTGTACCCGGCTTAATCGCCAGTTTCTTCAGACTTAGGGTGTCATTCTTGAAGTAGACTCTTAACTTTTTCTCCACGTATTCCTCGGTCAGCCACGCAGGCGCCTTGTGGCTCGTATTCTCCGGCATAATGTTCAGATTCTGCTAGATTTCGTCAGAGGTGCTTGGCTTTTATACACGGGCGAGATGCTCACGATTAGAATTCATCTGGATGATTCTGACGACGTATTTCGTGAGTCGTAAGCTCCTAAATTGCATGCAATTGTAAAGATAGGCGACAGCACATCCGAGAACATTTATTAAGATAGGGCTTTGCACTGTGTAAAAGTAGTACTGCCACGATCATAGAAACGCGACTGTTGTTAGAAATGCGCCTGTGGCTAGACGTTAAGCTAACTTATAAGTACAAATACAACTTTACATATCGTCCAGCAATCCCTGCTGATCAAGAAACGGCAGAGTTAGAACCATTTTATCTCGAATGTGATCAGCATGATAAACCGAATCTCTGAATCGAACTCCACTCTCGGCTGTGGACAATCCTTGTGCAATGGAGGCTTCCTCAGTTCCGGTGTACAGCATGCAGGGCTCGGAAATCAGCGAACAGAAAACAGCTAAGGAAAATTCGTTTAATGGAAATTTATTTACATAATCATTTTTATGCGCTTACCATAGAAGGATCTAGCCCTAAACTGCAGCTGAAATTCAAATAAACTCGGAATAGTACGCGAATTCTTTAGCTTCTTCAAGGATTCCACCAGCTGGTAGTAGTAAAACTGAACCAATTCAGTCTGGTGTTTCCAGCGAAGATGGTCCTGTATCGAAGTGGTGAAGAAATAGTGGAGATCGATGGCCGGAGAGTTCCACACACTGAACTGAAAATCAATTAGTACGGCGTTGGTGGGATGACCCTGTTCATCGTACTGAAACAACATATTTGTTGTCCAAAGATCCCCATGGGCTAGGGTCAGGAAGTCTCCTGGATTTGTCGACGTCGATCGCTCGCCGTAATCCATTATAGTATCCACCAGGCGGTCTATTTTGCTCTGATAACGATGTTTTAAATCTGAATTCAACTCTAGGGAGCGGGATAGGGCCTGTAGAAGGTTCCGGAAGATTGGCTGAAACCCTCGAAAATGTTTGTTGAAAAATCCTCGATCGTAGTTTTTCTCAAAGATTCCGGGCTTCCGCTCGGCAAGAACTGCTGCAGCTGCATGGAAATCAGCCAGTTTCCCCAGGACCAGATGTGTGTGCTCCAAGTCCAGTTTTTTCAACCGGCAAGCGAGCTTGTAATTCTCCAACGACAGGTCCTCAAAGAGGATTGAGTCCCGCTCGCGATCTACAGCGACAGTAGCTGCGAACATCTTGCGGGAATCCTCGAGCTCGCTCCTCACCATTTTCGCCAGGTGGGGCAGTATCTCCTGGTATATGTCCATTTCTCTGGTGTAAGCCCCGTAGCCGGCTAGCAAATTGGCCGCCGGATCCTTGGCGGCAAAGGTGGTTTTCAGTAGGAAAGTGGAGCTCTGAGTGTCCTTTGAATCCTTTGTGGTGTACTCCAGATTGATGCGGGTCATCACACTGGCGTAGTTATCTCCTTTGGCTGTCGCCGGCTCAGTCCCCAGTTTCTTCAACTGTAGAGAGCCGTCTTCAAAATATCTGCATAACTTGTTCACCACATATTCCTTTGTGAGCCATTCAGGTTCGATATGGGTATTTTTCTCAGACATTATGAATCCTAACGTTAGCGCTTTAGTTTGAGCAGTGAAGCCATTTTGTGCGAATTTCCACCGTTTTATCTTCTTAATTACGACTAACTACACTATAACTTACTAATCCTTTTGGTTATGGCCCCCAATAAAGTCGTAAAGTGCATTTTATTATGAGTGTTAACTTTCTTCTCACTTCTGTAATGTAATTATTTGATCACGGGTACAACTTTAAATGTCATCCAGCAATCCCCACTGATCAAGATAGGGAAGTGTATGGTGGAGCCTTTGCCTGACGCACTCCTGCTGATATACGTCGTCCTTGAATCTTATTCCTCCTTTGCACTCCGAAATGACGTGCTCCAGGGAAACCTTCTCTTCTCCATCATAGACCATAAACGGTTCAAAAATTAATGAAGCAAACACGGCTAATAAATTAGATTTTGTATCAGATCTAAAACATATAATGACAATCTACCCACCATAAAAGGCTCTAGTTCGGAACTGTTGTTGGAAGTCGAACAAAGTCGGAATACAACCAGCATACTTTAATTGTTTCAGTGCATCCTTCAGTTTGTAGTGGTAAAATTGGACCAGCTCTGGTTGATTGTTTAGACGGAGCTCGTCCCGAATGGAAGTGGAGAAGAAGTAGTGAAGATCGATTGCTGGGGAGTTCCACACGCTGAACTGGAAATCGATGAAGACAGCATTGATGGGCTGTCCCTTTGCATCGTACTGGAACATAAGATTGGTGGTCCACAGATCTCCGTGGTTGAGGGTTAGGAAATCGCCAGGATTATTGGTGGTCGAGCGCTCACCGTAGACCATTATGCGATCAACAAGTCGGTCAATCTTCGCCTGGTATCGCTGACGCAGCTCCTGATCTGAGTTAAGGGAACGGGACAGGGTCTTCAGAAGACTCTTCATGATCGGCTCATAGCCACGGGTATGTCTGTTAAAGAATCCACGATCATAGTTATTCTTAAAGATGCCAAGCTCTCTCTCGGCCAGCGCTGCTCCAGCGGCATGAAAGTTGGCCAGCCTTTCCAGCACGAGATGTGTGTGCGCCAGATCCAACTTTTTGATCCTGCAGGCCACTTTGTAATGCTCTAACGCAAGGTCCTCGAAAATAATAAAATCTCTATCCTTGTCGACGTATACAGTGCCGCCACAAATTCGCCGAGGATCTGGATCTCCCTCTTCACCAGATCCGCGATCTTGGGCAGAATCCGCTGGTACATGTCCATTTCGCGGGTGTAGATGCCATATTTGATGAACACATGGGCAGCCGGATTCTTTTCGGCAAAGGTGGTCTTTATCATGAATTTGGTGGCCTGTTTGTCCTCCGATTCGTCCGTGGTGTACTCCACATTGATGCGAGTCATTAAGCTGGAATAGTTGTTTTTCTTGAGAATGGCAGGCTTGATATCCAGTTTCTCCAGCTTCAAGGAATCCGCTTTGAAGTAGGCACGCAGCTTATCCTGGACGTAGTCCGCGGAGAGGTGCAGCGGCATCGGATGAGATCTTTCCTCGTGCATTTTGCGATCTGAACTGCTTCTCGCACAACCCGTCAGTGCTATCATTTCGTCAGGAGATTAGCTTATATTTGTTGCACTGCTGGGAGCTATGATAGCAACGATAGCCTGAAGCTCTTCTCTCTCCGACTTACTGAAGTTACCTAAAGAAATAATTAACAATTAAAACTCAGTTATGGTCACTTTAAATATTTTTTCTTGTATAAGTGTAAACCCTTTTCTTTTATACTTCTATAAACATCCCATTTATAAAACGTATCATTTTAATACAGCATTTCGCTGACTCATGAAAACGTTCTTATTTACAATGCACTACACGTCGGAATTGTGACTTTTATTTACCTAGGGATTACACTAGATAAAGAAATCAAGTTCAGAGCACGACCGAATTACCAAAACGCCATTTGACCGATGTCTTGATGAAATGTTTTAATGTTAAATATACATATCACTATTTTTATTTAAACAATAGATTAACGGCATCTAGAAGTCCCAGCCAGCATATTCCTTAACCACATCCTTGTTCTCCTTGCGATGACGATGCACAGCACTAGCTTCTCCCTTGGCCACGCATTTCTTTCGCTGCTCCCGCTTCTCCTTGATGTCCATGTTCCGGCGTATTCGGTCGGTAATCACAGACGGGGCTATTGTGCTGGTTGTGGTAGAGTAAGAGCGCTGACTTCTCGCATCATTTAGCATTTGCTCAACCATTTTAAGACGATACATGCGTGAGTTAGGATCCAGGCCAACTAGCTCGGGAACTTCATCTGTATCTAAATCATTGGAACTGATAGACCTGGCGTCTTCCTCGGCGGTATTTGCTACCGGAGCTTCAGCTTCGACTGGAATAACTTCCGGAGTTTTAACCGGCAGGGAAATGTCCAACTTTTTGGGCATTGTTTGATCGGGAACTTCTGGACCCACGCTGAGATTACCCAGATATTGCGTACACGATTCAATGTACCGACGCACTGCGTCGTCCGACTTTTGGGTGGGCTTGGCTTCGCTATAAATGACCTCGTTCTCCACCTGGCGTCGACACTCGTCAATCTCTACAGCTGCTGCGGTAACCAAGGTGGGAGGCTCTTCCTCCTCTTCCAACTCGTCTGCTTCATCCTCCTCATCTGCCTGCTCCACCATGCCGTACTCCTCAAGAAGATCCTGCTCCATCTCCTTAGTGAAACCATAGCCTGTACAGTGTACTTCAGCATCCAAATCATCCTCACGCACCAGGTCGCTGAACTTGGGATAGTCTTCGCTTTCGTAACCAAATTTGCGACGGAACATTTCACGCACGCAGTTAACATCGCGTTCGAAGAAACTAGAAAATATTTTGCTATTAATACTTGAATGCTATAATCACTAAGAAGCTTACAATTCTGCATTTTCATGCGAGGTGGACATCATCTGAGGGAAATCAATCAGTATGGGCTTGCCGGCGTCCGTCACCATTAAATTAAACTCATTAAAATCGCCATGAATAACTCCAGAATTACCCAGTCGGACAATCAGGTTCATTAGATCATCGTAAACCTGTGGAGCGTCTAGAAGTTCGTGTACTTGGGTCCTATAAAAAAAATTATTAAAAAAAACGTGCACAATAATACAAATAGGTATTTTACATTGGCCAGCCCTTGACGAGGTCCATTAAGACGCAGTGGCGATTGAAATCGATGGGTTTTGGCACCGGAAAACCACGATCATAGAGCGCCGACATGTAGGCAAACTCGCGGGTGGCCGAGATGCGAGATAAGTACAACCAGGAGGCCTTGTGCCGGCGACCGTGGTAGTCTCGTTTGGCTTTCACATTCCTAAAACAAGTTCGACCCAATCGGTGTAGTTTGAGGCAAATGGGGGTGCCCTCCTCATCAGCTACTACGTAGATGTTTGACTCCTTGCCAATTCCAATCTGGTTGCCAAAGGAACTAACCGATCCACGCAATGTGAGGGACTTCAGAGCCAGGTAATCGTAGCCCGTGTTCGTCAAGCGGTAGCCATCATCTGTGGGCCAAAAAATGTTATTGGCTGAAGGTACTTCAATCTGCAGTCATACATACATTTCTTTCCCCGCTCGTAGGCCAACAGCTTGTGCTTGCACAGCTCCTTGAGCAGCTTGTGGACTCCACCTGTCTTTAGATTCGCAATAGCAGCCGCCAAAGGCCCGGGAACCAGCTCGTGGTTCTTCATGCCCATCTCGATGGCGGTGAGCACGCGGAAGTCCTCCTTGGTGAGGTATCGCAGCACTGTCACGTTTAATTTACCCATTTTCGTTTTATTTTGGCAGTTTAGCAACGCATTTAACAATGTTTTCGTTTCACACGTGCGGACACGATAGGTGGGCGGAAATCGATATGCGTCGATTGTACCGGACTATCGATTATATTTGAATCAGGTCCCAGGAATCGAACACTGCAATGCAACTGGTGTCTTATATCCCGGTCCAGAACGGTCACACTGACTTGCACTTCGTCATCAGGGAGAGACAAAAACGGGGACATGGCTGGAGATGATCTGATTGCGAAATTTCAGGCGCTCGGCATGAGCGAGCAGAAGGCGAAGGAGACATTGAAGAATGCCAACGTGACAAAGAACCTCCAGCTGGCGCTGGCGGCAGCGGGAAGCGCCACCCTCTCCGACGGCACTGGCATGCTGATCTACCACATGGCCACCAAGCTGAAGCCGCAGACAGCGGACCATCTGCCTCTTCTGGTGCGCTACATTGTGGAGCACAAGCTGGACAACACTCAGCGCGTTGATGCCGCACTGGAGTTCCTGCTCAAGTGCGGTCAGAGTCTGAATGCCAACGTTGACGTGAAGGCCCTTGAAAAGGAGTGCGGCGTGGGAGTGGTGGTCACTCCAGAGCAGATTGAGCGCACTGTGCAGGCCAAGATCAAGGCCAGCTACAAGGAGGCCTTGTTGGAGCAGCGCTACCACTTTAACTCGTTCAAAATCCTGCAGGATGTCCGGGGAGAGCTAAAGTGGGCGGATGCAAAGTCTGTGAAGGCCGCCATCGATGTGGAGATCTTCGATCTGTTGGGTCCCAAAACCGAAGCAGACTTGAAACCTCCCACAAAAGCAAGCGAAAAGCCAAAGGCTGCAAAACCGAAAGCAGAAGTAACCCCTGCCGCTCAAACCGCTGAAGCAGCTTCCGATGGAGCCACCACCATTTCGGAACTCATGAAAACCAAGGTGCACTTCCATGCCCCCGGCGAGAACTTTAAGGCAGATGGCTACGTGGTCACCGAGCACACGGAGCGGCTACTGAAAGAGCACTTGGCCAGGACTGGAGGGAAAGTGCACACGCGATTCCCACCAGAACCGAATGGCATTCTGCACATCGGTCATGCAAAGGCCATAAACATTAACTTTGGCTACGCGGCTGCCCACGATGGAGTTTGTTACTTGCGATACGACGACACCAATCCCGAGAAGGAGGAGGAGAAGTTCTTTTTGGCCATAAAGGAGATGGTGGAATGGCTGGGCTACAAGCCCTTCAAGATCACCTACTCCTCGGACAACTTCCAGCAGCTGTACGAGTGGGCTGTTGTGCTGATCAACAAAGGATTGGCCTATGTGTGTCACCAGAAGGCGGAGGAACTGAAGGGTTTCAACCCGAAGCCCAGCCCCTGGAGGGAGCGTCCCATTGAGGAGTCACTGCGGTTGTTCGAAGACATGAAGCGTGGAAAGATCGACGAGGGAGCGGCCACACTGCGCATGAAGGTCACCCTGGAGGAGGGCAAGATGGACCCGGTGGCGTATCGCATCAAGTTTATCTCTCATCACCGAACGGGCTCTGACTGGTGCATTTACCCCACGTACGATTATACTCATTGCCTTTGCGATTCTCTGGAGGATATCACTCACTCACTGTGCACCAAGGAGTTCCAGTCAAGGCGATCCTCCTACTACTGGCTGTGCAACGCTCTGGGTATCTACTGCCCGGTGCAGTGGGAGTACGGCAGGCTGAACATGAACTACGCACTGGTGTCAAAGCGCAAGATTGCAAAGCTGATCACGGAGCAGATTGTCCACGACTGGGACGATCCCAGGCTGTTTACTCTTACGGCTCTGAGACGTAGAGGCTTCCCAGCAGAGGCCATCAACAACTTCTGCGCCCAGATGGGCGTAACGGGTGCCCAGATCGCCGTCGACCCCGCCATGTTGGAGGCAGCAGTGCGGGATGTACTCAATGTTACGGCTCCTCGTCGGTTGGTTGTCCTGGAACCGCTCAAAGTAACCATAAAGAACTTTCCTCATGCAGCGCCCGTGCAGCTAGAAGTGCCTGATTTTCCGCAGAACCCGCAGCAAGGATCTCATAAGATCACTCTGGATAAGGTGATCTATATTGAGCAGGGAGACTTCAAGTTGGAGCCCGAGAAGGGATACCGCCGTCTGGCACCCAAGCAATCTGTGGGTCTCCGCCACGCAGGTCTCGTTATCAGCGTGGATGAGATAGTTAAGGATCCGGCGACCGGAGAGGTGGTGGAACTCATCTGCACTAGCCAAAATGCCGAGCAGGCCGAGAAGCCCAAAGCTTTTGTCCAGTGGGTATCGCAGCCGATACAGCTGGAAGTGCGTCTGTACGAGCAACTCTTTAAGCACAAGAATCCCGAGGATCCCAATGAGGTGCCCGGCGGCTTCCTGAGCGACATCAGCGAACAGTCTATTTCAGTGGTGGTGGCATTCGCAGATCGTGCGCTTAACCAGGCCAAGGTCTACGACAAGTTCCAGTTCGAGAGGATTGGTTTCTTCTCCGTAGATCCAGACACCAGCGCAAACCACCTAGTGTTCAACCGCACCGTGGGACTGAAGGAGGATGCGGGCAAGAAGTGATAAGCGCACGATTTTGGAAACCCACAGAGAAAATGAGACAAGATCCGTATCACATTAAAATTCGATTTATAAAATCAGCTCTCATTTCTTTCCCTCCACCATGATGATGTGGTAGCCAAACTTGGTCTTGATCGGGGGATCTGTGTACACGGGATTATTGACGGTGGAGATGGGCAATGCAAAGGCGGCGTCCTGGAAGGGACCCACCATCGATCCGCGGATCTGCCATCCGAGATCGCCGCCTTGTCGCGCCTTGTCCTCGCTGTATGCTGCCGCTACCTCGGGAAACTTTTGGCCCGCCTTCAGCTTCTCCATCGCCTCGGTGATCTTGCCCTGCTTTTCACACAGGATGTGACGAACCTTTACGGCGTTGCCTCCTTTTTTCTCCTTACCGGCAGCTGTATGCAGATGGGAAAAGTCATTTAAGGGCCAGGATTTCTAGGTTTTTCGGGAGCACTTACACTTGTCCTCGGCGGCTGGCTTTTTGCCACCTTTCCCCGCATCCTTTCCGCCCTTTGCATCTTTTTTCGGTGGCATTTTCGTTAAATATTGCTAAATGGCAATTCCAATCAAGTAAACAGTTCGGTTGGAGCAGACACATGGGGTCAGTGCTGCGCGCCAAAATCTAGCCTAATTTATCAAACCATTTAATTTAAAGATATTTAACTGTAATTGGGTCGGCCATTTCTAATGTTCAGTTAATTTGTATTATTATAGAAACAAATTGTATAAATTAATAGTATATTTTTTTTTGGTAAAAATTATTTGCTTAGCCTTTCATAGCCACATTCGCATCCCTAACGCGCATCGAAAGCTATCGATAGAAATCCAGTTCCACCTGTTTGCGTAAAACGGTCACACTTCGATGCACTTTCTAATCAGACGTTTAACTTCGCGGTGCAGATAAACCAGCGAAAGAGATTAAAAATCCAGGTGTATTATCTCACCCTCTCGGAAATATCACCATGGAACTGAGCTGGGAGATAGTGCTCTGCGTGGCCATTGCGGTGCTGGTTCATGTTCTGGTCTACCTATTCGTCATGGCCAAGAAACCGAAGAGCATAGTGGGTCGTCATGTGGTGGTCACCGGCGGCTCCAAGGGAATCGGACTCTGTCTGGCGGTGGAGTGCGCCATGAAGGGCGCTAATGTGACGGTGATAGCGCGCGACGAGAAAATGCTAAGTGAGTAATGTGCTGGCAAGGAAACCCCACCCAAAATACTCTTATCTCTGATATCCGATCTTTTTTACCAGGCGGAGCTGTGGCTCTGATGGAAGTGATTCGCCAGCGTCCAGATCAAAAGTTCCAGTTCAGGAGTCTGGACATTGGCGGCGACTACGACCAGGTGGCCAAGGTGCTCGGCGAGATCGAGGATAGCTTCGGTCCCATATACACCTTAATCAACTGTGCCGGAATGGCCATTTGCGGTGTGTTCGAGGAAGTCTCTGTCCAGGATGTCCACAAGCTGATGAACGTTAACTTCTTCGGCACCTATAACTGCACCCGTTATGTCCTGCCCAAGATGAAGAAGGCGGGCGATGGCATTATTGTCATCACTGCCTCGCAGGCAGCTATGTTTGGCATCTATGGATACGGACCGTATTCAGCCACCAAGTACGCGCTGAGAGCGATGGCTGAAACGATTGCAATGGAGTCTCGGGAGCACGGGGTCAGCGTGACACTGGCCATGCCCTGCGATACGAATACACCCGGATTCGAGGAGGAAGAGAAGTCCAAACCCAGGGAGACAAAAATAATTTCTGGTGGCGGAGGTCTCATAGAGCCGGAAGTTATGGCCAAAGCTATACTCAAGGATGCCTTGGTGAGTCGGTAACCTATAGTTGATATTCACCCAAAGTAACTAAAGAACTTTTATTTATTTACAGAAGGGAAATTTCACATCAACTGTTGGAGCAGAAAGCTGGGTGATCACCACTTTGGGTGGAGCGTTGCTTCCTTGGGATGGCTTCTTCACCAATCTTCTCCACGCCATGGTTTTGGGTCCACTGCGACTAATTAGCTACGCCCTGCACAAGTACTTCAATAGTGTTATACGCAAATGCGCTCGAGAGGATAAGGCCAAGGTCGGCTCGAAAGTGGAAACCAAGTGAAATCTCTTGTCTTGCTGCCCTTAAAGTATTCCAAGTGCCCATTACATTAAATCACATTTTCATGATAAATCAACATGTGCGATTATTTCGCATGTTTAGCGACTATTCCAAATATTACGATTCCTGTATTCATTTATATATATGTGTGCATTTTAACTTTTTTATTATTGCCTTGCTAAAGTTTAAACTATTTGCATTGCGTTTTGTAGTCAAAATGACGTGTGCCTGTTCTGTTGGTGTGTGCTTCATTTAAATAAAAACAAAATGTATTTGTTGTTCAGAAAGCAAGTCGTTTTTAAATTATTCCGATTTCCACAGAAGGGCACTTGGGGATTGTACTAATCGCCAAAGTAATTTCACGCATTGCCCTTATCAAAATTGGGTTTGTATCTTAAAAGCGAACAGCAAACTACATGTAGAACTCGATGTCATAAGCGATTAGATAAACACGAAAACCACGCCACGAAAGCCATCCACCTTTCCAAATGGGTCAAAATTCAACGATAAATTCTTTGGTTTTCTTTTGTCTTTCTTTATTCATAAGACGCACCCAGTGTACACTTCCTATAGTTTCAGTTTTCAATTCGCCTTTTTTTTAACATTTTGTATAGTTAACGCTAACAAAAATTGTATAATCATAATGCAAAATATATATATGTTTGTATACATATTTAGGCATATATTTATAGCTTCTAAGCATGATAATCAAAAATAATTGGATTCAAATACAGTAAGTCTACTTTTTGGATAGAAGAATCATTAAATTATCGTTAGGATTAGGATGAAAAATTAAATTAGTGCTGATCTGCTGTATTTCGGTATCGTTGGGGATTTACAATAGATAGAAAGCATTGTAAATAAATATAAATTTAAACAAGCAGTTAGATTAAACAATAAACAAGGTATTTTGCACAAAACGCCGTACGACAACTCAACAGTGAAACGAAAAATGCTACACAAACCGAAAAGGAAAATCATATTATAAGCTTGGTTCTGGTTGATGTTATGCTTCTGGTTCCCATTCCGGGCTGCTCTCGGTAGCTTTCTCTAGTAGTCCTCAATTGCAATGATTTGCGGTGGTTTGATGGACGATGCTGTTGGCGACCCCACATCCTTGGTCGCTGCGCTGTCGCTGGTTGTTGATGGTGGCGCTGCAGCTGCAGAAGAGGCGTTCGAAGGATCACCTGTTCCCGCTGGCGTCGCCCGTGTGTCCGGCGTCTGTGCGGCTAATTGTCACTTTGAGTTGCCAGCCACGGAGCCGGGTCCGGAACCCGCCAAATCGTTGACTCGCTGGTAGCGCGGCTTGTTGCGGGTAAACGGCAAGTACTTGTACTTGATCATATGCTTAATCTGGCGCTTCATCGTGATGCAGAAGAGCGTGATGAAGTACATGACCAGGATGGGCCAGAATACCGGCACGTTGAAGAAATCGAAGAACGTACATATCAGTCCAATAAGCGTGCTCTTGGCCACCGACAGCCAGAACTTGAACTCCGGCAGACGACGAATGAATGGCCGGAACTCCTCGTTGCTGCGCGTGGGCAGATTGGGTCCCTCGTCCTCATCGTCCTGCGAATACGGATCGAACTCCGGGTCGATCTTGGGCGTTAAAAAAGCGATAAACAGGTTCAAGTGGTAAATGCCAAGCGCATAGCACACGATGTACCAGCCTTGATAGATGAAGATGCGCAGCACGAAGAGCAGGAGCAGGAAGCCGGCGAACACCCAGCGCATACGTGTGTGCGGTGTGCTCCGGTCCAATGTGGATTGGTAGGTCTGCGGAGGCAAAGGATGCGGGTTAGATCGTTTCCTGGCTGGCCATTTCCAGAATCCCTTACCTGTGAGAGGCGCTGAAAGAACTTCTTAACCCCGCCGCCGCTCGCAGCACTGCTGTCCTCGTTCATCATGGTCGTTGCTAGTCTCTCATTAATCTCCGGCCCTCGACTTTTATTGTTGACTTTGACGCTGTCGTTGCTCTCGCTGCACACGTGTATCGATTCGGGATTTGTGTAATTTTCGAGGACGGGAGGACAGGGGCTACCGGAAAGCGGCTAACAAAACACAAAATGGGCCAACTGGCAAACTAGGCGCGCTCCATTCGCTAATTATTCTCTAATTCATATTCTACACCGCCCGTCGTCGCCGTCTTCTTCTTACTCCTTGTTGTAGGGCTGTTGCGACTGTCAGTTTGTTGAGATTGCTTTTCGCAGAGCCTGCTCGCCAGTTTTTCGTGATTCGTGGAGTTTTGACCACAGTGAAGTGCGTTTCTATGCGGTAACTAATTTAATTACACTAGAGATTTGTCGGCAATTTATTGTTCTTTTTTCACACAGAGTTCACCACGTCATTATGCTCTCTCAGTGGCAGGGCTGTCAAACTATCGGCTAGGGATGGAACAATCGATGGTCGAGCGACTATCGCCAATGGTAAATGTTAGTTTAATTTTTAAGGAAAATTTTTATTTATCCGCTTTTATTATTTTGAAAATATGTCGGCCGTCATTTAATTTATATACATTAGGACAGTTTTCTTGTGCTGATGGTGGTACTGCTTAATTTGCCTCCTCCCTAATATATCGATTGCTTTATCGGTTTCAATATTCAAATTTATTTCGCTAAAAACTTAACTCAAATTTTAATGCAGAACTCTTTTTTTCTTATTTCTATAATTGTGACTTAAAAATAAAATCCATAATTTGATGTGAACAAAATGGTTTTCGGATTTGCTGTCAAATTCTTAGGGCTTTCAAAAGTGATATTAATGTTTATCAAAGTTTTATTAGGAAAATGTGAAATAGCAATTTCCGCTACTATTTAGGAGGAATATTCTAACACAATCCTAGACATGCTACATATATTTAGATCCGGTTTGCTTATGAGCTCTCCTGCTCCTCCGGCGCGTCATCATTCTCGTCCTCCTCATCACCGTGCAAGGCCTTGGTACGTTCTATGCACGAATTGACCGTTTTGATGAACTCATCGGCGATCTCCTCCTTGCCAAATCGACAGGCAAGGCGTTCCAGGACGCCCTCGGTGCCCACCTTACCCTCTTCGTCCACCGCATAGTTGTAACCGGCCCACAGGAAGCTATTTTTCTGATCTTTCATGTTATCCATTTGCAGGGAGGCGAAGATATTCATATTAAGCACCAGCTTGTGGATCTGCTCCTGCCGCATGACCAGTCGGAATGTCTGCAGCTTCGGGTGCTCCAGCACCTTTATCTCACCGACGCCTATTTTTTTGTTTAATAAAATTGTAGTGTGATTAAGAAAGCGACTGTTAGTACAACTTACCTCGTTCCTTCCATTGTTTGGATTCGGGGTCATACCGATATAGCTTCGCCCGCTCGCCATACAGTTTAGTCTCGTTCTCCTCTCCCGTGGTGACTACAATCTCATCCGGCAGCTCGACAATGGGATCATAGTGCGGATCATAGTTGTCATCAGTGGTGGCGTCGCCATCATCATCGCCGCCTTCTGCGGTGCCAGACTCGTTTTTGCCTGTTTGCGGCGAGGACTGGAAGTTCTTGAATGCGTTCTGATGCGTGAGGTTATAGAATCCGCCCCCGGCGGACTTGTTGAATCCCACGGTAGTGCCCGGGCTATTGGCCGCAAGGTTGGCAAAGTCATTGCCCGCCTTGTTCGCTAAGTCAGCAAAAGTGCCGCCCGGTTTGCTTGCCAAATCAGCAAATGTGCTGCCGGCCTTGTTGGCCAAATCGGCAAATGTGCTGGTTTCCGGCACCGCTTCCGTCTTGTCCTTACTCTTTTCTTCAACGCCGGCGGTTTTATTCGAGGTTATGTCCTTTTCCTTCTCATTGTCAGCGGCTGCCTGTTTGCCCAAGTCCGTGAATGAGACGACGGGTTGCTTTTGTCCAAAAACGGGTGCACTGATGGCACTACCAAACACAAAGCCACCGGCAGGTGCACCTCCAAAACCTTCGGTTTTGGTGCTTCCAAAAGCGTTAGAGGATCCAAAAATCGATGGGGATCCGCCGAAGATAGACTTTGGTGCTTCCTTGCCATCTGATTTTTGTAAATCAACTTTGGGGCCTCCAAATGGGTTGGCGTCTCCGAATACAGGTGCGGCAATTCCACCGAAGATCGGCTTCGGAACGTCTTGGATCGCTGGTGATTGGGAATCCACTTTAGCGCCTCCGAATATAGACTTTGACGAATCTTTCTTCTGCTGCTCAGCGGATTTATCTCCACCGCCGAAAATTGACTTCGCAGAATCGTCAACCGAATTTTCGTTTGACAAGCCGCTGCGGAATATAGATCCCAATACGTTTCCCTGTCCTTCGCCTGATGCTAATTTTTGAAGATTGGCTAGGGGGTCGGCATCTTTTCTAGGCTCCGATTTATCTAAATTGAATGTAGTAGGCGGTAAGTTAATTTCATCTTAAGATTAATGTAGATCTGTACATACCCGTGCTACCGAACTGGAATGCCGAACTAGACGTTTTGCTTGCCTCCGACACAGATAAATTACCGAATCCCGAGAACGAGGAGTTACTTGCGCCCAGCGAACTGGCTTTGAATATAGAGGTGGTGGATGATAGGGAATCGTTAGGCTTGTTAGGCTGGGGGAGAGTTAGTAGGGGAAGGGTCATGGGAAGTGGAGGGATCACATCGTGTGTGGTTGGCCTTACAGTCGAGGTTTTGCCGACAAGTACTTCCGGTTCACCTCTGCTGCTGTTTGCCTCACCACCTTTCTCTTTGAGCGGTTCATTTGAGGAACTATTTGCTTTCGTTGCTTCCGCTGATTTGGAATCTGGGGCATCTTCTATCGCCTTTGCTGTTCCATTAAGGGCATTCTTTACCGCTTCGTGGAAGCCTTGTGCCACCTCCTTGTTTTTGAAACGCAGAGTAAATCGCTCAAGGACACTCTCGCCCTCACTAAAATCGTGTACAGCAAACATCCACGATGTTTCAGTCTTTTCCCTGTACACCACATTCTCGTTGAGCACATGGTTAAGACAGATCTTGAAGACCTGCTCCCGACGCATGACCACGCGCAGCTTTTTGGTCTGCCTATGGCGCAGGATCTTCACATCTCCCAAGCCGCGCTCCTTCCACTCGCCCTCGGTCAGACGGTACAGCTTGGCCCTTTGCACATACAATGTCTCCTCGTCCTCCTCACCTGTTTTCACATCGATCTGCAATACACATGTGTTAAATAAAAATACATACGGTTTTTGGTATTAAATAATTGTACCTTATCGGGTAATGGGATTACTGGTGCAAAGTAAGTGTTGTTCTCCTCCTCCTCCACGTGCAACTCGTTATCGTCGCCCTCATTAGCTGCTGGACTCTTTGGCTGCTGCTGGCCGGGCTTGGGCATGGAGAAGCTGAAGCTGCTGGAGCCAATTGAGGTGGCCGGAGCGACAGCTGCGGGCATTGCCGGAGCCGCAAAGTTGAAGGTGGCGGATCCAAAGACATTGCTGGTCTTGTTGGCGCCATCAGCAGTCTTATCCTTGTTACTAGCTGCTGGAGCTCCAAAACCAAAGCTATACTGGGTGGAAGCGGGCAGATTAAGTCCCGTTCCTAGTGAGTTTTCCTTCTTTGGTACCGTGTCATTCTTGGGCGCTTGACAGGCGCTGCAGTAAAGAGATTCTCCAGGATTGTTCACATAGCATTCGTTACATGACCAACTACCGACAGCGGGCTTGAAGGCGTCTCCGAATCCAGAAGTGGTTGAAGGTTTTCCAAAGCCAAGGGCTGCCGCTTGAGCTGGAGCAACAGCCGTAGGAGCTGAAACCGAGGCGGTCACAACTGCCACAACCGGTTTTTCATTTTGCTGGGTAGCGGCTCCAAAGCTAAATCCACCTGTGGCGGGAAGAGCTGCTGGGGCAAAGCCAAATGAAAACTTGTTTGAGGAGCCAGTGGTAAGGTTTAAGGCGTTCCCTTGGTCCAGTCCCGATTGCTTGGGGGGAACAGTGGCATCTTTGGGCTCCTGGCAGGCCAAGCAGTAAAGCTGATCCTGGCCATTGCTGGTATAGCAGGCCTGGCAGTCCCAACTGCCTGCCTTGGGCTTGAAGGCATCTCCAAAGCCCTTTATTGGCTTCTCCTTCTCCTTAACATTTTCTCCAGCGGCAGAAGCGGCCTTCTCCTTCTTTGGTTCCTTTCCAATACTTTGTTGCGCCTTTTGCACGGCTTCGAAGAATTCCTGACAGACGTCTTGCGACTTGAAGCGCACAGCGAGCAATGCGGTGGTTAACTCCTCATCGGAATAATCCTGACCACCCCATGTGACGGCTGCCTTAATGTTCGATGCATAGCTGAACTTGATCTCGGGCAGCAGACGCTGATTGCAGCACAGCTTATGGACCTGCTCGCGCCGCATCAGCAACCGAATCTGGCTGGGATCAGTGCGATCCCGAAGGAGCTTCATATTACCAAGGCCGCGCTCCTTCCACTCATTCGCTTCCCTATCCCAAAGCAGAAGCTTGGCACGGTGCTCGAAGAGCACATCCTCGTTCTCTTCGCCGGTGACCACCTCCACTAGTTCGGGCAGGGCAATAACCGGCGCAAACTGGGCGGTGGGCACATACTCGTCATCAGCGTCCGAGGCGTTAGACTTGTTCAATTGAGACTGCTGAGGCGTTTGGCCTTGAACTGTATTGTCCTTGATCAATGCCGTGGTAAAGAGGGTAGTGTTGTTGCCGCTGCCCACCGCAGAAGCGCTGCCAAAGGAAAGGTTTGCAAAAGGAGAGGCGTTGGATGTTCCAAATCCTGACGTTCCATTCGCCCCGAAGCTAAAGCTGGCAAATGGTGCAGCAGAGGCAGGCGCAGCTGTTGCAGGAGCTGCAAACAATGACTTGGCTGCCGTTGCTGCTGGGTCTGGCTTTGGCTGCGGTTTCGTTTGCTCCTGGGGCTTGTTGAATAGCGAATTGGCTGCTGGGGTGCTGGTTACAAAGCTCTTGGGTAAACTGAATGCCGCAGGAGCTGTCGCCGTTGATTCCTTGTCGGTTTTTGGGAGCTCCGCTGTCTTTTCCGTCGATTTCACGGTCTCCTTTGACTTTGCGGCCTCGCTTGCATTTGTAAAAGCCACTCTGAACTCTTCAGCCAACTCCCCTGTTTTGAAACGCACCAGGAATTTCTCCAATGTAACTTGCTCATCTGCAAAGTCATTTGCTGCCCACAGAAGGGATTTCTTATCCTTGTCCTGGCTGGCAACATTTATCGTAATGTCTGCAGTGATTTTGTGATTAGCACACACTTTGTGGGTTTGATCGCGCCGCATCAAAACTCGAGAAACGCCGGTGGCTTTGTCGCATAAAATTTTGATTACCCCCGTACCGCGCTCTTTCCACTCCTTGTCCGCATACCGGAAGAGCTTGGCTCGGTTGGTAAACTTGACCTCCTCGCCCTCCTCGCCGGTTCGAACCTCCACTTCATCGGGCAGTGGGATGATGGGCTTGAAATCGGGACGAGGATCGTAATCATCTGCTGAAGTATCTTGTGGCAGAGTTTTGTTAAGATCACTAACCGCACTTTGGTTCAGCTCAGCTTCCTCCTGTTCCTTTTGTTTTTCGGCTGCTGCCTTAGCCACCTGTGTCTTGAACGAAAAAGGACTTTCGGAGGTCTTACTGCCAAAGTTAAAGCTGAATGCTCCTACTGCTGGAACCGATGGCTGTGCCGCTTGTGCCGGTTGTGCCGGCTGTTCCGGTGCCTGAACCAAACTTGGCTTGATATGCTGTGCTGGAATGGTCACGCTTAAAGTGGGCTGGACACTGGCAGTCGTGGGTTTCGGCAATGGGTCTGAGCTGGTTATGACCACATTGGCTGGCGGCTCCTTTTCCACGGGCTGATTGTTCAACGCACGGTTAAACATAGACGGCACACTAACAGGGGCGGGTACGGGTGCGGGAACAGAAGGCGCCACTTGAGGTACATGAATAGGAGGCGGGACAGCAGTTGTTGCCGCAGGATTCACAGCAGCAGCATTTGGTGGAGCAGGAGCAGTGCCGGGAATTGGCCCCGTTGGTACACTTAATGGCTTTGACTGCGGCACTTGAATGGGCGACACTCCAAAGCCCGGCGTTGACGTGTTAAAGAATCCGGGTGTTGGCAGTGCACCCACAGGCTTGGACTCCAGGATGTTCAAGGGAGGCGCAGGCGCTGCTGGCTGAGCGGGAGGAGGTATCAGACTTGGCGGAGGTTGGGTAAAGTTGCCCATGGCGTCGATGTAAGGTGCTACCGAAGGCACAGTCGGCGGGGGGAACATACTCGGCAGGCCAAAGTTTGGATTTCGAGGACCTACATCAAATTGAACATTAGCATTTTGAAAATCTAATTTAAAACGTGTGCTTACCAAACATATTGGGGGGTGGAATTGATCCTGGAGCTGGAGGAGTCCGCAAGAACTGCGCTTGCGCTTGAGCCTGAGCCTGAGCAGCGTAGTAGTTGTACATCTGGTTTTGGTTAAACATGGGGCTCCCGTATGGTCCCGGCAGAAAACGATCTTGGGCGGATGGCGTGTTTGGTACCCCGTTGTAGAAGCCAGGAGTATACGGATTTGGAACGACTGGGTGGACTGCACCTTGGTTCTGGCTCTGCTGTTGTTGTTGTTGCTGCTGCTGCTGATGCTCCGCCAGTGCATCCTCAATGATGAAGAGGTCATCCAAACCTAAGGCTGCTGCAGGATCTACATCCCGCGTTGGCGTGTCTCGACTGCTGATCTTTATCTTCTTAAGCAGTTCCTCCAGCCCAGTGAACTTCTCAGTGAGGGCTTTGATTTCCTGCCGCATGGCTTCCATTCCCACACTCACATCGTCCTTGAGCACACACAGAGACTTGCTGATCTGCTTGACAGTCTGCTCCATCTCCTGACTGGGTTGTGCCACAACAATGGGAGTGACTGGGGTGACTTCCACTTGGCGACGTGAACGGTTAGCAGGGAAAGCTGCGATGGAATAGAAGTCATCTTCTGCATCCTCGTAGGCGGATGAATTGTTATGCACATCCGGACTGCCGAAGCTATCATCGATGCCCCGACTATTGCGTTCCTGTTGGGATCTACGTATCTCCCGTTGAATGGCCGAGGTGAGTGGGTGCTTAACATCATTTCTGATTAACTTTTGCGTTTGCTGCAGGCACTCCTGCCTTCGCTCCGAGTACCGAACTCGGGAGCTTCGCGGCAACTTGGAAGAATCCTCAAGGTGACGACACGCCTCCGATTGCATATAGAGGGCCATGGGCAGATCAAGTCCTCGGACCTCGTCCAAAAACTGCTCATACTGTCCTATCTTGAACATTTTTGCGCTAAAATAGGTGACGGCTTCCTCAGCCAACGATTGAAGATCTTGCCATGCTGCCGTTGAGTTGGCGGATCCGTACTTAAAGACGCGGATATAGGAATCCAGCTGCTGAGTGTGCTGGCGGCGTAAAATTGAGAATCCATGCCTGTACAGGGTATCGATACGTGTCTCCAGAGAAGAACTATCCGAGCGAGAATTCAAAATCTTTCCCAACTGAAAAATGATGATGGGATCTGTTTTGGGGCCATTCACGCCGCGCACTGCCTCCAATCCAGTTTGCAGTTGAGCTCGTTGCTCGGCGCGATTACCTTCACCAGTGAGCTGGTTCGAGTTAAGTCGCACCACTAGATCCCACCAATTACTTTGCTCCGGTGCGGCTAGTTGGCCCACCAGATTGGCAAATGGCATCATATGCGGCCGGGCCGCAGCATTGCGGTTTCCCAAATGGGTGCTGTCATACGCTTCACGCTGCAGCTGCAATTTCCGTCTGGTCTGAATGACTGCGGCATAGAGGTAGAGGTCCACGTCCACCTGGCTGATTGAATCGTGCCCACAGTAGTTAAGATTCTGCTTAACATCCCGCCGGAGACCCTCATAAAAGACCACGCGTGGCGCATCTCCTAGATTGTTGGGATCGGTGCCCAGGGCCAGGTAGACATGATGGGCCAAGGACTGTGGCGGCAGCACCAACGCCTGCTGTTCGTAGGTCTCGATGTGCGCCAGATTGGGCCACTCGAATATTGGCAACTGCAGACGCGGGTTTCGCACCAGATGCGAAGACGTATCCTTTAGTTTGTGTTCGCCGTGGGTAAAGAGCTGTTGGTAAAGTTGACTGCGCCAGCTCTTGTCCGAGCACTGCTGGTGAGCGCTGGCCAACAGCTCTTCGGAGTCGCCAAATAGTCCTGGCAATAAATTGCCCGACATTTTTTCCTCATTAATGTTGTCATTATCCCTGTGGCTTTCAATTTCCATTCGTGACCGGTCCAAGCAACCCAAAAGGGTTCGTCCAAGCTGGGCACATCGGAAGGCGCCATGCGGTCGCCAAATCTGTATAATTTGCTTCTGCTCCGCGTCGCAATGCTTCATCCAGTGGTGGACACTTGAATCCTCGAGCGGTCGCACCTGGTAACCAAGGAGCAATAGCGGCAAGGCGGAGCGTAGCGTGCTCATCCATTTGTTTTTGTTTGCCACCACTTCACGTTTGAAAATCAGTGTCACCGCGTGAAGCAGAAGCTGGCCGGTGTAGTGGTCAGCGCAGGATTGGTGGAACTCCCGCTGCGGGGCATCCATCTCTATCGTATGGCTAAACTTGTATAGATATTGATCAAGTCTAAACAACTGATTGCTGACCTCTGCCAGACCACTGCCCTTCTCCAGGATGAGCTGCACGAGGCGATCGAGGGCGTGCAACGCGAGGTGCCAAAATCGCCAGTTCTTCTTCACATCCTTGGCCATTTCCAGCTTGACAATGACCATCCAGACCATTTCGTACCAGTCAATGGACTGGCTCGTGCAGCCTTTGGACTCCAGTTCCGTTTTCAATGCGTAGTTAAAGGCCTGTTCGAATTTCTTTTTTTCCACATAGCTGCGCAACAGTTGAACGCGCACATTCACATCCTGTGGACGGGCCTGCAGTTCTTTGTGCATGAGCATCTCCAGGGTGTTGTCCTCGCCGTCTGCGGCATTGCCGTTGCTCTCCATCAGATTTACCCGCATTCGCAGGCTGAAAACATATTGGTTGTCGCCCAAATCAAGGCTAGTAGCCTGATCTAACCAGAATTTGGCTGACTCCGTGCTTAGTGCGTTGTTCTCCTTTAGCAATAGTTCGCAGGCGTCCACGACCACCTCTGCCTGCCGCGGATTGATTTGAATGGAACGTTGGTAGTGCTGCAGCGCCTTTTTTTCATCCGGCGGGTTCTGCCTACTGTAGCAGGTGGCAATCAAATTATGGCCTACTGCGTCGTCCCTCGTCCGGAGATAGCCGTTCAAGTATTCGATTGCCTTTGGGTATTCCTGGACTTTATTGTACAGTCGAGCTATCGCCAAGCCTTTGACGTCGCGCTACAAGAAGTTTTATTGATTAGTAATTTTTTATAAAGTATTCGTTTAAAACAGTTAAAAGGATTTTTGAACAAGCATTTTGAGCGGGATTTGAAAACCATTGTAGAAGTAGGCTTAAACTTCAAACCTCTATTCGCTTTAATTTTTAGATAGATCAATAAAAGATCGCCAAAGATAATTTAAATTTTCCCTTGTGGATGTTTAATCTCCCCACATATTGAGTGCGCACTGTAGATGCTGAATGATATGAGCGGCCGCTGGCCACCAACACATAACCTCAAATATCTATTTTGATTTACGAAGAGAAGAGCAATACCATGCAGTTGAGGGAGAAGCGATGAATTTGGCAAGTATACGAAATGCAGCCGTTGAAAGAAAAGCGCGCAATTTCCTATTCAATCACAAAAACGACGGCCAAGTGACGCCGACTCACACACACAAACACACCTAAACACACGCAGACGCCGCACGCACACAAAGGCGCGCTTTCAATGGCGGCGACTGAAGATTTCGCAACTGATTTTCCTTATGCCTTTGGAAATTCCGATGGACATTGTGAGCGTTTATTTACCTCACTTCCCGGCTGGAGCTTTCCCAATATCTTGTGAACATGTGCGTCCACCTCTTTTCGCGTTTGAAACATATCTGTACTATTTTAAAACACGTTCAATTCGCTGTGGACGAGACCTCGCAAAAATGTGCTTCGCGCTTGAGTCTTCCCTCAATCGTCATCCGATCGACGCGGATTACTCGAACGGTTAAGTGCCACGGCCGGAAAATCACGTAGCTCCGTATGGGCAATTTCAGTCGCAACAAGCCGCACTCGTTTGCGGTGCAGATCAGAACGTATATATCACTGAAATTGAATTTAAACTTAAGCTGAAGAGCACCGAAACCAACAAAATACGTGCAGACTTAGCGCTGGAACAAAAAACGATGATTGCGCATTGCCATCGATGGGCGCGAAAGTATCGCGGTACTGGTGGCTCGACCGCGAGTATCGATTGCTTCGGTTGTCTTTTATCGAATTAAGAAACAGAACGGTTTTAATTAAAAAATGAATGAATGCGAAACTTGAAATTCTATACACTAACGACTTTTCTTTATTAATTAACATTTTTTAAATAATTTATTTCATTTGCACTTTCCAGAAGAGCAGCTTTCTATCAGAGACCGCGCTAATGTACGGCAATCGCTGGTGCCAGGCCATTCCGCCGTAGGATTTCAGGGAAGCCTCCAGCAGAGGAACCGTCGACTTGGCCGCGAATACCTTTAGAGTTAACCCGATTACCATGGCGATGACCATCTCGGAGCTGCCTGGCGCAAAGCGCACTACTCGGCCGCAATCCTCGTGAACCTGCTTGATATCCGCGGGCACATAGGGTCTGTTCAGATCCCAGGTGACCACATCCCCGCCGGCCAGCGAGGTGATGAAGAGCCTGTTGCTGTGGGCCCAGTCGGCCGACATTAGGGGGAATTTGGGCGACTCCACGGAGATGATGGTCTGCTTGATCGTCACGTTGTATAGATGAATGATGCCTGCAAGGAGATTCCTTAGTTACACAGCAGGATAAACACTAGTCGTAGCAAGCACACCTTTTTTCTCCGCCACAAGCACCTTGTTGGGATCCTCGGGGTGACTCTTGACGGACATGCCAGCGGAGGACAGGCCAAAGGTTATGACATTCTCACCGCCGCCAGCCGTCGTCCAGAATCGGCAGGTGAAGTCATCGCTGACGGAGGCCAGCAGCTCGCCCTCGCAAACCCAGGACACATCGTTGACGTAGTCCGCATGCCCACGGAGCACCTGGAGCGTGTTGTACTGGGCCAGATCGGTGCGGAATAGTTTTAGCTGGTTGCCGATGGCCGCGCACAAAGTCACATTGTTGGGCGTGCAGTTGAGCGAGGTGTCCGGTGAAAAGGCCAGTGCACTCACGCACAGCTGTTCCTTATCGCCCAGATCGAGGTCCTGGAGGTGTGTGTACCCGAACTCGCCGCTCTCCTCCTGCGAATTAAGGGGTAACCATTCAGAAACATTCCACTTTCACTAGTTCTATGTATAAACACCCACCGGCAGTCCAACGAGCAGCAGACTCAAGTGTTTTCTGAAGGCCACTGCTATAAGATTGTAGGCAAAGTCATTGGTGCAGATCTCGTAGCAGTAGATGGCTTCATTGAGCTGGATGCTGTGATCGGGATCGGTAACAGATCGCATTTTTCTATTTATTGTTTGTTATTCCCGGGATAAATGCAACAATTAGCCGGCGCCAAAAAATGTTTATTTTAGTATGACCAAAATGGAGTTGAAGAATTTTCCAATATCTCACGCTGTTGATAAGCAGAAAATGAAAAGAAATTTTAAATACTCGCTATTATGTTTAATGCTTATCTGCAAAGTTTTGAAAAAAGTTTTAAACAATCTTCAAGTTAAGAGATACAAGTAAGCGAACCATTTATTGATAGAATACTAGTTTATTTCTAATATCGACTGAGCAGCGCTTGCTTACTATCAAATATTTGCCATTTTTCCTATTATACAAATGAATTTAGCATAAATTTTGAACTCAATCAGCACACGTACCAGTGTTGGGTAGTGTGCGCGGTAGAGTTGCCACCGCTCAGCTGTTCAGCATTATTTAGTGCATTTTCGGCCAAGTTAAGTTGGCTGCGATTTACCCCACTTCCTTTTCCGTGTTAGCTGTGAAAGAAAAAACATGCCGGTGGGTTCCGAATTGCCTTAAAATTGATTTTAAACACAGAAAACTCAACCAAATGATAACCAAAAGCGGGTGGTTATCACCGCCAAAGTGTCCAGTGTGAATGGAGCGAGTGTGGGCCGATATAAACCGTCCAAAAAGGCAGTAAAACAAATGTCTGGCCCGCTGCCATTGAATGTGTGCGTTACAAGCCACGCATGGCGTGCGCCAGTGAATTTGCAAACAGTTGTGAAATGGCCAAGTTAAACTGAATGGAATTCTTGGGACCTTCGCAAGGAATTGATTGCACTGCCATGTGAAATGGACGGGGATCCTTGCACATAACCTAGAACACGCGTTGGCGAATTTATGTTGTTGTTGCCTGGAGTCTGTGCTCTGCATTTGTTGATGCACCGCGAGAAAATGTGCCAATTGGCTGCCTTGAAAGTCTCAAGTGGCCTGACAACACTGTATTCAGTTCTAACTTTAGTTTGTAAACTACTTGCCAAATTTATTGTTAATCCCCAACTTGAAGATCAAAGTGTTTTAAATCTAATAAAACTTAATAATAGATTGCAAGTTTTTAATTGAGTTAATAACTAATAACTGAGTTAATAATTAAAGAATCGGTTTAAAGTTGGACCAACCGCTTTGGCGCCAAAGTAACTTCGACTTGTAACTAGGATTTGAAAAGGGTTTTGCTCCATCACACTGGACCGCACTCATCTATATGATTATATTATAATAAACACTTAAATCGCATTTATTCTAATCCTGAAACTGTTGATTTACCCACTTGCAGCTAGCAAAAGATCTTCTGCACCCTCTGCCCGCCGAGGAGAAGCGCAAGCACAAGCTGAAGCGCCTGGTCCAGCACCCCAACTCGTACTTCATGGACGTGAAGTGCCCCGGCTGCTACAGGATCACCACCGTCTTCAGCCACGCCCAGGGCGTCGTGGTCTGCGCCGGATGCGCAACCATTCTGTGCCAGCCAACTGGAGGACGCGCCAAGCTGACAGAAGGTATGTGCTCCATTCCACATGCTCCACTTTTCCAATGTTTACTTCTCAATTAACTGAATTTCTTCGTCTTTCTTGCAGGCTGCTCCTTCCGCAGGAAGCCACAGTAAAATGGGACTCGCGATGAACCACAAATTATTAATTTTTTAATAAAAACTATAAAACGTAAAGAAACCACAGAACCCAAAACGAGAGAAAGCTTGTAATTCAATTGCTGCGGTCCTTTGGTTCAATGTGCTTTGTGAATTAAAGAATTAACGATGTTGTGGTCGGCTAAGTGAAAAAAAAACACAGCTCTTGTCGTATTTGTTTATAGAAAGTGGATAATTGCCAACAGGATAGATAGTGGAGCTCGATCGCTTGGGTTTCCCGATAACAACAACCGCCCACAATGCAACTCATGTGGAAGCTCTTGTGTGTGCAAATACTCTTTTGTGCGGCAGAACTTCAGGAATTTTTCACTAGTGCTCACT
Source organism: Drosophila santomea (assembly GCF_016746245.2). NCBI lineage: Eukaryota > Metazoa > Arthropoda > Insecta > Diptera > Drosophilidae > Drosophila > Drosophila santomea. The sequence goes on from NC_053019.2 coordinate 25,473,263, forward strand.
AATGCTAAGATCTAACGATTGATTGACTTCACAACAATAAAGAATGTTTCATAGGCTTTAAAATCGGGATTTTGTGCAAGTACAAGGCTTCTGCTGATTGGGCTTCAACAGGCATTTCTTCAAGAATTTGGTATTAGGCATAATTTTTATTAGAAAGCCTTATTCTGCTTGGATATTGAGTTCTTATAAACTTGATTTGATTAAGTTATATTTATTTGGAAGAGTGCCAAAAATTTTAGTGTGTGCAATTATATAGTTAAGGCTTAGGAGCGAGGTTCGTTGTTGCTTAAAATGGCTATTAAAAAAAACTTCGTGGTCCGAAATTTATTTATACTAAATAGTCACGTTGTTCTTTAGCGAGCCAACCTTCGAACCAGAAAATGTAAAATTTACATTGGTGGGTGTATGCGCTATGTATGTCTAATGAACGGAGTTGCCAGATTTTTCCAGTGGGGCTTTTGAACAAGCCCTCAATTTCAAAAGCTTAGCGTCAAAAATAAAAAATCAATTTTAAAATTAAAATTAAGAAGAGTTATTGCTTATTGACTATTGTCAAGCTAAAACATAATTATTGGAAAATGTAAAAATTTTAAATTGTTAAATAATTTTTTGGCTTTACGAAAGCGAAGAGATACTAATAAAGTAGGTGGCATAAATTGTTGCAATTTATCACAAAATCATGTGATTTTACTTTCTTAAGATTGAGTTTTACTGTGATTGTAATTATGAAATTAATGTGGAAGTAAAGTTCGTAATGGTTTATTGCTTCTCATATCAAACTTCTTTAAAGCGACCGGGTCATTGACCTTTTGAGGTGACCATAACATGAAAACTCCTTGCTGCGAAGGCAGCCCTGTGCTGCTGTTCGATATGTTATCGATAAGCCAACAACAAAGCGTCTGGACGCCACAATTCTTCCTCTTCCTTCTGAAATCGCAGACTGCGTGGCGTCGCGCCATTTTAAACGGTAAAAAGAACCTGCCAAAAAGTACACATTGCAAAAGTCGAAAAATCGCGAGAATTTAGTGATTTTGCTTGGAAAGGATGTTTAATGCACGTGACGTGGGTCCTGTGGGCAACGATGAGCAGCAATTGGATCGCAATTTCAAGCAAATGGAGGAGCATTTGGCCTTCATGCTGGATTGCAACGAAAACGAAGCCCCGACGCAGGCCACTTGGGACATCGAGGAGTCGGACGAAGATGGTGCCAGCTGCTCGTCCAGCGTGCTGTCCGAAATGCAAGAGAACTTCGGTAGACTCCGGTTGTATGACATCTCAGCACCGCGCCTCGAATTCCACGGCCTGGGTTGCATGCAACAGCTGCAGAAGCGTTCGCGTCAATTCGGATTTGGAGGTGCTCCGGCCAAGAAATCGCGGGCTGGAGCAGTTACAGCCTTCGTATTGGTCCCCGGGCCAAAGCAGGAGCAGCTGCAGAAGGAGAACGTGTGGAACCAAGAGGGCACGTCCGCGGTGCAGCCCATAACTATGGAGAAACTGCGTTTGATTGGTCTGCGCGGCGATTGGTGAGTTTTCTTACAGTGTACCCAAAAATGTAGCTTATATGAAAAGCGCCTTTTGTAACCAATAGCCTAGAGCACAACGCCGTGCTGCGTTTGATGAATCTGTTCAGATCCTTGCATGATCACCTAACCGCCGACTTGGGCTTCTCGCGCCAAAATTCCATGCCCTCGGATTACCTGTTCGATATGCCGGTCAAGAGCATGATGCCCAAGAGCCTGAATGTGCGCTACCAACTGCAGGTGCTGTGCACCAAAGTGGAGCGCTTCCTTGGTCAGCAGCGGCGCACCCTGGAGACCAATCGCCACTTTGATTTCGAGAAGTACGACGAGTGTGACAAGTTGCTAAAGGGTTCTGCATCCTATTTGAACACCTTCAAGCAGTTTCTAAACATCGAAATGCGCCATCGAAACGGAAACTTTGCGAGCAGCTCCGCTAAGTGTAAGCTAATAACATTTTAAGCCACCTATCAGTTATTTATGCAATGATTTCATTATGTATAGTCAATGCGCAGCGACTGGAGAGTTTGCTGATTGGTCTGCGCGAGTGGCTCAAGGCTGCGCATCTCAGTGTGCACGTGTTTAACTGGGAAATGGATCTGGAGCATCGCTATTCCGCGGCCATGACCGAAAGCCATAAGTCATTGACCGAGAGAGCCATCCTGTTGGCCGGTGCCGAACAGAGGTCGGCAAAACCACGTGGGATCAGTTTGGAGGAGCTGTTCATCGCCAAGAGATATAATCTGGATGGCGCGGTCTGTTGCGCCCTGGAGCAGGATGAGTTCCTCACCGCTCTGCTCGCCAGTCCGGAAACCTATTTCCCGCCAAGCGTGGTCGCCATTTGCGGGCCACACAAGTTTGGCGCAGTGAACATGCAGGAGCAGTCAGAGTCGGAGGAGGAGATGGAGGAGTTTGAGGAAGCGCCATCATCGCCGCCTCGTTACATCGGACGTGTGCCTCGCTTCAGAAGCTAAACTGCAGCTGGTACTCGATAAAAGATTGGTTACAAATGGGCAATTTAAAAACTTTCCATATTCATGGACAGCATATCTATAATTTAAAAGTGTAACAAACATTCAAACGAAATCGATTTCGTACATATCTTGTAATTTATATTTGTCCATTTAAACGGACTACATATTTGTATTCTTGAACATATTTTATAGATTTTTAAGAAGTATTTGTAATATCGATACAACCAAAATCAAAATCCAAACTTATGTTTTAAGATTGATTACAATTTTGTACAATCCAATTCGATATATTTTAAATGTGTTCACATTTATTTGGCAATGTTACAAACGATGCTAGTTTTCTCTTTTATAAATCTGTATTTTACTTATAGTCTAGCAATAAGATTGAGTGCCTGAATTTATTTTGAAACTACGTTTTATTTGTATGAGGAACTTAACAGTGAACTATTTGCTTTGCATTTGTATTTTGAAAGTCAAATAAATATTCACGACTGTGTTTCGACTAATTATTGTATTTGTACTAAGGTCTTAGACCACAAAGAGCTGTTCCAGCGTCAGTTTACCGAAGATCCTGTCCAGCACAGACTTGGCTATCAGTCCGAAGGCCTCTCCAATGCCCGGCTTCAGTTCATTGAAGATGTCCTGCCAGTTCTCGTTGATGAGGGCGTGCATGTTCTCGCTCAGATCCTTCTGCCCGTTAAACAGATTCTCCAGATGGTAAGTCACATGGGCGGGATACAGCTCCACCTTGATGTCCACCACCTCGGCGTACGTTTGATGATCGCCCTTGGAGACGCGCTTCAATTTGATCAGTGCACGTACCTTCGTTTTAGCTGTGGATTCGGGAAATACACTTAAGATCGTAGATTACCAAGCATTTGTGGGCAAATCTTACTTAGGCGAATGTCGGCATTGCCTTTGCCGGTAATGGGCAGTATGAGTATTCTTCCGTCCACTGAGTAGGGTCCGCGGACTGCAATTTCTGGCACATCCATGACCAGTTCAATGGAGCGGCTGAGATCAGTGGTGAATCCGCTGAAACAGGAGGAAGTAGTAAGCACTGAGATCATGAAATGAGTACCAATTGTGGAAAAAGTAGTGAGCATGGAGATCATGGGATCAGTACCAATTGTGGAGAATGTAGTGAGCATGGAGATCTTAGAATAAGCTCCAATTGATGTAAATGAAGATCAGCTCACCTCACGCGCTTGGCGACGCCCTGGTGAAGACCCACGATGTCCATCTCGTGGAAGCTCAGATCAATGTTAACCGGACTGTGCGGATTACGGCCAATTTTGAACTTCTTCACGTGCAGCGGATCGAGTGGAATCAAACCGAGTTCCTTGATGCCGCTCTGCGCGTAGTTCCTCAGCACGTGGTTCACTCCGTTCTCCAGGCACTGCTCGTCGCTGATGGCGCACCTCTGGATGCCCGAGGCTGTTAATTGTGGTTTCAGGATTGTTCAGGAATATTCACATATAAGGAAAAGGGGTGTGCTACTTACGTAAATCGGGGGCGTGTCCATAGGTGGCGGCACATCCGAAGAGCAGGACGAGGGCGAGAGTTAGCTCCATAATTGCTGGCGGCGAACACAATTGAGTACTGATCCATTTAGCCGCGCACGATGCCACTTATATAGTCACTTTCGTCAATTGAAATGTATCATGTTTTTGTTGCCGTAAACCGCTTTTGCGTCTCAGCCTGACAGAATTTGACTTTAGACCGTCAGCAGTTGAGTCAGTTAAATGGATTATAAACCAAAAACCGGCAGGCTGCCTGTCCGACAAAGTGGCTTGTTATAGCCGGCGAATTTACTTTACGATTCCCTTTAATGAACTCCCAATTAGAACTTGAACCCGTTCGCTTACAATCGCACCAGGCCAGGCATCGACCCCCAACCAAGCCATCTCTCCTAATCACGTTTTGGATGCAGTTGCTCGATATATGCAAATTGGATCGGCCTTCCCCAAAAACGCACATTAATTCCCGTTTCTGCCTTTTTCGACACATTTAATTAATGGCTACGTCAACAGAGGTTGTTTGTAAAGAGGTTCGACAAGCTTTTTAATGTAACTGCCCTTGCCAGATAGAGATTCTCTGAGTGATCGGGTGAATATAGCACATACTTTCAGGCTGTCCTTGATCTACAAAGTTTCAGTTTCATTCTGTAACTTGTGGCACTAAATAAATCAACATTTGGAATGGATTTATATTTGCACGAGTATGGTATTTTACAGAACGATTCCATGAAGCAATTATAATTTACAATGTGCTTACTACTATATATAATTTTTATTGCCACACAACACTTACAGAGTATTTCGCCAAGATGATTTGATAGTAGTTACTTGCTCTCACATATTTGAATGCTTTGATAGTAGTTACTTGTGTTCTCACACATTTGAATGCCACTCACGAACTCCATTAAATCTATTTAATTAAACTTCTATCTGTCAGTAAGCAAACTTGAACTAGAGCTGGCGATCAGTATCTTCGAGTGGACTGAACCCACTTTCAACAGCAGACTACTACTCATCGGCAAAGAACTTGGCATAGGGCAGTTTGGAGAACACTCCTTTGACGACGCCCAGGTAAAGTTTGCTGAAGGATCGGTCGATTGCCTTGGCCGTCTCCTTGTAAATGGCCTCCGAGTTTTCGTTGAGGAAGACATTCATGTTGTCGCCCAGCGCCTTGTCCCCGTTGAACAGATTGCTGAAGTGGTAGTGGCTGGACTCCGGCTTCATTGTTATCTTCAAGTCCGTAACGTCCAAGTAGGTCTCCCCGTTCTTCTCCAGCGGCTTGCCCGAGAAGCCGATGATTGCCCTGACATTAACTGGAGTGGATTTGTAGTACCTCGAAGTGTGGAATATAGGCAAATAGCACAGCTTACCCATAGTCATGTTACTCTGGCCAGTACCGCTGATTGGTAGAATCAGTACCTTGCCCTGGATGTTATAGGGTCCAACCAGTGAGAAGGTTTTCGCGACAATTTTCACCTCGTGCTCGGCCGTGAGATCTCTTCCGAATCCCCTGCAAAGATCAAGGTAATACCTATAGCCTTTACAGCCGTATGAGGTGTGCCTGCACCTACTTCACTTTCACGATCCTTTGGTCCTTGATGCCGTACAGCAAATTGTCGGTGAAGGTTAGTGTAATGCCCACGGGACTGGAGCTCTCTCCCTGGCTGATGACCATCCTGTCCACCTTAAGCGGATCCAACTGCTCCAGGTTCAGGCCAGGATCCCCCTCCGCAGCATTTTCGCTGAACAAGGTGTTGCACAGCTTCATGATGCATTCGCCATCGCCGTACTTACATGGCTTTGGATCTTCGGCTGCGGGGAACACAAAGGATTATTTATTTAAGTTTGATAGGGATTTGTTCCGTCATATATCCGTGTGGTGGGTGCAATCGAATCTTACGGAATTTGGCTTGCACCGAGACAAGGAGACACAAGACGACTGCCAAAGCGATTCGGAGCATGCTAACACGTCTATAACTTCAAGTTACTGAATACGAACGGGATTTTCATCTAGTATTTATAGTGGTCCACTAAGTGCAACTCAAATAACGTCTAATGGCAACCTTTGATATTGCTTTTATCTGTGGCGTAACCGTCTGCTGTCAATTCCAGAGCTCGTTTCAGAATCATCAAATAATAACGAAAAGCAACTGACTCATTAGATTGTATTATGTAAAGCAAGCTCTGTTCAAATTTCACTAAATATTTCACTTATAGTTTATAACATTTAATGGGGTCAGTTAGCTGCACTTCACACAGTAAGCAGACCAATTGGCCAAACTTCTTACTCAGTTCTTTATTTATCAATAAGTTACATGAGAAGTTTGATACTTAAATTGAAGCATCAGACAGATTACATTCCCTCCAATTAAAAGTCGCGCTATTAAGTTGGGAGAACTTAATAACAAAGTTAAGTGGCTACTTACAAAAGGGCCAGTTCCAAATATAGCCGAATTAAGCTGCGAAAACAACGCAGTCATCGTGACCACCAGTTCTCTAGTTAGTTCTCCCTTGTGAATCGAAGGGAAGGCGGAGTAGTATAGGTGGATATTGGAACAGGTCCTGGACTTCAGTTAACTTAATGAGCAAGTGTCCCGCTTTGGGGCCCAGCCCCCGTGGAGAACAAAAGCAACTTGTTTCGCTCGGATTCGCTGCAGTTGATTGACTCGTGGAAGATTTTCACTGACCCAAGGCCAACTGGGTGTCCGATTGCCTGGGATTGGGAGTGCAGCTTTACCGTTGGCTACTCTTGAACTTGGCCACTGCCACCGCAATGAGTTCGAAGGGCGATATCACAGTTGTGTTCACACTGATAGCACTGCCATTTGGATACATATTTATTTAAATCTTTCTCTTTAATAAACTCAAATAAATCAGTGCAAAAGTCAGAATTATATAAATATATGAATAGATCTTGGGTAGTATGAATGTATCTCCATCTTTCATATTATAAAGATAATATAAATATTCCTACTTTGAGCACATGTGTAACTACACTTCTGCCCACAACTGTAGTGAGTATAGCTAGTAGTAATGCCTTTGTCATGCTAATTCCCAATCAATCGTTCAATCACGTGAGCTGCCTGCTAATAGATGATTGCTGATAGCTGATGGCTGATGGCTGATTGCCGATTTGCTGGCCAAAAAGTGTATGCGACAGTTGTGCGGAAATAGTGAGATCCACGCTGGAACTAACAATGGAACCCCCAAATGGCAGAAGCACAACCAGTTTTCTTAGATATTTGTTTATTCTACAAGTTAAAGCTTAGCTTAGCAGTTATGCTGATGATGATGTGTCAATGGCCGGAATGCAACGCCCCATGTGTGTGAATAGCTGAGTAGCTGAATAGCTGGTGAGGAAATACTCGTACACTTAAACTAATGCCCATGCCGGATGACGACTAGTTCTCCAGGAAGAGATCCTCGTAGGCGAAACGCTTGAAGAGCTGCGAGAGGACGCTCTTCATGATCTCGGCGATGGCCACGTGAATGGAGGGATGCAGCTCGTTCCACACCTCCGTCCAGTTGTCGTTGAGGAACTGATTGAGGTTGCTGCCCAATGCCTGGTCGCCATTGAACAGATTCTCCAGCCGAATGTTCATCCTGGTGGGGATTACAAATCACGTTAGAGCCAACCTTGAAAGGATACGAATCCACACTTACTTTTGTGGCTCCACCAGCACCTTGAGCTTATCCACGCTCAGGTAGGTGCGTCCATTGCGCAACTGGGTGCCTGGCTTGAACTTCACGGAGAACTTGGGATTGTGCAGCACGATCTCGGCATCGCCATCGCCGCGAATCGGCAGGATCAGGATGCGTCCATCCGCCACGTACTTGCCCTTCAGCACAATCTTGGGGAATGAGCCGTACATCTCGAACTTGCTCGTTGTAGGATCAGCTCCAAAGCCACTGGAAACACACGGAAATGATTATAACTTTGTATTGATGGGATATGCTTTAGTTTAATCAGAGAACTTCTTATAGGCACTCTTTGCTTAGCAAAGGAGCACTACAATCCTTGTAGAGAATCACTTGGTATTTCAAACACTTGATACTCACACAGCTCTATCGAACTTCACGCTGGACAGACCCTCCACATTCACGTCCTTAAAGTTGAGCTTGAGATTCAGGGAGCCAGTGCGTCCGTCGGAGATGTCGAAACGCTTGATCAGGAAGGGCTCCACCTGGGGGAATCCAGCGGAGGGATAGCCGGTCCTCGCGTGCTGTCGGATGAGCATGTGGGCCACGTTGATGATGCAGCTGGTGTCGCCCGTGTGGCAGCGCGGCAGTTCGGGAGCTGCAAGGATAAGCAGCCAGTTAGCAAGGCACTGGATTGGTTGAATCGAAGGACTCACGGAAATTGGAGGCACCGCTGGCCAAGCAGCAGAGGAGGGCCAAGCAGCTCAGCTGGAGCAGCATCATTTCTGGATTTTGGATATGGAGCACCACGCAAATTTGACCGCTCGATGATTTGGCGAACGCACGACCAGGTTCAATGGCAAACTGTAAATCGGCTCTGGACAGACGGCGGCATTTATAAAATTTCTGATCGGCCAGAACGATGGAGCGGCTACATATGTGGCCACCAACAACAACAACCAGTACACTTCATAGTTTATTCATTCCTGACTTGTCTTGGCTGGGTGTCTTGTTGTTATTGTTGTTGCTGCCTGATTGGTGGCTATTTATATTTATTCGTATTCGAGTATCTCTTTCGCTTCGTGTTATGGATTCTCCTCATCATCATAAACGACATGGTGATCATTTCCATTATCATTATCATTATCATTGTCTTTATCTTTAGCGCAGCTACCCCTAGCCCCTTATTATTAATTAATATTATTAGCATGTGCCAGCAACAAATAACAAAAAAGAAATAACAAATAACAATAAACAATAACAATAACAATGGCAGCGCACAAAAGGCAGCGAAAAATCAAAAGTGATTCAATCAATTTTAATGTTCAACTCAGCCAGTTTTCGAGCAAATATCCAATATATTTCTACTACACCTACAATGCATCACATATAATTTAGACTATTTCGGCATTTTGTGTACTTTTTATGGATGCAAACTCCGTGAAATGGAATTTGCGCATTGTTCGCACTTCTAATGAAATGCAAATATCAATAGTAATAAACATATGTATATTATTCATACCATGTTTGCTTTGAGATCAGCGCTTGGGATGGGGAACCTTTGGGGGATTTCCTAAGTGTGCTAAATGGCCAAGCAGTCTGAAAGTGCAGTCCACTACTACAGTTAATGGTATAAAATTGTATTAATAATTTCTGCACAGAATATAGTTATAGGAATGCACGCCAAGGCTCCTAACTACAGAATTTCCGTTTTGGCCATGCGAAGATAAATCTTTTTGTGGCCGAACACAACTCAATTCCGACCATAAACCAATTAGACATCGTCGGGCATTTTGGACGACAGCAAACAGGTTCCAACGGCATCTATAATGGATTCGCCGGATAAAAGTTGCTCGGCGAGGTGGCTTCACTTCACTTTCAAAACTATTGGACAGGCGACGTTTGAATTTAATTTGGCAAGTTCTTGTTAAAGACTCCTGGCGTTCGTCATCGGCAATTAGCATACGCGTTGCGATTGCTTTATATAGTATATAGAAATATATTTGGTGTGCGATTGGCATGAAACCGGCATTCTGTTTATTTACCCATCCAATTGGCGCCAGGTGAGTCCACATATTTCACTTTTGGCCACTTTGATGTGTTTGCGCAGCCAATTCCTAGACGCTGTCGTAGACATCGAGATTACAGCACATTTTTTGGGGGCGCCAGGGAATGGTAATCCGATGTTGAAAATATGTTAATATATGCAAACACACTTTTATGTTCTTACGTCGTGCTGCCCTGCGAATTAATTTGGCACCTCTATTTCTCTATTTCAGTTGGTTGATTCATCTGGCGTAAACATGATTCTGTTTTTGTAAGCTTAAATACTTTTAGTTTAGTTTTTGTAAATTCGTTTAGTTTATAACTAGTTTAGCTGCTTTGTAACGTCGTGGAAAGCTTGTGAGTGACGGTTACTTTTCAATTTTAAGAAACTCACGATGAGTTTGGGAATTTTTTGTGGCATTCTGGTTTAATGTGGATCGTTTTAAATGGCATTAACTTTTTCTGGTTCTCGATTCCACTTCCCAAATATTAATTTCAAAGCGGAAATTTCTTGCAATGCTTGTTTTTAAACACAAAATTAGGTTTATGACGTAGATGTATAAATATTAATATTTGCGTTCGTTGATTAAATAAAATGTATGTTTTATTTGTTAATAAATGGATGTTTGTCTTATAGCTAAAGAATATTTGAATAAATTAAATAAACAGAAAATATCTATAAAAAAATAAAAATAAAATATATATATAATTCAGTTGCGGATTTTTGCGTGTATTAAATGTTAATAACGGTTTTTGTTATTAGAAATATTTTCAAATTTGAAATTAAGTTGTAACGGTCATCGACTGGTTCCAAATCACTGGTTCCCCACGGAACTCATCACCCGATGTGGCATTATCAATGGAACTGGCTACGGGCACACTATTAACCACATCCACATCAGAAGTCTAGAAGTTTGATTTGAAAACTCTCACGAAACTTATTTATACCCGGGTGAAATAGAGTTTGCACACATTCTGGAGGCGAGACAAGCTGACGCAGTATGAGTGGCAAGCACGTAGTCGTCCTGCTGGGCAGTGTCCTGATCCTGGGATGCCTGCAAGTGGCAGCGGCAACGGAAACGGACAACAAGACCAGTGAATTCGTGGCCACCGACGAGTGGCAGACGATTGGGGAAGGTAACGGCTGGACGGATTAACTCTTGGATGACGTGTACTAAGTGGGCATTCCATACTTGCAGGTCAAGCTATTCCCCGGGGCCTCCACGTGCGCATCAACCTGCAAACTGGACTGAAGGAAGCCAAGCTCTTGGACGAAAGCGAACGTGGCACGGCGCTACAGAGTCAACCGGATGATCAGAAGACTCGGCAAGATGATGACAACGAACCGCTGGCTCTGGACTACAAGCCGGACATCATCGAGGAGTCCATACGCCGCGTCAAGGAGCAGAAGAAGAGCTATGCCGAGCTGCGCAAAGCGTACAAGGAGTTCCAGAAGAACTTTCGCACGGACGGAGAGCTCATCGTTCAGTTGATCGATCAGTACCGGAACTTCAGCAGGACGCCGCTGGAGTCGGAGATGCGCTCCAAGCTGGACTGCCTGGAGAATCTGGAGTATTTGCTCCATCAGATAGACAATGCTCTGATGTTCATTGATAATGGCGGATTGGAAGATGTACTGCTGCCCATTGTGGTCAACGATACCAATACCTCACTGCGGGTGTCGGCCATGCGTGTGCTGGGCTCGCTGGCGAGCAACAATCCCAAGGCGCAGATCAAGGTGTTCGAGAAGAACTTCGGCTCCCATCTGGCCCAGATTCTGACCAGCTCCGGAAATGCCGCTGAGATCTCCGCCGCTTTGCACGCCTTCGGAGCTCTGCTCCGCAAATTTCCGCTAGCTCAGCAGCGAGTGCTTTCCACCTCGGGTACACAAGCTCTGATCAAGGTGCTCCAGAGTCCAGATGTGGAGCTGCGTAGCAAGGCGAAGGTTGTGACCCTCATAAGCGACCTGGTGCTGGAGAAGCGGTCAGTGCTGGAGGCCGGCAAAGATGATCCCGAAGCCACATCCACGATGGCGCAGTATGTGCTCCTGGAGTTCGAGCCGTGGCTGAAAACGCAGGGCTTCTGCTTGGCGTTGGACACTGTGCTGGCCAAGGAGTTTCTGCAGCTGCTGGAGCAACCGGAGGTGGTGGAACAGTTTGCCACAGCACTGGAAACCACCGAGCAGATGTGCATCAGCACGTGGTCGCAAAGTTCCGGTCTCAGGCATGCCCTGTTAACCGTACGCAATCGGTTTGCCAACAGCACGGACGAATACCGACTGGAGGTGTCCCAGATGCTGGCCAAACTGTGCGAAAGATTGTTCAACAAGTCCAAGCACACCGAACTGTAATCCTAGCCAATTTACTACGTTAATGTTTCATTTAATTGTAAGCTGAGTTCGAATGAAATTCGCAGCCAAACCATAGAATACGATAGCTAAGATGCCAAGTACTTGTGATGCAGAAATAATGCTCTTTGCGTAAAGCATACACTTTGTCATTATTGTAGGATAGCAACCACAAAGATCCTATGAAGGTTTCTTAACGAGACTGCAGCATAGTCATGCCAAACTAAGAATCCATCTACCAGAGTTTCGTTATTAAATACAGTCTCCTAAGATAATTTGTAGGGTAATTTTTTTTAAAAGACAGAGGCTTGAATGCTGAGCAGAGCAATATGGTTCTGTTGTTACACGTCATTCAACTAGGAAATCTTTTCTTTTTTTATGTTACAGAATAGATCCTCCACAACGCTGTTATCTGTTTCACCAGATAGATTAGGTTTTTGAGTCCTGAAACCTTTTAGTTCTTGTCTACTATCTAGTTACAATAATAAAGCAACGATTTAATGTTTAATTTAAAAATGGTGTAATATAATACTTTTACTCTCTAAAATATTCAGTTTACTCCCCTAAATCAGTGATTTATTCTTGAGAAGTTATTCTTGTAGTTTTAAAAGTTACTATCTTAATCAAGAAAGGAAATGTATTTCCAATCTAGAAATCGCATTAGCAGATTCAACCCCTATGGAACTACAAACCCATTTAAAGTCGGATAAGACGAGCATAATCGACCGGGCCATAAAGTAAGTCAAAAGTGTCGGAAGGAAAGGAAAAACGCCAAGGAAAGCATGTCCCAAAAAACCACTCGAAGTTTGAATGTGAGCAAAGGAAGCCACCAGAACAAGGAAAGCCTGGCACGAAACTGTACAGGAGGCGAAAGGACATCGGAGCAGGAGAGTGCAATTATGTGCCGGCGAAGTGGAAGTCGAAGTCGAAGTCCAGCGCGGGAATTACAGCAATTAGCGGCAGTCACATGCAAATGCAATGTCACTGGGGCTGACTCACAAAGGTGGATGGTTGGACAGGTGGAGGTGGATAGTTGGTCAGGTGTAGTGGCTGGAGGAGCGCCTGGAAGGGCGCCGGCTAGGACGCCGCCTTGGTTCCCATGGCTACGCCGCACAATGTAAACAGAGAGAGGCGCTCCGAAGCGAGCGAAAGGGGTTGCACAGCCGGCTCAGTGGAGCACAACGCAGAGAGGCAGGAGAGGATTCCTGCCCTGGAAGCCCTGGAAGCCACTCATCACTTCCAGCTGGGGCGCGTGCGCAGTGGCAGCTAGCTGTTGTTGTTGTCATGGCACTGCCCCACCGCTTGCTGCTTCTTGCTGCTTTCCAGCCGAAACGCTTGACGAGTGATGTGGAAACATTTTCGACACAAGTAAAAGAGAGGCTTCCACCGTTTAGCCACAGCAGCGGTCGAAGTACTAGGTGCTTGACCAAGTCAGCCTGCTTCCTCAGCTTAAATTGTAGTTGTACGCGAATTTAAAACATAATTAAACATTAAGTTAAGGAAGTATTTTGCATTTTCTAGATTTTCTTTAAGAAAGGATTATAAAGTTAAGCTCCCCATTTTCTTTTTATCTCCCGTTCTGGAGGCTTTTCCACACTTGTGATGGTTTCTCCCACAACCTTATGAAGCATCACCATTATTGTGACCTACTATTGCGACCCGGACTGTCCGCATGTGTGCTTGCATGTTGATAGTGAGCACAAGTCCAACGCTCACCGGCTTCACAGGCTGTTGCTGCTTTTATTGCCGTCGGTTGTTAGGGGCGCGACTTTGGCAACATTATGGAAAATCAGTTTGTGTTTGAATCGCGATGCGAGGAGCTCGTTCAGCGCAGCGGAGTACTAACTGAAAGCGTTTCGGCCAACTTTGTTCTTTGTCCGTTTGCAATCGCGGTCATAACAATGAAATAACTTACACTCAGGATCAGTGGATTAAGTGCGTGTTTGTAAAACATCAAATACTGTGAAGCAAATAGTTTGAAGTTTTAAAATCATGAATCTTTAAAAAGGATTCAGGATATACTAAGCAGCTCAGTTGTTGATAAGTTTCTATAAACACTAGACTTTAGTAGGCTTTTTTAGTATATCTCAAAAACAGTTTTCCAAAAAAGTGTAAATATTGGTTTCGTTTTGAATGTTGGTTAATGTTTTCAAGTTAACACCTTTATTGAAGTGCATTCCTTTTCATCTTATTTAAACAGCGCAGCTTGCAGTCATTACCGGAATTAATTTTTTGTCCCCAATTAAATCTTCCTTGTGCCATAAATCAGTTTACCAGTTTAATAAAATAAAAAAAAGTCGCCAGGGGAAAACAAGTTCACAGTCTGCGGCCCAGGCGAATATTGGAAAATGTAACCGTTTTTACACAGGTGAATGACTTTTTTGTGCGCTTCCGCGGGTTTCCGGTCAAAAAAGCGTTTTGCGTTTTCATTTTCGCCATTCGGCCAACGGCCAGCGGCCGATTTGTATGCAAATGTTTGTCTGTCCCCCCGAACCTCTGGATTCAGCTACAGGCCATGCAACACGCCTCCCACTCCCTGCACTTTCCTCAACCAAACACCCACTGAAACACCCACCCACCTGCTGTGGTATGCCATAAATCCTGGCCAGGAGGAAGCTCCTTTGGGCCGTGTAAATGTAACCGGGCGTTTGAAATTCTTGCACTGGTTCAAAAATACCGGAACCAAGGAAACAACAACAAAAACAAAAGCATTGCCACCGTCTTCAGTGGCTGCTGTTGTCTATATGCTCTTTGAATCCATAGAGGTATGCTAGACCGATCTGCATACCCATTTTATATGGAAGAACTTGATCTATGTTATCTCAGGATTTGCAGTTCAAAGTATTAGATTGCTGCTTATTTTTTTATATGACTGTCTAGGTAGATGGAATATATAAGGTTTCTAGAGAATAGATAGTTATAGCAGAGAACATATCTGAATAAGATTACATATTATGAAAAAATAGTTTCTAATTCGATAGAGTATCCTAAGCTTCGGTTTGGCAATAGAATCATCCCCTGTTCGCTTGTGTTATTCTTGGAGTTTCTGGCGGAATAGAATGCCGCCAATTCCGTTGGTGACAACAATGTGGCAACCGAGGAAGCGACCCAACCGCCGACTTCCACCTCCAAACGCGCCACTTGGAGGTGACATGTGTGCGACATTTGCCCCACAACCAGAAGACAATGGGGCAAAGGAAGCGCTCGGGTTGGGTGTTGGTGTATGCTAAAGATGAAGAACTACTTTCAGTTGCTGGAAGGTTGGGGGCTAATGTTCCAGTTGCTTTGGTTTCTGTGCCAGAGTGTTTTGTCTATCTAATAATCTTGTAATAATCTAGAAGACTCTAGCAGACATTATCCATTTCAAATTGCCATTTTGCCAATTACAGGGCTAAACAAAGGAAAAGTTGCACATAAATTCAATTGGCGAACGTTTATGGCACATCGCAGATAAACGCAAGTTATTGCTTAAATAACAAAACAAGAGCATTACAAATGGAGTATGGAAAGTGTTAAAGAACATCGCGTGAAGTGACTGAGTTGAATCTTATTTTCATGATTTGTGCGCAAGTGTTGTGTGGCTCTGAAAAGCTGAGATACTATCAACTAACTTAATTGCTGATCCTGTATAATAACGCTGTACAAAATGCGGATAAATCACCAATGGATATGCTATGCGATCTGCGCTCTCTGCTGTTTGAATAAAGGTAAATATATTTACTAATATAATGAATAATATATTCGTCAGCTTTGTAGATACAGTATCTCAACAATGGGCGGAATGGGTTGGGTTTGGTAACTGTGGCTCCAAGTGTCGTCTTTGATAATCGAAAACAAACAAAGCAATTAACCGCATGTAACCCTCGAAAAGTAAAAACTGAAAAATAGTGAAATTCCTAGCGAGACTCCTCGATAAGCCAAAGAGAAAAGTCGGCGAGCAAAGCAAACGGAGACGTCAACGTCGTTCTGGTCCAACGATTTATGACGGATACAAGTTTTTAACTGACTGGGGTTTACTGGGGTTTTGGCCCACCCCCAAATCCCCAAGTTTCCATGCCCCATGCCCCATCGAAATCCCGCCCCATGGGGCAGCTGTCAAATGGTTTACCTTTTCTGGATATGGATACGCAGGCCGATTGTGGTCTTAAAGTTGCTCCAGTTTCAAGTTCCATTTGGCGCATTAATTTCGGTTCATTACGTTGTCATACTCGAGTGCTATCGTTACTCCACTTGGTCTATGCCTATATATGCATATATATATATTCTTTATATGTGTCTTAATGGCTCTGTCACAGTTCAAGTTCTTCCTTAACGGGTTTGCCATACTTGCAGCTGACATGGCTTGACCTGTGCCACAAAATTGATTGCGAAATACTTATGTCGATGCTTACGATGTTTAACCAGACAGAACTCGCATCAGGCATGGAGCCACAAGTTGCTGTTTGGAATCGGAATTCCAAAAATAATAAAAGCCCTATACCTCTATACCGCTCATGTACCTCTAGCTATATAACGATATAGCTTTGGCCAAAGTCAGTGGCCCAGACCGAGGAGTTTGTCGTTTTCATGAAAATCACCAAGCTGAACGGACACTTTTTCTCTTTTTGGGCTTTCATGCTGTTGTTTTATCAAAAACAACCAAAACAAACCGAATGAAAATTTGTTTTCTGAACTTTTTGATTGTTGAAACTTTTCTCCACCACATCCACATCTACATTCACATCCATATCCCATATGCACATTCACGTATTTTGGCCAAATTTGTTCAGCCGCCAACTCACTTTCATTTGTCTTACACTCTCCCAGTTGGCAAAAGAAAAAATAAATAAATAAAAATAAAAGTAGAACTTATGTAATCTTTAGGTGGGTTATGGTTTGCTATTTAATCTGCACTCCATTTGGGTGAAGCTTCGCGGATTTACGCTTCAGGTATTTGCGGCTTATGGATGAGTTTTGGAATCCAATGACTCTAATTAGTCTTGGTTTTTAAATAAAGCGGATTGCATACATGCATTCGTTTACTAATTAGTAGGATAGTTGGGCAATTTCTCGAATTTCTGCGGAATGGATTCCAGTGCGTAGTCCCGATTGCAGATTACGATGGTAAAACTTTCCATTTTCTCCAGAAAGTAGTGCATGTACATTGTACATACGTGAGCTATCAGCACACATCTGAGAGATTTTGTAATAAATCCACAGCAATTAGACTAATTTTCAAAACACACGTATTTTACTGTCGAAGAAAGTCCACGAACGGAGCTCTTCATTGCCATGTGCATTGCCCAATGTCACAACAATTAACCTACAACGAAGATCTTGAAAACACTGCCAGAAGATTTCACTCTGCCACATCTCAGTTGTATCCGTAACTCGCATGGAGAAAATCCCGCCGGAGATGAGATGACTGCTGGTGACCCACAGTCAGGGTCATTCCAAGTCGTTAGTAAACCGACAACCGTTTACCAGAACAATATTAAACAAAGAAAAGATACAAACTGAAGTTGTACTGTTAACACATAGTTAGAACTTGTTCTTAAGCTGGTCAAGGGGTTGGAGGTATAAACCGGAACCTTTCAGGGGAGATACTTTATACTTTAGTTTATAATTGCAGTGCCCAAAAAATAGGTGTTATGTCACGCTGCCATGGGAGTTGAGTAATTGGTTGTGGTTTGGAACCCTAACTGCCATATAAATATGCCATCTAATATACACAAATGTGTAGTTAGGAAAATGGGTTGAAAATTAGAGACTTTCTTTTAGTTTTATCCGAATGAACTTATAGCAATTTGCATACGAGGAGCGCAAGTGTTTGCAACCATTTGCATGACCATCCCAAGTTTAAGCATTGCACACTAACACAATTAGATATCAGAGCTTGTCCGGAAACGCAAATCAGCTGCGAAGCGGCCCAAGAGTGGTTCCATGTGGCCAGTTACCCACATGGATATCCATCCACTGGGACCCACGGTGGTGGTTGCTCTTCGCCTCTGCAGCACTGGCCCAAAATTGCAGCACATCGAAATGAAAGAAAACGGAAGCTTAGTAGAGCGTATCCGAGGTACGAGCAAACATGTCTGCTGATTCGGACAGGTGGGCTCACTGGAACACAAACACTGGACCGTCCGGTCTGGTCCGGTCCATCCATGTGGTGGCTTCCTCTGCCTGTCGCTGCAATTTACTTTTAATTTGCAATTATCTAGATGGACCTCGAAAGTAAGCCCGAAAGGGAGAGAGTCCAATTTGCAGACCGATACTCGAACATGGTACCTCTTACACCACTTTTTAGGTCACAGATACTATAGCCTATAGATGCCTACTAACACATACAATTTCCCCCACTTCGCAGCTACTCTGGGTGCCATTCTGGACTCACGTTGCTATCTGGAGGGCGGAGGTTCCGCGGAGAGTTTTCTTGCCACCGAGGATCTGGCGGTAGGCTCCATCATCGGCAAGCTGAGGATCAACGGCGATGCCAATGCGGAAACGGGCGACATTAATCTCTCATTGAGGGAGAAGAATGCTCCCGTTGAGATTCATCCTGGCACCAAGGAGCTGGCCCTATCGGTGGAGCTGGACAAGGAGGGCGTGAGAGGTCCTTCGTCCATCTACGTGAATGTGATCTGCATACGACGGCATTCCACGGATCCGGTAAGCATTTCATCCCTCTCTCCCAGTGATATATGCTAATGGTCTTTCCTTAAGAGAAAACCGCAAGAAACTAGGGTGAATGGTTATTAGTTGGGGGAATCATAATGGGAAGCCATATAGCCGGCAAGTGGAATTAAACCACAGAAAGTGGTGGCTAAGGACTTGTCGATCAGGCTAACGCCGCAATTAATCAGACGTCCTGGTCGTTGACCCACATCGAACCCACATTTCCTTGGAGCTCTTCCTGCCGGCCACTTCAGAATCGCATTCCGCACCTGCTAGCCACTCGTTCGTGCCATTCAATGGGCAACCAATTAACCTATATAGAGCAAGTGGCCGCCACCTTCTTGAACCCATGCCACCATGCCTCCTCCAGGAGAAGGTGCGTGTTTCCTTGGGCTAGCTAAGCTTTGTTAAATTTCGGTAAACACGATTCCCCGCGTTGCGGCTATTCGAGACACTCTATAAACAATTGAAAACTTTGCCAGACACAACGCCCATTTCAATTTTAGAATCAACAAAGCGCTAGTTCCTACTTCAAACAGCAACTTCTGCTGCAAGTCCATTTAAACGCGAAGGAGCCATCGAAGGTGGCATCAAGATTTTATATAGATTAGCAATGCTTCTAATGCATGGTGGTTTTCGGTGAAGCCAATACATATATTTGTCATCAAATAGGTTTTAACTCACCTTTTGCCACTCGAAGGATCATCTTGAGATCGCAGACTTTGCTCTAACCACCACTGGTTTCCAGGTCCTGCAGGCACACGGGAATCCTTCTGGCAGTCAACCCCTTTGGCGCCTGCGGTTAGCCCCAACTTCGTGGCCATAAATTAGCCATTAAGGCTTCCGTTTGCGGGTAGAAATCTAGCTGGGGGGCTGAAGGTGGCGGGGATGTCCTGGTTTGGGTAGCGAGGTCCGCTAAACATGCAAATGTATGCAGGACATTCGGCGGCGTGGTTGGGCTTTGAACTCCTGCGAGGTCAGTGACCAGCACATGTGCTAAAAGTGAGGTGTTTGTCTTGAAGTGCACACACTCGAAAATGGCTGGTTCTACACAGGCAGAAAAGGGGCACTTGTTCGTTAAAATTACTAAACATATGCAAAATGTCGAACTACTACTCAAAATTCCTAATATCATAATTACTATGCACTTAATACGATGATTTTGGTTTTGAATTTTTAAGAAGTAAAAGAAGTTGGCATTTTTTTTGAGTGTAGATATTCCTTGCTTAATTTCCACCTCAATCAATTTCTCCACAGAGCTTCGTCATTCCCGTGAATGTGCGCGTAACTGATGTGAATGACAATGCGCCCCAGTGGATCGGTACGCCCTACACTTTAACCCTTTCGGAGGTGACCGTTCCGGGCACTAGAATCCTGCAGGGAGCCCGTGCCGAGGACGCCGACCAGCCGGGTCCCTTCTCTACGGTGGAGTATCAGGTGCTGCCCGGACCGTACTCGGAGTACGTGCAGTTCCTCAATCCGCTGGAGGGCACGCTGGTGCTGAAGAAGGCCCTCGATTACGAGCAACTGCAGAACTTCACGGTGAAGTTGCGGGCACAGGATCAGGGCACACCGCCGCGTCACTCGGACACGCTGCTGCGGGTGGTCATCACGGATGCGGATGACCAGAACCCAAAGTTCCAGCGGGAGTCCTACAGCGCTGAGATACCAGCGGATGGCAGGCCAGGTGAGCTGCGCATGCGACCGGAGCCACTGAAGGCGGTGGATCAGGACGAAGGGATTTGTGCGCCCATTCAGTACACGATAGTCCAGTCGCAGGATGCCAAGTACTTCCGCATCCATCCGCACAATGGTGCCATTAGCCTGCTAACACCCATTGGCTATGCGGATGTGGCCAATGGAGCCACGTTGGTGGTGAAGGCCACGCAGATCGACAATCCGGATCGCTATGCCCTGACCACTGTCCAGTTGACGCGACCTGGCAGTCACAGTGACTTGAGCACTCTGGCCTTCGTCCAGAAGAGATTCGTGATGCGCATTCGCGAGGACACGGCAGTGGGCAATCGGATTCTAGCACTGCCCACCAATAAGCCCGGCAAACACCTTAAGTACATCATTCCCGATCCGGTGAATTCACAGTTCTTCAGCGTTGGATCGCTGGGAGAACTGGTCCTGGCCAAGCCACTCGACTACGAGAAGATGACCAAGCACGAGTTCCAGGTGCTGGCCACCGATGGCATGACCAACAGCACCGCGGAACTTACACTGGAGGTAATCGACGTGAATGACTGGGAGCCGCGGTTCCGGGAAACGCACTACGAGTTCATGGTGCCCAAGAGCGTAAGTGTTTGAGAAGCGTTCTCTTACTTCCTAATCTTACCTTCACAATTTCTCCTCTCCAGCAGGCGCTGCAATCCCGCGCGGATTCCTTCGAGGGCGTGCTCATCGGCAAGGTGGAGGCAGCTGACGGGGATCGCAACGACAAACTGGAGCTCTCGTTGCGTGGTCAGCACGCCGGACTGTTCGAAATCGATTCCACTGGAAACATCTACATGCGACCGGAGCAACTGCAGAGCCTCAACGAGTCCACGGTCCATCTGATAGCCATTGCCACGGACACGGGCGTGCCACCCAGGAGCACTTCCGTGCCGGTGAGTGTCACCATGGAGGGTCTGACCCTGGCGCGGTCCGGATGGAACAGCAACATGTTGGGCATGTTCGGCATGATTATGGGCCTCTTTCTGATGATCATAGTGGCGCTCAGCTGCTACATTGTGCGATCGAAGAAGCAGGGCAAGAGCGCGTCCAGCGGATTGGGACTCGGTCGGAATCGGGTGCACAGCCAGGCGCACAGCAGCGTGTCGTCTGCCAATCTGGTTACCCACGAGAAGCTGGCGGGGAATGGCAACGGCAACGGAGCCAGCGTCACCAGCGGCGGAGTCTCCGTGCTGCACATGAAGCACGGCGGCAACATCACCATGGCCAATCCGATGAACAATGGCCTGCATCACGTGGCCAGTGGAGCCAGCAGTAGCATGGCCCTCGGCAGTTCCGCCGCCCTGTTGGAGCGGGAACGCGAGAGGGAGCGGGATCGGGAGCGCCAGCGGGAGAGCTATGCGGCCACAGTGCGCAGTAAGTGCAAGTCAATCCTTATCACTACCAAGGGCGCCAGTCGATTCATTCAAATTCCAAATAGAACTCAAAACTAATAACGTGGAAATTAAAAAATTAATAAACAAGACTGGCATCTTTGATCCTTCCCAGCATTCTGCCCCCATTCTCACCAGACACATTCACTATTAAAAGTCTTCTTGCCAGGCATAGTGTCGCGCGCCTCCGCCAATGGCCAGCTCTTCGAGGAGGATGAGATCGAGCACGACTCACTGCAGACGGAGAACAACAACCGGAAGGTGACAGCCACGGGAGCGGCAAGCGGCGGGGTCACCACCATCAGCACCACGCCCGCCAATGTGGGCTCCAATCTGCTATCCGCCACCGATGCCATGGGCTCCTCGGAGAACAACTTGACGGTCTACTTTTAGAGCGCAGGAGGGGGAGCCAGTTACTCCCGGAGAGCTTGTAAATATCGCTGCTAAGTCAGTTTAGGATTAGGTTTAGGCCCCGCACACGTGTATGTACATTGAGTAGACCAAATATAGCATTGTAAACAGACTCGGCACCAGATCTAGACTAAGTCCAAGCGATTTCCATTGTAAAGTTTTGCTTCCCAGTTTGTAAGAGGATGCGTCCAAATAAAGTTTTCGACTATTCAAGCATGTTGGCCCCTTCCATGCAAACAGTTTACCTTACGAATCTCGTTGTTTATATTCTTGACGCTTATGTTCTACTTCGTTTCTGGTGATCTTCACAACTTTGGCATGGACAAAACAAAAATAACTAGAATTAAAAACGCTTCACTGACTTAGAACAGATACTAGGGTATTACGAATTCAATGCTGGGTAAGAAAGATTAAGTGTAATACGGAAAATAGCTCTCTGGGGTGGAAAGTTACTTTAAAATCACTATAAATTCAATATGAATTGAAGTTATAGTTTCTTAAGCATAATTGCCTGGAATTATTTTAGGATTAATGCGTTTTTTGTATGAAAAGAATTAGAGAGCCACCCCATATGCTAAGGATACATTGCAGTTTTAGTGGCATGACTCCAGACTCCTTCTATCTGGGCCTGCCTTTACCTGCCATTTCGTTTCGTCTTTCGCTTGAGCAGGTTGAAGTCTCCGTACTGAATGTGATTGTCGGTCAGGAATGGCACATAGAAGGCACGCAACACCTTGTGCGACTTCTCCGGAATCAGGAAGGGCAGGCTTTTCATCACCGACCAATCTTTGGATCGTTTCGAATAGTTGGGTTCCAGAGCCGTGTACTTTCCTTCATCAAAATCGACAAGGAAATCGCAACGGTCGTAATCAAAGTACATGTGTTCATTCTCCTGGTTGAGATCGTTAAAATACGGTTGCACTACTTTAGTAGCATTTTGGCCTTCGTCGTAGTACGCAGGGAGCATGCCCCGGAACTCGGATTTCAGAAAACGAAGCCGGAAGTTTTTGGCGGGAAAGAAGAAGCTGCCCGGATATCGATGCCAGTCTTTGCCAATGCACACGTTGTATATCACATCCGGATCGTACTGCGGTGTCGCCTTAAACTGGTTCAGCTCCAGCATCAAATCCATCGGAGCATGGTAGTTCCTATACAGGGCAAACACCCTGGAAAGTCCTAACAATGTGCTGGTCACCATTACCAGGATGGCAATGAACATACTGTGGTCCAGATAGTGAACTCCCGCCTTAATTTTGAATACCAGCGATTTGAAGCGGAAGAAAATGCGCTGATACACATCAACAGTGATGGCTCCACAAAGCGAGATTAGAGGGTATACCGGAAACAGAAAGCGCTCCTCCTTATGCGGTTGGGCAAAGAAGACGAGGAGCCACAGGTACAGTGGAGCCAGCGAGATGTAGTGGGGGAAATTTAACGTCGACTTTGATTTGGCTGGCACAATCAAATAGTCCATGACCAGCATTATGGGTAGTTGAAGTGCCAGGAGCTGCAAGGGAAAAAGTTTTAATTAAATGAAAAGGTTAATAAATACAATAGCTCACCCAAATAATATTGAAGTTAAGGAAACCATTGATGATGTAGTAACTTAGTGGTTCCGTGCCAAATATGTTTGGTCCGTGGCTGGTGAACACATTGTACCAAACAATATTTAAAGGTGCAAATGTCAGTTTGCCAAAGTAGCTGGTATCAATGGCAATCATGGGAATGGCAACCGTGGCGCCCGATATCAGGGTCCACTGAACAAAAGTCTTCCAGTCCCGCTGTCTTAGCAGCATCTCCAGCACCAGCGGAATGCCAATAAGTGCAGCAAATGGCCAACCCAGCAATGCGGATATTGCTGTTAGGAATATGGCAAAACAGTAGTTTTGTTGCCACCAGGCGGCCAGGGCAGCACAACCGAAGTACATGGAAAACGAGGAGGGCAGTAGAGCGGTGCTGGACACAAACATGCCCACACTGAAGAGCTGGAATATCAGCCACAGACGACCGATGTGAATTCCGAACTCCTGGCAAATGGACCTAAAATAAAGTTAAATAAATAATTGAATTCCGCGCAGGTTACTAATGGTACTAATGCTTACTTGTACATATATCGCTCCATTACGGCACAACCGAAACCCAACATACATCTCACCATGTAGAAGATGAGAATGGGACTGGGATTGAACAGCTTTTGGTAAAGGTATCCGGGCACGCCCTGCAGCAATAGGTACGTGTACGATCGGAGTCCAAACTGCGGGCTGTACTCCCACGTCTGGAGGCCATGGCCATTGATGATGTAGTGGAGCGGCTCCCAGTAGTTGAAGGTCTCGTCGCAGTCGGCTATGTACGCCCAAATGGCGCTGCACAAGCGGGCACTCACGAAGGTTTTGAAGGCGGTCTGGACACTGGGCATTATGGGATTGGAAATCCCCTTCTCCTGGCCACCACTAGTAGGTTGGTTGCTGTGGCAAAGAATTAAATGCAATTAGTAAGAGTTAGGATATGCAGACCAATACTTACCGCTTTTTGGCATCCTTATCCTTCTTTTTGCCGGCCGGTGCGGCTTCCTTGGCCTTGTTGTTGCCATTTAGGCCTGGTCTTTTGGGCGGCTTCTTCGAGAGAATCTGGTTGTCCGCCTTGTTGGCTATGTAGCGGGCGCGCGCAGACGGAGGCGCCATTATCCGGACTTATTGCGAAAATTGCCGGCGGAAAAGTTGCAAAGTATTGTATATTATCAATATTATGTGGCGCAGGTTATCGATAGCATCGAAGCTATCGTGAGAACATGCATTTCAGTTGGGGTATTCTTGCCCTAGCTCAGTTTTGTTATCGATATGTGAGCGTTCGTGAGCGATAGTAACGACTTTTTGAACTTGAAGTGAGGTCACCATATAAAAAAGATCAAGTATTTAAGTAAAAATTTAATAATAAACATTAAAGAAGAAAACTGTAGAAATACAAAATTAAACAATCAATTAAGCTGAATTCCGAATCGGCAGGTAATGAACAATAACAATGCACACTGAAAGTAAAGGAATTAAAACTAGTTAAAGTTATTTAAGTACTTGAATAACTTACCAATTAGAGTGCACGTAAACATGGCAAATGTTGTGTTGCAGTAAGGTTGCAGCATAACACCCATTAAGTTCGTAGCTGCAATGATCCCAAGTCTTCCCAGCGACATGCAGAAGCTAACTGCCTTGGACCTGATCGGAAAAGTAAATATAGTTTTTTCAACAAAAATAATAGTATTCAACATTTACCTCAAATGTGTAGGTACCAAATCAACAATGGCGCCAATCATAATTGAAATCGAAAGCCCAGGCAGAAGAATGTAAAGGCAGAAGAGAACAAGGACTCCTGTGGGACTTTCCATGAAGTGCAAAAGGACTCCACTTAATGTCGCAACTGCTAGGGCAGCTAAAAGTACGTTTTTGCGACCCAAAGGATTAAGTATCAGTCCTTGAATCGAGAATCCAATAAGAAATGCAAACCCTACAATGAGGTTGTCTATATAGGTTTTGCTACTAATAGTATCGGTGCAGTCCTAAAATGAAAAGTTGGTATTAAATTAGGGGACTTAATTTTAAAATATTTTCATATTCACCAAAGTTTCTGTTACATTGGGTTGTTCAACGGGTACGCTGAGAATTTCGCAAACTGTAGAAGAATTATTTTCAGCACCCGATGAGCGATTTACAATTTCGGGAAACCAAAGCTGCATTCCATTTGAACTAAAAAAAAATTTATTATTTTAAGGAGCTACTAAAAGTCAAACACCATTAAAGATTACCCGAAAAACATTCCGAAAAGTGCCAAGTTGCAAAGAATAAAATTAAATCCATGGGGTTTGTGGAAAAGTGGAATGGCAGCCCTGCAAATTTTGGATAAAATACCACATCCTTGGCTTTCGGCCAACAAGTTTTCGCCAACTGGATCCTCGGACTTCAGTGTAAATTCATCGCAGTTCAGAACTTGATGTATGGGTTTGCCCCTGTTAAATCTACTGATCCAAGCCACAGCTTCTTTGGCTTCGTTGTTCTTTTCTTGGGACAGCAGGAGCTTTGGGCTTTCAGGATAATAAAGTAATATCAAGCCGCCAATGAATCCTGGTAGCAGACTAACTAGCAACAGCAAACGCCATGGCCGGAACACAAAATCTCCCAAGGTGATGGCCCAGTTCGAGGAGAGAACCAACCAAGCAGTAGCTGTAGGGTCAAGAAATTTAGTTAATAAATCTATTGTATGTATTGAATAAGTATGCATACCTGGAACATATATGGCCGTAACACTGACAAACATTGTCGAATAGTTAATCGCCACGGCGCGATGTCGCGGTATATTGAATTCACTTAGATATGCATAGAGTGCTGCTGACACCGCGCCGAAACTGTATTCATATGACAATCGAGTGTGAGAATTCCAACATGGAAGAGTCAAAGATTTGTGCCATAAATTACGTTTTAGTTCGTACTCACCTAATGCCAACGAGAAGGTTTATAATGTTGAACAGCCACACGCTGGTGACGAACATCAGCACGAACTGCAGGGCATTGCTAGCGAAGTTGCCATAGAGTAAAACCTTGCGGCGCCCTATATCATCGCTGATGTAACCCCATATGTAGGTCGATAGGAAGATGCCTGGCAGACACCCATAGTGAATTTCCATTGTTTTTCCACTCACATATGTAGTATGTCTCACCTGTCACACTAGCCGCCATCATCACGCCCTTCTCCGCCTGTGTGGTCTCGAACTCGCACTGCGAGGCGATGACAATGATACTCATCGCTTGCTGGGCTGCAACGGATGTGATGGTCAGCAGTCCGCTGACGAGCAGCAGCACCCATTGCGTTTTGCCATAGCCTAGGTTTTCCGCCAAATTCCCATTAATAGCATCAGTTTGAAGTACGACATTTGATTTGATTTGAGTTAGTTACCTATCTTCTCCAGCACCATGTCGTAGTCCCACACATTGGCGCCGAGGGTATTGCTCTCCAGTGAGCTGTGCATCTTGACATACCTGAGATTGCTGGCGACGACTGGTCAGTCGGTTAGTGCAACACTTGCTTTTAAGCATTGTATTCTAATAACCCCCCTGTGGAACAAATGAGCGACATGTGAACCGCAAACCAGTTTTGAGATTAAGGCATTTGCGATTTTGACTCAATTTAAACATTTTGCTGAGATCTCTCAGGCACATCAATGAATTCGATTTTATATGCAAACTGGTTGAGAAAATACAAAGCCAAATGCAGTGGGCGTAGTTCATCTTCATCTTGCTATCTAAGCATAAAAACACTCATGGAAATTGAAAAATTCTTCGAATTAAATGAAAATTATTTGAATATTTTGGGAAGAATATACATATATTCTCTCAGCAAACCAAAAGTATCAGGTTCTTATAAACAGTTTGCTCCGCGTGAATTTCCATTGTAAAATGGTTTTGACTTTTGTCCGGTTTTGTAGAGGGAGTGGCAGTCTCTTTTTTATTGTGTTTCTTAGAAAACAAGGTTATAGCATAAACTGGCTTAAAGAATTATAGCATTTAATTAAAGTCTAGACAACATAAGATGGTAACCGTACTTACTTGACTTGGTTATATGCTAAAGCTACTAAAAACAGAAATGTTTTCCTTAATCATTTTAATTTATTGTGGTACTTAAACTAAAATTAGCTACTTAAAATTAAATGGCAAATCTTAGATTGGTAACAGCAACGTCAGACTTGCACATACTGCAAAGGAAATGGGTATTAATAATTACCATAGTTACATTCAGTTACTGAATAAGGTTTCTTACCCAGAACAAATCCGGAGAAGACCCCGAAAGTAAGAGAGCAATAGGATTCCAGCAGCACTCCGATGATATTACTACCGAAAACACTTCCCGTGCGACCCAACATCAAACAAATGCAGACCGCTTTTCCGCGCAGATGGGTGGGCACCAGATCCACGACTGCGCCACTCAGAATGGAGACACAAAGTCCTGGCAGCACCAGATACAAGCAGAAACACACCACTATGGCCACCTCGTCCTTTATGAAGATCAGTGCAATGGCACAGGCTCCGGCCAACGTTAGTCCAATGGAAATCGATGCCTTGCGACCAATCGTGTTGATAACTAGACCCATCAGGATATAGCCAACGATCAGGGCCGATCCATAGGTGATGGTGTCTATATAGCTCTTGGTGTTTATGTGGTCATCGCAAATCTGCAACATGCATTCAAGAGAAATTATGAAAGATATGCCAGAACTGTGGCCTACTTATGAGCTGCTCACTCATCTAATTCCTAGTAAATTTCTTTTTACTCACTTTATTAGTTGCATTTGCTTGCATTTGATCAATTGACGCATCAATCACTTGGCAAACAGTCATTGAATCGTCGGCTGTATTTGAGCCCAAACGATTTTGAATTTCCGGATACCAAAGACCCATGCCCGAAGAACTGTTTGCAAAAGTTAAGCCTGATTATTGAAAGCAAACTGGGTCTCAAGTGAATATCACTCACCTGAAAAATAGACCACACATAATGGTACAGCTGATGACGAAGTTCAGCAGGTGAGGTTTCCTCAAAAGCGGCAAAGTTTCCTTCCACATTTTCTTGATTGTTGTAAATCTACATTGTTAGTAAATTGTTAGTTTCTCAACTCACTGTTTGCCAAGCAATAAAAATAAACACTTACGCTGACTTGGATATGAGCAGTATATTTTCACCATTCGCGTTATCTTCTGTTTTCAGTTTATGCACCTTGAATTCGTGCAAGTGTTTACCCGAATTCGTCACTGCAATCCAATCGACGGCCGCAAAGGCCTCTTCGGTTTTGTGCAAGGACATCAGGATCTTGGGACTCTCCGGAAGTGACCACAACATCAATGTGCCCACCACACCAGGCAGCAAATAGCAAATTGTCAGCAATCGCCAAGGACGCAGTGCAAAGCCATCGGTTACACCAACACTCCAGTCCATCGAAAGTATCAGCCAGGCGGTAGCTGCATTGACCAATCTCTAGTCTTGAAAGGTAACAGTAAGTGTAGGATAGTTATTACCTGGTACATAGACGGTTGATATTCCCACGAAGAGACTGGCGTAGTTGATGGCGATGGGTCGATGGCGGGGAGTGAAGAATTCCCCGAGATACGCATAGGTTGTTGACGATGCTCCCGCAATGCTGTTTGGATTGATAATATTGTTAGAGGGAGAC
The DNA here is from genome assembly GCF_016746245.2 of Drosophila santomea. NCBI lineage: Eukaryota > Metazoa > Arthropoda > Insecta > Diptera > Drosophilidae > Drosophila > Drosophila santomea. The sequence continues at coordinate 25,502,688 of NC_053019.2, forward strand.
ACATGTTTCCGATGGTGAAAAGATAACGTAGTTATCTATTCACTTTAATTAACGGAATAGCAGTTATATTCAGAATATTGTGCTGTATACTAGTAAAAGGCTGTACCTTTCGATTATTACTATATAATATCTAATACCAGGTTATAGTAATAAGACCTAATGTTTGCGTAAGTAGATCAATTTAACACCTTGAGTTCTGAAGTACTTACAAAAATCCAACTCCGAAGCGGACAAAGACATACAGCCAGTAGTTCGGAATGACAGTGGAGCATAGGGATAAGAAATTGCCGGCAATCGTCGTATAGATGAGCACTGGTCTGCGACCTATGGTATCACTCAGGTAACCCCAAAAGTAGGATGAGCAGAATATGCCTGTGAAATAGATTAAGCCCACGTGAAATATGCCTCAATGAAAACGTGAAAGATAAGGTTTTACTAATGCTAATTAAAATACTTTAAGTGATGTGCATGTGAAAGGCGAAAGCTCACCGATAAAACTGGCAGCACTCATGACCGCCTTATCCATTGAATTCATCTCAAAGTCGCACTGGGATACTATGGTGATGTAGGACATTCCCATGGTCTCGTTAATGACCATCATCAGCAGAAGTCCTGCGGCAAAAAGGACGATCCATTGCACTCGCCCAAAGCCTGCGATACAGGTAATTGAAAATAGCATTTTATAAGGATACAAAGGGGTGCCAGGACATTTGGAGTACCAATTATTTGAAGCACATCCTCATATTCGTGACCAGCACTGGGACTTCCAACCGATTTGGGCTTCGACTCAACGTCCTGTTGACCCGATTCTGAACTCATGGTGATTGCTTAGATTGACTTCTGAGATATCTGGCATTCCCGAACCTGCGACAAACTAAAACTGACGGAAAGCCCAAGTTGAAGTGGGTATAAAAGCAGTGGCAGTGGCAGCAGCCAAGAGGTTGGGTTATCAGACGGCACAATAAAGATAAATGGGGGTCTAGATGATATTCTGTTTGTCTATAAAATGTGTATCACTCATTTACTACGACTGAAAATCTTGGAGCAGCCCTTCTTCGCCCACCGTTTTCTCAATTCATTAGAGCAAATAATGCAAAGGTTCGTTTCATTCTTTCTGTCATAATCTCACGTGTTTTAACACTCTTCAACATATTTTTAATATCAGAAACCAATCTAACTCTATTTGGGCCGATGGAAATCTATGATATAGAAAACTATTTTATCTGGCCTTACTACACTAATTTATTACTCAAAACTAGTGAGCAAGGTATTTAAAAAAATTCCGCAAGTAAACACCTATTTTGCGAGGGAGTGATACCAGTGGGGCAATAACAGTGGCTAAATACAATTAAGTGCAAGCTTGGGTACAGTGGTTACAGTTCTTTCACATAAAATATTATGTTTGATTGTTTACCCCTTAATGCTTACTATCATTAAAAGTGTGAAAACGGAACGCCACTTGGGGATTACCACCATAAATCCACCCACACAAGGCGACATACATATGTAGATGTTCTCCTGTGGGTAAGACGACACCTTGAAGCGACCCCATGACATCCACATAGAGATAGATCATTTTACATCTGCCTTCTAAGTGGAAAGTGATTCATTTTAAAGTTGGATATAACTTGGATATGATATGACTTATGATATGATTATAGGAATATTTACAAGTGGCCTTTTTTCCAACTCTTTGTATGGTTGTTAGTTCAAAAGATAAAGAATTCAGCTTTAAAATGTTTTAGTAAATATAAATTTTAAGTTAACCCTTAAATAACAAAAAACTATTTATATTTAATTTTAAAATGAAGAAAATAACCTGTTCACTTTATCGAGCGTTTCCGGTTGCATGTATCGATAAGACTACGTGGACTTATCGCCCGCTGCCTATCGATATGTTGTTGACACGTCCAGCTTAGTTTATTTACAATTCGGCCAAAAATCAGTAAAGTTGCGATTTATGGCTGATTTCCAAGAACAGCTGCGACAGTATCGCGCTCAGAAAAGGAGGAAGGAAACGGTGGACAACTTCAAGGACAAACTACGGAGATTCTGGATGTTGGGCACCGGGACTAACAAAGATACCACAATAGAGGTACAACAGGTAAGATGTACACTTAACATATGTGTTATATTTACTTTAATGTTGTATATGATTCATTAAGGTACCTACCAAGTTTGAAGCTATCGCGGAAAACTCACATGATGAGGCTGCCAGCTCCAGTGAAGGTGAACTGCAGCCGGAGGAGCAGCCCAGCAGGTCCACCGATCACCACCACAGGGAAAACAACTGCCTGAAGTACACCCTCTGGGCTGTCTATCTGCTGTTCTGGATAACTCTCTACGTGATTGCCATAAAGCTGAGCTTCGGTTTGGTTTTCCTCATGTTCTCCGCCCTCTTTGGCATCTACTTCAACACCCGGACGGAGCCAAAGAAACGGAACGAGATGAGTGCCTACAGTGTCTTCAACAAGAACTGCGAAAGTATAGACGGCACCTTGAAAGCCGAGCAGTTCGAAAGGGAAATCCGCTACGGATCGGGAAGTGTACGATAGTCATAGTTCATGAGGTCCCCTAACCACTGTAGTCTAGACAAATAATTAATGTAATCCATAACTAATAGCTTTTTGTAGCTCTTTGGCTGTAAAAATATGTATATTTTACCCTAATCTTCTCAAGAGATCTTTATTAAACATGACATGCTGACCTTACCTTTTGTTAAGCACACAATGATACTACTGCATAATGTTCTAGGGTTTGTATCTTTTTATTGGTAAAGTATAAATTTATCAATTCTGTTCAAACGTTTTCCACACAAAACACAAACGTAAGTCTCGGGTTTTGCTCAACAACTGTCACAATTTTCATCAATAAATTGTTTAATTTAAATAAGTGCAGACAATATTCAGATAAGGTCCTATTTATTAGCTAATCTTACAGTCTGCGATGTACCTCACAACAGGTATTTATGTACACATTAAGATATTGGATACACATTTCCATGCGTGCTTCTCATTAAATTTAGTAAGGCTGTTGAAATATGTTCTAGATAGTTAGTGTTTGTAGGCCTTAGTGCATAGATTTGTGTGGCAAAGGATAGGAAAACCAACATCATAACGATTAAGTAACTATATCCGCTTATTTATCCGTGCATGCTTTAGTGAACATTCAGTGCTCGGTTGATCAATTCCAGGATCTCTTCAGTTTATCAACTACATCTATGAGTATTGCTATGTACAAACTAAAGTAGGGATTATTCTACCATACTAGATGGGGTCCTGTAACGTTGTTCCTCGCCGCGGGGGGAGCGAGGAAAAGCTTTGGAGTAACCTATTTCCAGCCACGAAGCCACCAGTCTCACATGTGAAACTCCTGATCCTGAGCCAGCAGGAGCTCCCTGGCATGGGAACAGTACTCCGCGTGCTAGCACTTCGGCAGGAAGGACTTTCTGGAGGGCAGCAGGCACAGGATGCTCAACGCCATCACCATGTGCCAGATGGAGTGGACGATGTGATAGTTTTGCTTGGTCTGCAGAAAGGCATAGCACACCAGACCGGCGATGACGAGGGTCAGTCCGAAGGGCAGCCACATGGAGAGGTATCTCCTCGAAGGGAACAGCTTGCGAGACTTGGCACATCGAAGGCCCCAGCTGGTCGAGATCAGGCAGATCCCCGTTAGAGCCGGTGCCAAAAACACCCACAAGCTTTGCTTATTCAGCTCCGTGCCGAAGGCCAGCAGGATGGCTCCAAACATGTGCAGCAGTGAGACGAACTCCGAGCGGACATGGGCCATGGCCACCAGGGTCACCCAGATGCTCAGCAAGCCGCAGTAGAAGTCGCAGAACTGCAGCACACCGATCTTCACCAGACAGAAGCTGTACTCATCCTCGCCAGCGTCGCAGGCGTGATAGAAGATCGAGAAGAACATGGCGAAGAAGTAGATGACGCCCTCGGTGTAGTAGCGTCTCTTGACCGCCATGTAGATGCTCGGAAAGAAGAGCAGGTTGCTCAGCGTAAGCAGCAGTGTGGCCAACAGGATGGACATGTTGGTGGGCACCTGCGAGTCCTCCGTGCAATCCCAGCCGCGATAGCCCTTCGAGCAGACGCACGTGGAGAAGACGAATCCGCCAGACATGTAATGATAGCACCTGCCGAAGCGTCCACATCTGCCGGCCACGCACGGACTGGAGGACACCGAGAAGACCACCGAAGTGTTGCAGTTCTCCACCGCCACATGCTGCTCCATCGCCGCCTTGTGGTGTTCCACGAAGAGCCGTGTCATCTGCTTGGAGTTGGTGCTGCATTTGTCGTCCATCATGCACTCCTTTACCTTGAGAGTTTCGGTTTCGTTCATCGCCTCCAGGCAATCTGGAGACTTCAAGCAGCTGCTGTACCGGGGTACGGATTCAGCACAGTCACATGGGGAACGCATGTCCGCCAACATGTGCTGGTGCTTTCTGATGAACTCCTTGACGCTGTCCATGATGGACACCCGTGCGGTTCCGGATCCGTGGCAGAACAGTCCCATGGTCACATACCTGCGGTTGGTAAAGGTGTATAGTGTAAAGATATGATTTCAAGTCTTTCTAACTCACCATCGTCCGCTCTCGGGGAATGGCACGTGGACCAGACCCATGCTCTCCGTGTTGTTCACAACAATGGAGGCCTGCATCAGTCGTTGTCCGTAGCGACACTTGTCCGGATACAGCGGCTCACCCGGTTCACCCAACTGCATGCAGACCACAATCTGCATGCTCTGATTGCTGCTGGCCGAGACGACGGTCACCACCTCCTCCTTGGGATCTCCGATCAGGCGCTCTGCCAGGATGCCGCCCAAGTCCGGCGACTGTGTGGGCGGACTCATCTTCAGGCTGGCGCGGTGCGCCTCCTTCATGGAAAGGGCGAAGGTTAGAGTGCCGCCGATGTCGGACACCTCGCCCAGATCGAAGGCGAATCCCGAATGGGTTTGGGCCGTAAGATTGAGCGTTTCGGGCACCGTACCATTCACATCCGGCCGTAGATCGTAGTCGAACATGAAGAATTCGCGGTACGTTTGCCGCAACAGCGAGTAGAAGTTCATTTCACGGAACTTGCTGGGCGCCCAGGGATTTGCACTGGAACTGTTGGTGTTGTTTTGCACGCTCTTGGGCTTCCGCATCAGGCTATCCGCATCCTCGGTAAGGTAATCAATTTGCAGGACATACGATAGGCTATGATTTGCTTGGCTATTGTCGCGCTGAGAAGGCAATTCCGATTCATCCGCCCCGTTGGCAAAGGTCAATAGGGCATAGTGCCACGAATTGGGCTGCACGCCAAAGGGAATCGAGATTTCCGTCGTCTGGTTTGGCCGGATAATGGTGCCGTGACCATGATTGTGATCCGTACCGCCCAGTGGATAACCATTGGCACGCACATGGAAGCCCACCGGCGGACACTCGTCGCACACCTGGTCGAATATTATCCGTGCGGTAGCATCGCCTATATTGTCTGGCACGTAGAATCTGTAAATGATTTCATTGTTTGCGGTCGGTGTGCTGTTGTGGTTTTCCGTGATATTTCCAAGCTGAGCAGCTCTGCTGGATTTGCCCTCCGAATGGGATTTGGATGCGGCTTTCGGTTGCGGCTGCTTGGGCGGAATGGAGCGCAGCGGTCTGGAGGTGTTAATGGCTTCCTTTAAACTGGTCGTATTGGCACCATTGAGTTTGGGTAGCACATGACTGGTTAGGTTGTCCTGGTGCTCCTGACCGCTGTTTATGATTATCGGACGGAATCGGGAAACGGACATCTCGGCGGAGAGCAGAGTGTCACATGAGGCAGCGAGTCCTGCAACACAGAAATTAAATTCATAAATATGCATGCGTCTAAACACAATGCCGAAATCATCGCAATCGGATTTTTGCATATGCAAAAGGCTTTTATCTCTGGGGTAACAAAGTCAATTTTTAAAAATAGACAAAATGCTAAATAAAATTAATTTTTTTTTGTAGGCAGTCTATTAAATATTTGCATACTTTGAAAGTAATCAATAGTTTAGCTGAATTAGTAAAAGACTGAAAATGAAATAGAGATATACCTTGCTGTTCAATGCGGTCATTATTGGGATCTGACCAACTCACAAACGCCACCGCAAACCAGTTGCCTATTTGAGGTCCTTCAATGGTAATGCGCTGCTGCTGCTCATCGGACAGGAACTGCAGGTCATATACCTTGAATCTGAAGCAAATTTAATTGAGTTCGATATGTGTGCTGTGAGTATGTACAACATTACCTCTGATCCTTGGTGAAGAAGTTCTTGGGAAAGGTGATGTTCTCAGGACTTATCACTGGATAGCTGCTCGCCTTCAGATGCAGCGTGACATCCTTCGGCTTGCACTTGCGTTCTAACAAATGGGTACTACTAAGTTTTCAGTTGCTCATACTTCTGTATTTGTAGTACTCACGAAAGGCACTTTTGGGATCCTCGAACGCCTTGAATGTGAAGTAGGCAGTGCGCGAATCGGGTGGAACATCAAAATGCAGAATGGACACATCCTTGTAGGATGTGTATTTGAGCAGCGAGTTCGACGGCAGCCGGACGACCAGTTCCTGATCCTCTGGCAATTTGAGCTCCTCAATCGGCACATACTTAGTGTATTCATCCGAGGGATTTTGCAGTACTGGCACACTGGAGTCCACGATTAGCCGCTGATCGATTAGTAGTAACATGAAGACCACCAGAGGACTGAAGTTGATACGATGTGCGAGTTTTTGAATCATTCTGTGCTGGTTAACTCAATGCACGTGCGCTACAAGTAGTGATTACGCCTGGAATAAAATGAATTTGAATTAATGGGGCTTTAATTAGTTGCGTATAACGTATATTTGCTTTATGTATGATTTAAAGACCAAGCCTGCTTAAAGTTTTGAGTTTCATCGCAGTAATTTGTTTTTATTTCGCGTGCCATTTCCAGGAGCAAGTTGGCTCAACTAGAATGGGCCACATGGAGGCCATGGTTTTGTGCCCCGCCCGACAAACACAAACGCTGCGGACATGGATATAATGCTGGGCCTATACGGATGAGCATAAATGTACATATAGTATTCCCACACCCGAAAACTTTTTGGCACAAGTACAGACATAAAGCCCTTTTGTTAGCTTGTGCAAGTAAAATTGCACCGTTGCAAAAATGCCAAATTCCGGCCCATTTATGTGGCGCGACCAAAAACCAATGTGCATTCAGTGCCGTGGCGAACTTGTCCGGCACAAAAACCGAAAATAAAAAAGAAACTTCTGCACTCGATGCCTGAACTGTGCATTGTTGGCTAACACCTACTTTAATTTATGGCCGACTTGTAGCCCCAAAAGCACTCAAGAGCTATCTCCACTATCTCCACCAGACTGCAGACTATCCGTGGGCTAACCTCGACCACATAATCTGTCGCATAAAAAAGCTTATTGAACACAATCAGCTATCAGCTAGATTTATTTATCCATACCTGTTGCAGTCAGTTACACAGGCAATTTATTTATTTAACAAGCAGAATATTAGGACCGAATTCTATACTGTTTATGAGCTATATGATGCATCTATATTATACATCGTTTTCAGCGAGCTTTTAATTAGCCAGCGTATGTGTTTTCTGATTGAGAGATGCGAAGCAACTGAATGAAACTGCTGTTTCGGTTTGTAGAATTCGTGTTTGACCCAAGTTCTTATCAATGGCACTCAATGCTCTTATCAAATTGTTGTGGAAACATGCTCTTATCACTTTGAGCTCACCCAGTGTGTCAAAATAATGTGCTTTTCACTCGAATATTTTGTGGAATGTGTATTATTGATGTGTAAATGATGCAAAAATTTGGCTCAGTTTAAAACACATGATTTTGCCGCTAATATAAAACTCCATACTTAATCATAAAGCTGCGATTTATATATCAAACTAAATATGTGCCACCGAGAAATGACAACCAACTTTGCTGACAGCCCATAGACTAAAAGCATGAGCTCAGCTTACCTGTTTTTTTTGGTTATACTGTTTGCATATTGCCTGTTTTTAAATGGCCAAGATTTTGGAATGTGTCTTAAGAGATGTTTTGCACTTTTTTGGCTAGCACTGGTCCGTGGGGAAAATCCGCGTGACGCATTCGCGTTTACAATGCATTTGGGCAAACAAGTCAGTGTGCTGGCACTTAGGTAAATAAGCTGTCGCGGAAAAGCTTTGTGGACTTGTTTTGGAACTTCCTCGGCGTTTCCATTGACGACGCTGCTACTGCCATCGACCGTAGCCCAGATATTGGATGGTCGCAAAACAGATAAGCGCTTTGATTAATGAATGTGACGCGGAGCACTAAGCTTTATTGTTCCAGGGAAATGGGGGAAATCCCAAGGCGAATGCCTGATGAGCTTGGGCTGAGTGCTTAGTAACAGGAACATATGATTATGCCTGCTTTTAATTTATAATATTTACACAAGAAATTAGGCTTAAATGTAAGTTAAGCAATTTTTACAAGAGAACTTAGGTTTAAATGTAGGTTAAACAATATTTACATGAAAACTTGGGCTTAAATGTAAATTAAACAATATTTATATGAGAACTTAGGCTTAAATGTAAATTAAACAATATTTATATGAGAACTTAGGCTTAAATGTAAGTTAAACAATATTTACATGGGAACTTGAGCTCATGAGCAAGTGAAACATATTTCTCAATAATATTAAAAATGATTATTTATTCTTATCTATAAACGATTAAGTGTCTAATTTGTGTTCAAGTACACATTACTACTGATAACTCAATTAATACTAATTCCCCGATCCACAAACATAATTCCAAGAGAGAGAGAGAGGAAGATTAACAGAGAGCGCAGAGAGAGGCTCTGAGCAAATGCGATCCACAAGAGAGCAAGTTCAAGTTCGTTTCTTGTGGCGGCTAAACAAGTTTTTCGTTTTTCAGCGCTAGTGAGGAGCGGATATTTTTTTAGGAGAGGTCTTTGGAACTGGGCTGGGGCGATCCACGGCTTCAGTTGTCAGTTGTCAGTGCGCAGAGTGGTTAAACGCATCGCCGATCGAGTCCCGCTCTGGGATCGCCCCATACGCAACCCGTGAAAGTTTGTGGATACCAGTTTCAGTGGCTTTGTGTACGATCTATATATGTGAAATTCAGCGAAAATCCCACCCTAAAATAAAAAGTAATAATGGCTGCAAATGAAAATCAAATTTAAATTATACATTATGTGCGACTGGGTGACTCACTGTTACCAAAAATAAATAAAAAGCATCCGTGTGAACTGAATAATTAGCATATTGGAATGGCCTCTTTTGTTGGCTCTAAGTGGATGTTTATATAATTAAATGATGAGCTTTTATTTTGTCGTCTTCTTATGGAGTGCGAACACAGCTCACCGCGGGTTTTTCTTCAGTTTCTTAGCTTCCTTTTAAATCATTTGAATACACAAAGCATTCCCAAGCCGCTCTCTTTCGCCCCAATCTATCTGTCTGCGATCTTAAACTATGTGAACGTGTGCATATACAGTTGCGGACAAGTAAATAGAGGATTTGAATTGTGTGCAAATTAACAACATATCCAGTTCATAAGTATTTATCAAAGTTTTAAGGCTGAGCAGTTTCAAATGCCGCCAGCTATATGAGTTCCCTTCAATATAGTTGACTATTTTGTAGATTCTTTCCCAGTGTTAAATGCGCTGTCGCTCCTATTACTTTGGCCGCCGCTGTTCGTACATATATTGGGGTTGTGCTCGGTTGCCCAGTTTGTTTTGCTATTGCGCCATGCACCCGATGCCGTATACGTCAAAAAGAGAAATCGCCGACCCGCTTCATGACGCGCAGCGTCTTGAGTTATATTTTCTTTTAGTTGGGCGTGATGTGTGCCCTTCACTTAAATATTTCGACTATCATATATATATATATATGTACATATTTGCTGGTTCATTGCAACAACCAGTTGGCAGAGGCATTTGGCGTACAATATTTCCGGGCTTAAACAAAAGCCTGTTTCCTCTTTGTTAATTTAATAAAATCCATTTCTATGGCGGAATCTGCAGAATGTGAACGACACAAACTCCCACGCGTTGATACGTTTTTATTTTCTTTTTTTTTCGATTTATTTGAACACGTTGCGCAGCAGATTTTAATTAAAATTTCATCACCTTGTCTCAGTCCTCGGACATCTGGCAGGCTGCCTTTTAGGCGGTTGATTGCGCAATGGTTTATCACCATCACAACCACGAAAGTCGGATAATACACTGCGGAAAACAATTAACTACCTTACCGAGAAGGAGTCTGCTGTTGACCAGCATTGTGGTCACAGCAGCAGTGCTCTCACTGATTTCACAAGAAGGTAAGACTTATTATTTGCTTCTTCTCATATGCCAGTTATATAAAATGAATATTCTGTAGGGCCTTATTACGTAGGTAATCAATATATTGACACCAACACCCTTAACACGTCCATCTAGATTATCCATAAGATTAACTACATGAGGGTAGCGGGTCAATAGTCTACGCCTATCTTGATGTCGCAACACGTTAATGACCACAATATTGATGCGTAATTGGTGCCCGAAACAATGCGAATCGCTCTTGAAGCCCCACAATGGTCCAATTGTCCCCGTGGGCGAGAAAAACAAATGGATTCGAGCTCCGGTACATTCAGCCTTGACCGTGAATGTTTCACCAGCTCAAAAGGCGACATTTTAGCGAAGGCGTTTAATTCCCGGTGTTTGAACTCTTAATTTGCCTAATGGGCCAGGAAATAGATTGAATTTTACTTTCATTCCAAATAAATATCAATCAATTACGTATGCAAATCTGAGTTCAACAACTTATTTGCAAATGTTTTCGGTGCACAAAAGTATAAACATTGCTCCAGCATTTTTCGCGATTTGGCAATATTTTGATTAGTTTCGCAAAATAACCATTTTAGCAAATCAAGTTTTAATAATTTAATTGAATTTTTGCTTCTTTATTTCTGCAAAAAGCGGTAGCAAATAATAATAATCAATTATCATTAGAAAAATAAAATGGAATCAATAGTTTTGACTCGTTCCCTGGTGATAAATCTTTAGAAATGAATGTTATTTAAAATTCTTCGTATGAATATGACTGTTAAGCGTGAGTTTCACACAACTCATCAGCATATTGTGCAACATTTAGCCGAAACGGAACACTTCTGCGAGCATCGTAATAAATGGCAGTCGTGTATATCTGGATGTGGATGGGCTTACACGCGGACAGAGTTAAATCCGCCCGAGACAGTGTTCCAAGACCTCAGACCTGTTTGGCCACGCAATCCGCAGTGCAAAAACATGCTGCTCACTTAAGCGGCGCCGTCAGACACGCTGTTGCCCAAAAAATACAAAATAAAACCAAAGAAAAAAAATCTGAGACTCTCCTTTAGCCGTTCTCCGGGTTACAGACGCACACCACGCCGTGTGGATGTGGCCATATAGCCATATAGCAGCTATATATGTAGCCATATATCACGTATACGTATTCGTTACATGTGTGCGCATTTGTATCTGAAGGTCGAGCCAGCCAGCCAGCCAGCAGAAGAGATACAAGTGCAAACAACTCAACCGGTTATCACGTCACGTCGCTTAGGTCCATTCAATGATGCTTATGTCTGACTTATGGAGCGCCAAGAAATCAACTGAATATGCGAATATTTCACGGACATTCTCGGTGGACAATCAACCGATTGATATTCGCTAGAAAAACCACCACTTACACACACACTTTTTTCCCCAGATGTAGCAATCTGGCCAGCAACCAAAAGGATGGGTTATGGGTAGCCATTGTCTGCACTTGGCTCTCGTTCAAAGTTTCGATTCCCAAGTGGTAGACATCCGGGTCAATAGCTGGCACTCGCGGTATCCAAATGAACTTGGCTGCCAACTGTTGGCCCATGGCATGGCATATGAAAACCCGAGTAAAGTCGCTGTCTTAATCAATTAATCGCTGTGTCGTCATCGGTTGCGACGACGGCTTTGAATGGATTTAATAGCTGCCTGCTGTGGAATTACAAAACAAGTTAATTGCTTCACGTGAGCGCTCTGCTTTTAAATGATATTACGTTTCTAGGAAGGGGTTTTCTGGGAAAAACTGCACTTCTTATATATTTTTGCATTTAAATGTTTTTCTAAGTGGACAGTTAGCAAGTTTTACAGTAGTACAAATTCTATGTGTTAAGCCAGAGCTTATCGAGCTAATCCCTAACTTTTTATGCAAACAAATTGTGGGATTCCGTTGTAGTAACTAAATAAAATACTTAAAAAAAACCGGTACTGTAACATCAAAGCATCTGGCTTATGTACAATAACCTGTTGTTCATGAGTATGCCATAAAAATGCATATTAATTTTTAATGTTAATTTTCAGCTGAGGCTCACAATCAGAATGCACCGCCGATTCTGTATGTTCGCGAACGCAACTGGCGCATTTCGGAGACCGAGAAAGTTGGCCAGATAATCGATAGAGTGCGGGCGGAGGATCCGGATGGCGATGATCTGATATTCGGAATAGAGCCGCGATTCAGTCTGCCTGGCGGTGAGAACGATGCTAGTCCGCCGGAGAAAATCCCCTTTCAAATCGATCGAGAAACGGGAGTGGTCACCCTCAACGAAAGTTTGGTGGGAAGGGTAAGTCAAATGAATATACATCCATTCCGATACCATTTTCAATTTGATTTCGTAGGCTGGTCAGAACTTTCTCATCTATATAACTGTCACCGATGGCTCCTATACGGCAAAGAATGAGGTCTTCATCAATATCCTGGGCGAGCGGGAGAATAGCTCCGGCTATCGACCGCAGACATCAATTTCGAACGTGGTGCACAATATATCGCAATTCCTACCACGTTTCGACCAGCTGCCCGGTGTTCAATCCATCCGGAATGGCCTGCCAAACAGCCGACCAGGAGGCATTGGATATCCACCGGTGCCCCAGAACAATATATTCGGTTCGCCGCCATTCCACAACTTCTATCCACCGCCACCGCCACCGAATATAAACGGCGTGCGGGAGGAGCAGAGTGCAGAAGAGGAGCAGCCGGAGGAGGAGGAGGTGACCCATACAACACCGGGCAGAACCAGCTCCACCACGCCGAAGAGTCGCACCAAACTGACGCCGATAGCTGGCAATAATTCAACGAGGGTCGAGTCCGCCAATCCCGCAGAGACAACGACACCGAGTGGCGGCCATCACAGTAACAGCACCAGTTCCATCAACATTTTCTCCCTCAAGTCCGGCACAATTCCGATTGTGGTGACCGTGGGCGGTTTCTTTGCCGCCATCGCCGTGCTGCTGGCGTACTTGTGCCGCCGACGCCTGTGCGCCATCAGCAGGACACTCAAGACGAGCAAGGAGAAGGAGGAGCTGGCCAAGAAGTCCAACCAGAGCCAGCTGAGCAGCACGCTGACCGACGACAGCCGCAACTCGATGGTCATGCAGCAGTGGCAAGGACCTGTGGCCTTCGCCAATCGCTATGTTCCTTGGGAGCGGGATCAGCAGATGGGCATTGTGAGTGTGGAGTGCTACTGATATTTACTAACAAATTCCTAGGCAGGGCATCTCTTTTATATTTGATCATTACTCGGCAGCCAAACAGTTATTCAAAAGAAGTAAAAGGAAGTTAACTTAAGTAAAAGGAGTAAGAGGAAGTAAAACAAAGAGCGATTTAGCTGGCAAAGTGAAGAGCACGAGTGCTGGCAACGCAATCTAAAATTCATATTTCACAGAAGGTCCATTTGAAATGATTGCATAAAATTAGTGGGCGATGCACAAGAGCTTATGCAAATATCGATTGAGTTTTCCCCATTTCCCATTTCCCGCTCCTCCTTCACCGTTCTGGGCACTTCTGGGCGTGATTGGGGCTTAGGGCACGGCGTCCCTAATCGACAGCTACTCCAGCGCAGATTTCAACCTCAGTTTGGCTCACTCAACGCCTCCGCAGAGGAGTGGCCCTCGTCCTGTGCTCCTTGGCTCCTTTTGGTCCTTTGGCCCCCAGTCACACACACACACAATCATAGAGGCAGGCAGTGTAATTGACAGGAAAAAGTAGCTCAATGCAGCTGCCTGTTAGATGGGCGCCCTGTGGAGTCTGCTGGGAATGTCCTTTCATTCGATTCCCATTTATTGACAGCGAATGCCAAAACTTCAGCAGGCTCTCGCGTCAGCGACGTAAACCGATCCGCGCGTACAAATTTTGACATTTTGTGGTGCTGACAGTTAAGCTTTCTTTTGAAATTCAACATTTCAGACTGCGTTGTGGCAATGGAATTTTGCATACCATTTATTGCATTTTTTTTTCTATTTTTATATGTATTTTTAAAGCTATAGATTTCAAAGTTCCGCTCTCATTTGCTGAAACTTAAGTGTCAATCAAAGTTTAACCTAGATTCTATGGCATCAACATTTTAACGTGCTGACAACCAGCAGGGGATCCCAACTAATCAAAGTGTTTTCTCTTGTTTTTCTGAATCCTGTACGCGACACAAATGTCAACATCGCTGCCACTTCCGCTCACCTGGACATTGGACACTGGACATTGGACATTGCACAACTGCCATCGATGCTGCCGCTGAAAAGGCAACGTCCCAGTTATCAACAGGTGTCACCAGTGGCGCGGACTCCTCCGCCGGAGTGCCCAGTGCCGGGACAGGTGAGCCGGGCACCAATCTGGGTCCGGGCTGCCTGACAGGTGGAGCAGGAAGTTCCGGCGCCACGGAGAACGCTTTTGCCGGCGAGGCCAACGGCGACCGCTGGGAATTCCCCAGATACCGATTGAAGTTCTTCAATATTTTGGGCGAGGGAGCCTTCGGACAAGTTTGGCGCTGCGAGGCCACCAACATAAATGGTAAGTTTGGGTGGGATGCAAACTATTCGAGTTATACAAGTTACAAGTTCGGATAAATCTATATCCTTTGGGATAGATTAGGATCATTACTCTTTGCAAAACAAAACAGTAGCAGCCAATCGATTTGGATGAAATATATTAGGATATATTAGGACTACTATACTGTGGAAAGCGTATCTTTGCTCTGATTAAATTCCCATTAGGTGCAGCCCTTAAATTGCACGAGATCCATAATTTCAGCAGAGTAATTTCATCAATTTCGGCGTGATGCCGAATGGAATTTAAAATGGAGCAGATTGTGCATTCAATCAGCGGAGTTGCACAAAGCAACTGGCTCATGCAATTCGCCAGTTGTTGGCCCAAATTCAAGTGCTCAGGTGCTGCAAAATTGTGCATGTAGTGGGAGTAAAAGTGGGAGTGGCAGTGGGAGTAAAAGTGGGAGTGGCAGTGGATGTGGAAGGACGTATGTACTCCACCCACTCGATATACCGCATTCCAGAGCTCCAGAGCTGCACACTGAGCTCTTTTTTATGAGCACGTAGAGTGGACTACAAAACGAGAGGCAAGTGATTTCTGGATTTCTATAAAGGCAGACAAATAGCCTCGCCTGCTATGCGAAAACCAAGTGTAATGGGTAAGCTTTAAATATTGAACAGCTAACGAGTGTAGGGGCATTGTGTGATTTGAAAATTTAAAAAGAACACATCTGACCAGTAATAATTATTACTTTGCAGGCACCGAAGGCATTACAACAGTGGCTGTGAAGACTCTAAAGGAAAGTGCCACCGAAGTGGATCGCAAGGACCTTCTATCCGAACTGGAGGTAAGTTGGCTGTTCGATGGCTAATCGCATAAGGCTGGCCCAATCAGCATTTACAATTTCTTAAGTCAACCGAAAAGGGTATGCAAAACAGCGACAAAATCGTTACAACATCCCAAGTTGGCTCGATTTCCCTGCTGCCTTTTCCTCTGTCACTTTTCATTCAATTGGTCGCTCCTTCGCCTTTCCCGCTCAGCAGAAAAAAAATGGGGGAAAAAGGAGGAAAATATCCTGACAGACTCGCTAACTCGACGACTGAGTACTGAGAAAACTGAGAACTGAAAACTGGGAGGGCTGTCGGGGCAAATCTTGCGAGTTGGTTTTTCTGGTTAGATGAAAAAGTTTTGTAAATTGAAAATTAACGATGCTGAAAAGTTTCGAAAGAATTTCTTTCCTGCTCCCGCTGCTAGCAGCTATTTCCCCTCGAGTTTGGATTTAATGTTTGCCTTTTTAATGAAAACGCAAAGGAGTCCACTCCACTTATGTGTCTCACTCCAGAAACTTTCAACATGTTTCGCTACCTGCTGCCAAGTTCGCAATTGCACCTGTATTTAGCTAAATTCAGGAATATCATTTGGCTAAGTGGTTCTGTGATTCTGATTCTAAGAATATACATGTTTTTTGTCGAGTAGTTACTGTTACAGTTTCTTCCCTTTGGTCATTGTCAAAAAGTCCACCATTCAAGAGTTTTCTAATTTTAAGTTTGCCAATGCTTCTCGCCACTTTACTTTGCCTGTCATTTGTTTATTGTAAATTCTATTTGGTAATAAGCTTTGTAGGAAACTGTTATTTACTCAATTTAATTTAAAGCCCAACTGGGCAAATGCATTTGTTGCCCGGTCACGATGTGGGTTAAATGCCAATTCGAATATGGTCTGCCCCATTGCAAATTCATGGTCGCCAAAAATACTGCGACAAAATCATTAATTTATGCCCTTGTAAGTAGCCCGGTGTCAGACTTGCATATTTAATGAGCTGGATCCTTGTGGGCTTACATATGCGAATACTCCGAAAAGTCCTCACAATCCAGTTCGCTGGATATACATACATATATATATCAGAATTTTAAGGCTTAAACGCCTTAAATCCAAATGCGCTGAGCTGCACAATTGGCCGCAATCAGTGGGCTAAAATATTTTCATTTCGTGGCGAATCAATAAATTTGACTGTAGTGGTCGAAGGTCCTTTGTTGCGGGCGCATTTATGCTCCTTTAATGGCATCAACGCTCTCAGCCATTTGCATACGCGTGCAAATCAGAGTGTGAGGCAATCACAGAAGTGTTGTCATCGCAATTATTCACTACTATCCCATGTACATATATATATGAAATTCAACAATAGTAAGACATTTTCCGTATCGATTAGCATTTACATACTACATACTACATATAGTACTTGGGTGCATTATGATTACCTCTGGTCTCGCCGCGTTGGAAAAGTCGATGGCTAGCTAATGAGTTCAGCATTTGGGGGCACTGAGGAGCATTAATTCAACGCACACACAACAACACACACGCACCACACTCATTTTGGGGGGCAAAACTATTTCGACAGCAGTTGCGGGCTGTAAACACGCAGGATACTAGGGAACTGCCGCAGCCTTGCAAAAATACGACTAGAAAAAAAGCACGTCCTTTACCGGATACCAAACACAAGCCGAACTGTGCGCTCCGGCGCCTTGAAACAAACTGATTCCTGTTGCTGTTCCTGCCCGCAACACAATAATGAGCAAATAGAAACAAAAAGCAGCACAGCATCCTCTCGCCTGGAGGAGACCTCCACCCCACATCACAGATGCGAATCTACTCTCTGCATTCGAGTGTGAGCATCTCGCAGGACCTCCAAACTCTCGACCTGCGCAGTGCAACTTTCGGACTTCGAGACCTTTTGTGGCCTGGCCTTGCCCTCCTGCAATCTGACTCTGTGACTCTGACTCCGTGACTCTGACTCTGACTCTGAATCTGACTCTGAATCTGACTCTGAATCTGAACTCTGGATCTGGACAGGAATGCGCTGCTATAGAGCCACTCTAGGGTTGCCGTCGTGTGGGTCGCGTCCTTCATCATTAAAGTCGCATTTGGTTCTCGTTTTCATTCTCGTTTTGGTTTTGGTTTTGGTCCTGCAGCAACGGCGCTCTGCGGCGGCAGTATATCATGTTCTGCGGATTACCCCAGAAACGAGAATAATTGCACTTTAATTTTAGAACAATGAAAAATTATGAATGGCCCTCGGCTAGGCAGCAGACTCATTCCTCATTCCTCATTCCTCAAGTTGCCGCCGCCATTGTGAAGGCGTTAGAGACCTGGAAAATTACCGGGCTTTATTGTTTTTTTTCCTTAGTTGTTCAAAGTTTGAATTTGAAATGGGAAAGCAGAGGGTTGGCGATATTAACTGAAATGAATGGCGGCTACTTGGCGTAATCGGATAGGCCAATAAATCAACAGCAAAGTGGCCTAATAAAACACTTATTAATAGGACTTCGCCTCGTTAATCAAACACAGCAGCTTGATTGCGATATTTATAAGGCAATTTGTTGTTAATTACTACTGTACTATAGGTAATGAAGTCGCTGGAGCCACACATCAATGTTGTGCACTTGCTGGGCTGCTGCACGGACAAGGATCCCACATTCGTGATTCTGGAGTACGTGAATCGGGGAAAACTACAAACCTATCTACGCAGCTCACGCGCCGAAAGGTAGGCAACACTTTTTGAACTATTGTAAACAGATTATAAAGAATTCTTTCTTCCTTCATAGGCACTATGGAAATACTCATGGAAAGTCAAATGTACTAACGTCCTGCGACCTAACATCCTTTATGTACCAAGTAGCCAAGGGAATGGAATACCTAACATCTCGTGGGGTAAGTTCAGTAGGAAAATATCTAATATAAATTAGTAGATATGTGTGAACATTTAAACTTGTTCATACAGATTATCCATCGCGACTTGGCTGCCCGGAATATTCTCATCACCGATGATCACACGTGCAAAGTGGCGGACTTTGGCTTCGCCAGAGATGTAATCACCTCGAAGATTTATGAAAGGAAAAGCGAGGGCAAGCTGCCCATCAGGTAATGAATATTTCAATAAATCACTGTAAACAGAGGTGTGCAAGGAAAGCCTTGATTTTGCAGATGGATGGCTACAGAGTCACTATACGACAATATATTCTCCGTAAAGTCGGATATCTGGAGCTTCGGCATACTGATGTGGGAAATTGTGACCCTGGGATCGACGCCCTATCCTGGCATATCCGCAGCAGATGTGATGCGAAAGGTTAGCATAGCTATGAAGTATATCAAATATATTCATATATATATTAATTATTTTTGTAGGTAAGGGATGGGTATCGCTTGGAGAAGCCGGAGCACTGTCGTCGCGAGCTGTACAACATCATGTACTACTGCTGGTCCCACGATCCCCAGGAGCGTCCTTTGTTTGCGGAAATAATCCAGATGCTGGACAAGCTGCTGCACACGGAGATGGATTACATCGAACTCGAGCGCTTCCCCGATCACAACTACTACAACATCGTTAGTCTAAGTGGTGAAAAGTTGTAGGTCTACTCAATTCACTGAACCCGAACCCCAAGAGCTTTATTACCTCCAAATGACTTTGAGATCCCCTTTGGGATCTAATTGCAGTCCTGGCTCAGTAAGTTGATACTCTTACTTGCGAGAAAGGGGTTTACACTGCCATTACGAGTCGCACTGCAAGTGAATGTGAGTGCAACTGTATCTTTTGGATATCTGACAAGTCTGAGTGCCAAAGTGTGAGCTTCGGATGTGAGATGTACTTGTACCATACGAAAGGGTTGAATTCAAAGGCAGTTGTAATTCCTCTTAAATTCCAAGTTGATTGCACATGCATGAGTGTGTGCGTTCGCGTTTTATTTATTTGACTTGTATTATGTACTTAATTTATCGACCGTGTATAGAGTTATATGTGTAATTTATATTATTGTTAAACCGAAAGTGAACTATAAATATATACCTAAAACAGATATTCCCTCAGCACTCTTAGAATCTCTTCCATATCCTTAAGCATACTTTCTCCCATATCTTTAAACATACTTCCTTCCATATCCTTAAACATACATGTAGCCTAAGCCGAATTCGTTGACGTTATTTAGAGACTTATTGGCGTGGCAAACTTGGCAGCTCCTGCGAACTGAGTACGTGCATAAATGAAGCTGATACCCAAAAGAACGAAAGACTGACTACGTGACGTGCATCCTGAAATTTAGCATACTCGCATTGAACGTATCGATTTCTGCTCACTGCGGTAGAGAAGCACCTTCTATATGGCAGCTATATAATGGCTTTAAAATCTCTCTGTTTCAAAACTGCAGCTATTAGTCAACGGAAAGTGCAACAGGTTGGCTTGCATCAAAAACACATCAAAGGGACTATTTGCAGCCCCTTAAAGTGCCTTGCAAAATACGCGAACTGGGGGAGTGCAAGGAAAGTATTTCATTTGAGTGCGATTTTATTTTTATTACCGAGCGGCAACAGCAACAGACTAATTGTGGCTTAAACCGAGCACGGCTTTTATATGCTCCCAGAATATGTTCCAAGTGGCGCAATACGGCGCATGGTCCGCTCTTCTGGAGCACGTGTTTCAGTTGCTGGATGGATGGGAAGTAGGAGCCAACTATTGTGGCACCATATGTCCGCCTATTGTGGGGATATTTGTTGTCTGGCTGCCAGAGAGAAGCATCAATTGGAGGAGCGAGCGGATCGCACTAGTCAGCTGTTTTATATAATCGAATGAATAATATAATGCACAATTTATGTTCAAATGCATCACTATACAGATGCGTTTGTTAATAAAATAAAATCAACTAGCTGTAAGCCACTGTTTTGTCATTAGCAAGTTTGCCAAATGATTTCAAATATTTAAGATGAGCATATTTACCAGTTTCGTTGCACAAAGCTCTTTGTGCTGAGAGGACATGCGCAGGATTGTTTGTACCAAAAGCTCGAAGGACTCCGAATTCCTAGACATCTAAGACACCAACTAGGGAACTCCCAATTCCTTAAAATATAAGACACCAACTAGGAAACTCCAAATTCCTTGATATATAAAGACACCAACTAGGAAACTCCAAATTCCTTAACATATAAGAAACCAACTAGGAAACTCCAAATTTGCAACAATTATAAACCATTTACGTTTCACTTCAAATCTCAACTTTTAAGTAAATTTATTTCACTGTAACTTTATTTATAATTTCATTTTCAAAAAAAATACGAAAGTTATATTACATGCTATGCTAATAAATACAACACTAATCGTTTGAATTAAAGCGCGTTTGTGGCATTACAAACTACTCTAGCCTAAAGAAAAGTCCAATGCCAGCATATGAACCTCTATTGCACAGCCCACCATCAACGTGGATACCCCTAGACGGACTTAGATGTAATCATCACTGTCTGGGCCGTGCAACTTGGTTTCCTCCTCCTCCCGCTCCCACTCGTTCATCTTGGCCTGCATAATGAGGTCCTGGAACGAGCCATACTCGGTGTTCTGTCGCGTCTTGGCCGTTAGGCCCACATCGCCCTCGTCGTCGTAGAAGTTATCGGAGTCGTAATCAGTGTCCCGGGCCATGTCCTGGTCGGGATAATCGTGCTCCTCGGCATTGCGGGGAATGCCGTGCTTCAGATAGAACGAGTTCAGCAGACTCTCGATCTTCCACGACGGCATATCGGAGACCATCTTCACGGCTATCTTGCGACGCGGCCTTTTCAGTGTCTTGTGCGGCCTGTCGGCCAGTTCAAAGTTCAGCGAGGTCTTCAGCAGGCGCTTGGATGCCGTCAGCTTCTTGAGGATGGATCTGTAGAGGCCCATGAACTGATCCGGTTGCTGCTTGGCCTTGGGCAGTGCCTTTGGATTCTCCAGAATGAAGCGATTCAGCAGCTCCTTGGTGCCCTGCTGATCCTTTTGCGATTTGAGCAGTTCAACTGGAGTGGCAAAAAGTGTTCAAGTTAGTGAAGAGTTCGAGAGCAGCTTGAATGAAGTAAACAACCAACCTTTTTCTTGGCTTAGTCCGAGTGTGTTCTTGAACACGCCCCAATCGTCCTTGGGTCCTTGGCTCTTGGCAGGAGTCTTCTCCACGCCCTTGATGTAGAGTGCCAGGCAGCTTTGCTGGATGGCCAGCAAAATGAGTATGATTATAGCTTTTCCCAACTGCATCTTTGCGTTCGATGTGCTGCGTTCGGTGGCTGAGGCGAATGTGATGTCCTCTGCACCGTGAAGCTACGCTTATATACCACGATCCTTTCGGACTGATCCGCATCCGCGTTAATTGACATAACCGCACATCAGCGTTGCGTGGCTGCGATAATCAGACAAAGGCTGCAAAGGCGCTTGACACTCGAGACATCCGGGGCGCCTGTGCAAGGACCAAGGACCAAGGAGTCAGCCCAGAACGACATGTGCTTGATTGAACCAACGCCGCGCAGCGTTGCCCTTTGTTTTTCTAGGGAACACTTAGCGCGAGCCGCGGCAATTAAACGGCAAACTGAGCGCACACAAAAATTAGTGCTTACGCATCTTGCCTCAGACGGCGGCCAGGTAGCCAGTGTCCTTTGAGTCCTTGCCACAGGACGAGGCAGAGCGAGGCGACACCCAACGACAGGCGACTAGAGCGGCCAATGTGGGAATCAAAGTGCGTAATTGAGTCGCTTAAAAGCGCCAAATGGTTTCATGAATGTAGCGGCACTCATCGGGCTCACCAGGTAGACGCTCGCCTTTCAAATGCGAAAGGAAGTACAAATAAATCCTAGCGCCAGCCATAAACGGATCAACTGCGCCGATCTCAATCCGCTGGTCTCCGCACTCCGCTTCTCCGTCGACAAGCTCTGCGTTCGTTCGCTAATTATTCCTGAATGCGCGTTTTATTGACGCAATATAAATAATGCAAATGCAATTTGCGGTGCATGCAGACAAGGAGCTGGCTCCTAAAAAATGTCCCATCTAAGCCACTGCCACTGTCGCATCCATTGCCACTGCCACTGCAGCTGCGGAAGACGGGTAATTATGTAATATGCAAAGTGACAATAAATAAAGTTGGTCCAAATATAATATATAATATATAGGTAGCCAGCCAGGCGGGAGTTGCAATTGAACAATCTAAAGTGATTAGGTGAGACATGGAATTATCTTGCTAGCCTCTCGTTTTTATTAAAAGGAAATACACATCCCAAAGTGATCAATTTTTATATTTAATACGTAATTTTCACAATACAAATTTTGTCTTATCTGTAGTTCATAAAAATAAGCAAATACATATTTATATAAATATTTGTCCGTTTTTTCCTGCATATATTACAAATAACAATTTTAATACTGTTCACCATAAAATCATATAATATTAAATAAATTATTATAATATATTAAATTATTATATATTATTATAATTTATATATTATTACAATTTCTCAATTCCTTATCGCATTTTTCATGTAGCTCATGCTTTTTGAATTTATCTAAACCTTACAAATCAGAGGCTGCAAAATACATGGTTACTCACTATCATAATTATATTATTGGCATTTTTACAATAAATCTTTTCAGAGCTTGAAGTTTACTACGACTTTTTCGGCTATCGTTGATTTTTTTAATACATTTTAAACCTTTATATCAATTTTAAAAATGTTCGTTACAAAAATTAGTTGTGTAAAATGATTAACGTACATACATTTTACATATAGAAACATAACCGACGGAAAAGCAGTAAAACTGAAATGCAAAGCAGGGTAAGCAGTTAAATACAGCGCTAAAGCAGCACACAAGCAGCTAGAAAGCAGTACATTTGTAAGTTAGCTAAGATGCAAGCCGGGAATAGAAAGTAAAAAGTTATTTCAAAAAGCAAAGACTCGAACCGGAACAAGGAAATAAACGAAACGTTCTTATAAGAAGTTATTTCAATAGAAATCCACTAAAATCAAATTGGATTAAGGAATTACGAAATTTCTATTACCAAATTAGATATAAATATTCTTAGCTACAATGAGCAGTCTAGTACAAGTCTAGTACACATATTCCCATTCCTGTCACATCTGGCCGCCTGAAAATATATTTTTTTCTACAAACACCGTAGTTATAGAAACGAAGTTTCCTGTTTATTATTCTAAAAAGCCGGCAAACGTAACCACGCCAAAACGCCAAAATGCCGAAAGTAATATTCCAGAAGTACAAGAAGGTGGTGAGCAACATCGACCCGACTCGCTACAGTGCCAAATTCAAGGAGATCGACGACCAGCGGCGCTCGCAATCGGAATCGGATTTCGTGGATGAAATGGAGGGCGAGTACGAGCCGGAAATGGAGGAAATGCATACCAGTGAATTCAGTTTATCCGAAGGCGAACCCTCGCTGAATATCGGCAAGATCGATTTATCCTTTCCCGAAACAGCCGAGGAGTTCGAGAACAGTCCGCAGTGCTATCCACCCAGCTACTACACCCTCTCGCCCAAGGAGCGGCTGCTCCTGCTGTATGCCGAGAACTTCCGCAAGCAATTGGTGCTCAGCTATCCAAAGAGACGAGCCATGGTCCTGGCTCTGCCCAACGAATGCAAAGTACAGGTAAAGTTGAAGTGCCCACCATCTGCGACCTTTCGTTGGAAGGCGTTGTGATAAAATGGTAAATGGATAAATTGATAAATTGCCCCTCTTAACCAACTGACAGAAATTCGTTTGCACCAGCATCAGGCCAACGGCGTTTATTTACACGCAACTCATATCGAGTGTTGAGGAAATTGCCAAGTTTGTCGCCGATTTCATTCAGTATGAGCCACTGGAGGACCCCATCAATTTGGTGAGTTTATTATGCCCATCGTATGCATCCTTCTTGGCTGGAAATAGATTACAAAGTTTATGGCTTCTAAACAGGCCAATCACAGCTTTTAAAACCATATATTAAATACTAGCTATGAATAAAAAAGAACAGCAGTTTTAAGAGTTTCATAAAAATTATCTAATTACTTTTTATTGAACATGTATTTAAAATTACATTTAAATTTGTAAATGTTTTTATTTAAATATCGCATTAATTTCGAATTAAGAAAATTCTTTTTGAGCACATTTCCATAGTTTTATAATATACGAAATTTAAAAACGTTTGATATCAAATGCATGCCATCATTCGCGACTCTTTCCAACACACCTTGCAGTTCGAAATGTTTGTTTCGTAACAAAAAACTAAAGACTATAACATTTTTCCTATAATGCGAATGCATTGCGATGAACAAAACAAACGTAACTAATGTTTTTTCCATTTTCAAATGTTCAAATCAAATGCATAATAGCTACAAATAGAGTTTCTCAATATATATACACGTTAACCGTACGATTAATTAAGACAATGCAATGGAGTGGATTTGTATTGAATTGAATGGAAGTGAGTTGAATTGAATTGAATGGTGTTGAATTGAATGAAATTTAGTTGAATGGAATTGAGACTGAAAGTATGCTCGATAGGTTTCACAGCTAGGAGATAAATTCAGTGGAGTCCTGCGCGGAGGAGGAGGCGTGCAGCCATGTGGTCTGTGGTCTAACTGCTGGAGCTCAGTTCGTCGTACTGCTGGTACTCGCCCGTGATCTGGCAGTCGTCGGGGTCATCGTCGAGGTCACAATGTACAAATTCGTAGGGGGGGAAGAAGAGGGAGCTGAGTAGGGTGGCCGACGATCGGTAGACGGCCGGCGCATACACGTGGCACCTCGTCGATGCCTCGCCGGAATCCGCAACTGCATCCACATCTGCATCCGCTTCTGCATCTCCATCTGCATCTGCAGCAAGGACACCAGGTCCTGGTTCTGCGCCGCTTGGGCTATCCTCTAACTCTGTATCCGTGGCTGGCTCCGTGGGCGCCAACTTTGGCTTTTCCTATTTGCGACGGCGACTCTTGCCCCGCCCACTGCCCTCCTCCTCGGCGACGTGCTCCTCGCTGTCCTCCGGCAGACAGCGCGCACCTGGCTTCTCGATCTTCTCCAGCGGCGTCTCGTTGCCCGACTTGATGGCGGCTATGAGGAAGCGCAGTTGCATCAGCTGCACGGCCGTCACGCGGGGATTGCTGCAGTTCTCCAGCCACTGCAGGAACTTCTCGCCATGCCGGATGGCCTCGATGTCCTCGTCCGCCGTGCAGTCAAGATACTTGGCCTTCTCCTCCTCGTCCGTTTTGTTGGAGTTATTATTGTTATTATTGTTATTGCTGGCACTCACATCGTTGTTGTTCGTGTGCGGATTGCTGGTGTCCTGGAAGCTGCCCTCCGATTCGGAGCCAGTGGCCTCCATGCCGCCCATCTTGAACAGCATATTGTCTAGGATCTTTTTGCATTCGCTTGTGGGATTCGTGGCCTCCGGCGTTTTGGTCTTCTTCGCCTTTGGCACGGGACTCCGGCTGCCCGATGAATGGGCAATGGGACTTTGCGATGGGGTCATCACCTTGCCGGCGGCCGAGAGATCCTCCGGTTTGCCGGACGCCTCCGTCTCCACTTCGCCGTCGAGATCGGGCTCGGTGGCCTCGTCCGCCTCGGGATTCTGCTCGTTGGAGGACAGACTTCGCACCGACGGCGTCTCAGTCTCTTTCGTGAGATGGGAGTACAGGATGTTCGAGGGATCTCCCAAGGATCCGCCCTCCGCAGTCGTGGTGGCCACCTGCTGCTGCAGCTGATTGGCTTGCAGGGCGGCCAAGGTGGCGGCATTGGGATTCAGGGTGTGCAGACTGGCGCCGAACGCCTTGCACCAGTTGTACCACGCCGCGTTCTTCTCGTCCAGACTGCCCGACGGCGTGGACGAGGGTGTCAGTGGTGCCGAAGGAATCGGCGGCGTCTGCGCCAGCTGGCTCATGTGCTGTGGCGTGGATGATCTGATGGGTGGACTGGTCACGCCCATGGGTATGGTGGGCGGATAGAGGGGATTCAGGCCCAACATGGTCTGCTGCGACTTCAGCCAGTAAAGCAAGGGATCTTCGGCCAGATTGGAGAGCGTCATGGGCCCGCCCATTTGCGATGGCGCAAGCGAAGGACTCGGACTCTTGATGGTGTCGCCAGCCTTGCCCTCGTTCTTGATGCTCAGATTGAGGCTGCCCTGCCCCTCCGCTGGCTTCTGTTTGGCCCAGTTCTTCACCGACAATCCCTGTGCCGAGCGATCGCCACTATCGCTCCTGGGACTCTGCACCTGCAGCGGCGTCTGGGCGCTGGGCTTGGGTGTCCTCAGGTTACCAGCGCCGGCGGGAAAGCTGCTCAGACCGGACATGGCAGCCAGGCCGGGATTCAGCTGGGCCAGCAAGTTGAGGTTTGTGGTCAGCTCGTTGAAACTGATCGCCAGCGGGGACTGTGAGATGCCCGTGAGACCCGATAGGTGCGTCAAGCTCGAGAGCGGACTGATGGCGTTCAGGGAGGGATCGGCGGCTGGTCGATTGATATCGGCACCAAACACCTTGGCCTTGACCCCGCCATTGAACGCCGCATAGTCCACGGGCAGCCCATTGTAGCCCAGCTCGGCCAGATTCTTGTTTGTACTGTAGTCCAGGCCATTCAGCGGCGATCGCTTGAAGGCCAGCTCATCGAACTTCAGTTTGTTGGAGAAGTTCAGGGGCAGGGCGCCATCCAAACGCTGGCGTTTCTCCGGCGGACCCAACAGACCACCACCACCTCCGCCACCAGCTCCACCGCCACCAACGCCATCCATCTTGTCGCCCAGGGCGTCGGCGCAGAGGTTATCCGTGGCGGACTGGCGGGACATGAAGCGCAGCTTGTCCTCGTTCTTGCACCAGCCGCGCAGCGTGGACTCGGGCACGCCGATGTCCCTGGCCACCGATGCCTTGGACTCGCCATCGTGTATGCGCTGGATGGCATGGATCTTGTCGCGGGGCGTCAGGCTCCGCAGCGGACGCTTGCCCTTGGTGCCCATGCGGATGTTCATGTGGGGGTAGCTGGAAATATCCAACTTGAGGCCGTTGTCGAACAGCTTGGCGTCTGCAAGAGAGAGAGAGAAGAACAAGCGTTTCTTAATTAATTACCGTGACACACTTGGCATATCGCATATTGCATATCGCATAACGCAGCGATGCGTTCCCATTCGCCAGCGGAGTAGCACATAGCGATATATATGTACTCGCCCGAATGGCGAATGCCGTGTGCGCGCGTCCATGTACTTTCGAAAGTGAGGGGATTGGGGCTTAAAAACGGACAAGGGTGTTAGGGGGGAGGGGGTGCCAGGTTGTACCAGGCTGTGCCAGGATGTGCCAGCAGGATGTTCAGGGGGTGGCGGTGGCTGGTGTTTCGCATGTTCGCACGCTGCTCCAATAAAATCGCCGCGCGCTTTAAAATTTTACAGACAAGTCGCGGTGTAAATAAACCGCACAACCGGGCGTATGCGCTATATTGCGTATACGTGTAGGTGGTAGCATCGTATCTACGTGTATATACGTACATAGTTACACACTACAGACACACACTACAGGATGACAAAATCTCTCTCTCTATGCTCTTGCAGGCAAATGAGCTGCGTCACGCCCCTTGCCTCTTTTTCGCTCGGCGCACGAAGGATGCCAAATTTGCAAAAAGGACTCGAAAGTCCTATGCCTGTGTGTGTGTGTGTGTTCGTTCGTTAGTTTGTGTGTGTGTACACGGGGAGACAATGGAATATGCTAATTGGTGCGTTGCCTTCGCGCCGCGACGCGCCTGCTCCAAAATGCAGCGCGCAACGCGAGCTACGAATAAGCAACAAGAACAAGCCATTCGTCGGCCGAACTTCGAGCCGAGTCCGCAAATTTATAACTTGTTTACCTGTCTCGTGCCACTTGGCGCTGCAGCGCAGAACATCCCCCAACTTGCGATGAGATACTATGCCCTGCTGTGGAGATGGATGTAGAGGTGGATCCATGCCAATGCCAAGCACGCCTGTTGCGCCTTCCTGTCCATCCTAGCTCTTCTGCCTCGCTGCTTTCCTTCTTCTAGATCTGAAATGTTGCCAAAGGCAACGGCAGGTGCAGCAGCAAAAGCAGCAGAAACAACAACAGCAGCAGCAGTGGCAGCAGGAGCAGTGGCAGTGGCAGCGTCTTTTGGGCCAGCTCTCAAGTCTTTTTCGGCCTGGCCAAAAGTCGAAGTTGAAGGCAGAAAACAGAAACCTGAGCGAGCAACAATATGCTCCGCCTCCATCTCTCCAGAAAGTGAGGCATGCAAAAGAGCTCGCCCCATGGTGCAATTTTAAAATGAAAAACACGTTTTGCGCATGACTGACACATGATTTCTTTCCCTGCATATACATACATATATACGTACGTATATCTCTATATATACATATCTATATATATATATATTTGTATGGCATTCAAATATACTGGCCAAGTCCCAGTTGTGTGTGTGTGTGTGTGTGCCTTCGCAGAGCGAACTTCTCGAGGAAGAGAAACTTTCGAGAACTAAGAGAGCGCTGATGAGCAAACTGAAGGAGTCTTTCGTTTGGCTTTGGCCATCCATCGCAATGCTGTTTACAAATCTTGGCTGGCTTTCGACTTGCCACTTGAAATGGAGTTTACACGTTGCCAGCTATTAATTTGTGGCTCCTGAATCACTGGACTTATCTCCTTCACTTGCTTCTTTTGGCCAACTCGAGCTTATGTCTTGCAATGAGCAGTTGGTAGGAACCAGGAGGTGTGAGGTACATCGTTATGCCAAAGGTTTAATCTGAAGCTAGGATTTGCTGCTCTATTATGTGATTTATATAAAAAGTACACTTTGTAATTGGAGTATTGGAATTAAAGCTTAGACTAAAGCATAATCAAGCTTACAAAGAAGATAATCTAACTTGGTTATGAACACATAAATGATGATTTGCGTTGGTAATCACTGCTAATAGGTATGCGTTTGTCACCTGGCCAAGTCTGCGGTTTAATGCATACCCATCTAGTTGCTGCCTCCATTTCCCTGCCCACTTGACACCCAATCCACAAACTTGGACACTCTGGACTGCTCATAACCAATAGAGCAGCAAATAACTGGGTCGACGGTGGCCAGCTAAACACCAAACACAAAACACCTAATACCAAACAGTAAACACCAAACACCATACAACTAACACCAAACACCAAACACCATACAACTAACACCTTACACCATACACCTAACTCCATTCAACTAACACCACCCACAGATCCCGGAGCGGCGGAGATGCAGAGAAGCAGCGACCTGCCAACAACCTGCACCCAAACACATATCGAATAAAACTTTTACAGCTGTATAAAAATTACAAGGTCTTTGGCCATTCAGCAGCGGAGTCGAATGGGAAATGTGAATGGGAATGGGAGAGGGATTGGGATTGGGGATGGGTGGGGTTGAGATGGGGTGGAGATGGGGTGGTGTGGTGTGGAAGGAAAAGAATTTTTACTTTCGCTTTCTGCAGTGGGTCCGTCCTTGTCCTAGCCGGCTCGCCATTAAACTTTTCACGAACCGAACTGGGACAGTGGGAAGTGTGTAAAAAATCTAGTAACAACAGAAAAAGATGAAAGAAATAAATATAAAAGAATTACACCAAGTTTGTCAGTGTGTGTGTGTGTTAGTAAGTGTGGAGGGGGCTAGTCTGTGTCTGGTGTTGCTGCTGTGCACACATGCACACTCATACTCACACACCCATACACTTACACACAAACACACACACCTAGCCGGGACAGGACATATGTATGCCGGAATGGCCATACCCGTCAGTATGTCTGTAATGGCCAACCGTCTGGCCATTTCATCCTACACGTGTGTGTTTCTGTGTGTGAGTGTGTGTATGTGTGTGTGGGCTAAGAGCTTCTGATTTTCCTATATACAATTATAATTTTATTGTATTTACTATTTTTTCGTTTCTTTGGCTTCGTATTGAACTCACTCGCAGACACAGAGGGGCAATGCATGTGGCAAGGACACCAAGGAGGGTCAAATGGTATGGATGTGGGGTGTGTGGTGTGTGTAGAGGGGCAAAAGGCAGGAGTCTGGCGAATGGAGGTCAACGACTGAAACTAGTACTAATATGTGCAAGTGTTTGATAGCTCCATTCGTTTGTGCTAATGCAGAAAGAAATAAAACACAAAAAAGAGGCAACACATAAAAATAAGAATTCCGTAGATAAAAGAAAAAGTTGCTTTGCTCCAAACCCAATCGCTTGTTAGTGTGTGTGTGTCTCTGGGTATTAGTGTGTGTTTGTGTGTGTGACTGTCTGGGATGCTTTCCTCACCGCAGTTATGTGTGTGCAAATAAACCATGTGTCTGCTGTAATGTTGGACCTGTTGGCACCAATGATCTATGTGGCTTTAAGCACTATTGCACCTTTTATTGTGTGTTTTGGTTTATGATTAGCCCGATTAATGTTGTGCCGGGCTTTCGCAGTGGAACGAGATGATTTGTTGGGGGAATCGCCTTGAACTCTATGAAGATTTCTAGGGATAATTTATGGACAGTACCATTTTAATTAACTAATCCTGCATAAGCATTTAGTTATATAAATAATTATTTAAGTCTAATGAAATATAAAACTATGAATTAAAGCCGTGGTATTAAAATGGCTTTCTTAGATCTTTTCATTAGATTCCTAAATTTGAAGTACCGGTCGCACTTACTTCCCTTTTTATGATGTAATGAACTTGTTTTGCGGTAATGAAGTACTAACTCTCCGTACAATTGTACTAGAAAATATAATTATAATACAATAATATTACAACAATACCAAATAATATTATTTTTAAATTCTTATCTTAAAAGATATCGAATAATAAGAGACATTTTCGTGGTATAAAATAGTGAAACAGATTCTGACCATCCGGAACTTTTTCAAAATCATAATTTTAGGGGTTATCTTAACAAAACGGATTATAAGAAAGTCTGCGATAAAAAAATGTCTTTTTAACATACGCGCCTCGTAATCGTATAAAATCGCAATTAATAAATTGCAACCAAAAAGTATTGCATACATTAAGGGGCCCCTAAAACCGGTTTCCTGTGTAAGTTAATATTGCATTTCAATAGATAAAATGTAAACATTTTACTGGTAAAAGTCTATAGAGTATAACTATAGTTATACTAGCATTTATTTTACAAACTATAACTATAACTATAGGTATACTAGTATTTATTTTACTAATCATAGATTCATAGATTGACAATCATAGATTGGAAGATAAGCTCGAAGTTAAAAAATCAAACTGTTTATAAAGAATAATAAAATCTTGACCTAGCCAATATAAGTATATATAGTATGTTTAAAAACACAAGTATTCAATAGCAAACTAAATGGTTACTAATAATAATATTGAAGATGTTCTTGGAATTCTCGAGATCTTTCACTTCTAAATATTATCAAGCAAAATACTTAAACGGCGGATTTACTGTAAACATAAAGGAACTTTCATGTATATCTCCTTATTTGAATTTTGCATAAAATATACATATATGTATATACATATGTTGACAACAATTTCCGTTGTTGCAAAATGTTGTCACTTTATCGCTTTTTGAAAGACCTATTAAGATTTGTATTTATAATGCCATATAAAAATGCCTAGGATAATAGCTATGCAAATACACAAAGTAATACTTGTATTGTTTTCAAAATATTAATGTTTAAAAATATTACGTTCTTGCAGTTTTGAAATTAAAAATATTTACAATAGTTCGTCAAACTAAAGTTGGTTTCCGATTTCTATAAATAATTTAATAAACATGTTGCAAATATGTCTGCTGTTACCAATAACTAAAATCATTCTTCAAGTTGTGTGTTTAGATCACTCGGTTAACTATTATTAATTAATTCATAACTGACAATGACACTTTGCTAATTGCTCAATACACCGATTTATGCAAATACTGACCTTTTAGTTAACTTCCGGGGGCGAAATGTGATCGGTGCCTTCTTCCAGCGAAGGCGGGATAAATTCGGTGATAGCGCAGCTATTTATATTTGCTTTGTTTATTATTATCTCGACCGGCGATGTTTACGGTTCACGTTACATATAGTTCACATGGATTGCAGTTGCAGTTTTTAGTTGGAGTTTTTAGTTTTCAGTATGCAGTGAATGTTTTTGTTCATTTGCAAGGATAACATAACATCACTCGGACAATCACAATCGAACACTGTGCTCGCGATGCGGCGTGATGTTTACCGCTGCTGTGGCGTGCGAAATTCAGCGGCAGGACATGCGGTGCGGTGCGATGCGATGCGATGCGAAGCGACCTCTCTCTCGCGCTCGTCGAAGGATATTGTGATATTGTGACGCTGCGTCGCTGTGACGTGGATGTGCGAACCTGAGCGGCTAGCGTGCGGCGACAAACTACCGCGACGGACTTGAGTGAATTTTGATTTTAGCGCGGCGAATTTCCGCACGGCGACGACGGCGGCGACGTCACGGGAAATTTAAAGTCGCACGTCCACGAAATGCGGCGTTTCGTTCTCACTCACACACATATGTGCCCTGCAGTGGTGGTTGTGTGCTGGTCAGTCTGTCCGTCTTGGTATTAGTAGTTTTGTAGTTGCCGTTGTCGTTTTTGTTTCTTTTACGTGTGCGTGAGTACACGCTCTCGCTCTCTTTCGTGCGCTCTCTTTCGCTCTCACTGCTTGCGAATTTCGCGGCCTTTTTCGGTGACAGCCAAATGTACAATGATTAATAACGGTCAAGACGGCGGCGAAGAAGTCCTCTCGCTTTGGCTGCCCCGTTCGCAATATTCGCATTTTGGCATTTTCGCATTTCGGCCGGCCCAACCACAGGCCAGTGTCCACTCACACACACACACCTACACACATATCTGGCACACATACCAACACCAGCACACCCCCACACAAACACACGCGTGGACACACAGCTGTGTGCAACGAAGACGACGCAATACTCGTGCTAGGCTTTTTGAGATTGAGAGACGCACATCCTTTTCGGCCTCCTTTCTTGCGCCCACGTGTGTGTGTGACACAGAGAGAAAAAACGTATTCTAGAGGTATTAGCAAGAACAATATTATAATTTGCGAAAAATGGGAAATTCAGTATAATAATTTGGCAATGGTTTTATCCTTATATATATATAATATATAATTTAATACAAAAAACTTCGTTTCTGCTTAAAGTGTTTACTATTCTTCTTAATTATATTAAACTGACTTATTCAGTATTAGTTTTAGTTAACATTTCAAAACTGCATTTCTTTCAGTGTAAGACTGTGTGTAACCTCAGGAGGCATTTGCTTGCGTTTAGCTAAGCCATTTTCTGCTTCCTTAAACGCTCCGCAACAACTATCAAACGAGCAAAAGGATCTGCGAGAAGAACGTGAAAAACCTAGCCGAAATCCGTGTCTAATTTTCGCAGTAGGGGGTGCGATTTCCATCGTCACTGATAATTCTGTTAGTTTTCGTTTTCCCGCTGTCATGTGCTGCAGTTGTTGCTGTTTTTGCTGTTGTTGCTGTTGTGATTGTGCGGCCAGTTTTCCTCGCTTTGTTTTGATACATGCCTTCATCGCAGATTACGTGGGCTCGCCTCTCTTTCGCGCCTCCGTTTTGCAAAGAGCCGTGTTCTGAGAGTCCTTAAGAGAGAGAGAGAGAGAGAGCGAGAGGGAGAGAGCCAGTGAGAGAGCAGCTTTTCGTGCTCGTCTTCGGCTTTTTGCCGCCCGAACCGAACGAAGTTTTTTGGGGGCAGAGGGGGTGGTGACCCCACGGGGAAACCCCCCTCTTGGAAAACCCCCGTTCTTGAGAACAAGGCGAATCCACAGAGCGGCTTTCTTGGCTCTTTTCGTCGCTCTTTTCGCTGAAGCGTGACCGGCGATCGCCGAAGGAACCGGAATTCTCCAACGGACACTCGATCGCCACTGCGGACACCAAAGATAGGGGTATTGTGGTGGTTTCTCCATCGACTTTTGCTGGCAAATTGCTGCGGTTTCGAAATGTCAGTTGGCGAAATAATTGAACTCAAATTATGGGACAAGAAACTATTTATCTGCGAATATCATGTGATAGCGAACTGTTGTAAATGTTCCTGCATTTAGCCAACAAAGTTGATATAATATTTTAAATAGTTGTGTTTGCCATTAAATGGTAATCTATGTTATTTATAAATTGCACACTCTTTTGATAACTAGTGCACAATGTAGTCAATGCATTATAATGTAATACATGTAAGACGTGTTACGCATTAAGAAGTTTAGGATTCTTGTAATATTTATTGACAAGCTGCTAAATTCAAGTTATAAATGGAAAACCATATCGCATATATAGTTGTTATCAATGCACAGCAATCTTAGACTATCAATTTAAAGGCAAGTGTATTTTAACTAGTTAGTGCGAGATGAAAAACCTGACAAGTATTTGCAGCATCGTGGGATAGCCCCGAGATTACGATCTTATATAATGCGTGTACATATAGGCATTTGAGGTCGTAGACTTAGTAGTTGCTATGCAAAACATTTGCGCAGCGCACACACACAATCGCACATACATAGCTCCCTATATTTCCCTATTGTATCTGGCCAACGAAGGCGGCCACTGACCATAATAACAACAACGGCAACGAAAAAGACAGCAGCAGTGTCGCCAGAGTTGCTAGTTGCTGCCTTTCGGGAAATCGCTAAGAAAGGTTTTTGAATCCATGTCCGAAACGCACAAGCACAATCGCACGCACACGTACACGTACACGCACACGAAAACACAGGCCCAAGGATATAGTATAGTCGTACATATAAGTAGAGGCGTATACACAACAAGGAGCAACAATAACGCAGGACTACGGAATACGGACAGCGGACAGCGGACAACGGACGGCGGACTACGGACTACGGACTACGGACGACCACGAGTACAGATGGCCGGCATGGGGCCGCATTGGCAAGAAACATATCCTTGCCACTAAAAAGCCAAGCAGCCTGCCCGGGTCGCTTCATTTCGTCATACACACACACACACACTCACACACACAGGCTCACTCACTGGACACACACTGGAGCAGTTTGGCAACACGCTACCCACACAGACGCACATTCTTCTTAGCATCCGCAGGCACATCAGCATCTTTAGCGTAAATTTTGCTGCTGCGAAAATTTAGAGTTGTTGCTTTATGCCAATGTGCGTGCTAGAGTGTGTGTGTGCTTGTGTGTGTTTTCGGGTATATATACTTCAGATTTTCATCGGCCAACCTAAAACCCCCCCCGCCCCCTTAGCCAGCGGTGCCCAACCCGACCGATTGTCCATTGTCCATTGTGTCCACCAAGGCAACATTTTCCATTTTCGTTCGTCCTCTCTTTGGCCGCCGGACTTTCTCTCATATCTGCAGCTCCTTGCCAGCCGCCTTCGTCCTAGCCACCAAGCCACCAAAACCGCCCAACCGCCCACCTCACCACCCCTTCAGATGGTCAAAACCCCCTTTTTCGAATGTGTGTGTGTACGTGTGTGTATGTGTGTGTGTGCGGGATGCCTTAATGTTGCTGCGTGTGTGTGTACAATTACGAATTCGTCGTCCTCGACTAAACTCAATTCACTTTCTCCCTAACTCTGGCAAACCCGCGTCGTTGTCACCGTCGTCCTGCGATGTCCTTTCACCCAACCCAACCCAGCCTCCCCCCTCCACCCTCCACCCTCCATCAACTGAATCAACCCAACCCCTCATGTCACACCTCCGGATGGCGAAGGAAATTTTCGCGTGAATTGAAAGATGAAGGCGCACTGGGCTGGATGCTGGACGCTGGACGCTGGTCACCCCCGATGGTTGGTTATATGTACACGCATAGGTCCTTGCTGATTTCCGTTCAAACGTGTGCCAGTGTATGTGTGTGTGTGTGTGTGTGTGTGTCGTTGTGTTGGTGTGTGTACATATGCTAGAAGACGTGTGCGCTTGATTTTCAGCACCCATCTACCATCTACCATCTAGCAACACCCACCCGGCCAGGGAATCTGCATCCTCTCACATTGTCTTTGTATAACTGTTCCTAAAACAAAATTTTCAGTTTTGCCTTCGAAAAGATAAATGTGTGTACACGAGTTTTCTATGTGTGTATGCATGTATGTGCTTCTGCATGCTTGTGTGCGTTTCTCCCGGCTACATGTACACTGGGATCTACTGAAAATATATCCCTAGATGCGCATACTTGTTTGCACCTTGCCTTAAACTCGATTTGTCGCTGCCCATTTCAATCAACTCATCGATCATTTATTTCTATTTCGATCACTATCAATTGCGTTGGGGAATTCAATTCGTTACCGGGATGGATCAGAATTGACATTGATGGTTACCAAAGATTAACAAAGATTGAAATATGCATCACCTGGAATCGAAATTTATCGAGATTTCAAAAATATCTACCATTTTATTTTTAAGAATTTTTCTTTTCTTACGTAAGACAAATAATTTAGTCCTGTGCAAAGGCTGAATTTGGTAAAAAGTTGTTGCCTACTTTTAGGGGTATAATAGAACATACATATGTATTATTATTATATAATATAATATTATTAAAAAATTTTTTTTTATTTCGAGTATTTGCGTTACAAGATGATATGTGTATGAAATAGAATTAAGAAAATATTAAGAGCACTTGCTGCAAATGTACATATTGTATGCGTAACTATTTGGTAGCTGTAAGCGATGAGGTTCCCTTCACATACACCTGATTTCATGTAGTGCAGATATATTTGCGATGGTCAAGTAGAGCCGAGCATCGTCGCCTGGAGACAGTCTAATCCGTTGTCCGCAATTGTGCTGACCTGGGCGGTCCAATCCGGTCCGGTTCGGTTCGGTTTGGTCCGGCAAGATGCCCATGCTGGCAGTTCTTTGCTACCTAGAAACCCGAGCGAAACACCCTCCGCCTCCTTGGCCATTATCTGCAGTTTTGTCTAAGCTAAGGCGATTTGAGCAGACAAAACCGCAGCTCTCGCAAGTTGTTTGGACCCAGTTCGTCCATTCGTCCTGCACTTCCATGCCCTTCCTATCCTTAAAATGAGCTGGCCATGCACTACTCGTGGTATTCTATTTTGTGTGCTGCTGGCATAGCTGCTGCCTTCTATGTTCCTATGATTTGCATATTCGAGCTCGTAGCTCCTTTGTTTTAATGCGCCTCCACCCCTTTGCTCCTGCGTTCCGAGTCCCGAGTCCTGAGTCCTGGCTCCTTTGTCAGGCAGCATTTACCTGGTAGTGTGTGTGTGCGAGTGTGTGTGTGTGACACTGGTCTTTGGCCAGGATGCCGCGTAAGAAGAAGGCAAACGGCCAGGCTGGAATTTGTCCTTCCAATCTAAGCCAAATGCTGGCCGCCTTGGTCTCCTTTGCTTTTCCAGCAAGCAGGGAAATTGAAACAATTGAAGAGGTAGCCATGGATGGAGCCTTTGCTGCCCGGCAGCCCAACAGTCCAACAGTCCAACAGTCCGGCATCCTGGCAGTCAGGACAACCAGACGCAGCATTTTCGACCATCAACTACTGGCCACTTACGGACTCGCCTCCACCGCATCGCATCGGCAAATGTCCTGCTGCGGAAGCCAGTGCGAGCGGGACAGCGAGCTTGAGGATGCAATGCCCACTCGCAAGTGCGAGCGAGATGTCCTTTTTGGCCAGAGAGCTCTAGCAACGGCAGACGAATCCTTTTCAAAATTAAACTATATGCAGCAAGTGGAAGAGCAAGGCAAGAAATGCGCACACACAAACACACACACATTCACTAGCATACCACAACCGCCCAGTTTTCGTATCCTGGTCCGAGAATCAGTCGAGTGCGAGCCACATGCAAATAGCGCAGACACATGCACTTTTTCTCGTATCCTTGGTCCGTCCGCATCTTATGTATTCGGCAGAGCTTTGTTAAGATATTCTTTGCACCTAAGATGGACGACGTTAGATACGGGCAGCAGCTAGCCAGCCCGGCTCTTATATACAGGTTCAATCAGTTGCTAATTGCTATAGGTCCGAAAACAGTCATGTGCACCCACACACACACTCACACACACACACTCGCCACTATTTGTTTATACTCATATGCCAGGATATATAAATGAGTGTGCACACACACACACACATATGTATGCTTATGCGGCGAAAATATGTAAGTGCAAAGCTGCACACTCAAGTGTTCAAACAGCGCGCCAGATTAGTTATAACTACATAGCTCAAGATGCCAAAAAGTCGACTTTTTCCTACGAACCGATGAATTCTGGAATCCGCAACACCTAACTATATAGTTTATATGGCTTATAGGTCCCGGAAAACCCGATCGTAATACTTGACCTTTATATGCCAAACGCTCGAATTCGATTTCATTCTTGACACTCCTACGAAAATAATCACACAATTTGTTTGGCACAGTTTTTTCTACTTTCTTGTCTGCATTCTTTTACTTGTTCTAAACCAAAAAGGGTTTGGCCAGAGTACGAGAAAAAGTTTGTCTGAGTTTTTGCCCTTTTTTCTTCTCCTTTGTATGTTACAACAAGAGAGAACGCTATAGTCGAGTTCCCCGACTATCTGATACCCGTTACTCAGCTAGTGGAAGAGAGAAGGAGAGTCTTAAACGCAGTTTTTGGCGATTTGTAGGCGTTATAGTGGGCGTGGCAGAAAGTTTTTTGGCAAATCGATAGAAATTTACAAAACCAATATAAAAATGAAAAAATATCTAAACATTTTTCAAAAGTGTGGGCGTGGCAGCTTTGGGCGATTTGTGGGCGTTAGAGTGGGCGTGGCAAAAAGTGTTTTTGGCAAATCGATAGAAATTTACAATACCAATACAAAAATGAAAAAATATCAAAACATTTTTCAAAAGTGTGGGCGTGGCAGATTTGGGCGGTTTGTGGGCGTTAGAGTGGGCGTGGCAACATGAATCGACAAACTTGCGCTGCTTCTATGTCCCTGGAGTCTGTATGCTTAATCTCAACTTTCTAGCTTTTGTAGTTCCTGAGATCTCGACGTTCATACGGACGGACAGACGGACAGACGGACAGACGGACGGACAGACGGACGGACAGACGGACATGGCCAAATCGACTCGGCTATTGATCCTGATCAAGAATATATATACTTTATATGGTCGGAAACGCTTCCTTCTGCCTGTTACATACTTTTCAACGAATCTAGTATACCCTTTTACTCTACGAGTAACGGGTATAAAAAGTAATTATTTTCATTTTATTTTTATGTGCCAGTCTAGCCGGTTTACTTTTACTCGTATCAATTGCAAGGGGGACACATGGGTGCTTTAAAAATGCATTAAGTCACCAACTGAGTTTTGAGCAAGTGTATTGAGAAGTATTTAAAACTTACTTACGTAATATGGCATAGTGTATTAAGAAGTATTTAAAACATAATATGGGATAGTAGATTAAGCCTAAAACTGATGTTTTAAGAGTTGCCTTAGTTGGCAACCGGAACATAATTTCCTTGCACACCTTAGATCCTTTGAGAAGGATAATTTCAATACGCACACCCATGTGAACTGGCACTTCCTAGCCGCGCATATCCATTCATATGAACTCACGCCAGCACTTCAAAAAAGGCTTTCTTTTGCGCCTTTTTTCAAACGTGTTCGACGTTTCCCGCACTGCAGCACAAGAGATGGAGTGGGGAGTACTCTACTACCAGATACCCAGTACCAAGTTTTATACAAAAAAAAGGTATTCACTTGAATCCGCATACAATCCTTATACAATATATCTTAAATAAAAAAACTTAGAAATAATTTATTTACTTGAATGGTGTTCATACCCGCTGTAAAACCAATAAGCCCCTTTGGAATAAGTGCCAAAGGGTATGGACGCCACAATGCGGTTAAATGATGGCGATATGCGCTGACGCTGTAAACTCAAGAGCGATGTCCTTTGGCATTCACTCGTCGCTAAGAAATACGAGTGCCCGCAAACGCAAAAGGATGCGACGGCGTCGAAAAGCGATAAAACGCGATTTTATGCACGTGTTGAGTGGCTGCCAAAATGGGCAGGTTCTAGAATAGAACAGATTATTATCTTATGGATTGAACTACATATTAGAAAAACGTATTTTTCTAATTGTTGTCCAAATCGATTTCAAATAATAATGTCTCGCAATTCCACAGAATTCATTTAGCTGATAAGAAAACGAGGGTTAGCGAAGCTTACAAAAACGGCTGAAAATAAAAGCAAATGGACATTGCATTAACCGAACTCTGGACAACAGATGTCTGGACTTTGGTCCCCTGACAATATAATATAAGGAGGCGTTACATTCCGGCTGAACTACAGATGTCACTAAAATTCGCCTACAGTCCAATAAATCGATATGATATCTAGGCCACAATGATTATGGCACTAGATGCGTACCTTCTTCCGGAAATGAGAGCTGCCTTTTGATCTTGTAATATTCCGTTTTGGTTCCCGACTTGCCAGCCATGCATTCATCATTTTTCGATTTTGATTTCGATTTTGTAGCAGGACATTCCAAGTCGCTGGGCGAAACCAAATACGATGCGATACAGCGCGATGTTCCCTTTTCTCGAGGGGATGAAATCGCTGTCGCTTCCGGTTGAGTGCACAGAGTCGCGGAGTTCCAGCGATGTAGAATGGCATAGCGTGTCGTGTCGCGTTGCTTGGTCAGTTCGCAGTTGCGAACCTTGTCGTCTTGTTTCGACTTCAGTGACAAAAAGCAGCAGTGGCGCTGTTTTAGCGAAAATAAGTGGCCAGGGTGGTATTGTAGTCACTGCGACGCGGGCATACCCTTTAATGTGGTGGGAAACGTGATGAGAATATAACAAATTTAGCATAAGTTCTAATGAAACAAAGCCAACAAAGAGGAGGAGCACCCAAAAACAATAATTTTCTTGGCTAATCTTACTCTTTAAAGGAATGCACTGCTAAGTATGAAATGTATGAACATTGATTTGACACCAAGCAGCAGCTGAAAA
This sequence comes from Drosophila santomea, assembly GCF_016746245.2. Taxonomy (NCBI): domain Eukaryota; kingdom Metazoa; phylum Arthropoda; class Insecta; order Diptera; family Drosophilidae; genus Drosophila; species Drosophila santomea. The sequence goes on from NC_053019.2 coordinate 25,544,218, forward strand.
AAGGGAACCAACAATGCGGCAAGACATCTTCCAGATACACGTCGTTCGCCATTCCCCCCGCTGACTATGCGCATATCGATTTCCTTCGGCTCGAGAGCAATTCACTCGAGATCGGGCCAAGTGCCACCGGCAAAAAAGACCCAACGACGAAAAGGTGGCCCCAAACTGCGAACGGCGAACAGCGAACTGCAATCCCTATCTCATTTGCAACCCTTTGACAAAGAAAAGCGTCTCCCTCACGGAAAACTGGCAGCGGGTCTTCGCGTCCAGACGTTCGCAGGACGTTGGCTGCAGGACGCAGGACGCAGAAGGCAGGACGCAGGACGCAGAAGGCAGAACTTGGCCATATATGGTCAGACTGCCTGCCTACCTCCAGCTACCAGGACCTTTCAGCCCCGCGGCTGCTGTTTACCATGCCACGGTCGGTTTAAGTCGCAGAACATCCGCAACCACCGCTGACCCACCCATCTTCCACCACCGCCTATCTTCCACCACCCATCTTCCATCGCCGCCCATCTCTTGCCACCCACCACGTCCCACCGCCAAAGGTGCTCCGGCAATGGCCAACAGCCTTCGTGGCTACAATAAACTAGACGCCAATTTCGCTGTCGCTGACACGGCCATTGCCGCGGCCATTGAGCGTCGACCATCTACACATCTACACGGCGAACAATAAAGTGCTGCTTCTTACGAGCGCATAATTTGAATATATAAAGTATGAAACTTATGTTTATACTGCATGGCAAGGATGTGCCACATTCAAAGGGTTGCCAGTGGATAAAGAACGTTTTTTGTGGCAAGTGCTGAAGGAAGTTAGTTTGTATACCCCTACACATACGAGTATGTGGCAATAATTTCTCACTGTGCAGCATCTAGCCTCCACCGTCGACCATTGTCGACTGCAGGACTCTCGTCGGGTCCACTTACTCGCCTTGCCCGCGACGGAGTGGCGTATTCCTTTGCTCGAAAAGCAGACCAAAACCAAACCAAACACACATCGACTTTGTGTCCGAGTCCTCGCATCAGTGTCCGCATCTGTCTGGGATTCGCGACCCCCGTCACATCACTCGAGTTCGCAGTCCGCAGTCCTCCGTTCGCAGTCCTCCGTCCGCAGTCCTCCGTCCGGAGTTCCGAGTTCCAGTCCCGATGGCCGCGACCTCATCCCACATTGGTTCTTAGCGACGTCGTCTGTCCGTCGCATTTATCCTCGCTGTGGGCAACGCCATGTGACTTGGATCGAATCTGTGATTGTAAGTTGTGCGCCGTCGTTAGGTTGCCGCATTGGCAGTCGGTGGGTGCCACTCCAGCACATCCACATCCACATTCACAGCCACATGCACATCCACATCCACATCCATATCCTCTCCAATGCCCTCAACCATCTACCAGCCACTCCATCACTTGGCTGGCCTCTGTCCACCGGCTGTACACACGGGCTCTGTATCCCAAAGACAACGGCGGAGTTTAAAACCATCATCGTCGTATACACACTCGCTTGGCTCAGACAGCGCGATATTGAATAAGAATGCCTCCCGATGGCCGATGGCAGGACTCAAATTTAATGTACAGCTGCTCATATGTGGAGTGATGTGCTATTGATTAGAAAAGAATGCCAGTTTATGAGCTTTATGATTTATTAAATATCATAAGCCATGCATTTGTTTTAATATCACGGCATTCCTGTTTCCATATCATGATTATCTTGAAAGTTGCGAGCTTTAGAAGGTATTGGGCACTTTCAAAACTGGGCTAATGCCGCGTGTCCCATATTAATAAATCCTGTATGTAATTCCTTCGAGGATATGAGTGAAACTATGATGGCATTTCAACCCAAACCTCTATTAAGCTCCAGCTGAAAGGCAGCGACTTTGACTGACGATTCGGGGGAATCAAATGTCTTAATTTCGCGTGTTTATATCTTAATCTTGGCCGTTTTTAAGAGCGTCTATTGGCCGGGACTTTTATGTGCCCCGGGGTCCTGGGTCGCGGAAGCCGGGAAGATGGGAAGCTGGGCAAATAATAAAACCCCAGCGTGGTGAATGGGGAATGGCGCCATAGACATCCACGTACATCCAGGGGCGCAATATCAACGAAGACGCGCAAATAGTGAGCGGATTTTGGACGGGATGGGATGACATGGCATGGTTTGGATTGGGTTGGGATGGGTTAGCTGGGCTTGGACGGTTAAATGGGTCCGGAAGATGGTGGTGGGGGTGTGTGGTGTGTGGTGCTTTGGTGCTGTGTGGTGGCATTGCGCGTATTATGGCGACACTAGCGGCGCCGTGTGTCCTTTTGTCCCCAGGACAATAACACTTCCGTGCAGTACATTATCATAAAGGGGTTAAGTCGCTGATTTTCATCGTGTGTGCTCATTTAAAAACTTACACACGCTGCTCGCCCGCAAAAGGCCCGGCTTGGGGATTTCCTGGAGGAGGCGCACACCCACAACCCGACTCCTGGCTGACGTCTTATGGCCATCATCAAGCAGGACGCCAGAACGGCAGAGCGCGCAAGGACTCGACTCGACTCGACGGCCGAAGGAATCGCGCTGAATTTCACCGCTTTGTTTCAGCGCTCTTGTGGAAAAGATGGCAGCGGCTCATTATGCATCCCGATAAGCGATGTGCCTCCCCAGCGAGTCCTTCGCCCCCAGGTTAGTCTAACGAGGACGATGCCGACATGGTGGTGTGGGTGTATGCTACGTATGAGGCGTCTTTCTGGTGGGTGTGGGGCTACTGCATTGTGTCAACGAGGGAAGGCCGCCCATGTGTGTGTGCGTTGTGTGTGTTTTGGTGTGTGTGTGAGTCCGCCTGACAACCCCGTCTTGAGCCGCATTGTTTTTTGTTGTGAGTTGTGACCCGCGAGCGGTGGCAGTGGCAGCCATTCAGCAGGGTGGCAACTGAAAGTGATTCTGTCTCGGCAGACTCTGTTACTTGCCACCCTTTTTCGCAATTTTTCGCCGCTTTTGGCGCAGTTTTTTTCGCTTTTTTTTTTATTTTGTGCTTCTTCCTTCAGATGGACGTTGTCGTGTTGTACCCAGTGGTCTTGGTGCAGTGGGGTATATCAGCGAGGCGGAAGGAAGAGAGTTAGCAGCATAATATGGTTTAAGGGTCTGCTTATACAAATTAATAAATCTTTGAATCTAAATACTAATGCTAAGCAATTTTGAACAGAAGTAAACAAAACGAACTAACTAGTAAGAGTATGGAGTATTTTCTTGCATGTGTTACGATCGTCTTCATAGTCAGAGGTAACTGCCAGTCGATCATCGCGACACATTATCCCTTTCGCCGACTGTAATTTGAGCCTGAGCCCCTGTTCGAGCAACCGGGCGCCCGTTGCTCCATTCTCGCTGTGCATTCGTCCCTTTGTTTTCGTCATGTTCGCTCCTCCATTGTTGCGACTGCTCTACCGGGCTCTACCAGGCCCGATCCTAATTTAACACGTTCGAATAACCTTGAAGCGTTTCTTATTACGCGCGACCGCAGTGATAGCGGCTCTGCCAGCGAGTCCAGGGTAGCTGGGGTAGCCTTGGCAGCCGTGGCATCTGGCTAGGAAGAACTGAGTAGAAAGCAAGAGGAGGAGGACTCAATCGGCTGGCCAGGTAATGCCGCTTGCATCGAATTCAATTAGACGCCGCTGACTGACTGGTTTGCTGACTAATCGATTCGCAAGAGCGTGAGCCAGAATGTATTTGACCTCGAATGGTGTGAGTGTGAGTGCGAGTGTGAGTGCGAGTGTGAGTGCGACTTGGTTCGGTTCAACCCGCTGATAGCTGATGACTCCGGGCCTCATTGTGATTCTTATGGCTTCACACGGCGATTTTGCATTTTAATGGCCTTCTGCGAAGCGACGGGGCGTAGCTGCGCAGGGTGGAAAGGTGCAGGACCCTCCACACGTCGAGAATCCTGTTTAGCTCCTTGCTTGCGTGCAACTCTCCCGCGAAGAAGTATGTGTTCTCAAGGAAATACTTTCAAATACTATTACTATTACTATCTATATCTTATATCTTACCATTTATCAATGTCATACATCATATCAATGTGCTAGCATCACAATCCTACACCTAGATCCTGATAGATCTAGGCTTATACCAAATCCAAAGCCGAAAGCAGAGCTCAGTGCATTTGAATTTTTTCGAGTGCAATGCTGCCGCTGCTGCAATGACAATTGCAATCACGAAGTGCGTATGTGTCAACGACTGGAGAGGCAGGATGAATCGAGGAATTGAGGAACCAGGAACAAGGAACCCCAGGCCCACAATAATTGGCAGCGTTTCCCGCGTTAATGGCCGCTTCGCTACGCTTCACAGATTCGGACGCACATGCACAGAATTCCTGGCAACGGCGGGATTGTCTCCTAAGTCTTCGCGGAACGGCAAGGAAGATGAATGGCACGGGGTCACGCAGCCACCTACGGGGCAGTCGCAGATGTGCAGGTAAACAATATCGGGACAAAGGATCAGCCGAAGGCGGATTAAATGGGAGTGGGTCTCAGCGATGCTACCTCGATGCCAAGATGCTGAGATGCCGAAATGCCCAAATGTCGAGATGCAATGAAAACAGACCGCTGATTGTTTTGGGCAACTGAATGACATCCGAAAATAGGGAAGAAAAACTGAAGAAAAAAAGAGAAAAACACATCGCAATGAACGGGCGGGCATGAGTAAACACTATATGGTAAATACCCTCTTTAGAAAACAGCCAAGAAGTTACAGTTTCCTGGTGGGTTTTAAACGATTCTGCAGAATTCGGATGCGGAATACGAAAATAAATAGAATATAAATAAACAAGTTAGATATAAAGATTAAAACACTATAAGATTAAGGTACAACTTTGAGATACTTTTTGTCCTATATTTCAATATTGAGATACTTTTAGATATGGAGATACATTTAGATATTGAAATACATTTGAGATACATTTTATCCTATATTTCAATAATGAGATACAGTTACATATTGAGATACATTTTATGCGTTATTAAAATATTGAGATACATTTAAATATTAAGATACACTTGAGATGCATTTTATCCTATATTTCAATATTGGGATACATTTGAGATACATTTTATCCTATATTTTAATATTGAACTTCTGCGATACCCTAACGAATTCACACCGCTCAACAGGTTCACTTCCCAACTCTGGGTTCTTCCCATTCTCTATGCAAAGCGGATGTAACTTTTCCAAGGTTGTAAAATCGTATGGGACATACGATCTTGACTCCTGCTGTTTTTACAGGGCCATATATAAGGGTACATGTACATATAAATTTTCCTCGGGCAGGTAAAACGCTGCTAAAGGTAATCGAAGATTTCCTTTTTGTCTCGTGCTGCGCAATAGTTTGTGCCAAATTTCGTGGAAACTCACATGCTGTTTCCTCAGTTTCGGTCTATATACTTCTACATATTTATGGGCAGCTAATAAACTCTTGTTTTGCAATTGCATATTGGCTTCCAATGACTTTTATCGGGGGATGATTTCAAGATATCGCATTCTTAGGCTAATGAGGGGAAATCATATGCTAGCCAAGGTCGTTGATAATTATTCTTAACACAAGTATTAAACTATTGATTTCACAATAAAAGAATCAAATTAATGTATGTATTTTGCACTCAGAAAGATTATTCCTGAAGTGCTCTTTTAATTTATGACTCTATACCAAAATAACTAGAATGAACAAAAGCAGTTGTGTAGTTAAATCAAGTTCTGTATTTCTACCTTATAAAAACAAAGTTAATTATTTTATACCACGCCCATTTGCCATGTTATCCTTCAGCCAAAGCGCCTGATTTCGCCGGAAACCTTGCTGCGCAGGCGGAAGGGCAACTCCTACGAGATGGCCACTCTGCTGGTCAGCATGCTGATTGGAGCTGGACACCCGGCGCTGGTGGTTTCCGGCGTGGCCCGCGAGGAGACGATACTCAACGACCAGCTGGCCATTCCGTACCCGTATCCCATTGTCGAGGTGGAGGCCGAGGAGGTGAAGCCAAAGGTGGAGAAGCAGGGCCAGAAGTATAAGCTGCGCGGATTACCCGATTTGAAGAGTCATCTCGACGAGGACATGGCCGAGGTGCACAGGCAAAAGGAGGCAGAGGAGAAGCGGATTCAGGACGAGATTATACGCAAGCAAATGGAGGTGAGGATAAACATGCACTTGCACTTGCGCATTCGCAGCGTGGATTAACGCACTGGCTAATCCCGCACAGGATCTTGAGCTGCTGGCCGTGGATCGACATCATTATCGACGCAGTCATGCCTGGGTGGTGATCATAAACAATGCGCCATGGAGCATCAAGCCCAAGACCACCTACACGGATGTCAACGGGGACGTGGTGGAGGCACCGCCCACGGCCATTTTCATCGAGCCCTCGACGGGATTCATCTGCGAAACGGGCTGCAAGCAGTACATCCTAGTGGATAGCATCTGGAATGAGTACAACTACTATGTGTGCAAGCAGAAGCACCAGCGGGTGAGTGAACTGCGTTGGGATCTGCGCGACACCCGGGACTGGGAGCACATGCTGCCAGGTGAGCCGCCCGAGATGCGCATCTACAAGATGGCCTCCGATGAGAATGTGGCCGATGAGGAGCGCGACATCAGCGAGGAGAAGCACCTGGACTGCATTGGCTCCTGGGTGGAGCGACTGCACATCGGACTGGCCGACTTCGAGCAACGTTTTCCCAGCTCCGAGAAGAAGATCCAATACAAGGGCGCCATCCACGAGCGTTTCTCTCCGTACTCCCAGCGCGATGGCAAGGTGATGCAGCTGACCATTTTCAACAACGACGAGTGCACCATTCCCAAGGTCAGATATGAGTACTATGAGAATCGATCTGACCTCATGCGCCACGTGAAGTACACCTATGCCACGGATCAGTTTGAGGAGATATTCAACAAAGGGCGCAATGACAGTCTAAAGTGTGGGTGTACATGGATATTCTAAGTAGCTAGTAAATATCCTAATCTTTAATACTTCTTTAGCCATGGAATATTTCTCGGACACCTCGCAGCAGCGAAGAGTGCACTTTTATTCGGCTTCCAGAATCGATTCCTTGGAACTGTTGGTGGTGGAACCGGGTTCGCTGATACTGCACTACAAGGATCGCAGTGACAAGTGTTGGTACAAGGAATTCGAATTCACCCCAGCTGGCAACGTTCTCAAAGTGAGTAATATATATAACATGGTTAGTAACTAAACAATTAATTTGGCCAACTCCCAACAGAAAGTCACTGAGAAGTTTCTGAAAGCCAGTGCTAATGATGTGGGCGCAAATGATATTGCAACACGCACGTTTCTCTTTCAACAAAATAAAATTGTTTTGAAATTTCATTACACATTTGGAGCACTCACCGCTACGGTAGTGGAATTTACAAAGCCACCAAGACCGGATTATGGCAAAGAGCTCGTCTACGATGAGAAACTAACGAAAATATACAAGGCAAGTGGCTGCATAATTATTGTTATTATTATGTTGGCTTCACATAGTTATTTTTAAAACTCCTGCAGGCAAATCCTCTAGATCCAACGCGCACTAATCTGCAACTCTATCGTTTGCTGTGTGAGCAACTGCAGTACGAGGACCATTTGAGGAAGAACTTTGAAAAAATCTTCGAGGACATAAACAACATATTCGACTTGCGGCGATGCGAAAAGGCTGATCCAAAACTAAAGTTCAGCATATTTGATTCACTGCGCAATGGCGCAGCCAGAGCCATCAGAATGAGACAGGTAACTTAAGGTACTCAATCATAAAGTATGTACTTTGATTCCTTATTTTTATACCATTTAGTTTGAGGAGGAGGAGGAGCTGAAGAAGGAAATTGCCAGCAAGCCCGCCGATTTCCTGGCCCCATATCTGGTGCCCTATAAGCACCAGGAGGAACTTACTCCCGAGCAGTCCCAAAATGCATATAATGCCTGTCTGAACGATCTCAAGTCGCGGTTTGTCAGCCTGCTCAACAACTTGCAACGGCACTATGAAGATGTAAGTCTCCATGTTTTATGCTTCTAAGCTAAAATATTTAATATTATTATATATACCAGTTAACATCCGAGTCCAAGTCGCTGAATCGATTCCTTAACAAGTTCGAAAATCAGTTTAATAACTACGATTACAAGCGATTGGTGCAACAGTCGAAGGATCTGGAGCTCAACAAGCGGATGGTGCAACAGCGCTTGACACTTACCCACGAAGAGTCCCAGAAGAAATACGAGGTGGTCAAGAGCTCCTTGCTGAAGGATCCACGGCTCAACTTCAAGAAGGAGGACGTGGCGAAAAGAGCCTCGGAGAATTCAAAATAACTTTGTTTGCTGAGAATGCAAGAAATAAATGAAGTAAATTTAAAATATAACAAAATGAAGATTTATTTATGAGTTGTAAGGGTTCAAGATGTGCTGCTATCATATTGATTATTTATAAATTTAACTCATACATTGCTTGATGGTAATCTTGATGGCAATTATCCACTTTGAAATAAGCGATGGCCAAGGAAATTCAATTCAGCTGCACAGACGACTTTCAGATTAAATCAAAATCAAAGGTTGGCCTTTAAGATGCAGATAGTGGATTTCTGAGATTCTCCTGCGCCGGCGGTTAAGTGGATTCCAAAATGCGAATGTCGATTTCATGGCCTAGAATCATTGCCACCGCGCGAACAATTTCGCTAAGGGCGGTTCGCTGGTATGGGTGGTGTGTGAGTGGTGTGAGTAGTATGAGTGGTGTGAGTGAGTGGTTTGGGTGGAGGGAGGTGGGCGATGCTGGCGACGCTGGCGACGGCGAGGAAAATTCGTTTCAAAAAGTGACCGTTTGGAAATTGGACAAAGTGGCTGATGCTGCTGCCGTGTATGGACCCGCGCCCAAGGCACACAAGCCGCACAGCCGAAGAGTCGTGTTTGGAGGCCACACACACACACATACAGTCACAGTGAAATATCCTGGAAAACACACACTCGCGTGTCTAGGTGTGTGTGTGTGTGTGCGAATGTCTGAGCTGGGCGGCTGTCCATTTAGCGCGATACCCACACCCCTGAAAAGCGCTCACACAATCGTTCAGGACCAACGCACACACACACACCATACACACACACTTACACTCACACACACACACTTACACTTACACTCACAACGAACTCATATGATGTCCGTGACCCCCACCCACTAAACCATGGCCACCCCTCGTCCTGATGGGACGGCGAAATTGGGTTCGTCCCTTGAAAGAATCGTCCTAAGATGAAAGTGCTGTCCCTTGTCCGCCTACCGTACGTTAGCTTCGCTGAAAATTTGCTCGTGGCATGAACACATGTGGCGTAATTTCGTCGCAGATTTTTGTTCGCTAACTGGACAAGGAGATTTCGTGCACTGCGCGAAACGGGGTGGCACTTTAGCAAGAAAATGATTGGAATGCGAAAAGTAGCTTAAGCTTAAGCTAAGTTTGAAGTAGCAGCTTTGTTTTCAGGCACATTAAATATGATATGATATGTAATGTGCCATGATAATATCATGATGATGATATCATAGTGATGATGATATATGACGATGATAATCATATGATATGATGCTATATGATATGAGCACTACTAAATCTATAAGGCAATACATTTTTCGATCTAACTCATATTTAATTATGATTATATGTGCATTACAAAGAGGTATATCATTTATTCCTTATCAAATGACTACTTAAACTTCTTGTGAGTTTTAGATCTCAGCTTGAGCTGAACCCCAGAAGGTGTCCCACTTTTCGCGCAGTGTCCTTTTTGGACTTCCGAGTCGCGGGACCCCGTAATAGCGGCTAGTCAATGTTGTGCGCCAAGGCGTGGGCCGTGGGCCGTGGGTCGTGGGCCGTGTTGTCGTTCCCCGCGGTGGTGGTGGACTTCCTTTTCGTCCTTTCGCCGAAATCTCCCCCCTCCGGGCAAGCACCCCCCCTCGCATTGCCATCGTGAGCATCCCATCCGTGGTTGCCTCGGACTTGGGCAGTGACCGGCTTGGCTGGGCTGGGCATAAGTACAGTTGTGTAAATACACTAGCGGCCAACGCCGCGGCCCAAGAATTTGTATTTTATCAGCATCATTCACATCGCGTAGTCAAGGACTCCCAATATTTACGCGAAGTATACACATACAAGCACGTGTGTTAGCATCTGTGTGTGAGTGTGAGTATGTGTGGGTGTCTGTGTGTGTGTAAGTGGGTTCTTGCCGTAGCAAACAGGACATGTGATGGGATGGTGGTGGTGGTGATGGTGGTGGGGCAACGCGAGGGTTTTGCACACGGGTTGCCGACTCTGTTCGTGTGTGAGTGTGCCTCCACGCGAAAAAACTAAGACAGGCGACTGCAAATTACAAAATCAATCGATTTTTGGCAGTTCTCACAAGTTATTTGCAAGTGCTCCATATCCTAAGATGCGATCTAGAAGAGCATTTTGTTTTTAAGACTAATTTCAAAGTATAAAACTTGGCTGTTAAAATTTAAAATTAAAAACTTTGTAAGCATCTATTCACAATCAGTGCTAACAGAGTTTTATATGAATGACTCCTCATCAACGTTTGTTATCGTGACTTATTTAAATATTTTTTGTTTTAAATATGCTTACCTTTCGATTGTAAAATTAAAAAAAAAACCCCAAGTTTTCTGCATGTGTGGCGCGAGGACACACGTTTGCGCGACGGGTGTAGTGGTGTGGTGTGGTGTGTGCGATCCTTTCATTTTATTCCTAAATGTCCTTCCTTCAATATTTCAAACGTGCTTCGTGACGCGTCCGTTTTGCAAAGGCCGGGGCGACTTGCAAGTGGGCCTTCGCCTTTTGTCGCGCTCCGTTCTTCAGCTTGTTGTTATTGTTCGCCGCTGACATGTTGCTGCTGCGCCGCGGTGAATTGAACGCCGGACGGGGAGTGGGCGCAATGGGACATGGGTGAACGGACATACGGACACAGCGGACACGGCGGACAAACGGACAGACGGCGGGTCGAGTGGGTGGGTTTGGGTTTGGGTTGGGTTTGAGTTTTTTGGCGAGCAGACGGCGGGCTGTGGGGGGGAAAACTTTTATCTCGGCGCATTTATTTTTCTATTCCACTTATAATATATGCCAGAAACAGGATACACACCCACATGGGCATATATTGGATATTTATTTTGTATTCGAACGCCCGGCGACGGACAGCGAACGTGTCAGCATCAGCAGCAGAAGCAGCAGGATGAGGAGCAGGAGCAGGAGCAGGAGGAGGAGCAGGAGGAGGAGCGGGAGTAGAATCGGCGGCATCGCCGGGTCGCCGGACGGTTAAGTGGGGTAGCCCGTTATAGGACTTGTAGGACTGGACCAGGACTCATGGGGGAGCAAGTAATGTGTGTGTGTGCATGCATGTGTGTGAGTGAGGAGTGTGTGTGTGTGTGTGCGTTTGGGCCTTCGCCCGGACAAAGCGACGGACGCTGAAAAATGGCGTGAATTCACTTGGGTGATTTGCGCGACGTCCTGCACGATACACACATTTAAGGATGATGGAAAAATGCTCCTTCACCTTTTCATTTTCTGCGCTTAGAAGTTCGTCTTGGCATATAGCAAACAAAAACGGAAAAAAATAACCCAAGAAGGTTTTGAGGATGGGACAGGCGGACATATGACAAAAAAATATTCTACTCATATGCTGGGCTCATATTTGTGTGATTCTGTGAACGCTGATGTATTTTAATATATGAAATTCAATAGCAATTAAAATTGGTCTTTGTACTTTATTTGCCTGTAAATATGTCCTAATCAAATACAATCAAATTAAGTGCTCTTTATTGGACATAGAAATATTGTGTGTCATTCTAAAAACTGTCTTATTCGCTTATCAGTGCTTTATAGATATTGATTATCCGTCGATTTATTGGGCCACAGTTTGTGCAACTATTATTTTATAATTGGTGTTCATACTAATAGTAATTAAAATTAACTCCGTTTAATACGTATGTATATCATGTGCAAGATATTCATGCTAATCCCTGGCAGTTAGTTGAGAAGCCGTTTAGCAAAGCTGCCGCAATCCATGTATCACTTCATGGTCCAGATTTTATGGGACCATCAAAAGGAAGTGTGTAACATTCGGAAGCGGTCAGTAGTCAGTAGTCAGTAGTGAGTAGTGAGTATGATCCGGTCGTGATAAACCGCTGAAAAGCGGAGAAAGTACACCTGGCGTTGCTGATTGTTATGGCCGTAGCCATTTCCATTTCCATCAAGTGCTAATATAGCGACGTGCCCGTTGACGCCTCTTCCGCGTTCAGAGCCCAGTTTATGACTCTAATTGCCCCCAACTTGGGGCAAGTTGATACTGGTAACTGCTTATCTGTGTGGCCAGTTGATATGTTGATGACGTGTTTACTGCAGCATAAAGTCCCTTTTACGACCCATTTTATTTATATCCAAGCTCTGCTCATGAGCCTGTCCTGGCGCCAATAAATTTTTATTAGCCATGATGTGGCCGCTCTTGTTCCTTAAGACTGCCAGCAAACTGATTCCGATGTTTTATTGCCCATATTGTGGCCATTCGCATGTAATTCGCGTTTTATTTCCCACACAAACACACGCAGAGGCGGTGGGCGTGTGAGGAAATTAGTTTTCAATTAGGTTTCGCCTATTTACTTGAGATAAACGAAGCAGCGCACTTTTCAGTTGAGCTAATTTCCCAACTTCGAAGGTCAAATGTGAAGTTATATGTGTGTTATATGTGTGTTATGTATATGTGCCACATAATGCATTTCGGTGCGCTCTAATTGAGGGATTAGTTAGCCTGATTATCGGGTTCATTAAACTTTCACCAGACAATGCAATGGGCTGCCCATTTGCCATAATGCATTTAGCCCAGCAGGTGCGCCCACTTTAGTACATTATGTACTTGCATCATTATTGTGCAACCATGTACAACAACGCTCTGGCTTTCAGGTGCCCACTGCATTGACATTGACTTTCATCTCATTATAATGGCAACAAATGTTTATTTATGATTGTACTTGCCGACACATGACTGCATGCCATGTGTGTGTGTGTGTGTGTAAGTGTGTGTTAGTGTGTGTGTAAGTGTGTGTGTTAATAGAGCAAATTCCAGTCAAACAGCCCCCGGCAGTGGGTTAAACAACTTGTTTTCCTAATTTAATGATAATGAGCTATTTATGGCTGGATATGTGGATATGTGGATACTTTGGCATCGTGGCATGTGGTGTGGGTGCCCAGCTACTTATGAGGCTTTCAGGGAAAGTGTTCTATGTGTTTCGTTTCCCAAGTGACGTCACGTGTCTGAGGCATATCTGAATGCGAAGGTGTTTCTGCATTCTGCATTCTGCATTCGGGAATGTAAGCCAACTGCATTATTTATATTAAATCGGTTAAGTGCCAATTGGCGTTAATTGTTTCGCAGGCCCTCATTTGTCAGCCATCAATTAGATATTAGGTTCCGGTAATGAGGGCACTTTCGGAATTGATATCCTTGATTAAAGGATATCATTATTTAATCCGTAAATATAAGCAAACTTAACTTAAACTTGATGTTTCTTATTTTCTTAATGAAAATTAATCACAAGCTGATACAAAATAACAAGTAGTTCTCAATTTCAAATATAACTGATTTCTAAACATAAATTAAGTTCTATATTTTATTAAAATAGTGCCTGATTTAAAGTTATCAATCTATTAAATAAAATGCTTGTGACTTCTGAAAAATATTGTATAAAATGGGTAGCTAAATTATTATTTCTATATAAATATCTATAGCTTATGTTCAATATTTGCTTTGTCTTATTAACATCAGAATTCTAACGCTTTAATTATAATTTCTATTTCGCATAAAGTAAGTGGTTAAAGAATGACTTCGTAAGTCTTAGTTAAGATGAAATTTACTGACATAAAATGCAATATGGCCACAACCACAGCTGCGATGGCCAGAGATAAGGCAAACATGATGGAAATTTGCCTAATGACAGTCACTAAGGTATTAATTATTTAGCTCAGAATTATCGGTAGCGCATATCTGGGGAAAAAGGCGAATGCTCGTCTTTTGATTTTCCTTCTGGCCTCCAGCCTCCAGTCTCCAATCTTCAGTATTTATGTCTTCTTGCACCGCAGTACAATATACGCAGCATGCATTTATGCAAATGCATATTGCACACACACATGCACACGCTCACACACACGCTCATGTAATTGCAGGCACGCGCAATTTCTTCAACTTACGCACACGTGTGCATGTGTGTGTGTGTGTGATTTTCTGGCAAATGAAAGTTATATACTCGCAGAATATGCATATTCCAGAGGAGGCATGCGCTAGTGTGCGTTCTCGTTCTAATTCTAATGTCCAGCGTTTGAAAGTCTTCAGGATGCGGATGCTGCTGCTTTTGCTGCAGCTTCTGCTTCTGCTGCTGATGCCAATGCGAATATGTGTATGTATGTGTGCACACACACACACACACACACATACAACTGTGCGTCGGCTGTGGAGTCGAGGCGATTCGAGTCCTGGCCTGGTCGTCAGATGGCTAGGATGCAGTCTTGATACATGAGCGGCCATCCAGTCGGGCATCCGTTCAGGCGCAAAATCTGATGTGGCTGCTCCTACGTTGCTGCTACGTTGCTTCCCTCCCCGTTGCCTCGTATCCTTTCGCATCCTTTCGCAGCCTTTTGCATCCATTCCTTGCCTTGCGAGCCACGCTCGAAACTTTCTGCCCAGGAAGAAGTAAGCATGTGCATATACCGCATACATACACGTATATATCGCTGCTAGGTAGGTGTGCTTTGCATCATTGGCCGTCCACCTCCACGTCCACATCCACATCCAAGTCCACATCCACAACCACATCCACATCCACGTCCACATCCACGGATGACCAGCAGTAACCGAAATGTACGATAAGATTTGGCACAGTGGTTCTGGAGGTCCACATCCAACTTCTTTCTTTTAGGAACTTACTTTTATAAAATTAGCATCTAGCTTTTATTTGTATATTTAAATATATGGAGTATAGGAAAATAAGGATTACTACTAACCAAACTAATGTTTTTTATTGGTGTAGTATTTATTTATAAGATACTTTCTTTTGAGCCACTCATATATTTAATATCTCACTCTAATAAACACATTGCACTATTAAATATGTTCCTTTATCATTAAGTAATGATTCAATCTATCTATCTTATTTTGATTCCAATGACCTAGTTATTTTCTTTAACAGAAACAAGTTACCTTTTTAAATGAATAACCAACATAATTTAGAGACTTAATATTAAGCAGTAATTAACTAACTCGAGGCCTTTGCAAATATTTTGTTAAAAAGGTAGTAACACCGCGTATTAAGTCCATGAGGAATATATACCAATCCGTGAGATGGCAAATGGCACTTCGTAATTTTATTATCTATTCTCGAGCGGAGTTCTAGCAGTTCGCTCCTTGGACGACTGTATATACCGCTCTGCTGTGCAAGTATATGCAAATGCCAGTTCCCGAGCCTCAAGTGTCCGAATGGGAGTCCTCCCAAATCTCCAACCCCAAATCCTCCGCTGGAGAAGCTAGTTGGGATGGAGATGGTGACTCCCTCTTGGTCAATTGCGACGTCGGCGGCATTCGTGAAATAGCCAACTTTCGTACATACTGCGTTGCTGAATTTTTGCTGCTGCTCCTCCTGCTGATGCGTCTCCATCTCCATCTCCATCTCCGACTCCAGCTTCAGCTTCAGCTCCATCTCCAGCTCCATCTACATCTACATCTGCAGCTCCGTCTTGCTCCGTCTTTCATCTCTGGCTCTTTCGCACTGCCGAGATGCACATGTGTGTTTGTGTATTAATTTGCCCACCCACCAATGGCTATATGCAAGCTGGATACGGCCAAGCTGGCCATGGCAACTTGAAAAGTCGAATTTTCGCCATCTCGTTCGGACGTCTCGCGCAGCTACCTCAGCCAACAGAGTTTGCTTTTGCTTTTGCTGTTTCTGTTGTTGCTTTTGCTGCTTTTGCTGCTGCTGCTGCTTCTGCTTCCACTTGGACTTCGGCTTTAGCATCAGGATGCCCAACACCAGCATCAGCATCAGCATGAGCCTCAACCTCAATTTTAGTCCTGGCGATGACGATGGCGATGGCGACGCAGCAAAACGTGACCTAGCCCGGTTAGAAACGTACCCCATATAGACTCCATAGCTCCATCGCTCCATCGCCAGTGGAGCAGAGAAAATCTCCACCCCCCTGAAATGAATGGACCACCAACCACTCCACTTGCTGCACAGCTCACCCCTTCCTTTGCCCCTCCTTGCCCCGCCTTACCCCTTTTCGGATCCAGCCTCCTTGCTGGCCGGACGACACGGAGCCATCATCCTCATCAGCTCCGGCCGCCGATGTAGCAAGCAATCGCAAGCCGTATGCAAACAATATTTTACATAGCTACTGTCTGGAGGTTCTTGCTGCCCGACTTCGTTGGCCTTCCTTCGTGCCGAGGCCTTCTTGCTCCTTGCTCCTTGCATCCCGATCCCGATGGCCGCTCGATGTCCGAGCAATCGCACTCACACACTCACGAACCATGGCACTGAGAAAAATAACTATCTTACAGATATCACACTATTCTAAAATATATCTAAGCATTTTGTAATATTGTACAATATTTCCACATATTTCCAAATGAAACTTAAGCTAACTTTTGTCCTTTTTAAGACCAACATATCCTGATAGATGGACTCACATTTTTCCGGGTGTAAGGATATGGGGGATACGGCTGCGAAGGGTCCACGGAGTGCTACGTATGCTGCGATGTTTGTGTTTGTGTAAATGTCCGCATCTAAATTCGCATATACAGCAGCGGTCAACTATGGAAATTATCGATCGACTTGTTTTTGGTGTCAGGTGGTCGGGCGATGGATGCGGTGGCAAGTGGCAAGGCAGCAAAGGCAGCCGAGGCAGTCGAGGCAGCAAGGCAGCAAGGCAGCATGATGGACACGCGGCTGAACGGTAGTTTGGGAAATGCGAGACGGAGGAGGTCCTGGGAGGAGGTCCTGTGTGTGTGCCAACGAACTGGATTTCGGGGGCGGCCGATATGCCAAGGCGCAACATGGGCGCAGAGCAGAGCGCGTAGATTGAGATGGCAGTGGCCAAGTGGCAGGAGTGGCAGGAGTTGGATGGCTGGAAGGAGCTTGTCACATCCTCGGCCCGGTTGCCCAGAAGTTGCCTGCGAATTACCACTGCTTGTTCGTCGTGGTAGAAGTGGTAGTTGTAGTTGTAGAACTGCCTCCCCTACCACACACTACTTCTAGCTGCCATTGCAACGGACACTGGGCCTCCAGGACAACGGACACAGGACACAGGACACTGGACACTGGAGAACGGCGACAGCGAACGGCCAACGACAACGACAACGACAACGACAACGGCAACGGCAACGACATCGTAGTCGGCCCAACGACTAGGAGATGACGATGGACGCCAAAGGAATGGGTGAATGCTCTGCATTTGCGAAGCATTCAGCGGAAATATTCATCCTAGCTCGTCTTTTCAGCCAAGGACCCCACATCCTTTCACCCCGTTCTCGATTCGACTCGCCCCGACTCACACAGGCACACACATCAAAAGGTTGTTGGTTGGGTAGCAGCAGCAGGAGCAGCAGGAGCAACAGCAACAGCCATGTCCTTTTGGAACGACCGCGGACCAACTCGAATGGCTGGAATTCATCGAAGGCGAAGGGAGCTGCGAGGGCACGAAGGCCAGAAATTGCTTATGCGACATCCACATCCACAGCCCCAACCTCATCCTCATCCTTATCCTCATCCACATCCCTGGCATCGCCTGCAGTATTAGTTATGGCAGAGCAGCAAAGGCAAAGACTGAAGAAGAAGGCTGTCCAGACGCATGGCATCGCATGGAAATGGTTCGTACCCAGGTCCGTTGGATCGCTGGGCTCCCTTGAGCCAAGTCCGCAAGTCCGAGAACTGAAATATGTATTCCAAAGTGTGTGTGTATGTGTTTATTTAAATGGGGTTTCGACTGGACAAGTTGTGGGTCGCAGTCGGAGTTGGAGTTGGAGTTCTCCTTCGGAATCTAGTGGGGGGATTAGCAAATGTTCGTTAGTTGCTGCGGCGGTTGGCCAGCCACGTTGCGTTGATAGTCGCTTTTTCCGACAACTTGATCTGGACATGTTCTCAAGTTGGGAAACACAACCGCGCCACACAGCTCCGCTCCGCTCCATACCATTCCGCCGGAATCTCGGCACTCCGGCGGTCTTTTGAAGGTGGCAACGGAGCAGCCGGGGCCGTATCCTGATCAGCGAACCATTAACTTGACCGTCAGATGTTGATGGACCACCTCCACTCTTTTTTACCATTTATTTTCTACTATTTTCAGCAAGGACGCGAGTACTCCATTGGTTTTTATTGAATTGCGCCCTGCGTTTTGCAAAACCGTATTTGTGTATCAAGCGATTCGCTAAACCGAGTCCAGGTGCTACCAACTCAAGGTCCACTGGGCACAGAATTGAGTTTCAGACTCGACCATTAAATGGAATTTAGCCGTTTCCCATGGCTTTAGGTCCAAGGGATCTATACGAGTATGAATCAAATGAAGCTTGGGAAGAATAAAACGAAGCTTAACTAAAAAACATATAATCAATCAAGCCACTCAATATGCTTAAACTTTCTTCAACTTTCGCCTGAAACCTTCAATAAACTGCCAGCCCATTTCCATTTCTTTTAAACAAGAACTGGGAAACCCTCACAAATCCTTTAAAAAGTGACCTTCTGACTGGGCTGATTGTTTTATTCTAATGCCATAAATGTGCATAAGCGATATCCTTGCTGGTGCGATAGGTCAGTTCAGGGAGTTGGTTATCAGTCGGTCAAAAGGACCTGCCTGCCTGCCTTACTGCCTGCCTGCCAGGTTTTTAAAGCCAAAAGCAACAGATATCTGTTTGTATTCACCCATTCAGATTTTTATTCATGAACTTTTATTATTTCTGCTCGCTCATGAGCTTACTTCTGTTCCCTTCTGTCGGGGAATCCCCATCGCTGCTGCTGCTCCTGGTGGCGGTGGAGGAGAAAGTGGGACAGTGGGAACAGGATGGCTAGATAGAGGGAAGGACTGTGTGTGGTGCTAAAGCTTTTTTATGTTGCTCTGTATGTATTTTATTTTTTTATCCGTTTCCCTACTGCTGCTGCTTGCTTGCTTGCTGTGTCAACGGTGCAAGTGCTGATGCGGTCCTTTTTATTTTGTGCCCCACTCAAAGTTACAACTTAACTGTTATTTTATTACAACATTTAATAAAAATCAACAAGTGCATGAGTCGGCGAGAAAGGAGTTGGTCCTTCGAGCCGAGGACTCCAGGACTCCTCTGCTCCTCTTCCTTTCGTTTCCTTTTTTTTTTCTTTTTTGTTCGCCACTCGTCTTTGCCAGCCAGAGATGCTATGTATGCCCTGCACTTGCCCGAACAAATGGAGCGTGATTTTGTGGCTCCATGAGGTTTATATTAAGTGTCGGTATTAAAATAAAAATGCTTGTTATTTGTCTTGGCTTTTATTTAGTCGCCGATGCCGTTGCTGTTGCCGCTGCCGTCGCTCTTCTTCCTCGTTTTTTATTGCTCTTCCTGCAAACAGATATTGCCAATGTGAAGGAATACTATACTGCACACGCATTGGAGCCCAGCAGGTTGGAGCCACGGTAGCGCCAGCGGCAATTCAACCGTGGGCTAATTACCCGACGGCCTCAGGAAGCGACAAAGTATCGGGTTTCGATTAGGGCCAGCATGTCGCTAAAACAGTTCGCTTAATTTGGCGCCGCTGACCGTAACGGTATTGTCTCCATCCTGCGATGCGAGTCCTGTTTTCTCATCCTCATCCTCAGCTCAGTATTTAATTACGCCGATGCCCACGGCGTCGCAGCTGGATCGCATCTTAGGATTGGCGAAATCAGTGGCGAAAATCCACGGGAGCAATCGGTAACGAAAAATTACAAAAGATATTTTCATAAAAATGAAACAAGAGCACCAGAAAAGTTAACAAAAAGTTTTCTTTAATAAAAACTCAGGCAAACGTAGAGACATTCAAAATAGTTTTTATTTTATAATTAAGCATACAAAAACAAGTGCACATACAGTTTGCACATCAAAGATTTAATTGAACTTGAGCAAATGCATGCTTTAAATTAAGCATGCTTTGCTAGCAAATTAACCCATAACTAAACTCCTAACAAAGGCAATGCAAATCAAGTCGCAAATATTATTTTGCAATTTACTAAGCAATTTCAGTTATTTGCTCTTTGTCAATTTACCTTTCTACTTCAAAGGCCAAAAAATATTTGTGCTCAAACAATTTTATTGAAAGCATGTATGTTATTTATATTTACAGCTTTTGAAAAGAAATTAGACTAAAAGCAAAGTCTGTCCACGCTTATTGCATTAAATAACCAGTTTCAATAAAGATATTTCAACGCAAACCAATGGAAACCAAGCCAAATGCGATAAGTTGGCCATGCAGTGTAATGGAATTAATTTCCAAACAAAAGGCGTTAAGCTACGGTTAATTGCATTATCCTTCGACTCGGCAAGCTCAATAGAAATGGGTGGCAGGCGCATTTGTAACCCCGTCAACTTTCACTATTTTACTATTTTCCTTTTTGCGACTTTCACTATTTTCTTTTGGGGGGGGGCATTGGCCTTGGAAAAAGTTTCTTTCGCAAAAGTTGAGCACAGGAATTCGCATTAAATAAAGCAAGGCATAACAAATTTTTCTTTAAGTAGTCTGGCACCGACCTACCCTAATGTCTTTCATGTTTGCCCATACATGGCAGAAGCGAAATAAAAACTCGGACAGCATCCTTGCCCCCCCCTCCAATCCCCCACCCCCCGCTCATCTTCCCCCACTACTAACACAATCAAATATACACATAGATTTCATCACATATACCCATAAGTATGTGTTTAGAGAGGAAAACGAACAAAGCGAAAAAAAATAGAAGTATAAATGTGGATGCACACATGGAAACGAACGTATCCTGGCCATATGTGGATATGTGCAAAGAGTTGGACTCTCGTACATCTCCGAATGTCTGGGTGAAGGGCACACAAACACAATGGGCCGACTGTCTGCCAAGATCCTCCAAGTTGGCAAATATTACGGCCGTAAACGTGCATGCATTAATGGGGATTCTGTATCAAATAATCGGAAAAAATCCCACTAAGTATGCAAACCCATCAGGACGATTGTGCGTGTGTCTGTATTTGTTTATGTGTGTGTTTGAGTGTATTGGTGTTTGTGAGAAGCAACAGATATGTAACTGAGAGCGGCGAGTCCTTTTTTTTGGGCGACTGAGGGTGTTTGGAACTTCTGAATTGAATATAAAAACAAATATAAAAGTTTGATGCCTTGCTCCAGTGCCGACACACACACACATACATGCTCGTATGGGGGGCACACAGAGGAGTGAGGACTGAGCATTGGACCATTCGACTGGCATTGAGTCACCTAAATGGATATTGCCGGTTTCGTCTAGCCCAGATCCAGTGGCCCCGGCGATAGCCAGCCGGCTGTCTGGCATTGGAGCTGGCATTGGAGCACTGTGCCGCTCCACACACCCAACGATGACATGGAATATATATTTTTATATAGACAACGTCTGCTCAAAAAAAAGTGCAAACAAACAAAACCGAAGAAGGAAGGAAAAAAATAAGGAGTCCGGCACACACACACACACACATTCGCACCCAAAACTCACACTCACTAACTGGCACACTCACACACAAAAGGCGAGCAGGAGGCGGAGTTGTGGGGGGGAGAAAAAAAATTGGTTTTATGATTCAAGGACATGAATCACATTATTTTTCCAACAGCATGAAGCACACATAGACAGTGGGAGTAGGTTACAAAAAGGTGGTGCCGCCTTGGTCCTTGCTCCTATGCTCCTATGCTCCTAGTTCTGGTCCTCGTCTTGGTCCTAGTCCTGATCCTGTCCCACTTATTCAGCCAGACATCCTCCTGCGGTCGTCCACTGTTCTCTTTCGGTTCGCTGTGAAGCAATAATTTAAATCCAACATTTTTATTGCTGCACTTGCACACACAAACAGTAAGTATATGGTTTACTCGGTCCACTTGGAGTACTAAGGATACTGAGGGAACTGGGGGAACTGGGGGTAGTCCTCTGCTGAATGCATGGATGATGGGGCCTTTTATGTACAGTTAGTTGGCCATATAAGTGTAAGCAAGAACACACATAAAATGAAAAATGTAAAAAAAACTTTCGATTTCGTTCAATTGTACTTTGAACCCGGACAAATAGAATAAAAAAAAAAAAAAAAAACATTTGCGGAATTGGCAAAGAGTGAAAACTTGAAAAGAAAACGCTTTCCTTTTTACCGTACGCTTATAATGCTTTAGTTCGTAAGTAAGTCGGTCGGTGTATCACATTTAAAGAAAAAC
This sequence comes from Drosophila santomea, assembly GCF_016746245.2. Lineage (NCBI taxonomy): Eukaryota > Metazoa > Arthropoda > Insecta > Diptera > Drosophilidae > Drosophila > Drosophila santomea. The sequence continues at coordinate 25,566,626 of NC_053019.2, forward strand.
TCACTTTGCACTCGAGTGTTTGCCATTTTCAAGGTAAATGTGTCAAAGTTTGGCTGGTTATTCTTAAACAAATATCAATCTTTAATCATTCAGTATATACTCCTCTCTTTAAAACTTAATTATGCCTGAGACATTTTTGTGATAATCAAAAGCTGGATTTATTCACCTCTCTTATGAGTGTATTCACACTCTATTTCATTCAGCTTTATTATATACAGCTCATTTAGGTAGAAATCAAAAGGCATTCGTAGTATGAGCTGTGCTAATTAAGCACGACACAATTGTTTAACTGACTTATTATGTGGGAAAAGCCCCTATGTGCAATGCATTTAAATCGCAAGGCCATTGAGCTCTCGATTGGCAATGAAATCAAACGAACTCATTCCGTTAAGTATGTACATACATGAATGCATTTATTTACTCGCCAGAGTGAACAAGTATTTACTATAATTCGGACTTCCTGTAAGGACAACCGAATTGTGCTATGTGGCTAGACGTTATAATGTGCATTATAATTATGTACACATTTATGTCCCTATAATTGCGTTTATGTATTAGCCGGTACATGCCATGGCATGTGCTTGAGTGGAGCAGGTTTGTTGCTTCTGGCTCATAAATAGTCAAGTCAACACCAACACACATCCACTCACACGCACACGAAGACATTCCTGCAAATTAGGCCAACACACTGCGTATTTAAATGATAATGAGCTGCATTCAGCTGCATTTATGCCGTTTGCCGGCCTTCCGCCAGCGGGGTCCATAAGTAGGTACTTAGTTATAAATGGGCATGTGCATGCAAGGACCTCAATCTGTGTGCATGTGTGCTTATGTGCTTCTGAACATACGAGTATATGGCCGGCAATCATGTACGGAAGTACATACTTTGTCGTAAATAATCATAACCTTGAACCTCAAATGAGGATGTTACACATGCATGGCGTCAACGGCCCCCATTCAAGGCCACCGAACCGATTAGGAAGCACTTTTTCGCAACAGGTTTGTGTTGCTGGAAAAAGAATACTCATTTCATTGAATAAATAACCCATTACTTAGCTAATGTTCAACTGGCATTGGAGCTCAGCTTCATTCATGAGAGAGAACGCTGTACGAAACTATCAATAAATATATTTTTTAGAAAAGCAATGCTTTATAAATTTACAGATCTTAACAGCTGTTAACTAAGTTGCCTGGGCTAACATGTCGTATACGCAATTTCATAAGTTCCTTAAAAAAGCTTGTAAGAAAGCAACGAGTGTTAGTTAACTAATTTGTTTTTAAAATTTGTACTACTGCTAGTTTGCAGTTCTGTGCCGTAATCAAAGTTAATAGAAACTGAAGCGATTATGTTCATCAGGTCGTATACGTGATTTTTTCAACAAAGTGTAAGAAAATCATTTACATGGTACAGAAACTTACAAATATAGTAGTTTTTTGCTTCCTTCATATACACACATAAACGAAACACTTAATCACTTATAAAATATTTACGCAGTACTGTGCTAATTCGATTTATTCGGCCAAATGCTGGGCTTTATTAATAACTTAATGCCCCAATAAATATCTGCACTTGATAAATCTACTATCAACATAAATGCCAAATCGATGCGATTAGGGCAGTTAATATGTACACCTATTTTACTATGTGAGAGATGGCGTGTCAGACTCGTAAATATATGTAAATACGGTCATCTTGTGTGTAAAAACCATCATAAAATTGTTACGACAGCTCTCCAAGTATCAGATTTTGTGTTTTATTTTTTTTGTGCGATGCGAAGGGTGCGTCTTACATTGACAGACTGACGGAAATGTTATTACCTTGTGAACTTTAAGGGCGACTTGTTCGACCTTCGAGAATCGATAAAATGTACATAAAAATCCAAGATCTGTTGCCTTTTGTTTGGCTTGATTTTATATGCTTATAACTATCAGTTAATCGCATAACGTTAAAGCTAAAATTTCAGTTTATATGTAATATTAAACATAAATCAAGGAATATCCTGAGAATCCTGGGTCGATTGTTCCTGCGTCTTTCCAATTAAGAGCAACCTAAGCAAAATAGAATTCGATGCACCAGGATGCGTTTTGCAGCGGGAGAAATAGCGCATACTGAAATTAATTGGGGATTCGGGCAGCCACAAGGAGAAGGTACATTAGACTAATTACAAACGTATTACGGCTGCAGGACGACTAGATGGCTTGCCTTGCAGGATTGCAAGATGGCAAGATGGCAATATTGCAATATGGGAAAATGCAGGCAAGATGCAGGCGACGTCTGCCTAAAATCTTAAATATACAACAATCAGAAAATATTAAAACCGACCATAAGCTCGATACTTGCACATACACACATATGCATGTTTGGTTGGCTGTGTATCGCCGTGTACTTGCTGGCAAATTAATGTCTAGGCAAAATTTTGATATTTTATACATGGCCGAAAGGCAGTGGCATCTACTACTTATATACAAGATTCCAAACTTTTGCAGAGCCGGAGCCAAACCCAAAAATACATGTACATATACATATGCCAACGAAGAACCCTCAAACTCACGTATATTGTTCACAGGTTGCGTACATACAAACGAATACATATATACACATTCTTAAATTTAAGCAATAGATGACCGGACATGTGTGTGTGAGTGTCTGTGTGTGAGTCTCTGTGCATGTATGTGTTCGTGTGTGGGAGTGTGTTTGTATCCCAGTAAACGTCTAATTCTCTAAAATGTGAAATTTTACAATCGCCTAGCGTACATCTTTGCGTCGTCCACTCACCACCCAACCACCCAAACCACCCACTCACTCACTCGCTGGGCAGTCAAGCATTCGAAAGGCCACCCAAGCCACCCACTCCGCCGCCAAAAGCTGCTCGAGAACCAGAACCGTAGCCGTTGCTCTGGAAAACCTTCGCCTTCCTCCGCCGCCGCCCCATCTAAGCATCTCCGCATCGCCACATCTCCATGCCACGCCACGGCATGCCACTTCACTCCGCTCCACTCCACTCCACTCCACTCCATGCCGCTCCATCCACATTCGAACCATCAAGTCGTCTATCCCAGCCGCGTGGCTTGACCAGGCCCATTCCGCACCGCCCTGAACCAGCAAGGACCACCACCACCACCACCACCACCACCACCCACACCGGTGGTCGTGGCAATTGCCCACGACGAGTCCGAGGTCCCCAAACGCGCCGGACTCCCACTCACGTATTTGCCGCCAACGTCCGCTTTCCCGTCCATCCAAATGCACGTATACATACAGCCAACCACCCATCTACTCACTCACACACACACCCCCGCCCATCTCCTTCCACACGCACACACCCACACACACACACACACATATTCACTCTTATCCTTTTCACATGTCGCAAGTCGTATGCAAACAACATTTTGCAGAAACAGTTCGTTCCTTGGTCTTCGTTTTATCTTCATGGCAGACCCTTACTTATTGTGGGCCCGGCTGACCAGCACGGCTGCCTTTGCTTTTGCTATTGCTTTTGCTTTTCCCGTTGCCAACGAACCACCCAAACCCAAACCCAAACCCAACCCAACCCACCCCACTTGGCTGCCCGCCCATCCGCTCGGATCCCTGATAGCCAGAGCCTGATGTCCATGCTGGCCAGGACCGTTGACGTAGATGCTACATACAGCAGGTGGCGCAATGCTGTGTCAAAGGATGCTGATGCAAAGCATAATAGGTAGGTGATTGGGAAAGCAGATATCAAAAAATAGTTACTAAAATGTTACACATATGTTATAAGTAACTAATATCTCTAATATAATGTCATATATTTATTGCTTACCATTTAAATGACTTTAAGGTATTCTAATCTTAATGCTTAAGCCTAGTAATTTCCATTTTATTTTTAATTATGCGTATACAAATCTCATAGTCTCAGTGCTAGTCTTGTGGCCGCTGCTGTGCGTGTGTGCTACTAGAAAGCTTGGCTCTGCCTTCAGCTCGCTGCTGTAACGTCTAAGAGTGTGCGCTAGTATGTGTGCCGGTGGGCGGACATGGACGTGAACGTGGTCGTGGACGTGGATGTGGATGTGGATATGGATGTGCGGTGGGTGGCGGTGGTGCGATGGTGCGATGGCCAAAGGATGCCTCCGTCCGCCGGCCATGTGTTTGTGTAGATGTCCGCTTCAAAATTCGCATACACAGCAGTGGTCAACTATGGAAATTATCGATCGACTTGCCTTTGGCGCCAGGTGGTTGGGTGCTATGATGGAAAAGTGGTGACGAAGGCAGCGGCAGCGCCAGCAGAAGCAATCTCCGCTGCTCTGCGCCTTCGTAGTCGTAGTCGTAGTCGCAGTCCGGCGATTTGCGCCGTAACGATGGAGGGAGTGAGTAAGGAGATGGAGATGGAGATGGTGGAGCTAGAGGTGGAGCAGGAGGAGGAGATGGTGGCCACATGCCCGTACTCGTATTCGATGCCCAGTCTAAATGGCAAGAACGCAGCGGCAGCTAAGAGATGCCCAAAAAGAAATTGCGGACATTTACATTATGTGTCCATGTATGAGTATGCCCACCGACTCCAAGTGTGTCCGGGGTTTTTGGGTCTGCTCATATTGAGGACACGGCGGGGCGGGGTTTGAGAGGGTATCAGAGATTGGGGACCGCAGTTAGGAGCCTGAAGCCTGGAGCACAGGAGCACGGAGGATGGAGGATGGAGGATGGTATGTGCCGTTGAAGCAAGCACACATGCAAACGGCATGCGGCGGTGGAATATACGTGAGCTTAGGAGTTGTCGTCGTCGAGATGTCCTCTGGTTGCTAGTCCAGACGTCGTGGTCCGAGCGAAGGACCTCCTCCAGCTGCCCAGCATTCGCCCGGGCGGGCAGCTTTTGCATCAAAGTGAAACGGGCTAATGGGACGGGCCCAAATTCGCAGCACTGACTGAACGGTGGGAGCCATAACAACAAGGCGGAGATGTGAGTTGTGAGATGTGAGATGCGAGGAAACGAATGACTAACGAAGGAAATTGCTGATATTGTATGGAGCGAAAGTTGTGCATGTCTGGACGCAGGACTAAGGACTCAGAACGCAGGACGCAGGACTCAGGACTCAGGACTCAGGGCTCTGGTCTCTGGCAGCGGGCGCGTTTTAGTTTTGACAGGACCTGGAATGGCAGCAAGACGGAGTCAGGACGACTGACCCCACTCACTGGGATATATGCCATATATGCCCAGCGCCAGGAGAAAATTCAAATATACTCGAATACACACACAAGCGCACAGCCTGAAAAACACACACACACACCACACACACACGCGCGCGCATAGAAACACACACATGCGAACAATGGCAGATGTCCTGCCGTGTCCGGCATCTTTCCTTACTTCAGATTTCTATTTCCAGCTCACCATCTCACCATCTCATCCTGCCAGCAGGCTGCACCGTAAGCAATTATGCATCCACAGCGGTTGGAAATGAAGGAGCGGCCATCCATGTACAAGAATGCAAAATGTGATTGTAGATGTGTATGTCGATGTGGATATGAATGCGAATGTGGATGTGGATGAGGATGTGGATGAGGATATGACCAGGACGAAAGACCAAGGATGAAGACGATGCAGAACCTGCGGATGCAGGTCTTTGAGAAAATGCATTTGCAATACACACACATTGGCACACACATGCACACACACTCACACACACAATCGTCTCTCCAATTAACACACAGCACTTGCCCAACAATAGATAAGCTATATCACAAAATAGTATAATAATAGTGCAGACTTAGCAAAAACAATAAAACTTGGTGGCTAGCAGCAAGCTGTAATTGCAGCCTTATGAATTTCAAATTTCACATATGAAAACCATCCATTTGGTGGATATAAATGGTGACCTGCCAATGCAGTTGCAGAAACTATATCATCCTTGGTCATGAACTAAACAATTCCGAAGCTTCCTAAAAGATTGCTAAGATCGAAGTTGAGCCACGAAGATTGTAAGAAAAAAGGATATAGTACCTGGAAATGAATTATGGAAATCTAATTAATTGGGGTGCTATCATAGAAGTCAAATTAACTTGTGATATTTTTTCAGCAAGCGGACAAACGCCAGAAAGTATGCTATCATTTTTTAAGTCTACTTATTCTCATGTTCTCAAGAAAATCAACAATCGTATTTACTTTGAAAACATGGAAGAGCTTAACTAAAATATTTGAATATACCTAACTTAACTTTACTTATATTTATACTTAACTTATAGATTTAAACACTAACAAATAATTCCCTTGAAGTACTAAATCTAAGCGATAAACTGCCACTATTGGCACCTAATTGCAAAACTAGCAACTGCATTTAATAAACAATCCGAAGAAAAAAACACTTGTTATGACTAGTTTGCTGGTTGTTTATGATGCCCCCGTCACATGAATGGAGTGTTAGGGAACAATGTTCACCAATTAAGCCGTCAGAGTGCAGAAAAAGTGACCGAAAAATTGAGGTTGCAGCCTTGCTGGCCAGGCAGCGCGGAAAAAAAGCACAGTCTAGTGGAAAAAAATGCGCTTTTTACGCGGCGCCGCGTCAAAAACCAACAAACATCGAGGAGAACACACGCCCAAAACACTTTTCCCGTCTATAGCCGCCTAATCGGCGACAGTATCGCATGGCAAACGATGGCATGTCCTGGACTGGACTGGCCCATGGCTCCATGCAGGAGGAGGATCCCTATTCCCGATTCCTCCACTTTTTACCACGCATCCAGCCGGGGCATAAAGAACTGCACGCCGCACTCCAGAGTGGCGGCAGCAAAATGGTGAAAAAACGGGTCAAGTGCATCAAGCTGCATGCCACCGGGCAAACAAGCAAGCGGTTTCCAACTGACTGCCTAATCCCCTTAAACGGCGCGTTTTTTTCGCCGAATCACTCGCAATTCTGAATTCTGCACCCTGCACTCTGTACTCTGTACTCTAGATGCTGGATTCTGCACTCCAAGGGGCGTTTTGTTTTACCGCAGCAATCGGCGCATCGGCGAAAGGTGAAAGAGGTAGTGAAATGGCAGTGAAATGGCGGTGAAATGCCACCGGCTTGACCTTTGCACACACGACTGCAGATGGGTTTTTTGCGCGACTTTCTCGCATCGCATCGCATCGCAGTGGCACGGTATCACGGCAGTTGCCAACTTAATTTCCATATGGTGCAATTTTGATGGCTCCGACCGTAATTCAATGCCGTGCGCCTTTTTTTTTACCCCCACGTTGTTTGCAACTCGTTCGCGATGGAGTGTCATGTGCAGCAGAAAAAATGGAAAATGCAGGGAAAAAACGCGGTGGTCGCCAACAGCTGGCAACAACAAGAAACAACGGCGATTTGGCCAACAGCATCAGCATCAGCACCTGCCAATTGGTGGAAGATGGTCAATAAAGGCGCCCAAAGGCAAGTCACTTATGCAGGATGCCCAAAAGGGCGGCAATTATGCATATCCTTTCCAACAATGTTGCCATTAAATACATTTATTAAATAAGTTAATCCTTGTTCAATTAATCTGAACTTTAAGTTGAGGAATATGTAAATAGTACTTAGTTTAATGTTCTAAATACTCTGCCTTTTGGTGGGACTAAAACTTATAGTTAATCGTAATAATTAAATGATGGTTGTTCTAGTCTTTAAATCCCTAAAAATCCTAGACATCCCAAAGTTTTAAACTGAGCTCTTAAGAAAATCTTGAATGGCATCTTGCTTTTTTTAGAAAGCAAACAAATGTTTCTATGCAAAGAGCAAACGAATGGCAAATTTAATTAAGTTTTTTCCATATTTCTTTCGTTTGTGCTCCTCTGTTTGCTGCTACAAAATAATGAAAACTATTTGGCAATAATACAACACATATGCCTAAACACCCATTTTGGCACTTAAGTGATTATAATCCATCGATAACGAGGGTGATTAAGAGTTATAATGAAATTGCCATTGACTTTGTAGCCAATTTGCCAGCTCGAAGAAATCTTCTCAAGAGTGTTGCTGTAATGACAGGTTAAATTGACTCTTTGTCCCACTTGTTGGGCAAAGTTCTTGGCTAGACTCCTTGGCTCAATGATACTAAACTAAAGTAAAACTTTCCTCAAACGTCTGGCATCAGTTAAATTCTTTTTTAAGACCAAAGTTCACAAGGTCGCCCAGCAAATTCGTGACTTGGAAATTTCCTTATGCAAGTGTTATTAAATTTGCGACCAGACCGAAGGATATGTGTACATTTTTTCTTTTTTATTGAGAACAAATCGAAAAGGCAAGTCGCATATGAATGAACTGCAAAACTGGGTTTTTTGTCTTACCACCCACCCAGCTTAAGAAAGTGGCAAATAAAAAACAATGGCATTGTGTGGATCCAGATGGACATCTTTTATCGCCACGTGTAAGCTGTAAAATGTATAAGTATGTCAATTTTTAATTCGCCACTGAGCACTTTACGGCTAACACTACTAGCCCGATTTCGTCCTGGACGGTTTAGGTAACTAAACAAAAGGGTTTCTGTGGCCGGGGTAAATGGACTCACGCCTTTATCACCGGCCCCTGGTGTCCTCCGTAATAACCTCATTTCAGGACATTCGTAGGCTGTGCCGGTCATCCAAATCTGTTGACCACTGCCCGCACACAAAAATATATACAAAATGGTTACATATATACATATATCCATATATTCAAAGGTATATATAATCTGCGGCCATGTGGCTGAAACTATGTGCACGCGCTTGTAACACATATAATTTTGAATATATAACCAAGGTCTATACATATACATATATGTACAAAAGTAAAAGTTTACTTATATATGTATGTGTGTGTGTGTGTGTGTGTTTGGCAGTTGGTATGTGCGCATAATATATTCGTAATAACATTTTCGAAACCCGGCGTAAGCATTTTTCAGCCGTTTCATCCCTTTTCTGGACACTTAGGGGTTAAGGCTACAAAAGGTCCTGTCCACTCGCCCTGTCCGTGTGTCTCTGCGAGTGTGTGTTTGTGTGTCTATGTGTGTGTGCCACACCTCGCGCCCCATCGCCCAGCCTCCGCAAACCGCATCTATCACAAATTTCAACTGCCAGCGGTCCAGGGAAAGGTCCCGGGAAGGTCCTGCCAAGGGTATGGGTATGGGTATGGGTATGGGTTAGTGGTCCTGTCCGGTTTGTCCCGGGTCCGGTTAAGTCCACAGCCCGTTACGGGCCTGTCCCGTACGACAGGCCTAGCGACACGGTTGACGTAGACCCAATTCGACCCCCAACTCAACTTTCCACCAACTCCACATCCCAAACCGCACGCACTCTGAGCAATTATTAAACGAGTCTCTGGAACGTTAAATTCTGTCCACTTTGGAGGCGGACCAGAGCCATCTGCGGCACCAATTTTCGAGTAGTGAGAGTGACCGACCGGTCCCGGCGATGAAAAATAGAAATCGCAAGAGTTTGTTTAACAACAAGTGAAGGGGTTCGCTTTTTTATGCCCCCCAACCCAACTTCTGACACTGGGCTTAGTGCCCACATTTAGTATGCCCACTCACACACTCAAATATATCTTACATGGACTTAGCTGGCAGGATATATGAAGTATATAGCTATATACTTAGCCTTAGCGTGTATAGGTGTGTGTTTCGTGATTATAATAACGACTGTGGAGGAATACAATGTCGGTCGTTAAAAAGTGCCAGAACTCATTAGGTATTTCAGCATTTCCCATGGACAGTGCCAAAACTAACCCCCGATGTTCTTACGTGGGCTGCATACCCTTGGATTCAGATCACAGATTCCGTCGCACGTCTTTCAGTCAAAGAAAAGATTCCGATTTAGCAATTAATAGCACTTAAAAGAGTTAATTGCATATATTTTTATTTGATACACGCAATTTATCTTGCTTAGATAAGTAATTACCTAAGTAAAACCACTATACTGTATGAGGTATACATACCATTCAAGGTGCCAAACAGGAAGCGCTGCGAATTCGTCCTGCAATCGGGCATCCTGGTGGGTCCATGTGTCATTTGTCAGGACTGCGAACCGAAAAGTTTGACACTAATACCCGCCAGATAAATACCTTGGCGTAAAAACTTTATTTGCATGTCCTGCACGGTTAACAGCGGTGACGAAGACATCAAGTCATTTGTTAAGATTAGATAAATACCCACACGGCTGCTTAATATTCATATCCGACCATCCATCCATCCATTCGTACATCCGTACATTCACGGTTATGGGAACCCGTTCCCGGGACATCTCGGAACAAGTAATTGCAGATATGGTGTAAGATGGTGTTGGTTCTCGGCACAACCGGTATTTCGATTAGAATTCCAATGCCCTACTGTCATTTAACCGGACATCAGTATAGATGTGGAAGGACATAACACAAAAAAAAAAACAACTTCGCTTTGGGAAATTATACGACGTTTTCTCACGAATCCCGTGTCCTGTAACGGAATTTTCAACTGGGCTGATTTATTGACGATGGCTGGAACGTTGACAGGGCCCAAAAGTCCGGCGACCTTTAATCCAGTTTTGCATTGAGGCGCCGTGATAATTTCCACTCTTACCGCAGACAAGAATAAGGGTTACATAAACATCACAAATCGCACCGTGTCTTTCTAGCCCACCGATTTCAATGCTAAATAAAGAGTTTGTTTTCTATATGCAAACACTAAATGGCTTATGGGACATACGGGTTTTCCTCTCTCTCTCTCTTTCTTTGTTTGTTAATATAAATAAGGTCAGAGGTCATCTTGTTACGACTGTGCCGATCTTGCAGCTTGCTTTGCCTATCTAAATACAGGACTCTTGTAAAATGCTAGCTATAGGTTGTAAGTTCTGATAACCTTCATATGTTTTAGGGTAAGTATATAGGGTAAGTATAATAGTTAAGTCCAGAGATAGTTGAAAAATTTCAACAATATTAACTTATAGAACTTAACAAAAACGGCATTTTACTGGTAATATCATAAATATCTTCTTACAAAAACAGCACGTAACCATTTGGAACTGATTTCGCCAAGATTTTTGCGGACATGGTTTGCCTTTTTGGCTTTAAAGTACTATACAAAAAAAGGCCTTTGCGTGTCAGAATGTATGCAACATAATAAGCCCAGAAAGCCAACTGAAATCCGGTTTGTGTTTTTTTTTCGTTTTTAGAAATCAAGTAGCTGCATGGAAAACAATGCGAATGCCAAATCGTCCGTCTTGGGAATCCCTTGGCCCAAAACTCTAAGCCTCTTATCGCCGCACATTCCACGTTTCGATCAACTCAAGTCGTCGTGTTAATAACGAGACAATTCTGACAATAAAGTGAAAACTTTATCGCGCACAATGACATATTCATTAGGATGTCCTTTCTCAGGATGACATCGGTCTGCACAGCAAAAAAAGAACACCAAACAAAACAAAACAATCCAGCCTTTCCGACTTACACGCGCTAATCAAAGGGGATGGATATCCTTCCGGCATTTCACATCGTGGTTGCGATAAGTTGCTGTGGTAAATGCAGTGGCACTGCCAAGGATGCTTTCACGACATCCTTCAGGTAGCAATCATAATATTGTGCTAATCGTTATTCTTTGGCAAACGGGACAACAAACTTTTGCCCATTTCAAATTTCACAGCTGACTAATAACATCTTGATGTGATTCAATTCCCCGAGGGCTTCTACAAGTTGTAATCTAAAAACAATAGTGTCTATGAACCTTCTCCCTTTAAAAAATATACATCAGTTTCAGTTGCTAGTGCGTCCATCCTAATATATTATATTAAACACATAAATTTCTAATCATTTCCCAGTGTTAAATCAGGACTTTTTCAAGAATAACGCCAGGACGCGAACCGGTTGGCAAAAACAAAAAGGCAAAGAGAAGGATGATGACAAAGTCTCTGGTTCAGCTTTGATGTTCACAAGGACAAAAAAAGCAGAAAGGAGAACAATGCTGAAATAGGGGGAGAAAAAAATAACTATTGAAACAAAAACACTTTTTTTCCACCCAGAAGACACAATAAATTGCAATTTATACCAAAAGTTGTATTCATCATCATCATTCCGAGCCAAAAATTATGCAGTATCTGCAAAGCACAATTCGGTACAAAAGCACAGAAATCCTTGTTACTTATTTACAAGGCTTGCACATACATCGCTTGATAACATACATCTCATCGAAATGAAAACTCAAAAGTAATTCCGGCCGTAGAGCCTACATTTTACGGTATTGTAAGGCGTTAATTAAGGACACAGTCGCTTGATAACAATATTCGAGTGGGTGGTGACTGAAATAGGAAATAAATAAATAAGTTATCTTTTAAAACATTTAAGTGATTCAAGGTTCTTTGTCCTTAGAACCAACAGTTCTTTGAAAATAAACTGTATGCCGCCAAAGATATCATAGTTTAGCTGAAATATATAGTAAATATACTGTTTATGTCTTTGCTGAAAATTTCTATGCTTACTACATGGTTTTTCATCATAACTTGGCTAGAAATGATCATACAACCAAAATAAAAACTGTTTTGGACAGCTTATTACCAATACTTAAAACCCCCATCAAAATTTGTGGAACTCCGAAAAAAATAATTTTTTCACCAATTTTGCATTTTTTGTAAGCGGTAACATCATAAAAAAAAATCAATATTTTTGAAGGATTTTTCATCATAGTTCGGCTAAAAATGGTCATACAACCATAATAAAAGCTGTTTTGTGCTGCTAATTCTCAATATTTTCGATCCCCATCACTTTTTGCAGGACTTGGAGAAAATTTTTTTTTTTTTAATTTTTGCATTTTTTGTAAGGGGTAACATCATCAAATTTTGCAAAAATTTTAAAAAAATAAAATTATTTAATTGGGTCACCAATTGATTGGGAATTTAATTACGAGTTCAACGACATATCACATTCCACATTTGGGCCATTATTTCCAATGTTTTGGCCATAAATCGTATAAACTTTTATAGAAAAGTAAGAAAAACGTCCTTTGGCAAAAATGCAATATTTTTGAAGGAATTTTCATCATAACTCGGCTAAAAATGGTCATACAACCAAAGTAAAAGCTTTTTTGTGTTGCTAATTATCAATATTTTCGATCCCCAACACTTTTTTTAGTGGTTGGAGAAAAGTTTTTTTTTTCCAATTTTTGCATTTTTTGTAAGGGGTAACATCATCAAATTTTGCAAAAAATTACAAAAAATAAAATTTTTAAATTGGGACACCAATCGATTGGGAATTGAAATACGAGTTCAGCGTGATATGACATTCCACATTTGGACGATTAATTTCAATGTTTTGGCCATAAAGTATCATTATACCCGTTACTCGTAGAGTAAAAGGGTATACTAGATTCGTTGAAAAGTATGTAACAGGCAGAAGGAAGCGTTTCCGACCATATAAAGTATATATATTCTTGATCAGGATCAGTAGCCGAGTCGATCTGGCCATGTCCGTCTGTCCGTCCGTCTGTCTGTCCGTCTGTCCGTCTGTCCGTCTGTCCGTCTGTCCGTATGAACGTCGAGATCTCAGGAACTACAAAAGCTAGAAAGTTGAGATTAAGTATACAGACTCCAGGGACATAGACGCAGCGCAAGTTTGTCGATTCAGGTTGCCACGCCCACTCTAACGCCCACAAACCGCCCAAAACTGCCACGCCCACATTTTTGAAAAATGTTTTAATATTTTTTCATTTTTGTATTGGTCTTGTAAATTTCTATCGATTTGCCAACAAACTTTTTGCCACGCCCACTCTAACGCCCACAAACCGCCCAAAGCTGTCACGCCCACACTTTTGAAAAATGTTTTGATATTTTTTCATTTTTGTATTGGTCTTGTAAACTTCTATCGATTTGCCAAAAAACTTTTGGCCACGCCCACTATAACGCCTACAAACCAGCAAAAACTGTGTTTAAGACTCTCCTTCTCCCTTCCACTAGCTGAGTAACGGGTATCAGATAGTCGGGGAACTCGACTATAGCGTTCTCTCTTGTTTTTTAAACAAAAACGTGTGAAAAAACGTTAAAAAAGGTCTATAAAGATGTATATGTATAATTTGTACTATTTTTCTATAGCAAAAGGTTGAAATATGCTTTTTTCTTCTCATCCTTTTTGGGATCTATTGACTGCATTTCAAAATCTAGGTTAAGATTATTATGAGTTCTGACCCAAAAGCAAGTAAACGAAGCTCCAGTGCTGGCTTAGCAGAAAAAAACCTTTTTTGCCGGCCAAATTGGTGCCAGAAGTTTAATGGATCTCCAATACACACAGTGAGTCCAGTCCAGTCTCTGTACAGTCCAGCTCAGTCCTCTTCACTCCACTTCATCCCATTCCATGCCAGCCACTCCAAGTGATCCACCAGCTTCGAGGAGGCCGAGATTCGTGTTGAGACTGGAGAAGAATGGCCAGTCAGTTAGTCCACCGTTCGGTTTGGATCGGTTCGCGACTTAATCTGGCGCGATCGTTTTCCATCAAAGGGTTCCTGCTCACATGCAACTAATCTGATTGTAATTGATGCATGCTAGAGAACGTGAATGCGAATGCGAATGTGGATGTGGATGTGGAAGGTCCATGGTGGCTCCACACGCAAAATGCAGAAGGTTCGCTTCGATCTCGTAAAGGTAACTTGGTAGCCAATTATTCAAACGCGAGGATAAGAAAGCAAATAAATTGACTTCAAGCTACATGGGCATTTCGGCGGGAATATCAAAAATGCATATGCACTTACTGCCCACATGCATCATGTGCCTTCTGTGTCTTGTGTGCCTTCTGTGTCTTGTGTGCTGCTGTAAAGTTTAAAATATTGTGATTATCCTTACAGCAACTGCGCCTCCTCCCAAAAAATGTCGAACGAGCTGCGCATTAAGCTCACGCAAATTCCTCGCCATTTTCATGAACGCCCCAACCATCGGCCACCGGTGCGGATGTGGTATCGATATTCCTCAATTCCTCGGGTAATTTCATACCCGTTTCCATTGTCAATCATTGGACAATATGCTGGAGGAATGTCAGTCATCCTGCGCTTCACTTTGGGCTCGGCGGTGCATTGAACTCTTTGGCAATATTTATATTGTCATCTCAATGGGTTCTTGAAAAGTAGCAGTCGAAGTAGTAAACCTCTTCGTAAACCTCTTTATATATATAAAGCCTGAACTTGCTAAGATATTACTTTATTACTTTAAGGACATTCAAGATGAAAGTAATATATCTCAGATCAGTTCTTCTGCTCATTCTTATTATATGTAGCATATATACCTATAGATCCAACCTCAAACGCATTCATTTGCGGCTTTGCATATGCATAGAGTGCACCATACCTCCTGGTAGTGGAACAATACCTGTCCATGGGAATGGCCACTTATTTTGGGGCACTTGTGTGATGTGTGCTGGGTACTGGGTGCTGGGTGCTGGTCCTAGTACCGCGATCGGATCCGCAACGGATCGTGCGGGTTACGAGGCGACACAATATTGACAGCGGCTGGATCCGTCGATATGCCCAGGGGATTGGCTCGGGTAATTTAATCCTCGCCCAGAACCAGACCAGAATGCCACGAAGATGTCCACAAAACGCTGCGCGCCACACATGCAATGCGAAATGCGAAAATGCGAAAATGCGAGTTGCGGGCTGCGAATTGCGAGTTGCGAGTTGCAAGTTGCGAAATGCGGAGCAAAACATGCATACAGATCACGGCTGGCAGGCCGGATGGTCGACATGGACATGGACATGGATGTGGACATGGATGTGGATATGGATGTCGATGTGGATGTGGCTGTGTATGTGTATGTGGCTGTGGATGCCGATGCCTGGGAGCACTGTCAGTCGCCTAATCATCGTAATAATTCGCCTCAACTTCACCCGATGGCAGCGGCAATGGGAAGCCAAGCGGAAATTACCAACACGCGATATTTAATTTTTCCAAAAGGTGAACCAATAATTCGTCTTCATGCCGCTGGATGGCCATCCGTGGCGGCTGCTCTTTCTGCTCTTTCTGCTCCTTCTGCTCTTGCTGCTCCTCTAGCTGCTCCTCTGGCCATGGTGCCATTTTTTCGTGTTCGACTTGACCGATGCCGATGATGAAAACGCTTTCCAGGCACAGGAGTGGGGGACCAGGAGGTGGACTCATTAACGCACAGCCCAGATGCCAGGAGCTGACCTCCATCTATGGCACCTATAATAATGATCCCCCTTTAGGAATATATATTAAATACAAAATCCGCTCCGACACTTCAGTTAATTACGAGTATTTATTTCCATGCGAAATGCAATTATTTGTATAATAAATTAAAAGTTTTTTCTGCCAAAGGGAAATTCAAAAGTATCTCAAATTTTCTGCCTTAGTATACTGCATTTCATTTGTTTCAAGCGTAAAGTTTTAATAAAATTATATTTAATTTGCATAATGAATCCAAAAATAGTTTAATGAAAGCTGATTCAAAAATCTGATAAAACGTTGTGCACTATTTGTTATTCATGAAAATGCCCGTCAGTTTGATATAACTTTGGAATGTTTTCAAATAAAAACAACATGAATTTATATCATTTTGGTTCTAATTAAATTCCATAATTCCAGATACTTTAATTCCATAACAAATTCCTGTTTTTCAATGGCCCATTCGGTTCAGAAGACAATCATTTTCTTCGGATGTAGAAGATTGACCCATTTTTCTAACCGCTGAAATTAAAACCCCATTAAGTAAAAGAATGCTCGTTTAGATCTTGAGAGATTGACGCTTTAATTTTATTTTGTTTTGTTTTGTTGTTAATAAATATGTATTCGTTTCATTAGTAATTAGTTTATATGCTTAGTCAAGAGTTACGCAGATTACACAGTACGAAAACAAATCGATTGGAATGGCTGACAAAATGTGCCAACTAATTAAGCTACTTAACACAATTAGTATTTGTTATTATATGTACGTGTAGATGAATTGAATTTGGCTTTTCAAACAAGTAGTAGTCACACAGTCGACGATATTCCTAGTTAATACTAGCTGCTATAGTATGCTGATCTATTAATACCTGTTGCATTGATATTAATACGTTAATTGATAAGTACAAATGGCATTTGCATTGCGAAATGATTCCGAGTTTCATTAATACTAAAGGTGGCTAATAACAATAAAAATGGATGTATTTACACTATGAACTACAACTACAACTATGCCATAATGGGTGTCTACTGTTCGGCATCGCTGGACCCGATGCTCTTGTCCGGAGTGTGGGATCTGCTGGACGCCTTGGAGGCGCACGAGCGCACGGACAGATCCTCCGGCTCGCTGTCGCAGTAGCTTTCATTAGAGGCCTCACTGTGGGCCAGTGGACTGAGGCGTTTCAGCAGCGCCTCATTGAAGGGATATGTCTCGAGATCCGGCTCCGATCCGCCGCTGGCCATTTGGTTGGGATTGTAGCTGGGTGCACTAGGTCCTCCTCCTCCGCCGCCGCCGGGCTGCATGGAAGCTGCGGCCGCGGCGAAGGCCAGGAAGTTCAAGCTGGCATTGAAGAGCTTGCACCAGTCCAGCAGAGCCGCACCCTGGTTGTCGGTTGCAGTGGGCGGGGCGTTGGCCGGAGTCACTGGTGCTATCACAGGCGCTAGATCCGCTGGATTCGGGAAGGGGGCTGGCAGTAGGGGCATTGTGGTGTCCGGAAACATGGGAGTCTTCGCCTGCTCCGTGGCACTGTTGGCCTCCAGGGCATTGTTGTTCTTATCGTTCACTTGCTCCGACTGATTGGATGCGGTCACCCGCTTGGCCGGATCCTTGGCCCAGTTCTTAACACTCAGTAAGGGGTAATTGTTTTTGCTGTAATCCTCGGAGGCTGCGGGCGAATCCATCGCTTTGTTGTCCTCGGCTTTGGCTGGTGCATCCACCAGTATATCGGCAGTCTGGGGTGTGAGCTTGGAGTTGAGCAGGGCCAGAAGATTCAGCTGGTGCAGCATGTTGTTGGAGTAGTCCATCACGCCGGCCTGACCCGGATGCACTGCACCCTCCGGATGCAAACCGCCGTTCTTTTTCACAAATTCCACCAGGCTCAGTTTCTCCAGCAGGGATTCATTTTGGACTGGATAATCGGCTGGACTGTAGGGCAGTGCTCCGAAGCCCAGCTCCTCGTAGTTTGGAGGCAGTGCCACGAACTTTGGTGGCAGCTGGAGCTGCAGCTCGAACTTGGCGCGCTTTTCCGGTGGCGTATCGAGTCCCAGGTGATCGGGGCCCAGCTGGCGGCACATGAAGCGCAGCTTCTGCTCGTTCTTGCACCAGCCACGCAGCGTGGACTCCGGCACGCCGATGTCCCGCGACACACTGGCCTTGGTTTCGCCATTGTGGATGCGCTGGATGGCACGCACCTTGTCGTTGGGCGTGAGGTTCCTCAGCGGACGCTTGCCGCGCGTGCTCATCCGGATGTTCATGTGCTGGTAGGCGGAGATATCCATGGTTCTATTACTGCTTGCGATGGCGATTGCGATTGCGATTACGATAGCGGTTTCGAAGCGCGGACTTTGCGGATGCGAATGCGACCACCGGTGTGCACTCCTCGAACTCGCAGAAGGATGTGATTGTGAATCCGATTCCGCGAAAGGCGAGCTGCGAACTGCGAAATGCGAACGGCGACAGGCGAACGGCGACCGCCGAACGCCGAACGCCGAGATGAGCCGATGATTTTGCGGCGAAGAGAACGGCGTGCCGTTGTTGTTTTCAACTCGACCAATCGAGTGAGGCGCCACTCTCTCCTTTCACTCTCTCTCGCTCTCGCTATCTCTCCCCACCACCACCACCAGTGCAACAACTTGTTACTCATGTCCCGCTCACGAAATTCGCTCTGCTGCGCTCTCTTAACGGTATGATATCCTGACCATCATCCGCGTTCCTCTTCGCGGCCTGCGTATGTGTTTGTGTGTGTGTGGTGGTGCTATGGATCTACATATCCAACATGCTGGATGCACATTTCCGAATCGTCTCCTGCACGTGGCTGTATGTGTGTCAGTGTGTGTGAGTGCCCGTGTGTTTATATAAAAACCAGTTATTTACCTCCCATAAACATTGCCTCCTGCGAGAATGTGTTTGTGTGTGTTTGGCCAACCTTCTCGCAACCGCATCCGCATGTTCGTGAGCGGATCTGATACGGACGTGGACCTGGTTGCACTTTTGGGTCGCGAATCTGCCGAGAATAACAGAATTCAACTCTGCATTCTAAGCACTCTTCATCTGTGTGTTTGCACAAATTTCCATGAGTAACTCTTTGCCCGCTATTTATGGTAAATATTTTCATTGCACCCTTATCTTGTGCACAACTTAGAAAATATATGGTCAAAAAAGTGATCACTTGTGCAACTTTTGATTTTACTTGGTTGTATTTAAAACATCATCAAGAAAAGATTCTCATTTGACCATGAAGCTATATACATAAATGAATAGCACGTACCTTATCTGAAGAATATTCATTGCACTTTGCTGACGGTTATTCGCACACAAAATGATTTTGAACTTTTCCTTTAGAACACTTCTAATTATTTGACTACCACTGTATGCCACAATAAAACCTTTGTAGGAACACCTTGGTAATAACTATGATTTTACCCCTAACCCAAAAAACACACTTCTTGTTATTGTAAAGAAAATCTAATAAAAGCTTTCAGCCTCGGGAAAATATCAGCAACCTAAAAGAAAATATGCAATTAAAGCTTTCTGCCTGGTAAATATACTAAATTATGTTATCAGTTTCAAAAATTGATATAGTAGAAAAAATATTTCTATAGAGACTATTACAAAATACACTTTAAAATGATGGACATCATTAATATATCACAATGAAACTATAGAATATTTGGAACCTTTATAATATAATCCTTGAATAAAATCACACTTCGCTTTTTTAATATTTTTTTTTATTGTGTTATTAAAAGACACATTTTAGAAAGTAAGTAGCCTTTAGTATTATGTTTGATTTACACATATTTAAATAAATTTTCTATTAACTATAATTTATTAGATTACATCTACTTGTTGTGATTAATTTCCGTGTTGCTTTATGTTATAACTATATCATTATTTATTATTAAACAATTTTTCCTTCATGTTTATTTGTCACAGAATTGTATTTCAAAATTAACCGATTATTTTAAATGAAATACAGAACTTACACAGGAAATAAATGTTTGCAAGCAGATTCAAATCGAAAATATCAAGTAAAATGAACAATTTGTTGAAATACCGCTTTGAGAAACTTCTTGTGATAAATAAAATCAATAAAAATAAGTGCACACTTAAAGAACAAATCAAATTGCATTAGATTTTTAAGTATTTGCTGTATAAATATGAGGAAACGGTATTTATTTTAAGTCTCAATTTATACATACATACAAATTTAAATATATACATAACCTATGTTGGCAGTTAGCCCTTACATTTTGTACATACACTTTATTGTTATTATATACATAATTTGTTTCAGTCGAAGGCTTATTAAACTAATTCTGAACGCATACGTCAAATGCACATACCCATATATGTATATACCTTAATATATACTGCATGCCTTATCTTAACTTTAAATTAAAAAGAGATAACTATTCGGGGTCTTCAATTGGAATACATGCAATAATTGCAAACAATTACATGTGCTTAATGAAATGCAACTATTTTTGTAAATAATACATAATCTTGGGCACAAAAATAAAGTATCTGATGGGTGCGGATATTATGGAATCTTCGTTTGCCAGTGCCATTTAGCAATATATTCTGTAACTTAGTGTAAGTCTTAAATAACTTATTGTACCATTCGTTAAAATTCGAATAATGATCACCGATATTTTGTAAAATTAGAAAACAACTTTGGTTAAATGGAATGCATTATGTAGGTGACTGTGAGTATGAAGATTCCGTTTGCTAAAAATTTACTTGTGAGTATATTTATGGAAATTGATCAACAATTCGTGAATATATGCGTGAACTTTATTCAACACCCCTTAACTTAAATTTACTTTATCGTTAGTAACAAATGTTAATAGCTTATTGATAATGATCCCATTTGCCCAATGCAACGACCCCCCTCCTCATCGAAGGTGGCCAAAGTTAATCGAGACAGCTTATTGCACAAGACTCCGTTTCCATTATTTTGAATAGGATTTGGCTCTGCAAAGGAATTGATTAATAAATGGAAGAAATATGTCAGCTAACAAGTAGCTCACCATCGTGAAAAGGTTCTTGGGTGGCACCCTCCTGCTTTTTGTTTCTGATCTGATCCGTAAAATGTGATATAAGTGCGTCTATCATGGCAGCTTGCTTTGAAAATATTTGCATCAGCTTGGACACTTGTATTCCGTTCTCGACAGCATCGAACTGCAAAGTAAATGATTCTACAAGCTTGTTTTTATAACAGCGAAAATGCGAATTACCTGCAGGAAGATACAAGTGAGGCATTCGGGATCATCACTTGCACTTGGCTTTGCGTAATCCCAGGACAAATCCTCGTATCGCAATCCCAGCAAGAGGGTCTGCATCGAAAGCGATGTGGTTCATTTAACAGTGGGGATTACAACTATAAGCTGCATTCTAATATAACTTACGCATTCGTACGGATCTATTACGAAAACACCTCTCTCATTGACGGCGACCAAAACCTCCATGTCCTTCTGGTTGACCAGTGCCATGATGCCCCGAACAGGTTGCTCAATTTGACCATGAAAGTAGGCGGCACTGCAAGCAAACATTTTGAATGTTCAATATTTAGTCATTAAATATTTATTAGATGTATTATATATAGATTTAGTATATACCCATAGAAGGGCAGTGCCCAGCAGAATTCCAGGTATTTCCTCATCAACTTTCGGGTGGTGGCAGTCTGGGGCACCCGCTTGAACTGCTCCAGAAGCTTCACCTCCGCGGAATTCTTCTGGCTAATCGGTAACCACAGCCAAGTGGAGCTCTTGGCCACGTGAGGGGGCAGAAACCTGGCTTGGTTCTCCCTAAATGGTAGAGGTGGCATACAAAGTTAGTATCTAGCATGTTTTATTAGTTGAGGAAACTTGCCTGAAGAATCCTATTGTATGGGTGTGGGAGTTGTAGGGACCCAGTTCGATGCGCGCCTGAATGCCACCCAACATGAGCGAATGCACGGGTTCCATGATATATCTGCCTGTCAGCACATTGTTCCTGGCCTCCTCATAGAGCAGCTCCAAGATCCGATGATCCCTGCAAATAGTATGTTATCAAGTTTAAAATGGGTTTATCTAGCAGCTAACTGATAAGTAGTACTTTATCTTCTCCTCATCTCGCTTGGAGAAGAAGACGTTGCGCTTCAAAACGATCATGGGCTCATCGAACTTGCGATCACTGGGACTGCTGTTGCTGAACTTCTGGAGCAGATTGGGCCACGCAACTCGCACTATATAGGGGCAGTGGTGGGCCTTCAGCTGCATCTCCAGTAAAGCACTTGTCATCCACAATCCGAACACGCTCTGTGCCAGCAGCTTGTTGGAGATGCCCAGCTCCTCGCAGCCCAAGGCAGCTGCCAGCATCACTTGCGATGGACACTGGGCGGTGCCCTCGATCTCCATGTGCACCGCCACCCGGGACATAAGATAAACGCATGTGGGTATTACCTATGGAGTAAAGAATCCATATAAAGTTGCTGAAAGTTCAAGGATTGTGGTGGTATCTCACATTTTGGAGAGCACGGGTTAGATTGGAAGCAGCTTTGCCGGCAGTCGCGAAATTCGAAGTTGAGCTGGTTGCCATGAGACGTTTTTGGATTGCGGGATTGGATTGGGCATCGTTGCCATTGTTGCACTTGTGATGTTGTGGCATGAATGAGCTATTGGTGAGCACTCCTAAAAATGTCACAAAAGAGCAGAAAACATGATACAAAACATACAAACTTAGCCTCTCTTACTAACACAAAATTTTCAATAAACTTATTAAAAACTTAGTTTTTAAGTGGAGCTAGTATCTCTTACCGGATGGGCTCCTCAGGTCGGAAAGGGGACAAAGTGCACTTGCATTGCTCATCATGTTGGCGCCCATGTCGGGTAGTCCACCCAAACAGGGAGCATTGCCAGAGGCGGCCATGGCGGAGGACACCTGTGCCGGCGACAGGCAATCGCCATCATTCTGACCCGTGCTGACCACACTGGACACACTGGCCGATGAGGCGAAGGTGCTGCCCACCGCCGTTTGGATCTGGGCTGTGGTCACCACACGGTGCACGGTGTACATGATGGGGGGCACTGGCATATTCACCGAGCCCAGGGACACGGGCACCTGCTGGTCGCACGTGACCACACCGGATGGGTTCTGATGGGTTTGAGTGGCTGCCACGCGTCCACTTCCGGTGCCGTTGCCGCCGGCGCTCGGGAAGATCGCACAGTTGTCGAAGGCATCTGGTGGATCGGCCACCGGACCCTGTAATTGGGGCAACTGATGGATTGGTTCTGGGTGGCTCAGTTGGTGGTTGTGCTGCAGCGACTGCTGGATGTGGAGAAAGTTGGCCTGTTGCTGCTGCTGGTGCAGATGTTGCTGATGCTGCTGGTGCTGTTGGTGTTGCTGGTGCTGGTGCAGCTGATGCTGCTGCTGCTGATGCTGTTGATGTTGGTGCTGATGCGGCTGCTGGTGCAGGTGCTGCTGTTGCGGTTGATGAGCTTGGTGCTGCGGTATTGCTGCTGCGGCATTGTTGGCTATATAGTAATCATCGCGACACTTCACATCCGCAGTGTTGTAATATAAATGCGATCTGAAAAGTATTTACGTATATTAGTTGCACAAATATAGTATAGTATAGTATAGTATAGCAAACGCACTCGTAGTCTTGAGTAGATAGCTTCTTTCGATTATACTGCAGTGTTCCCAGTGGAACAGTCATTATGTTGATATAGTTCCCAGCGTTGGCAGTATTCTTGCTGCATTGCCCACTACTGTTGCTGCACACAGATCCTCCATACGGACTACCCATGTTGCCATTCCCGCCCAGCGTTTTGCCGTTCCCACTGCGCGGCACCAAATCCTTGGAGCTGTAGCCCGTTTGCGGTTGGCCGGAGCTACATGTCACATAATCCTGGCCAGCGTTCATCCCATAGTTGAGTTTGTTCGCCGCATGCTGGGGAATGGAAGTCGAGGGATTCTGCTGCATGGCGCTCCGGCAGTAATAATGATTTGGCTCCATGTTCTTGAAAATTCAAATAATATCATAGGATAAAGTGGGTTTAGAAATGTGCACTTTACATATAAACATGTATTTTATATACATTTTTTAAGTATGTTAAGTGAAACTTACTGCTGTTTTTAGTAGATCTGCTGCTAACAAATATGTTTAGTTACTGTCGACGCCTTTTTGGGGTTCGCTTGAGCAATCAGGATAGCCCTCATTTTATCTGGCAGTTGTGAATAGTTCTCAAAAGTCCATTATAAGCGAGATATTAGCTTTCAGTTGGCATTTCTGAAAGGTAAACCTTGTTTCATTTGTTTATTTTAACTTCTGAAATATATACATATATCTAAGCTAGTGGGGTAGTAGGCAGGATATCTACAGGATATCTGTGGGTGCAAATACTTTTTATTGACATGGTCAAATATGCCATCACATATTTCATTTCTGTTTGCCTTGCCGTTCTGTGTAGAATGTTTCAAAACCACAGAAAATGGAACTCAGTTCGGATATTTGATTTTTCGAGCAGGTGCAATAGAGTGTATGCTGTATACACACATGTTCGCACATACATACCTACACGAAGGTCTGTATGTGCGAATGTGACTGCGAATATGGGTACTTTTTTGTACGTCATGCTAGCTCTAGTGCTTGGAAGTATGTCAGCTGGGGCATAACTTGTAACTTTATAATTGGTGGCACGTAAACACTGTATGTTAATTCAGTTCAGTTCACACGGCTGACGAAAAAAAAGGTCCTGCTTCCTTAATCAATACATGCCTTCATATGTATGCATACACACACACACACACTTACAGACACACACGCACATATCCTAACTGGGTGGGACTTTGAAGGCCATAGTTTTTCACCGAACCATAGCCTCTGCACTTTAATTTTATTCCTTCGCTAAGGATTCCTTTTCGTTGGGAAGCACTCCGTCACTGCCCAAATGTATCTACATATCGGCGAAATCCTCCACAGCGCACAAACGGATGGCTTGGAAAAAGTGTGTTACACGGATTTCGCACGAAAGATACATTTTCCGCTGTATTGTCTTTACGTTGCGATGAGCTCTGTGATTTACTGGCTTGTTTGCCTTTTCATCGGATTTTTTTTTATCATTCAACTATTTTGGTCAGGCTCGTGTAGATTTTTTTACTGTGACGATTCACGTATCGAACGATGACGAGAAGTTCGCGAAGTTTTTAGTACACAAAATGCCAAAACAGGCGACTTAGCACCAAAATATCTACTTATACAACACCACTTTTGAACACAGCCAACCGAAGTAAACAAACACATGCAAACTCGGGCCTCATATGAGGCGCATGCGCCCCAAAATTCCAGCTTAAAGTTCGCCCAGCAACAAGACTATCGATAAAAGCCAGTTTCAACCGTTAACAAAATCAATATATATATCTTTTTGATAAGGAACCCAAGTATATATTTACTAGGCCAACATCAACAGCCACTTCTGTATACATCCTCTTTTATTTTTATCAACTGACATTACTTTTTTAAAGCATTTTTAACCGCCTTTCGTTATGGCTCAACATTTTGCATACATTTGATTTACTTATTTGTGATACTTCTGAAGTTGTGGGGCCGAGAGCTTGACCTTTCCTGGTATATTCCTGGCCAGCGACTCTTCCTTTATACTCTTCAGCAAGTCCTTCTCCCGAGCACTGCAGCCTTTTTCCTTTGCGAAGATATTGAGTGCTAGTTTCGCCGCCTTTCCTCTTTTTCCCGTTCCTGGGGTGAGCTTTACTTTAAACCTAGAAGGAAATAACATTTAGTAGGAAACATTTTTTAGGGAACTTGCGTATAGCTTACTTGTAGTTTTGCAAAGCCTGATAGGGAGCCACAACTGGTATCGCAAAGAGCAGCTCATCTCCTTCGTGCGGCTGTCCAGTCAGACTGTTGAGTACATCCACATCTCCGCCGACGGGCACTTCATCCCCATCGTCCAGTTCCACTGGGTTTTTGGGTGCTGCACTTTTCTCTGACTTCACGTACTCCTTAGTTGACTCACTTTTCTCCACAGCCTTATCGGCGTTGGCCAGTGGCTTTTCTTTACCCGATGACTTGAGAATCATCATGCGAATTTCCCGCTCCTCATCATCCTGATCTTTGTATTTTTGCTTCATTTTCTTGAGTTTTCCCTTTTGGCCTCTCTTAACTTGGGATGGATTTTTGGGTTCAGTACTCACAGGAGCAACTTCCTGTTTGGCAGCCTCCTGTTTTGCTCGTGCCTTGTCTTCCTTGGTCTTCTTGGCACTTACTTGCTTCTTTCGACTTGGACCAGCCAAAATAATGGTCGTTTCTTCGTCGTCGGTTTTCTTCAGAATCTTATCCAAGACAACTTCGTTTTCTTTAGTCGCTTCGAGATCTGGATTTAGTGAGTCGGATCTCACTATAATGCGACCTGTATCGTGCTCAATCTTAACTTCTGTGTTGGGGAAAGCCGTAATTTCGGTATTGGAACTTTGTTCCGATAGATTTGCATTAGGATTGGTATCAGCATCTTCATTATCTGACAAAAGGTCATGTTCAACTTCGGTTTCTTTAACATTTTGATCTATTTGTTCATCATCCAGGCTTCTAACTTTACGCTCTCCCAAATGGCGCTCAATAAAACTGTCCTCCAACTTGAAAAGTAGACTTAGACCCATGGTCAGGTGGCAGGAGGGTAGGAAGTTCTTCTTTCCTCTAATCATAAAGCTTCCCGTGGCCAAGTACTCTCCAGTTGGTGCAGTTTTGCTGACCTGATCGCTTGTTACCCAGTACGAGTTGGTCACCACTTTGGCATCCCAAGCAACACTGTATGAAATAGCCATGGATCCAGCCTCCAACAACGTTTTGGGAGGTATTTCTTCTCCTGTGGGATTTTGAATTATAACACTCGAGGCGCCCTGAATCTCAGCGTGGACATAAATGTCTTTTGGACGCATATATCTGCAATAACAACATTTTTTAGTAACAAAAACTGCAATCTATAAAAGTAAGTCAGAATATACCTCTTTACAATAAGCTCGTTCTGCTGCGCATCTCTTCCTCCAATAACCAAATAATTTTCAGAGCTGATGAACCAGTAAAACTTTTCAAACCAGAAAACTTTCCGTGCCTTTACTATATTGGATATAGTCCTTACTTCCTTTAGTGTCTGCTGAGTCTTGCGCTCCGCTGACTTGAGAGCTTTTTGGGAAGCGTCCACAGTTTTCTTTTCCTTTTGAGCAGCCGAACGCTTCATGTCGTAATACCGCCGCGCATTGGCCCAAGCAGACAGAGCCAAATCGACATCGACAACAGTAAGCTCTGGAGCCTTAAGATCGTCATCGTCATCTTCATCATTGTCATAAGGGTCACTGAGCATAAGGGAAATATGATTAGTCTCCAGTTTGAGCTGCTTTATGGAACTAGCTACAGCATCGCCATTAGCTTGCGCCTCCTTCACAAGCTCATGAATATCCGGCCAGGATAATTGACTGGCGATAGCTGACTGAACAGCCCGAATCGCATTATCCACCAGACTTTGATTGGACGTAATAAGCTCAGCTTTCTTTCTGTCCACATCCTGAACTTTTGTCAACTCCTCAAGACGCTTTGCGTGATCATTCTTGACATTAGACAGCTTTTTTAGTGCCTCACGCTCTTGTTGCAGCGTCTTCATGTCAATCTTTTGTGACTCTTGCGTTGAGTAAAATTCATCAACAGCTTCCATAAAGGACTCAAATGTGACCGTTTCAAAGTTCTTGAACTGGGTGAAGAGGTAGGGATGAAATTCGATGTTTCTAAAGAAAAACTCCACTTTTCCATTCTCTGTCGGCTTTTCCTCTTTCACTTGAATGATGTAGCCTTTACTTTTTCCACTACTTCCCTCTGCTATGAGCTCTTGAGCATCCTAAAAGATTGTAGAGAACAATTACATTCTACATTTAATAATAAATTATTGCACCAAAGTGTTCTTACCTTAACTGCCTGCTGAAGAATTGGCAGATCTTTAACCATATCAAATGGCTTCTGTTTCAGTTTCGTATTCTGTTGCTTCTTACGTTGCTTCTTACCGCCTTTCTCCGGCTTGTCCTCCGCCTCCGGCGTTTCTTCCGTTGCTTCCTTTTTGATTACGTGATTGTCCAAGCCGTGCGAGAGGAGGACATGCTCTATAACTGCCGGACCGCAGTCCAAGTTGGGTGTTAGAATCTGACGCAAATAATCGCCATTCCTAGCATTTTCCAACAGTTTAACTAGTGCCTCCGGTTCCAGTTCCTTCGTAGGCTGTTTGGCCCGTTCTACGGGATATTTTTCGCGCATAGCGAAGCGCAGATTCTCGCCCTCCGTATGCGGACGCAGTATGTATAACGTGGTCAACTCGTAGTCGGTGAGGATCACATTACCGCGATCGTAAAGCTCCAAAATAACATGGTAGGCGGCATCGCCGGTACCGAACTGGAGGTCAACAATACGGTCGCTGCCCAGCTGTTGAATCTTTTCCAGGCGCTTGTTCTTCAAGTGCTTCCTCAGCTTCATGCTGAAACCAGACGGGGCCATGTTTTTGGGCCATTCGAACCTAGTGGTATGGAATCTAGTGCCAGATTCTATCAGCAGAGTGACCTTCTCCACAGCGCCGGTCCCCTGCATCCGGAAGAGGTACGTCTTGTTATCCACGTCATAGATCTGATTCACTCTCCAGCCGACCAGCCTGGAATGTAAATATAGATGTGCCATTATTCCTGGGCATCGGGATTATCTGATTTGTTACATACTTTTGCAGTTCCGCCACTCCGCAGATTATATCGAAGGTATTGAAACGTGTCTTCATGGTTCTAATTGGAAAGTTGACGATGTCAACACGGAAAGCGAAGAAAAAATGAATCAATCTAGCCACCTAACTTATCATTAAATATTCACAAGTTTGCTATCTACGTTAGATAAGTTGAATTCTTAACGTAAAGTATAATGAAAACAATTATATTCCCTTGCGAAATTAAATATCGGTGTAAATAGGGATGGACGTACTTCAAATAAAATATATCGATTGTGTGCTGTCGATGATTCGAATTGCCAAAAATAAATTCGCGCCCGTATTATATTGTATAAACTACTTATATTCCGTTATCTAGGAGGTCCTTTGATTTATTTATTAATCTTTAAGCTATCATTTGATTAAGTTTCAGTCAGCTGATTCCCGTTCCATGGACCATTCCATTCCACTTCGTACCGATATCAAATGGAGAGCATTAGTAATCGGAATGTCGAACTGCTTTGTCATCGCCAATCTTCATTTGTAAATATGAATGCGGATGGACCTGTTGTCAACGTGCACGTGTTGTTTTTTGCTAAATCCCGTGAATTAGCGAACACTCCCCGATCGAAAGTGGATCTGCCCACTGAAATTACTGCCTCCGATTTGCTGGAGCTACTGGTGTCCAAATTTGGCCTGACCCCCATTCGGGATAACTTGATTTTGGCCCACAACGAGTCGTATATTGATAACCTGAGTGAAAGAATTCTGTTTAAGGAAGGAGACGAACTCGCCATCATACCGCCACTAAGTGGAGGCTAACAAGTCCGCCATGGATCACGTGAAATTGGTAAACGACCCCATTGACATCGCCCATATCCACCAGTTGCTGGCCGATGAAGGCTGTGGAGCCTCATCGGTATTTGTGGGCACTACGCGCGATAATTTTCAGGGAAAAAAGGTAGGTTCACTATCTCAGCCAATTGATTCCATTGATTAATTTGTACTTTTCAACCTTTCAGGTGGTGTCATTGGCATACGAGGCCTACGATAGCATGGCACTCAAGGAAATGAATAAAATATGCTCAGATCTCCGATCTAAGTGGGCCGATCTAAAGCACATAGTCATCTATCACCGATTGGGAACAGTGCCCGTCTGCGAAGCCAGTGTAGTTATAGCCGCCTCGTCACCACACCGATCAGAGGCCTTAGAATCAGTATCTTTTGCAATAGACCAGCTAAAAACTCGGGTTCCCATTTGGAAAAAGGAAATTTACGAGGGCGATCACGACAGCGAATGGAAGGAGAACAAGGAGTCCATCAGACCCAGTAAGATCTTATGAGTAACCACCGTGACATGTATTCTTATTATTTGTACACTTGTAAATATAACTAACAATCCAGCATTAACAATATTATTGGATTCGCTTCTGTGCATGTATGTACATTGCAGAGAAATCGCAAAGTGCCTTCAATTATGCAGCTTGTCCCTGCAAAGTGGAGGAGTCACATGACGTCCCACGAACTCTGGTGCAAATTAGAGTTAATGACGCTGAGTTAACCAAGCGTTTAGAATGTTTTGTCAACAGAAAACGCGACGAAATCAACTCACAAAATGTAATTGACTTCAAATCGTCTTTTGTTAATTCAGACAAAGACTTGAGCGATTCCTGCGCTCGAACGCAGAGCACAATTATCAAGCAGGAGCAGTCAAATTGCCATTTAAAAGGTGGGTAAACGATTCTCTATTTTCATAATTATAGCCACTTTGTTATACAAACAACTTATCACAGTTCGACGAGTAAACAATCGCTGCGGACCTCAGCAAATGGAAATGCGACCCAACTACGAACTCGAACTGAATAAACTAATGGGATCGCGTGACGGCCAAACGGATCCAAGCAAAGAAATGAGGAAATCGCTACCCAATCCACGACTGCAGGCAATTGAATCGTACATGTGCCTAACCACCGATAACGAGGAAAACATTTTCAGTAGAATCAAAAAGGTGGAAAATAGACTTCTGCAACTGGAGTCCATTTCACCCGAGTACAGACACTTCGTAAGTTCTTAAAACATTTCCTTTTATTGCAGTTCTTTAAAAATTCAATATTTTCCTAGACTAAACTGGAACCGTCTTCTATGGAACCCCCGCCGCCGAAAAAGATCAGAAAGAAATCGTATTCGGTCCAAGAGTTAAATGCGTTCATTCAAAAGATTAAGGATGGCAGCGAATTTACCTAGTAATAAAATCCTTTTGGCAAATAAAATGGTTATAAGCGTAATTATTATTCCTTGGTTTGTAAATGAAGTAAATTTATTTCAACATTCCAACTATTTGTAATAGTTATTTTAAATGCGTAAATGATGAGAGTGAAAAATTCAAAAATTTTTGTTTATAACTAAGGAATATGAATAAGCGTGGCTGATTTGTTTCTGTTTGTTAATCGGTCGTCAAGCTTCATAGATTACGCCCGAAAATCTAATGGTTATTCGTTAACCGAAGGACCAGCTTACTAATTATGTAATACGTGAAATTGTTAAACCTTATTGTTGTTTTCAACTCCTAGCACAGAGTAGGGAATTGAGCTTCATCGTCAACCTTCAGTGGCTTCTGGGCGGAGCGGCGTTTCTCTCCGAATCTGTTGTTGTTTTCCTGTCTGTTTTCATAGCCGTTGCTGGGTCCGTTGTTAAAGCGCGGACCACGGAATCCCTCTCCACGTGGTCCATCATTGCGGTATCCTTCACCACGAGGTCCCTCGTTGCGATAGCCTTCTCCGCGGGGTCCCTCACTGCGAGGACCCTCACCGCGAGGTCCGTCGTTGCGATAGCCACCCTCTCCACGAGGTCCGTCATTGCGGAAGCCACCCTCTCCACGAGGTCCGTCATTGCGGAAGCCACCCTCGCCGCGGAATCCCTCTCCACGAGGACCGGCTCCGGGACGCGGTCCCTTGCGGAAACCACCCTTGCGGCCATCATTGAAGTTGAACTGGATGTCCACGATGCGCTGAAGGCGGCCCACGCGCTGGGGATACAGCGATGGATCGTACTCCAACTCGTCCTCGCTGTTGCTCTCCTTCTTCTTGCTCAGCACCACCATCTTCTTCCACTCCGCATTGTCGACGGCACCTTCTCCCGCTTTGCGCAAGTTGTAGTTGGGCTTGGCACGCTGGTCTCGCAGAGCCTTCCACTCATCGAGGGTCATCTGCTTGGACTCATCCTCCTCGGGGGCGACCGCGGGATCAGCCGACTGTTCGTTGGCCGAGTCCTCTTTTTCCGCCTGCGGTGAAGTCTCCCCGACCGTCTTTAAGTCCTCAATGTCCTGCTTCGGGGAACCCCAGTTGTGGGCACCACCGCCTTCGCGTTTGTCAATTGACTTGACGCCTGTAAAGAATAAGCCAACTATTAATAGATTCCAATTGATATGAAGGAGTAAAACGATTTTCGGGAAAACGTGTTCTCAAGTTAAAGAAATACATGAATTTATGAAACAAATGACAAGTTAACCTATAATATTTAATTAAAAATTAGTAGACCTTAAAGAATTTTTCAGAAAACACATGTGTTTACAAATGCAAAGCAGCAATTTCAGCACACAAATTGTGGTTGGAAACTTAATATTTACAAACACGTTTTCAAACGTTTTGCGTATTACAAATTCAACACATTTTATTGCCGTCAATGCTAGAAAGTCACGTGAGAAATATGTGCTGGAGTAAGCGATATGTAATCTTGTTGCCAAGGCTTCCATTTTCTCTATATTTTGCAGCATGCCGCCATTGTAGGCAAGCATTTTCCACACAGGAAAATAGAGAACTTCGCACTTTTTAGCCCACTCGAGGAGTAAACACGAGAACAAAGAACAGAATGTAGGCATAATTACCGGTTTTATCGGATCCAGACTGGCGATCGAACTCGCGCTTTCCGAATTTCTCGCCGGTGCGGGCGCGTGGTGGTCCCCTGTTATCACGATTGTTGAACTGGCGCTGCGGCAGCTCGTTTCCAAATTCTCCGGTCGATTCCTTGTTTCCGTAGCGCTGGTTGTTGTTATGGTTGTTGAACCTGCTCTGGTTGTTGGCTCCGTTTATGGCTGCGTTCCTGGGACGGCCCACATCCCCGCCAGCGGGACCCTTGCCACCCTTCACTGGACTTGCGTTCTTGGCCGCCGGAACGTTGGCTTTGCGAGCTGACGCTACCGGCTTGTTCTCCTTCTCGGACTTGCCCTTCGGCGCCTTCGCCGGTTCCGGCTTCTTAGGCGCCGCGACTACGGCGGGAATCTGTGGCTGGGCGGGCGCGGCGGAGGAGTCATCGTCGTCCATGAACAACAGCTCGTAGCGGTTATTTCCAGAATTGTCCATGATGTAAAATTTCTACGAATTAAAAGTGAACCAGATTTGGGGATTACTTTGGTTTCGGTGGCAACGATATGCTTTGCTGATAAATTATTAGCACATGGCCGGCCTAGTGCTCAATCGTAGTGATAATCGGTTAAAATTGCGAAAACGCGGAGCAAATTACGCACCTCGCCGGAAACGAAAGTGAAGGTAGAAACATCGATGGAAGGACCATCGAGGCATCGATGGCTTCCTTTTTTCAGTATATCGATAGTATGACATGACTATCGATAGTTGCCGGTTCAATATGAGAATTCAATAAACCATTGTATATATTCGAAACAATATATTAATTGTTAATTTAAAAGGGATTTGACTGTGAATTACTTGTTAAATAAAGTTTAATTTAAATTTGCATCCAAAAATGAAATATGTATATCCTTCAATAAGCAAAATATGTATATTTAAATTAATTTATAAACAGTTGTAACTTAAAATTATCCTTTAAATTTAAACTGTATTCAGAGATGTAGTAATTGTTTAATATAACTCATTATTAATTTTAATTTATAACCGATAGATACCACATTGTCAGTAACGGCCAATATATACCATTAGTAATTATCGATTGTTCTGATTTCACGTAAAATATGACTGTCATTTATTGGCTTAAAATGAAGATTTTATATTTTAAATAATTCAATTGATTACACATTGGATTTTAATTTTCCTTTAATAGAAATGCAAAACACAGTTAATTTATTGTTGAGCCCCTGATTATATCCCATAAAAATACCGAAAAATGCTCGATAGATGTATCGATTGCAGGCCGACGATTTGTCCATCTCTAGCAGTCGGTCCATCGCCATAACGAGAACAACTTTTGGGCCCGTAGAGACAAATGTGACATTTGTTTCTTTGATGCGTTGCCATCGAAATTCTCTGTCCTCTTCGGCCTGATGCAAGTAATAAATTCAAGTAAAAGCAAATTGTCCTTGTAATCGAAAGCGAGTACTTCGTGAATTGTGGCCATTGCGTACCGAACCGCGCGAGAGCAGACGAGCGAAGGAGCGACTGTCAGCGAATTGGAATATTGGAAGCGAAGAAGAGGAGAGGGATCTCGAGCACCCATTAGCCCCCATCCACATTCACGTCCAACGGGCCCCCAAAGTATTCGCAAGTGGTAACAGGGCCGCGTTTGCGTTTCGCCGGTGAGTCCCCAAATAAGAATGCAATCCACACACATCCGTTCCGATATTCATAAGTTATTCATAAGACTAAGTCTTAAGTGCGTGTGTTCCAGTTGGTTTCCCCATTTCCTCATGTGAGCGCGGGACATGCATAAACAAAAAAAATCAATATCTTTGCCTGCTATATGCAGTTTTTGTGATTTTTTTTTTTTTTTTTTTTTTGGAGCTCGGGTTTTCTACTGTTCTGTATTTGGATTTCACCTTGACCTCTTCAGTTGCGCAAAACTGCATTTGGCAGGCGTGTTTCTATAACACCCCAAAAGTTTTTAAGTAAAAAAAAAACCAATTTGGTTTAAAAAAAACTTGGCAAAAATATCGTGATGTCATTTTCGAACTTTTTTGTTTCACCTTTTTTGGAGTTCTGTCGCACGGAAATCGACATTATTATCATATTCGGTCAGGCAATGGGGCTCCAAATGCTTTTATGCATATGTCGACTTTTGGTTTCTATTCCGAGTTTTTCCAGGGGTGGTTCCTACCCCTTCTCATAGATAACGTCTGGCCTAACAGTTATTTTTGCACCCTCAATAGGTATGTTCCTTATATGGTGGCATATCGAAAATGGAAACAAGTGATGTGAAACATTTCATACTCTTTGGTAGAAATAAAAAATGGATCTTGGATTTTCAAGCTGACAAAGAAGGATTCATTCACATAAACACTTCTACTCTGCAAAAAAGAGCACTAGCTTGCAGAATTACTTGAATAATCTCAACCGTCAGCAATAATTATGCCAATTGGACAGATACTTCTTTGGGAATTTGTATTTGAATACAAATGCAAAGAGGTTTTACTTAATATGATACTTATGTTATGTTATACTTATGTTAATATTTATGAGCTCATAGCATTGCACTAATATCATTGTAGATTTCCACTTTCTGCAAAAGTGGAATCAAGATACGAATTAACCATTTCGCTGAAGTCACCAATCATTTTCAGTATCAAACATTTAATGTTTGGTTCAAGATTGTATTCAGCAAAGATCGTAATCTATTAGAACTTACTATGCTTACTTATATTCATTTATTGAATTTAAATGTGGCTCGTCATCGGCTAAATTACGCAAAATTTGGGTTTAAGAAGCAGCAATTATCAAGACCTTTTTTTGAAGTTCGATGTGTTAGGACTATACCCCCGCATAGTATGTTTAATTCAAGCAAAGGCAACATACACCCCCTCTATAAATACGTAATGTTTCAATTAAATTCAATGCTTTTCATAACCGCGTTGCGGAGCTGTCATTGTATTCCAATAAGTTCCAATAGCTATGATAAGTGTTCTATTGCTGGCTCATAATTTAAGCATATGTAGTCATAGAATTATATTGCTACAATGTTATTACGCTATTTAGTTGTCTATATGTTGTGGGAATCGAAAGATTTCTATATCAATTCTATGCAATCGCATATTCCTAAATTTTAACGACGATTCGAATTGCTTTAGTTTAAGAAACTTAGTATTTAATGATTGCGTAGATCAATAGAAAAACTGCTTATTAGTGTAAGACTATTTTTTTGTTATTACTGCTTAAATTCTATATAAAAAACATTTTTTCCTTCAATTTTATAGCATCACAATATCTGAAATCAAAAGAAAAATCAAATTTGTATCAAACCGAAAGAAAAATCAATTTTCTCCGAGCCACATGAAAATCAATTGATGTTTAAGGGTATTACAACCACAAAATGAATACCAAAAACATTGAAAACAAACCCATGGATGGGACAAAATTTCTTGATATGTTGTCAACAATATCATTGGAGGAAATATTACAATTCGAGTTTCGTCTCAATCCAACAAGCAAATGGGAAACATTGATAACGCCATCACCCCCGCTTCGGAAATACAATTGTAATATTTGCCATGTTGTCCAATTCGGCGACAAGAATTTGTTTGGCCACCTAAGTGGCAAAAAACATAACGTTGCAATGACAGCTGAACAGCAATTGCAATTCAGAAACAAGCCCATTGGAGCTCCACAAAAACCAGTTTCAAAGGGTCCAAACACCATTGCAAATAATAACAAAAACAGCACCTCTCCTGTTGTAAAAAATTTGCCTACTCCAAACAAAAATTCACCAAACAAAAATAATACAAATACAAACACTACCGTTGTTAAGCAGGCAGCTGGAAATGAAGTGGCAAAAGCACAGCCGCCTCAAAAGAAAACTCCAGCCATTGGCGCTAACACGCCTAACATTGCTAGCCCTAAGGCGGCAAATAATCAAACTACTGCAAAGAATATTCAGGGTAATAATCCAAACACTAAAAAGAATATTCAGGGCACTAATTCAAACATTCAAAAGAATGCTGCAGTAAACAATGCACCCAATCTAAAGAATACATTTGCTAATAGTACACCTATTAAAAAAAATACAGGGAATAATACACCCGTACAAAAAAATATCTCTGTTATTGGTGCAAGCGCACAGAAAAGACCCAACCCGAACCCGGGAAATATTCCAGCGAAGAAGGCTAACATGAATGCGGCCAACGCCACTAACACTGCTAATAAAAAGACTCCACAGCCTGCAACGGCTACAGCGAACAAATCCCAGAATTCTGGAGGTCCTGCTACAAAAACTACTGTAGGCAATACTACTTCGCAGCAGCCAGCGAATGTTCAGACCCAAAAGCAACCACAAGCGCAAACAAAACCACCTGTTCCAAATCCAAATCCCGCACAGACGCAAACAAAGCAACAGGCGACCAAAGCTGTGCAGAATGCTAAATCGAATAACAAGACTAGTAATCCAGATTTAGTCAAAAATCCGCTTGCCACGAAAATATCTTGTGTTCCGCTGGCCAAGCTTATCAACTCTGCACCAGAGCCCGATAACGATGTCATAGTTATTGACGAACTGCCAAAAGAGGCTGCTAAGCCGCCAGAAACACCGAAAAACCCCATACCAGTTCAAACAACAACCCCGAACTCTACGATTGCCCCCAAGACGCCAGCCAATATTGCTGCGCCACCTGTGCGCCCAGCCACTATCAATAAGGTGGTAAAGCCTACCTACGTTGCTCCCAAGGATTACCCAGCAGCCAAGACTGGTGGCACATTTGAGTCCAGGAGCCAGAATCATGTTATGGGTCTCGTTGGAGTGGAGTACGTTTTGAAAATAGTTAGGAACTTGGCTGATAAGAATGCCAGATACCAATGTTGCCTGTGCGAGATCACTGCCGATGAGCAATCGATGCACAACCATTTGCTGGGCTATAACCACCGTTTAAAGTATTTTGACAAGCATTTCCCAACGGCAATGCGTCTGTACCGTCAGTATGTGTCCCAAGTACCGGAGAGCGAGGTCTGCAAAATAATGATGCCCATTTTCGATAAACTGGCGCATGCCATTGAAACGCATCATGGTCGAAAATCCGCCCATCTGTGCTATGACCATGTATATTCCAAAGATCGCCAGAGTTTGTTTTCCCAGGTGTACAATAGAAAGCACTCGTCGGAAAAGATTGGGCCCTCCTTCACGCACGTCGTTGATGCCAAAGAGGTGGATGAGTTGATCAAGAAGGTTAGAAACAACGTTCAGCCCTTGATGAACGTTGAAAATCCGAATCCTTACTACGTCCCACCATACGTACCGCATTATGTGGGCTATCAGAATGTGCCCGAAAAGAATACAGAACCGCCCATTGATGACGAAACGCACAAGCGAATGGTCGACAACTTTCTCAGGGACACCAGGCAAAGTTCGGGCGATGCCCAGAAGTCCCGCAATCCAAAGCGAAACCGCTCCAGATCCATCTCGCCTGATGAAAGGAAGCGAGTCGCCCACAAAAGGCACTGGAATGTGGAGCGCAGGTCAGTGTCGCCTTTGCGCGATGGTGATATTTGGCAGGCGTACCGCCACATGGTGGATCTTAAGGTGCGCGAGCTAAATGTGTCCTTCGACACATACAAATCTGACCCCGAACAGCATCCAAACTATCAGGCTGAGTGGCAAATGTTTTGGAAGCGCCGCAAGGATGAACTTATACAGGCTGGCATTAATCATCGCACGTACAACTTTCAAAACGAGTGGATTCACTTCTTTAATGCTCGCATCGAAGAATTGTACAATCAAGATATTGAAAACATTAAAATCAAATGCCGCGAACGACTGTGTTTGCCAATGACCAATAACGAACTGGCCGACGAAAAGTATCACGTTCATTTGGGCAAATCAGATGAGCCCGATTTGCGCAAACCGGAAACCAGAAATGAACCGCAGAAGATGTCAGTTGATGTGGAGCCTTCGGTTGTGGAGCCACCGAATGTGATCCATGTCCTACGTCTTTTAACCGCTTTGGAGAATTACCTGGGAAGTTTGGGTTCTTTTGTTACCGACATGCTAGTGAAAGCCTTGCAAACGCAAAAGATTTATCCGGAAAAGGTCCACACTTCAATTTTAACAGCCGAAAATTGTGCTATTTTGGAGACCGTTAAAGAAAAGTTTACGGGTCTCTTGATCTCCCAAATTTATGAGCCCGCTAAAGAAAGGGCGTTGAAAAGAGCTATTAATGACACCGAACTGCTGCTTCAAAGCGCCAGTAAAATTAACAATTCCAAAGATAACGCTCAGCGCGTTGAGAAACCAGAGATGGCCAACAAATCGCAGTATAGCCCCGATAAGCCATTGGATAAAACTGAGCTTGCGGCAAAGCTGGCTTCTTCATTGGTGTCCCAAGGCAAAACATCTATAAACCGAGAGGAACTTCAGAAGATACTTCAAGTATATACGATGATTGAGCAAAAGAAACGCCACGAGATTCCCTCCTCTGGCAGTTCCTTAAATACAGTTCCCAGCACTTCCACTAACTTGATTCCAAATTCCAATAACAATGGTAACCTGTTGACACAACATACATCTAGAAATTTAAACATTGCAAACAATCCAATTGCAAAGCAACCTAACAATCCGACCAGTATGTTGTATACTGGTCAAAACTACTCCGGAAATGTGGCTCGCTTTAACAACCAACAACAAAGCACTAACATAGCTAACACCTTTAACTCGAACGCGTATCCGACTGATCGTGGATTTGGCGGATCCGGCGTTTCCGGCGGATATAATAGTCAATTCGGCTCTGCACTAC
Organism: Drosophila santomea; assembly: GCF_016746245.2. Classification (NCBI taxonomy): domain Eukaryota; kingdom Metazoa; phylum Arthropoda; class Insecta; order Diptera; family Drosophilidae; genus Drosophila; species Drosophila santomea. The sequence goes on from NC_053019.2 coordinate 25,606,127, forward strand.
CGGCAATCAACCCGAGCAGCGTTTTGCGAAACGATCTGACTACGTCGTCACTCTTCAACTTCAACACCAATTTGAATCCATCTTATAACAACCTTAACCGGAGGAATCCTAATTTTTAGTTGATAGTACGTAATGCGGATAGATTGATAACGAATACTTACATTAAACACACAATAATGTAATCACATTTTCAAATTAGCTACATTCAATGAAAATTTGTACAACATTTGAAGAATGTAACTTAAATGTAAATAAATCGATTTTATAATGGCAGTTAGTTGTTGTTAATTATTTTAGAAAAAGGAAGAAGTTAGTTAAGTTACTAAATTAGTTATCAATTTGATGTGATTGTTTTTTAAATATAATATCGATAACTTCTTATAATTACATTTTATGGCACACGTTTTTGTATAGTGTGTATATAAATTACTTTCATCAAATAAATTGTATATTCGACAATTATAAACATTAAATAATATGGAATTTAAAACAATTGACATCACTGTTGTATTCTACAAAACTTCAATAGAATATTCTGACTACCTCGAAACCAGATTACACATTTTACTAAGTCACGTCCAGTTTAATGGAAAAGATGATAAATTAGAACTGTGTGTATGGTGGAGAGGTGTTCTATGTTATAATAGAATAGTAAGCACAAACGTACAGCGCATGGATCATCTATGGATCATACAATATATTTCGCACATCAGGATGAATGCCATACCAGCACGTTTCACCCAATAGGTTAATGGATATAGAACCTAAAAATATGAAGTACGGGTGACGATGACCACTTCGATTGATAACGTTCCGTAATTAGGAAGCTATACTCTTCCAAAACTATGACCATGAGGCTTTTTATCTCGTCGCTGGAAAAATATCACCCAAAAACAACAGGGAATCGCTGGAAATCCGCAATTTTGTTCACGCCGAATAGCTATATCAGTAGTTATAATTAGATCAATCTTCTTTAAATAGGCCAAACAAACCATCTGGTACTCTACGTTGTTAAAGGTACGAAATAATTATACAGTAATTACAACACCTTTTAAAAATGAATTTAATACTTAATATATCTCTAGCGAACTTGACATGCAAATTTATTTAATTTGTAATGTGATTAACGTTAAAAACCTCTGGAAACAATGCAAATTTTCATTTGAGGTTGTCGGTTGATGATTAGATATGGCATTTTATATTTCCTGTGCCATACAAAATCGAGTAAACGACTGGCAAATGATAATTTTAATTGTTTTAAATTTTTTTTGTACTTTTGAAGAGGGCCTTTCTTAAGTTTTTGTTTAATCTTGATAAACATAAATCGAAAAAGCCAAGTGAAAATATATTGTGGCGAACTACTTATTTAAATGTAAGTGATTAATATCCGCCTAAGAATTACCAAAGTTTTTTTTCCATATATTTAATTGTTATTTAATTTAAATGAATTGTTAATTTAAAAGCAGCTTAGTCATCTCCCGAAATACGAGTATAAAAAGTTATCTTAACATAATCATGGATATATTAACTTATAATTTTACATTCTACTATTTCAGAAGTCGCTATGCCTTCTTCATTGTGTGAAGCTCTCACAAATTCTTCGTAAGTTAGACAACAGCTTTAAATAACCATTTAGTAATATATTTTGGGTTTTTATTGCAGAATCAGCTTCGATTACCAAAAAGAAGATGATTGGATTACGAGTGGAAAGCTTGGGTCGCGAGAAGCAGTTTTGGTGTTTAGAACGAATATTCTCAATCCGAAAATCCGGAAAACATTGTCCGAAAAGTCCTCTGCACAAGTGTTAACGGACACGAAGGATAATGAGGAAGAGACCGTTCAATGCCAAGAAAAACTGGAGCAAAAAGAATCCACTTCTTCAGAACCGAGTAGTAAGGATTCTCTTAGCGGTTCAACGCAACAAAAGATATTCTTATTGAAGAAACCGCAACAATGTGATAAATCGGATAAATTAACTTTTTCTAGCCCTTTTAAGAAGATACTTAACCGATATTCCTCGAGTGATACGTCCATTTCAAGTGAAGGTGAAGAGCCTGCAAGTAGTAGTGAAAACAAATCGCGTGTACTTAAAACCAGTCAGAATACCATTAATATTAAACTAGCTGCCGACTTATCGAAGGAGAGTGGATACGAATCCATAGCACCTGCCAAATCAATTTCAAATACTGTAGTAAGCGAAGAAGATCCGGAGGTGACAAGCGAAGATGATAATGAAAGTGGGACTAACATGCCTGCCTCTAAACTAAAAATTACCTACAAATTCCATCAAACGGAAACCAAGTTGCTTAGAAAGCTCTTTAATGTCCATGGCCTTACAGAAGTTCAGGGTGAAAATAATAACTTTAATTTACTCTGGACGGGTGTTCATATGAAATTAGATATTGTTAGAAATTTGGCGCCGTATCAGAGGGTAAATCATTTCCCAAGGTGAGTTATTTTTGTACTTATCTAACTGGATTGAATACATTTATTTCGTATGCTCAGATCCTACGAAATGACCCGAAAGGATAGACTATATAAAAACATCGAACGCATGCAACATCTAAGGGGTATGAAGCATTTTGACATTGTGCCACAAACATTCGTTCTGCCGATCGAATCCCGGGATTTGGTTGTAGCCCACAACAAGCATCGCGGACCATGGATAGTTAAGCCAGCGGCCTCCAGTCGAGGAAGGGGAATATTTATTGTTAATTCGGTAACTATAAAGACAGCTTTATACAATTTTAAACTAACGTGTATATGTGCTTGCTTTTAGCCAGATCAAATACCTCAAGATGAACAGGCGGTGGTGTCGAAATATATAGTGGATCCGCTGTGCATTGATGGTCACAAATGTGATTTGAGGGTATACGTCCTAGTGACGTCCTTCGATCCCCTAATTATTTATTTATATGAAGAGGGCATTGTGAGGTTGGCCACAGTCAAGTACGACAGACATGCCGATAACCTGTGGAACCCGTGCATGCACCTCTGCAATTACAGCATTAACAAATACCATTCTGATTACATAAGGAGCTCCGATGCTCAGGATGAGGATGTAGGCCATAAGTGGACGTTGTCTGCTCTCTTAAGGCACCTGAAACTCCAGAGTTGTGATACACGTCAGCTAATGCTGAATATTGAAGATTTAATTATAAAAGCAGTGCTAGCCTGTGCTCAATCCATTATTTCGGCCTGCAGAATGTTCGTTCCCAACGGAAATAACTGCTTTGAGCTGTATGGATTTGATATATTAATAGACAACGCACTAAAGCCATGGCTACTGGAAATCAACCTATCGCCGTCAATGGGTGTGGATAGTCCTTTGGACACCAAGGTGAAGTCATGCCTGATGGCAGACCTATTGACGTGTGTGGGCATTCCAGCCTATAGTCCAGAAATGAGATCTCATTATGACCAGAAGTGGTCACGTTTCCGCAGCTCAAGCTGCCAAAGGCAAGCCACTTTTCCCAGTGCCTCGCAAAAGACAAAAAAGTCAAAGAAAAAAGGACCTGCCATTAATCTTAATCTAACCGGCGAAGAGCAGCGCATATTGCGCAATGCACGCCTACAGTATTCTCGTCGTGGAGGATTCGTACGCATCTTTCCTACGGATGACTCAATGCAGCGGTATGGTAATTTCCTTGATTCCGCTAATGGCATTCCAATTTCAACACCGAATGTGCAAAGTCAGACATTCCAAACGCCGATTATTCAGCACAACTACAACCAGATGCTTCACCAAAACTTATACTCCAAGGATGGCCGGCAAAAGCAGGAGGATAATTCTGAAGCTGACCGGATTTGGCAGTACGAAAGGGCCTTAGAAACCGATTCGGAAATTCCATTTGTCAAGAAGCCAACAGTTGAGAAGTGCGAAGTGGAGGGGAGACGGTTACGGAAGGTGATGCTAAAGAAAATATCCAATGGATCCGAGCTGACGCCATTTCAAGCGCGTCAAACGTTCAGCATATACTTGGAATCGGTTCTCCGGCGGCTTACCGAAGATCCCAAAGACAATCACGAGAAAATAATACTTAAGTTTCTGAACAAGTTCGGCGGGTCTGTAAAGCCGCCAGTCATGTTCCGAAATATGCAAAACATCAAGGTGGCCAGCAAAGCCCGATCGGCGATGGTGGCGAAACTACTGGGTGACTTCCTGGAGAACTACAAACGAGATACAGAGGCCTACGTGGACTCGTTCGATCACTTCGGAATGATACCCTCCAGTGCGTACAATCAGTTTCTAATGCACGCCCAAGAGTCCGATTTGGAGGCAGTGCTGACACTTCACACCAACGTAACCGGAATCATGCCCTTCCTGTACAACCGATGTGGACTGTCAGTGCCACCCACTCCCCCCATTCCGTCTGGATTGCACGGCTTTCTGCGAGCCCTGCCCTCCATGGTGTCCTCCACTGGCATTAACAGGGAACTCAGCAAATACGATGGTTACTTCAAGAGCTTCGACAAGGAGAAGATATTTCTATGAGGCTCGAAATCGATGGGAGTTATAAATCTAAATAGCTAATTTGTCAAGCTTTTGTCCAGTCATCCTATTGTAGTAAGTCTAATTATTTTTGTATTCAAATTTTCGCATTAAGGCAGAGGCTTACACAAATAAATATTTATCGATAAACAACGATTACTTAAATGTAATTTTTGAAACGCTTTATTAAAAATGAAATAGCTTTTATATATTTAAAAAAAAGGTCAAATTTTTCTGCCTACACAACTCATAGCTTTAAAAATATAATATACATTCTACGCCAAAGATATATGAAATCGATACTTCGAAAATAAAATGTGAAATGCACAAAACTGAGAAACTGAGTTTTTGTTTAAAAAATTTAATTTTTGCAAATGGACTTTTCAGTTTTTCTATGTTGAGTACCACAACTTGACAACAGGTGGCGATGGAAAGAGTGTTGAGAATGGAATATGGCGCATAGAACTGATTTGGAGCACTTTGTTTGGGCATCGCTTAGTAACAAACACTAACATAATAGTCGGGGGGTACTTCCTTCCTCCCCCACCGAAAAGTGCTCCAAAATGCAAAATGGACATATGTACAAATATGGAAAAGCTTTCGCAGGAACCCCAGATGCTTCGAAAGCTCCTGCTGGAGCTTTTCCGAGCACAACCGAGAGTTGCCAGTGGTCATTTCCTTTTTTGGCAGAAAAGTGATTATATTCTTAAGTAAATTCAATCGGATAAACATATATTCCCTTGATTCTTAAACAACACACGTAGGTGCGCCGATTGTTTGATCGAGTGCATAGCTCATCCCTGTATATAGGTCTCTGGAGGCAAATGTGCGGTGAGCAAGCAATTGATATTGATTAGTAACCCCATCGATAAATGACTATATCTTTCGAACCCTTTGGTTGCGCAGTGCTTATCACAAGTCCCCGAACACCCGCAGTACAAATTGATGTAAATGCGTGAAAACTTATGCCCAGCAGCGAGTCAGCCGAAAGTAATAACATTTTCAGAGTCAAAACCAAACAATGACAGCTGATTCCAGTGCACGTAATGTTTTTCGAAAGAACGGCGTTGCCGGCTTGGGCAACAACGGTCATGGCCGGAATCTTATTACGACCGCCAATCCATCCGGTGGGAGTAGCGCCTCGCTGCTCCAGAAGCAGTTGTCCTTCAAGACGCCCGTTGGCTCCAAGCAGATGGGCAAATCCGATGAGATCGAAATGATCGACAGCGCGAACATCGAAAACTTCAATACGCGATATAATAAGGTGGGGCAACAGTGCGTATACTTGATATTCAAGACGTTAAGTTCTATTTTAAATGCGATTTACAGAACAGCATCATAGGATGGATATGCTGTGCCCCGTGCATTTGGCTGCGCACCTCGGCAGCAGTGCACAAAATGGCCATCACATCAGCCACCTTGCTGGTGACCACATTGCTGGTAGCATCGCCCATATTATTTTTGATAAGCACGGCACCCTCGCCTCTGCCCAGAGATTGCTACATGGACGGAGATCGGTGCTCGCCCGCCGTTTCAGCACCGCCGGAGTGCTCGGATCCCATCTGCGAGGCGGTGGCCTCCAGCATTCAGGCCAGGCTCAATTGGAACAAGGATCCGTGCACGGACTTCAAGAAGTTTAGCTGTTGGCGCAATACGCCCAATAAAAATATCACAAACCTCATCGAAATGGGCAACTCCCAGAAGAGCGTCGATGCACAAATGCTGTGTAAGAAACACCCTTCTCACCATTAGTTACAGATATAAAATATGAGTTTTCTGGCAGATCTGTTCCAGAACAAGATTATGAACGGCAGCTTTGGTACATTGCACAATTTGTTCGAGAGCTGCTTGCAGCAGACAACCAACTCAACTGTCATGCACAGGATATTCGATTCCCTAGGCGGATATCTACCTGTTGGTTCGGTGGGACCATTGAGTATAGCACCCTTAATAGCCAAGATCTATGATCTCGGTCCCAGTCCGTTGGTAGACTTGTATTATGACCTCAGCTACGGAAGACGACCGCACATTCTACTTATTATTAGTGGACCCAGCACATCTTCGACTATTCTTGAGGTAGGTCGGTGGTCTTCTATGTGAAGGTATAATGATATGAAAATTCATTTAGCGAAAAATACGTTGGATGAGTCCGAAAGCCCCGCCTAGTCGTATTCGACAAGGGCTACCCAAACTGTTAGCCGATCTAATCGAGAATTTCCTACCCCACTTCGTGTCATATGCTCAAAGGGTCTCTGAGAAGGATACCATTTTTGAATTTATTAAGGACCTAAACAAGGTTGGTTTCAATACTAAAGAGAACAGAATAGAACATAAGCATTCGAACTTCTTTTTCAGCTCCAAGTTGAGCACTCTCGCCGAGGATTCTGGGACAGCACTGTTTTATATAATGTATCCAGTCTACAAGACTTGTACCCAGTTGTAAGTACACCTAACTTAAGGCTAATGAAATATATTCTATTAAATATATATTATTTCAGTTAAATTGGACATTGCTTATACCACAGAACTGGAGCGGACCCATCGTTGTTAGGAATAGTGATTATCTGAAAGCCTTAGAATACTTTCTCACCAAGTACCCAACTAGAGTTGCACATAATTCGCTGTTATTGCTAAGTGCTTTACAAGTATTGCCACGGGACTATCCAAGTCCCGAAGTGTGCACCCGATCTACTATGTGGGCTATGCCCGAATTGTCCTCAGCCCTATATATTGCTCAACACTCATCTGAAGACCTTAAGGACACCACAAAACGAGTAGTTACTAACCGTGCTCAAGCTGAAACTTTGATTCATTTTTTATACATTTTTCCTACAGGCTGAGATAATTTTTAAGTCATTAAAAGCGCACTTGAAGAGGGCACCTTCCCTGAAAGGAGCTGCCTTAGTGAAGCTATCGGCATTGAAGATCCAATCACAGACCTGGGAGGGATTCTCAAACACAACGGACCTACTGAAGAGTCTTCAACCTCTGGATATTACGACCGAGTGCTGGTTTCAAAATATTCTGGAGATATACAAGAAGAACAAACTGGAGCCGCATGATATAAGTTTGAACGGAGGCTCCCATGATGCGTATGTGATTTACTACAAATTTAGTTAAGTTAGTTTCTAATCATACAAAACTTTCTTTGCAGTTGGGCATACCCCATTGTGTCCACCATTTTCTATGATACGCTGAGCCATTCAATCGGTCGGTATACATTCTTAGTTCATTAACTTAAAGTAAACTATAATATTTCTGTAAATACTTGCAGTTGTCCCATTATCTGTCATACTCATACCGTACTTTAATGCTGTATTGCCTCCATATTTGCACTATGCTTCTGTTGGTGTTTCCATTGCCAAAGAGATTTTGCGATCCATCACAAAATCGTTCGACGAGAAGGCAATGCGCTGTGTGCCGCATTCTGTGAATATATTCTCGAACTATAGCCGAATGGACATACTGATACACTCGGGAGGAATGCAGATATCATACCACTCGATGCTTTCCCTAACTGGTCCCATCAAGGGAATGGCCAGATTGCCTGGCCTGAATTTAACGCCCACACAAATCTTCTTTTTAGTTTCCGCCCAGGAACTTTGTGCTGAATCGAACTACTTGGGCATCGATACAAACGCTCCCGAATTCGACAATATGTGAGTTACAAAATATGAATATGAGCAGTAATCGAATATTGTTTACCCTGTTTTCAGATTGGGTTGGCTCGTTGCCCAGGGCGGGAGTGCGACTGAAGTTTTCAAATGTCCATCGGGATCCATGATCAATGTACAGAAGACCTGCAATGTGCTTTAAATATGATTTCACCGTCAACTTGGACTATCTACTTTGTCTACGATCCGAATTGAGTTTAGAATTAGTAGCTTTAGAGACTTACCTACTAGTATTGTTTTCTATTTTAAATGTAAAATGTATATTTTCAATAAATATACTGTTAATAAATTGTTGGTTTATATTTAAATACAAGTTTATTTCGAAAACGTGATCAGGTTAGTCGCTAACTTTTTTTCAAAATATAAAAAATAACTAAAAATATTGATAAAATGAAAAGGCGAATTGCTGCTGCTCTACTACATGGATTTGTAATAAATCTACTGATTCCTGTAGCTAAAAGTGAAATGCCCGATAGTATGAACGCAATTCTCATCAAATGCCCCGAAAACAATTCAAACCAATCCTGCGAGACGCAATTGATTGTCAATATTCACATGAACCCAAGCTTCGATTTGGAAAACACGGAAAAGTTTTGGGTGGTCGACAAGGTCTATGATCCCTCGAAAGGAAGCACTTCCAAAATAATATCTCCGTATCTGATTGTGGTTAGCAGGGGTGAGCCTGTTGTTATGTACCCACTTCGGTTTCTAAAAGTCAGTACATTTTTATGATACTAATTTAGAGCAATAATAAGTGTGGCACTTTTACTTTAGTCAATAGATAATGAGAAAATAAACATGAAGCCCTCAGAAGAAGTCAATAATAGTGCGGAACTTGGTGGTTCCCCATCCTGTACGACTAATGAAGGCCAACTTGAAACGAATATAAAAAGACAGGAGTTGAAAAACACGACCAGATGTGAGTGATTAGTTATTGCTATTTGTGGTATTATTATTTATATTATTTATTATTTTAGCGAAAAGAAATCACTTTCCACTCTTTGCCGCAGGAAAATCGATGATTTCAAACATTTTCGGTACGAATAGGGACAAGAAAAACATAAAACCTCGTCGCAGGGATAAAAGAATCAATGATCACCAGCAAAAGGACCTTTCAAGCCTTGGACTTGTTCAAGTTTTGGATACTGCTGTAACAAAAAGTAGTTCTATTCTTTCCGATTCATAATTGTGCCGTTTAAAGTGTTATTTTTGCAGATTACCTAGATTCCCCTTACGATTTTTTACACCCATTAAAGGATACACAGAGTAAAGAACTGGATAAACATAACTTACTTAAATGGCACGATCACTATATTCCTAAATCGAAGTCTGAAGACCTTTCAAGAAATAGTCAAATGAAAAACAATCAAAAAGACAGTTTAAAGAGTTTGAACATCGCAGAGGATAATGATAAACTATTTTCCCATGAGGTAAATTAAAGTAGCAATAAGTTATTTATTGCTTAGGCAATTTTATATTTCAGAACTCAAAAAGCCGCAAGTTACAAAATAATGAAGGCAAGCTTAAGATGTACACAAATTACGAAAAATCTGAGGAAGAATCAGTGCCCGATTATGTTTTGTAAGTAATTCATATTGAAAACGCAAGAATTATATAAATAGTTTATACTTAGATATGATCGAATGGCGCAGGAATCTAGAAGAAAACAAATAAAAGAAAGTTTTGATAAGATCTATGTACCACCAAGGAAAAGTATGTTTAAATCGAATGAATTTTCCAACGGGGAAGATCACGAAAGTAATAAGTACAAGTCACCTCCCAAAAATGTAAATGATGCACAAGAGTTCCCATATGAAAGTGTAGATAATCATTTTCCGAGTAGGAAAAGTGTTCCACATAAAATGGAAAATGAAAAATATAATTTTATAACATCTGGTGATCGGAAAACAAATAATCGTGAATTTCCAAATGAGAGGGACACTAATTACTTAAGATCGCCTTCTATTGGTAAAGTTTATGATTTTCCACAGGGAAGTAAAAACCACAATAAAAATAATAAGCCACTTTTGGATGACAGCTATATACCGCAGGAAAGGAAATATAAAAAGAAAAACTTTAAAGGATCTAATAGACAATATAATAAACTCGATATGCCATTGGATGCTGAAAAGGATCTCTATTATTACAGGACTCCAGTCGAAGGTCAATCGAGTGTTATGGATTTTCCTGGTGAAATAGAAAATAAGATAAATAATTATATGGATCCAAACGGATTTTCACAGGAAAAGGCTTATGATAATAGCATTTCCTTTGGAAATGATTTCGAAAGTGGTAATGAAAACCTAAATTTGAACGCACCCAATAGAAATTTGTACAACCAGAATTTTAACTTTGATACAAAATTAGAGTATCCAAGTTTGCCTGAAAACAATGTTAATGACTTTTCATGGAGCCATGGAAACATTGGAGACGAAAGCCTTAATTCTATTGTAAACCGTCATATGAAACAAAAACTTCCAGGTGAGCTTAAATTCTATTACACTCAAGTAGAATCCGAAAATTTCAAATTTCAGACAACTTTGAGGTCAGAAATAGTTTGAATGCGCCAAATGATTTGCATTTGGATTACTTTAAGCCAGTTAGTAGCCAGAAATATTTGGACTTCGGTTCCAAGCAGAAGATAAATCCCTATCTGACGTACCCGAATACCAATTCCTACAAGACGTTTCCACGTTCAAGAAACCTGAGAAGGATGAAACGAGGTGGGCTTCAAGATCGTCATAGGGAAAATGGTGAAGATTCGCGTTTGGATCCAAAGTATGATAGCGATCTTGAATCTTTGAAAGCGCTGAACTTGAAGCACTTGGATGATAATGGGGAGATTCCATGTGACACGTGTGGGGGCAAGAATAAAAAGAAGGATGAAAAGCCCCGAACAGTATATAGTATTGCCTTGGCAGAACCGAAAAGTTTAGAAAGTAAAATTGAGAATGGGAACCCCAAAATTGATGATGCCGTTCCTTGCGATACGTGTGGTGGTAAAAATAAGAAGCCAGGAGGGAAACCCTTGCCTGGTGGATTGCCCCCTGAAATCAACAGCTTAAATGCTGCAAGTGAGGAGCGACGGTTACCCGACTATATGATACCCTGCGAAAGCTGCAAGACAAGCAATAGGTATACAGAAGGCAACCTGGACTCCGCATCCTGCGGCTGTGTTACCAACCCAAAAGTGTGCAGTTGTGAATCCTCTAAGTTATCCCGGGCCTTAAACGATAGGTAATAGTTTAAAAGAAATACTTACCTTTTGATCATTAATAATTTTGTTTAAAAATTTAGTTTAAAGGAATGGAGCTATACGGTCTTTAATATGAAAAATCCAGTTCCCTTTTTAAGCACCAAGCTGCGTGTTTTTAGAAGGCGTCACAACACGTGGTGGCTGGTTGTTCCGATAGTAACGTAAGTTAAACTTTTAGTTTGGTTAACTTAATAACTTTAAATTATTTAATTATTATTGATCTGTGAACAAGGCTTGATAGTGTATCAGGCATATTTGCAAATGCTGACTTTTCGGCCGTGTTTACCTCCCACATCGATATGCTTCGCCTGGAAAAGTCAACAGGCTTTTCTAATCGAAATTTAGCTGTTCCTAAGGAAAATGAGAATACATTTGCTAGAAAACGACATGCGATTACCTTAAAAGATCTACAAAAAAATATTGGGAATAGTGTTCTGCTCGATGAGTCAAATAAGGACGTATCAATTCGGGAAATAAAAAACTCTTGCAACTTAAAGATTCAAAATGAAGAAAGTATTAAAGGCCAAGAACCTAGAAGCATCAAAGGATTGGGATATTTTCCAGTTTTTATGAATGCGCTGGATAATTGTCCACATAAGGACAAAACCCTATGCCTAAATATTCGGGAAGATAAAGTACCAGGTGGTAGTCTTAATAACACTAGAGAATATATGATTTGAACTGGTTTAAAGTAACAATTTATTTATGTAGAATTTAGTATAAAAGTGAAGATACCTTTTCGGGAAAATGCTCTTGTGATGCGAAATCAGCATATGGTGAAAATATCAAGGATCATAACCGATGCAACGACGAAAGATGCACTACAGATTTCGATCGATGTTATAAACAAGGGATTTGAAGCACAGGAATTCACCATATTTGTTTGCAATTGCGACATTTTAAAAAGTGGATCCACATCGAACAGTGCCAGAAGATTACTTCAACCGGATATTGGACAAACCGTCACTTTTTTGGTGCCTTTGATAGTGGGCTCGAAGAAAAACAAGAAATACAGCTGCGATGGTAGGTTTGTAATATAGTTTGAGCTTTTCTAAAGTGTTATCTTAACTTTGAAGTGATGGTTAAGGCCAGTACAGATTACGATGAGAGTGATATGAATCTGCGGAAACCCGTTGACCCAAAAGTAGGAGTTGTGGCCAAAAGAACTATGGACATTAAATGCCACTCGAGGTGCTTTTGTGTTTGGCGTTGTCGATGTCACTGCATTGGAAAGCTGGAAACGTTCATAAACTACAATGCCTGTGAAAGAATGGATCCCAAGTCCGAAAAGGACGCTGGACTCATCTACAACTGTCCACCTGGCAACGAGCCAAATGATGTGTGCATCAAGGATGTTTGTAGCGATCGAAATGATGAGATCACTTGCAATCTCACCTGTAAAGTCATTGCAATTACACTGCTCATTTTGTTCTTGCTGTTTTTATTGGGTAAAAATATTACATGGACTAAGCTTACTTCAATCTAAAATATATCCTTTCTTTTACAGGACTTTTAAAGGCCATCTTTGGCATCTGCATTACTTGCATAGGACGTTGTGGCTTCGATACAGTGCAGCCTGGCAGGAAATACGAATGCACATCCTGCATAAGGATCTTCTTGGTCAACTGTTTCTTCTTCATCATATATCCCTTTGCCTGTTGGTGTAAGTGCTTCCGACCAAAGGCGAAGGACCTCATAGAAGCTAGCTCCGATTGGGACTGCATTTCTCAAAGCGACGAAACACCCGAATGCTCCTGTGATGTAAGCACTATAATAGGGCTAAAAATTTTACAAATTTGTATATACCAGAACCATTGTTTAGAAAAGGGAGTCCAATTCGAGTTGCCGACTTCATGGTGGCCAGGATCTACAAAATAATTTAATGCTAGCCTTTGCTCCAATGCATGAAAATGGTCTCTTCAAGGACGAAAAGTCCGACGACGAGGAGAGCCATCTGTTTATCCTAGAAGTGTTGGAGGAGAGCAAGAGTTCCCTGACCAAAATGGTAATTAACAAACGTTTCTTTACAGAAAATGAAGAGTCCTTCCTTGCAGATGAGTCAGGTCCTGGATCCTGTTCAGAATGTTGAGCAAGCCACTGAAAGTAATGCCGATGATTTAGCGGCCGATGAGTTTGTGGAATGCCTGAGGAACTCGCAGGTGGCTTATAGGACATTGAGTTCGCCAGTGGGCGGAGTAGTCGACATCCCGGACAACTATCAGTATTGCGTGAAAGGATTCTTTGTGCAAACTATAAGCTCGAACTTTGAATTCATGAGCTATCATCCATTGTCACAGTTTGTGGGAGTCACAGAAGAGGTACTTGTTACTAATATTATTTAACTTTAGAAGCATACTAAACATATTCTTTAGAACGAAGTCAGGCCTCTGTCGCATCCTCGATACATCCACTCTGATGAATTCTCCAGAGTTTACGCTAATAAAATGGAGGTTCACAAGGCAGCAGATCTCTCAGTGGTTCCTCCAATGAATGTTCCTTGTATCAACATCGACCACGGAAACCACTTGGAGAGTTCCTTTGTTAAACTCGCAGCGCAACAGGAAAAAATGAAAGCAAATCAGACCTAAGCATTATAGTCGTAGCTTATTTTATTAAATTTTTAATAATTTACATTCTTAAGTTGTACGTTAATTCAGTGGAACGTTGTATGCTGAGTATTCATTGTATGGAGTGGTAGTCTCTATTTGACTATCCAGAATTTCAGAAACGGCTAACCTAATGTCTATTAAGCCACTGCCGTCTGAAACCTCACTTGAAGTATTACTTTTGGTCTGGGATTCAGGTGAAGTAGTCGTTTTGTTAAGGTCATCGTAGTACTTTATAAAGTAAACTTCCGTCTGATTCGGAACTGGGCTAACTACGTCCACTGGATGGTTTGAAATTGGCGGGTTTATGGCAATCTCCGAACTGGTTTTCAGTAAAGCCTCCGCCCCTTGGAGTTCATCCTTCAAAGTCTCGCAGGGATCTCTGAATTCGTACACCGATGTATTCTCAGACGCCTGACCCTGGTGCTCATCCGGGGAATCGTAAAGGAATCCACTATTATCCACCGCTGAGTATAAAGGGTTGACTGGCACAACTTCTCGATTGATGCTATGCTGCAGATTGTTTTCAATGATATGTGATGGCCGAGGGTCGATTGAAGAGTATGCTTGACCTTCTGAATTTGCATTGTGGGCGTTGAGATTCAATTGAGATGGAGCCACATAACTTATGGTCGGTTTTGGTGTCGTGTTGGGCACAATGTAATGGTAATGTATGTGCTGAACTGGTCGTGGGTTTTGTATTTGCAATTGAAAATCTGTTGAGTATGTGGAATGTGTGTTTATTTGTGATCCGTACTTTATATGCGTCGCTGATGGATTCCCATTGATCTGCGGCTCTGGAGCAGCATTCATTTGGTGCAAATCAAGGGGAGAGGGGTTTTCTTGATCAGCAGACGATGTGCGAGTTATATCACCTATATAACTTGGCGGTGGCAGGATATTTTGATTAATTTCTTTCTGACTTGAGCGGTTGACGATTCTCCCAATCGATTGAGCTTGAATAAGGGAGTTTTTTGTAGCTTCATCTGTAGAATTGAATGTATTATCGTTGTGTATGGCAGCACACTCGCCATGGAAACTTCCATATAAAAGTATATTATACGCCACAAGCACTCTTATCCCAAGCATTTTCTTATAAAGTGGACAAATGTATTCACAAGAGACTATCAACAACTGTCTTTAATCCGCTTTGCATACGGACTTTATATGGATTCCCGATTACATAAACACACTTCGAATTGCTTGGATTATGTCAACGAATCCCAACTATGTATGGGCCTTATCCAAAACGAGCTTTATTTGCTTATTTTTGGTGAAAGTCAAATCGAATGCAATTAATAGAGGCTTGATTTGCGTGGGTTGTCGAATTAATACGTTCATAAAACCACCCAATTGTATAAAAGTCGGTCTCTGAAAAGTATAAATATAAACGAATTTGTTGCGGTTATATAAACTAAACAAACAGCAGAGAAAGCGGGATATTTTTTATAACTTTAAGAGTTGAAAACTTTTTAAACACCCCACAGCAGGCCAATGAAAAATAACTAGATGCATTACTTAGCTCTTTATAAAGATTTTATTACTATAAAATGTATTACAACAAATATGTAAAATGACAATAAAATGAGGAAAAAATACACTATTACACACATATATATGCTTGCGAATGTAGTTAAGCCTAGAACTCAGCCCCATATTGTTGGCAGGGCATTATAGTGTTACTTAATATAAATGCAAAATCACTGTAAAAATTTCAAACTTAAGGTACTACTAAAAATATTATTTATTACTTGTTTATTAATCATATTTAGATTCGATTGATATATAAGACATATATGTATATGTATGCTTTCTTGTGGTTTTATATTTTTTGTAAATTTTCATGACCTATGAATGAACTATGCAGAGACACTTTAATATCGGCTTTCAGTTTTCGGCTTCCTAGCAAATGGTTTTAACAGGTGGTTTCTAAAAGTGGATCAGGCTTATAAGTACTCGTAAAGGGGTTTACATTATTAACAGTTGTGGAATCTTTGGGGACTCGTTTGAGGGAGATAAAGTCTTCAAGGTGGCTGGTACTCTGCACTGCGGCATCCCGACTCACATAAAATTTATCCGTCTTGTGAGGAGCAACCAGGTGAGCCTCAGCCACGCCATCAGATGTGGGAATTTTACTTACATTACGATCGCTGAGGGACAAAGAGATGTTCTTCTCCAAAGGCGGTTCACGGATCTGCTCGGACAGTCGGCGGATATTCAGGGGGAGTTCCTCCTTTGATTGAGTGGGAATCGATAGGGAGCTATGTCTAGAATGCAATTTCTCTACTTGAAGCAATGATCTTGCTTGATCGTTTGGACAAAGCAAATTACTATGGTTTTGTTGTACAGATTTTCTAATATGGTTCGGCAATGGACTGGTTATCTCCTTCACCTTGTCCGGTAAAAAACTAGCTGATTTGCTTTGAATGTTGGCTCTCAGATCATTAGAAGGCTGGTCGAGTGACCAAATTTTATGCGGCGTATTGCGATATTGTGGAGAGAATGGAGCAAAAAGCAATCCTGGCTCATTTAAAAATACTTGATCGTCGTCCTGCTCCGTTTTAGAATGCTTCAACTGCGGCTTTGCACACTTTGATTTCTCAGTTCTGGTCGAAATTAATTTGTTGTTTATGGAAGAAAGGGATTTCTCGCGGTAAATATTTTTTTTGGGAAGCCGTGAGACTTCCACAGCAGCGTCTGTTTGTCTCTTGACCCACGGATCGATATTGTGATGCATGTTGTTTGAATACTTTTCCATTTTGGGGGACAAGCTGTTCTTAATGTGCGAATTCTTTATCCATGGATCCGAAGGATACACCAAACAGCCCGTACTCCTATTGTTTGTATCATAAAGAAAGTTAGCTTTGTCTAACTCCAAGTTGTTGGGGGAAGTTTGCTCCGATTTGCTAATTTTATGGGTAAGCTGTCGATAGAATTGATTGTCTGAATTACTGGAGAGCTGTCGTGCCTTTTGGGAATCTAATCGAGAAGACTTCGTGATCTCACTGTCGTCGGAGATTATGATGGCCTGTTGAAAACCACTCTTGTGTAACGTCAGTCTCGGGGACAGCGATTTTGCATCCTTTCCAATTACACTTTTCAATTGCAAGCACCCATCGTTTGAATTATCTATTGTGTTTTTTTCCAATGCTGATGACAGTTTCGGGTCTTTGAATTTACTAATGGTAGACTTGTTACCAGTATCTGAACTCAGCTTAATTTTGATTTCTTCATTTGTTTCGGATTCTGAACCATTCGATTTGTGGCCCTTCTCACAGTTGCATATTAGAGTTGATGAAATGGATAAGACGTTTTGACAGTCCTTTAGAGATCTGTTGGATGCCACTCTTTTTATACTTTCAGCGTCGAGTTGTTGGGACACTTTGTTATTTAGATATCGACCGGAAAGTTGGGTATGCTGGCTATTTAGATGTATGTTAGCATTCATGGGTGAATGTGGAGAGAGTACTGGAAGTGTTGGAGCAATATTTGGTTGTTTTAATCGAGAAACAAAAAAGCCATTCGACTTTATATCAGTTAATGGTGGGGGGTCTTCTTTCCTATTTTGTTTGCTATGTCTGTTTCCGCACGATTTGCTTGATAATTCCCTGCTTGGGAACTGTGGTGAGAAGGGTTGGGCTTTTGAATACGAGCCCGACTGTTTTTGCTAAAGAAACTTCTGCTCGAGAGCTTTAGTAGAACTCTGGCTGGAATTTGAGGCACCTGTAAGAAGAGCGAACACACACATTAGATGTTATCAGGTAGCTGATTAGAAAAGAGAGAGAAAGTTAGAAATTAAAAATAGCAAAAATATATTCACTGTTTTTCCTAAAAGCGCTGAAGCCAAACAATAAAGTGGTTGCAAGTAGAAAACGGTTTACTTTCAAAGTATCAAAAAATTACTTTATTCAAACTTTTTGTCCTTACATTTTAAAACCATATTACTGAAGCATATTGCTTATAGATCGTTTTAGAACTTAATGCGGTTACGTGTTTAATTTGCCTACCAATATGGTTAAGTATAAGATGATAAGATGACCTATGCTTATTCAATTAATACGGGGACCAGGATCACAATGCTGTAAGAATGGGGATCGATCTTGGTGCAAGTCTCCTGATAACTATTTATAATCTTTGTTAAAATGCAATTCTCGAATGTATTGATGCAGCTGGATAAATAATTACATTTCAATACTTATAGTTAATTACAAACCATCGTTTTCAATCCGTTTGACATTTGTTTCCACATTCTTTTTACTTGTTTCGCTTCCTGCTGCCGGGGCAGGGTTTGGGTGTTTTGAACTTAGGGACGTACTACCGGCGGCAGGGTTTGAATTAGATATTACACCCGATGTAGTGTCGCTAACGCCTCCGTCCACATTATTCTTTAATTGTCATTTGACGAGTTCCACCGAAAGAAACTTGCGCAGTCGCTCGTAATAATGCGGATGCAGTTCCACATCATTATGCCCAGCACCCTGAAATAAAAGTTTTTCATGAGTTTGCAAATTAGGCTAAGTTTCAAGACGTATCATTAAATAAATAAATAAAAATCGATACGATGAGATCCCATTGCTGTTATGTTAAGTTTTGCATTGCAACGACGAGATCCCATTGCTAAATGTTTATGAAAAGCTTTAAGCCCGATACGAGACACAATCGATATCAGGTAAAATGCTAGACTATTATAAATGAATAAAAGCAATAATTATTCCGGTTACAATGCTGATTAACAAGTGCATAACCTGCTCTAGGCAGGTAATCAATCAAGAGTAATTACCTCCACCCAAAACGGCTCGACAGTCTTAGGACACCGCTCGTAGATTCCGATGCCATGGGAAAAGTCAATGACCTCATCATCGGTGCCGTGAATAACCAGAACCGGAGCCTTTACCTTAGCCACCTTATCAATGCTGCGTGGAAATCCGATAACATCAGAATTGGTTACGATCGCAAATCAGCGAATTATCGCAAATTATCTTACCTGGGGAAGGCGTCAAAGAACCAGGTTCTCTTTGTGTTCCTAAAGACGACCCTTAGGCCGGACATCAGCGGCGAATGGAGTATCACAGCGCCGACCTCGTGACGCGAGGCCAGGTCCACAGTGGGCACAGTGCCAATGCTCTGCCCATACAAGATGATTGTCTCCGGGCTGATGTTGAATCTGGTTAAAGGGTACATGACGGTTTAGCAAAGCGGAATCAGCGGGGCAAATTAGAAGTGCTTACCTGGTTCTCATTGCCTGCCAGGCAGCCTCTATGTCCGCATACAGATTCTTCTCGGATGGCTTGCCGCCACTCATTCCGTAGCCGGAGTAGTCGTACCCAAATATGTTGCAATTGATTTGGGAGCCCAGTGTTAGGTAGAAACTGCTCATCTGGCCCAAATCCACTGCATTCCCGTGGGAGAAGAGCAGCGTGTACTTGGCATTCTTGCTGCACCTGACATAGATGCAGGTGATCAGGTTGCCACGCGAGGTGCGCGTAAAGAAGGCTTCCACTTTTGATTTCTCACGTTCGGAGTACTGCCATTCGGCGCGGTCGAACAACTGCAGGTTATAGCGGATATTGGTATCGTCCGCCGGGGTCAATTTGTACGTGGGCTCCGGCGGCTGGAAGGCCAACTTGGCCGCAATGGGACCCGGACACGGGGGGCAGCAAAACATGCAACAGAGCTCGCTGATACTGAACATGCTCGCTCCGTGCCTCGAATGCCTCTACGGAATGCTAACGATTTCGATTTTGATTTCGATTTCTCTCCTCCAATGCACGATTACCATCAACAAAGGACTAACGGAGTTTTGGGTTCAGACTTCGGGTTCGGGCCAATTCGCGTCTATATCATCTATCCGTGGACGTGCAAGTGGTCAATGGGCTAGGCGAGGCGGGTGACGAGACAAACATAACATTTTGGGCTCAGTTCGCACACAGAATTCAACATAATCGAACGGTTAATGGATAAATTGTCTTACAGAAATTTGGTACACTCACATTTACAAAATGGCAATGTAGATAGGCAAACAACCACAAAGAAGTAAGGTGGCTAAAACGCCCTAAAAAACAACGGCGCTTTTGGTATTTACAGTGTGACCGCCTGCTCAGCGAGTGCAAAAGGCCAGCGAATCGAATCTCTTTTTTTTATCAGGGAACGAACTGGAAACGGGACGAGGGAAATATGTATATGAAAGTTCTGAAGTAAAGTTTAACAAAAATATTTCAAATAATAATTAATTACTATTGTACTTTATGAGAGCGAAGTGAAGATGATTTGAGCCTTAAGACGATTTAAAATGTCATGAAATTTGTCTGCAAATCGAATTGGTTTTTAAAAATTTAAAAAAATACTCATTTTGGCATGCTTGAACTTTGATCTGGTAATTAATTGATCATTTATCCGGAACAAACCGATTGCCTATCGACTTTCGATATCTAAAAAAAGTATATCGACGCGGATCACAACGTTCTGAATTTATATTTGGATTCTTAATAATTAACGACTTTTAAAACGAACTAAGTGCATTGAAAGTACGCAAACCAATATTACACGTTAAATATTGTTCAATATCATCTAAATCAATATGAGTGCACAGTTTCTGAATCCAAAATGATGCCAATTACTAGGATCCAGGTATGTACATATGCAAGTACATAGATAACTGTTAATGTTTATTAAACGATTACATAAGCACAAATTTTTAGTTGTAGGCACAAAATTTTTTTAACTGACTGATACTAGTGCTAAACTAAAGGATTACCAATATTAACACTAAAAGGATCAACCTGCTCTAAATGGAGTTCACCAGGGTTCATTAGAAGGAACCTGGTTTGGCAGGTATGGTTCTGCTGCAGGAAGAGGTCCATATATAAACTGAATCTTTAAGTGATTATTAGAAGGTCCTAGCAGAAAGGAGTTCCCGAACTTTTGAATAAGTTACTTCTATGTTAATATTTCAAGTATTTAAGACGTGGGAAATTGTTTTTAGAAAGATCGTTTCTTTCTTTAAAAGGATAGACATATTTAAATTAGCTGAATATAGCCTGATGTATTGAAGAGTACGTTTTATTTGCAAGATAAAATAAGAACCCTGTGACCCAGGACCTTAGATCATAGCCACTACCAACTATCTTTGCTTTAAATGTTTTCTGTAGATCTATATGGGAAGAAGCATGCACTGTCGCAGAGTATTTCAGAATTCGGCTTCCAAGTCGGGGCCACCTTTCTTGTAAGACATAACAAACTACATTCCGCGCCGTATCGACCGACGACCCCGCTCTTCCTTCCTTCAAATGGGTGTTTTATAATGTATGTGGAAGTGGACGTGGATGTGGATGTGGATGTGGATGTGGATATGGATGTGGGTATGGATGGAGGCGAAAGCGAGGTGTTTCGACTAGGGTTGAAGTCAAACATATGTAAGGATGATTGACAGCTAATGGAAACAAAAGCAATTCGAATACGTGGTGCATGTGTAAGATGCAAATGATTTGCAAAACAAGGTAGGAAGGCAAGTTAACCATTGCGGACCTATTTTCGACCTGTAATCGAATTAATCGGCGTTTATTTATGTATTTACAACCTGTAGTTTGTTTTCGAGCTGCAATTATCTAGGGAAACAAATAGATTAGATGTTAGTTACGTATCTTCCATGTGGCAGCAGGAACTGCAAATAAACACAGTTTTGGCTTCACGACGGAGATAATAACAATTGTTTTTACACATTTTTTTTAATGGGGGAACTAATATGAAATCTAAACTTGACAAACCTCCGTTTGAACAATACGATTAATACGATTATGGGCAGTTCTTTATTGACTTTAGAGATCTTCCAAACTCAACTGATTACAATACGGTTTTGTTTAAATACGATGAGTACACAAGTAAATAACATAAGATTACAATAATAGGACCACTAGTGAGTATGTTTTAGACATAGCATGCTTTAACTCTAGTTTAACTATAACTTTTTGAATCAAAAGACGGGCAACGGGCCATTATGAAAAAGCGGCGGTGTTTTCTGGTAGCAAGGTATGTTGCCATATTGGCCGTTGTAGAAAAAACTTGGCAAGTACAACTGATAATGCGCGGCGAGTTCGTTGAAATTGAAGGGCAAGTTGAACGGCGGCTTTTCCAATGCGACGGCATCTGCACTGCCGTACTCCATGGGCACTAATCCCTCACTTGGCGAACTCGCCGGATCCGGAGCCATCAGACTCTCGATGGTGAAGGCACGCTTTGGTCGCACCGGAAGTTGGGTCACAGTCGTCGGCAGGATCGGCGGCGCAGCCTCGTAGGGCGACATTTGAGCAGCAGCAGCAGCAGCAGTTGCATTGCCAAGCACATGACCATGCCGCACTGGATCGGCCAGTGCCAGCTGCGTTAGCTGGTCGTCCAGGTAGTGGGTCACCATCTCTGTATTGGCGGCGGCTAATTTCCAGTTTGATATATCCTTCTCGAGCTGCTTGACACGGAAACGCTTTCGCCGCCGCAGCAGGCTGCCATTCTCGAACATATCGAAGGCCATGGGATGGAGCGTCCAGTAGGAGCCCTTGCCGGCCTTGGTCACATTCCTTGGTACCTTGATGAAGCAATCGTTGAAGCTGAGATTGTGCCGCAATGAGTTTTGCCATTTTTGCGTATTCTTCCGGTAGTAGGGGAACTGATCCATTATAAATCGATATATCTCACTGAGCGGCAGAAGTCGTTGCGGCGAGTGTATTATGGCCATGGCCGTTAATGATATGTACGAGTATGGGGGCTTCTGATCACCGTAGCTCATTTTCAATGGGCGTGGCATTGCAGAGTCGTTTCAAAATCGTTCACACAATCGTTTTGTTTCTCCGTCCGCACCGAATAGTTCCCTAATTCCCTATTGTTTTGTTGTACTTCAAATTGCAGTTTATTTCAGTTTTAGAGCGATGTTTTCTCGGCGACAGCAGCGTTCAGACTAATACGAGGGGCAGCAAAACTTCATGTTTTATGGAACACAAAACTGGCTGCTCGCAAAGAGCAAGACCGGATCGGAGAGCTGGCTCTCGCACACATGCCCAACCCGCTTGGTGGTGGTATATCCAGTATCCACAATCTAGTGTGCTGAGGGAGAAGGCATTGTTGCCCAAAAACAGGTCTCGGATCTGGTTGTCCTTGTCTGCGCGGCGTGCCAATGGGAAGCGAAGGTGTTGTTTACGGCGAATTTCGAAATGGGTTGCCCGGCCAGTTTGGACCAATCATCGCGGATGCGATTACCCACACAATATAGCCTAACACCAGGAGCAGCGTGGCGGAAAAGCGTTTGGTTCCAGCGACAAGGCAACCAGGCCCCATTTTTTCCCTTCGCCATTTTCAATTTTCGAAGAGATAGCATGCGATTCACATGTGAATGTGAGTTGTGAATTGTGAATTGTGCTGCAAAAGCACAATTTGCTATGGGGGAAAGCCCTTGATTTGCAAGCTTTTGTCAATACCTGTTTATTTTATATGAATTGTGGGCGGGCCAGAACATGAAATAATAAAGGAAACGCTCGTATTTCACTTCCCATCGCATTACTCCGCTTCAGAAAATGATTTAAATTGTTTTGGCTTTTGCATGAAATTGAAAAATAAATTATGAGCACCAGCGTATTTGCTTTATGTTGTACGTTTACCAGCTTTAGTTGAACATATCCGTACAAATAAATTGAGGTGCTTTCCGTTTTGCCGGCCATCTAGAGATAACCTATGCTCTCGATCCTTAAATTTGGCTATTTAAGGTAGCACATAGTACCTATTTTACTCTATAATGTTTTTAATGGAACTATTCATATATTAAAATCAAATTATTTTAATAGTAATAGGGAAAATTAACCTTTTACGCTGTTTTGCAGTGATCATGGTTATGGGCACTATTAGCGGATTGGATGAATTATGTTTACTTTCTAGTCCAATAAAACGCAATAAAATATTCGTTTTAATTATCAAATTTTCCTAATTTTCATTTATTACATTTTCCGGACGGACTTCTTCAATTGGTTTTCGATTATTAGTATAGTAGCCTTTTAAAAGCAATCGTCCGGTTGAATTGTTACAAACTATTTTACATTATTTTTGTTACATACTAATGTTGATTTTGGTTAATCATATAATAATTTAAAATCATGATCTTGAAAGTCATTCTTATTCATTTGATTTAGGCGTTACTGTTTTAAGTTTAACAAAAATATCAGCAGTTTGATGATGCTTGCAAGGCTTATAAAAACACTCTTATTTATTTAAGAAAAATAATTAATAATTCCTTACTCCTTTAACGGAAAGTCTGCAGTCGTACAAAAATCAAAAGAATACAAATCACAAAAACATTGGTTTTTAACGTGTTCCACAGTCTTCTTTCGTGTAACGATCCCCTTCATTTCCCGCAGTGTATTTACCATAATAACGTGGTATAATCACCATGATTAGCAGTGTAAGCAGAAATACAAGGCTTATGGTAAATATTAATATAATATAATAGTAGCTAATATTTTTTACACAATTAGTTTGTTATAAGTATCGGAATAAAATAAACATTTTCCCTTTAATAATTTATCTGTTTCTCAATAACTTAATTCGTCAAATTATTCTGTTGACTCGGGAAATAAAAATTGAATAGGAGTGAGGAGTTTGTTTGCAGATTAAGTTAAGCTCGTAAGATCCCATTTCAAAGCAAGGTAAAATATCAAATACACCGACTTCTTGGATTGTATAATACATTATTACAATTACCATTTCTTCAACTGCCCAAAGAAAACGCCATGCTATTTAAACAACGAGCAATAATGAATAAGGCAATAAATTATTATGATTTAGAAGCAACGCTCTACTAACTCAAAGATCCCTCCAGGCTGCCAATGAGATAATTAAGGTGTGAGCAGAAGGTAAGAAGGGGTCTTCTTTTTATTCGTTCGTTAATTAGAGAACTTGGTATCTAGTTTCCTTAGTTAATCCCAGCGTTTAGATAGAAGTGCGGGCTAATTGAAGTAATCTGTATGCATTAAGGTACACAATTAAGTATTTAAAGCATCGCAATGAAATATAGCTTATTTCATATAAAATATGCAGTTCAGTAAACGAAACTGCAATCGTATCTAGCATATGTATATTTATAGTTTTGTGGGCTAAATGCCGGAAAGAGGTGTGCAAATATTTAAAAAAGAGTTGATCCAAATGCATTTTGGAAATGGTAATGATGTGCAATGACTCTTTATTGATCTTCATCACGTTGGAGTGGTAAAAACTTGAGCCGAACACGATCCTTGCGGTCGTTTTAGTGTCAAAGATGCCAGCCAGCCAGCATTCGAGTATTCGAGTATTGGAGTCGACAGATGGCCAAGATCGGCTGTTAAGGCCAAGTGAAAAAGTGTTCTTCTGTGCCATTAACGCGAAGAGCTGAGCTGAGCTGTTGAAATCGTTGTATGTGCCATGTATCAGCCTTTCAGTCAAAACAACTACTCGGTAATCACCAATCGATAAGTTTTTCTCCTCTTTTTCCATTTTGCTGTCGACTCTTTTTTAGCACACCGAAATTCGCAGCGCTGAGATGAAAGCTGCTCGACCCATAAACTAAATCAATTTAGTTATTTCCGTCCTACGGCTGCTCACCTCGTTAATGAAGATTAGCGCTGATGAAGATCGGAGCTGGGAGTTGGGAATGGTGTTGGAATTGGAGTTGGAGTTGAAGTTGGAGTCGCGTAGAGAGTTGGCTATAATGCGATTCCAAAGTGGCAGTAATGCTACCAGCACTCGCAATGAAATACTCGCTGTATGTAAATGCGCGGATAATTCCCATCAAATAACATATTTAGCCATATTATATCGATTTAGGGCACTGTACGTCTCAAAAAAAAATCAAAAAAAAAAGGAGTTCGGTGCGAAGACAAGATCTCTGTTGGTGTCGGGATAATAACCGTCAGTATTTATTTTTCCTATGTGTTGGGGATTTTGTCTGCTTTGTATTGCTTTATACTCGCCAGGAATAAATGTTTGAACACAACAGGCCGCCAATTTATTGAAGGCTAACACACTAATTTGAGGAGTTGAGTTGTGTTTACCCCGAGGATGTCTGCTTGTATCGCCTGGCTTGTATGTTTGTATGTTAGAGTATGTATATCCAAGCGAGTGAATCTTCCCGACAAAGCTTAAGTGCAGTGTTCATGCTTCTACCTGCAATATGGGAAAGCTGAGCAATCCTGCCCGGTTGGAATTTTGCTGCCAACAAGCTCGCGATTTTTTATGTCCGCTCATTTGTTTTATTGGTATGAAATAACACATATAACATGTAACACATAGGTTCTAAAAAATTGAAACTCAAACCCATTAGGTTTCTAAGTTTACTGGAACCATAGATCGTAACTATACCATATTGGTATGTTCCCTTTCTTATGCAAGTTAAGGAATTAAAGTATTTTATAAACTTAGTAATATGATCTGACAAGAAATATATAATGTCTAATATATATTTGATTAGAAAAAAGCCCGTGTAAATAATAGGACTACTATGATCTTAAAGAAAGTAAAAACGTGGATATAAGTTGCTTGGCATTTTCTTACCTTCCACGTATTTATGATCAAAAGAAGTGCCATAAGCTGATGAAATGAGCCTTCTTTCGCTCAGATAATGAACGCAAAAAAACGGTTGAGAGGAGATGCCATGGATAGTGCAGCCAGCAGCCCAGAGGCGGATTCGGATTTCCTACTGCCCCTATTAAATGGGCATCGGTCGGCTCAATCGTTAGTGTCGACGAGGTGAGAATGAACATCGTCAGCTCCTTCGCCTGGCTTATATCATTCACACAACACCCATCGCAGCGCATTTAAATCATAACCTTATTCATGACAGAGGGGCCTGCATGTTTGTGAATGTTCCTGGCCGATGCTGCACACTGGATATGGAGCTGGAGCTGGAGCTATGGAGCTGGGTAAATGATTAGGCCGCCTGGCAGGCCAGAGATTCCAGATTCCCGATGCTGAAGCTAAAGCGCTGAATCGAAATCAAATTAAACTCGGTGGTGTTTGGTGTTTGCTGTTTCTCCCAGTTGCGTGGATGTGGATGTGGACTGGACTGGAGGACTGGAGGGACTGGACGATGACGATGAAGGAGGAGGAACGCATTGTATATTTTGCAATTTGAACAGCCGCTAGTTGCCGGCACACAGACGTTTATAATTCGCAGAGGTGTGCGTGGTGGTGTGGTAAGTATAATAAGAGGTGTGCTCAGACATCAGGCTAACAAACAGGCCGCGCACAAGCAGCCACAGTAAAAATCACTTCGATGGAAGCCATAATGGCCCGGGCTCGAGCTCCTTTCTACGAACCGAGAAACTGAGATCTGACTACCAATTTAAAAATGCCGCTTTTGACTTGCGAGACAGAGTGGCGGTGCGGTATTCTTATACCATCCTCTTCTGCCGGTCTTTTCCTCTTTTCCCCCAACTTTAGGCCCGACTTTGGCCCGGTCCGCTTTCGATCAAGAAATACATTTAGATGGTGATGCTGCGATGGTCGTTTGCTTTTGGTCTTTGGTGGTAGGCTGGTGATTTTCGCACAGTTCGTGCTTAAATACAAAGTAAGCTGTTAGAACCATTTGCTTTTCGGCCCCATCTTTGCACCTACCATTCGCTCGATTTAGTTAATACAATTTTATAATAACCAGCATAATATGGGGTTTAGGCCAACGTAACTCAGTTCTCAGTCTGCACCGCTGTCTGTCATCAAAGCTTTGGATTTTAATCGATCTGTATCTGTATATGCATCTGTATCTGCATTTGTATCTGTATCTGCATTTGTATCTGCAGCCGCATCTGGTATCTAACATCAACAATTACTCGCCTATTTTGGTAGCGCTCAATCAGTAGAGGGTATCTGCAAATTGGTCAACACTTGCCGGGCCACTTAAAAACCCTTTTCAATTTTTTAAGTATAAATATGGTTAATCAGCATCAACACCCGAGCCGAGCCAAGCTCGAGTGCAAACTAGTCTGTGTGTGAAACTAGTTTTCGGTGTTGAAGCTACTTAGCTTCGCTGCGATGCCTTGCCCACCTCAACTCGTGTGTCTTGTGCTCCGTGCCCGGTGATCGGTGCTCGGTGCTCTGCTCCACTGATGGATAAGTCGGAGCCGCAGGGGCCAGATACTTCAACATATGCCTGCACCGAGTCTTAAGATCGATCGCATGGGAACTTCAGACGATCAAAGCGGGCTGCGGACTGAAGACTGCGGACTCCAGACTGCGAACTGCTCTAATAAAGTCAGATAAAGCCTACTTTGCACATTTTCATCATGCCGCATCGGATGATTGCGGGGGGATGGGATGTTGGGCGAAATTGGAGCTTTATAAACACTTTGGCTAACTGGCAAACTGATGCTGAATGCATTTCAACTACTCAGCGTACAACCATTTGAAATTATTCCATTCAATTGTTTTATTAGGCGTAGCCGTCGCAAAACGCTTGCCTTGAAACGCTTGCGAGTCGTGCAAAACATTTTATTGCCTAATAATTCAAAATCGTACAAATAACTTGCCCGCTTCCAACTCTTTGTAAAAAAGAAAAAAAAAACAAAAATAGCAAATAATGCTGCAGCCAAATTGCCTCAATCAAGTGGACACGTGACACTTGTGGTAATAAATACAATGGCGATGGGCGAATTGCCCAATTGCTATTGCGGCTCATTAGCTTTCTGTGGCAAGTGGGTGCCATAAAACCCATTCTGGCCTATACTCTCATACTCTGTGGCCACAAGATGTGTTTGCCAAATCCGACGGCAACCCCATCAATCCGTGGGTATAGGTATTGCAGCTCAGCATCCCCTATCGTAAAGGCAACAGTCATTTTGTTAATGCTGGCCTACAACACCATGACGATCCTTTTAGGAAGTGATGTTTTACGCTCCGTGTTGATTTATTGTATCATTACTGTTTATGAGTTCGTGCCCCTTTTCCCACGCGATGACTTTGCAGCCTTCTTCTGGGTGTATGCTTTGTATGCTTCGTTTAATGAAATCAAAATCAGGTCTAATAAATTATATATTCGTTATATTGCCCAAATAGTTCAACTCCCTTGCCGAGATAAACGGCAAAAAATGCCACAAAAATGAAGTGTTTTGTAGCTTAAAAGAAAATCCATAGCCTCGGGCTGACCAAGTGAGCATTTCTTTTGAAGTCGCAGCGCTCTTTTATATGTAATTATGCCTTCACCCTTTTATTTACAGATACAAATTAATATCCGCTTAACTGCTACAAATATCATTAGCCATCTTGTGCACACAAAAGCACACGTAACAACACACTAATTTGAATCGAACGAATGAACGAAATACAGATGGGCTCGTGACAAAGTACCGATTACTATTCGTTCCGATCACTCTCGAGTATTCACAACCTTTGAAATGCGCCTTTGATGTGCCGGCAATAACAAAAAACATGATGGTTTTGTTAATGGATTTCTATAAAGGCTTCCGACTGCTAAGAGAGCCGACTGCTGGAACACCCGTGGCGATAATTTAAAGCCACTGTCTAAGCCAGCATACCTTTTTATACCCTTGCGTGGGGCATGCTCGTTTTGGCCAACTGTGCAGTCGCCACAAGTGAAGTCACTCGGACTCCATGGAGCTTGTGACCTGATCTGGATTCGCTTCGGGTATCCTTTGTCAATTCCAAAGGTTTCAGCTGAGCAAGCAAAGTTGTCTATATAAACATCATTTGCTATACATCTAGTGAGCACTTGTTACCAAAAGATGCCTATTATGTGGAATATATCCTTAACACCAGTTAAATTTTTTAAAAGTTTTAGTTGGCCTAATAAACTGCATAAGTGTGCATAAGTATGTATGCATATAAGTCGTTCTGAAAGCAAATTAAGTGTATCGAATTTTATAATTTCAACACAGACCCCTGCGATCGTACCTGTAATTTTATTCTGCCCCGATCTCTGAAAGCCGTTTACCGATCTTCTTTTGGAGGCAACAGCGATTATGCAAATGAATCTGCTTTGGCTCCAATCTACAAAGGATTATGAGCACAACTTTTGCCACGCCATAAAGTAAACAACCGATGGAAAATCAGTGGCTAGCATGGCGACCATCTGAAATCAAAGATAATCTGTATGGTAGTCTATGGAAACAAATCAATTCAAGTTGACCAATATGGTTAGTTTCAGTTTCTCAGCTATAAAAATAGTTAAGTACACCTTTGAACCAACAATTTTGTTATACCCTAGCAGAGGGTATATTCATTTCATTCAGAACTGTGCAACGCAGAAAGGGAAATACTTGCGACCATATAAAGCATATATATTCTTGATCGGCATCGAAATTCGCTTCTAAGCGAACTTGTTTCTCAGTTTTATATATAACTTTCCCAAAAGTATTGTCTTTATTGCTGTATATTTGTCGGAATGGGCTAATCAACTGGTGTAATCAACACCACTTATCATAAAGCTGTCTAAGAAATAATCGAAAAAAAATGGAATAAATGCGCCTACATTGTTCGTGCTCAATAGATGTCTAATTTGGTATACACCAGTTTTTAACAATATATAATTTTGATTTTAATTTGATCAACGTTTTTTGTCTTCTATACTTGTTTAGCTTTGTTTACTTTTTAGTTGCAAAATTTCTATAGGAATATAAATTTGATGCTGTGTCTTAAAAACATTTTAAAACGAACACAGAAACTTTGGTATATTTTTGTATTTTCCAAAAGCCCTGTTTTGGTGCTGATTTATAGCTGATCTTTTCTGTTAAAAAAATGTTGCCTACTTAATGGCGTCTTCATTGGAAAATTAAAAATCGATTTAAATTGATAAAACTACGTTTTACTGATTTTACACCTTTAAAACGTAAAGTGCGAAGCAAAAGTAATCAGAAATCGAATGAAAAATTTAATCATTTTACTGTGTTCTTTTATTTTTTTGTAGACCATTTGTTGGCTTACCAAATATTTCTATGTGGCTGTCTAAATATAAATAGCTACTATTTTTAAAACGCATCGCCCCCATTGAAAGAAAAATAGTAAAGATCGACAGTAATAGTAGCTTGCTATGTTTGAAGTGAATTTAAGTTTCCACTAAATTGTTAATGATTAACTAAAATCTAAATATGGCTCATAGCTTAATGATCATGAATGAAAGAGCCCAAATATTTTTAATTTCATGGTAAATATTTAGGTAAATAATAGTGACAGAACCAAGAAGCCATTTATAGCACTGAAGCACATTGTTAGGCTTGTAACTAATTATTACAGCATAATTCATCTCGCAGCTGGAGTTGAAAAGAGTACAGATTGGACTACACCTTTGAAAATACAAATTGGACTACACCTTTCATGTGGCCGCTAATTCTCCTTCTCCACTAATTTCACTTAAGCAAATATAATTAAACCGGGCAAACCGCTGGTTGGCGTTTTCCGACGGCCCTGTACCACCATAAAGATTAGTTTTTGTTTAATGGAACGTGATATGATGGTCATCATATGCGATGCTTTTGCACCATTTGAAAAAGGCGGCGCTCATCTTACAAGAAAATTGCTCAAATTTTAAGTCAGATTTAAGCATCCATAAGACTAGCGGATTTTACTTTGTTTCTGGAAACAATGGGTACTAAAATATTTCCGAATTTTGTTTTTAGTTAATCTACTTTTGAATAGATAATACGAATTGCACCCAAATATTTTAAACTAATGTCTGTTGCCAATAAATTTTACAAACTTACCTTATTTCAAGCTAATTTCCCCATTAGTAATTTGATTTTGTCCACGCATGATAATCGAGCTTCGAAAATTGTTTGATTACTTAGTGTCTCGCTTAACTAATTCATGTAAATATGTACTTGTTATTCGCTAAAGTTTAAACTTGCGTCACGCAAGTAACAAATTCCCTGTAAATGTGTTAATTTTCAGAAGATGCAAATTGAACAAATTGGCAGCGACATAATCGTATTTCCGCAGTTTTTAAGTCATCGTTAAGTAGAATATAACTTGTTGGTGAATAGAATTTGTTTGTTAATTACTAATTTACTACTTCATTGTCTGATCTTACATAGTAACTGCATTGGAAATCATATAATTTAGTTTCAAAAACAAAAAAAAGTTTTTCGTTTTTCATTCTCCTAAATCTTTTCGTATGTAGAACGATGGCAGAACGGAGGGTAAATAATATCTGGTTTTTTTTTGCTAAGAATATGAATGCCGAGCGGAAGAAGGACTAGAAGGATGGCTAATAAGAAGGCTAAGAAACGCTAAACGGCTCGAAGCCATTATGTGCATGTGTGTATTTATGGCCAAATAACTCAGCTGTTGTATTCATTAGCCTCGTTCCCTGCTCTCCTCATTATTATTGCTGCCTTCATGTTAATAACCTGAAAGTGTTTTAAATTTCACGCGTCCTGCTTGTTAAATGCAGACATGTGTTTATTTCAACAAGAAAGGAAGGACCGACGCGTTCCACAAAATTATCACAAGACGAGTGAGGCGATAGTGGTGATATTTTTCCAGAATTAGGGGATCTGCCAGTTATTAGAGACTGAAAAGGAAATCTTGATACCACGGATCACTCGCCAAATTAGATCGTTTTCAAGCCGTTATTAAAAAAAAACTTAGTAAAAGTTAAAGTGTGTAGATAAAACTCTCTCAACAAGTTTGTGTTTTATGTTTCGAATAAGAAATATCCAAAACTTAAATGAAAGGAAATCATATAGTCCATTTCGAACATGAAATAACCAAACTTTAATGAAAGGAAATCATATAGTACTTGTTTTTGGAACAAAAATTACCCCAAATTTTTAAATTATATTGCTATAAGCTTTCTAAAGAGCATGAAGAATATATACAATTTCCTGTACATTTTTTGATTTTACAAAACTCTAAAGATTTAATCAAATAGGTTTCCTTTTTTTTCTTTTTAAAGGATGCGATATGAAAAATGTCTAAAATGTTATTTTGTGTTATAAAAGAATGCAATTAAAACACCCCATTTTCAAAATATAATGTTTATGAAATAAATCAATCAAACAATGATTGAAATATATAAAAAAAATGTTCCCGCTGTAAGCAAATGTTGTGCATTCAACTCCTAGTTATATTAATCTATATATATCCATATATGGATATGGATACTTGGATCATTGGATCTTTACCTGATCTTAAAGTTGGAAAGAAGACTGATCACTAAACTTTACTTACGCTCACAACATTCACTGTTTCCACTCGACATTTCTTGTAGATCAACACTTCCCTTTAGTTGTTTAAATGTTTATATTCTTCACAAAAGGATCGATTTATGCACTAGGTTCGATACAAATAAAATAAATAATTTACTAGTACGGATATGTGGATACAAGCTAATAAAATTGTATTTACAAGCCCTTCTACGCCTATGAATGTATACCATATGTTTTGGTCCTATTACAATTAACCTTAATACAAAAGGAACTACGTTTGGATGGATATACATATACATACACAAATATATATATATATATATATATCGTTAATAAATAATGCTATATAGTACAATAGGTGTGTGTTCGTTACTGCCCCTGTTTGTTGCCACTTATCTATATCGTACGCATATCGTTGTCTATTCTATTCTGCACCTCGGGACTCCGATATTGCTGCGCCGGAGCGACGAGGGTGACGTTGTTGTAGTAGATGTTGTGCATGTTGGCAATGGGGGCCGCCATCATGAAGAGCGGATGCGAGATGGCCAGCTCGTAGGTGGTGGGGCTACTGGGCATACCCGTGGCTGGCAGCCCGGCCACATTGGCGCCGGTGGCGTAGTGCAGGAAGGGCACGTGGGCACCGGCGTTGATCGTGTGCATCGGCGGCAGGGGATCCTCGGTGCGGCTAGATCGGCTGGCGGACAGATACTCCTCGGAGGCGGCGGGCGTAGTGGGATAGCGGCTGATGCCGCTGCTGCACTCAACCACATCGATGTCGACGCGATCATCGTCGTCGTCCTCGTCCTCCGACGGATGTTCGGGCTTGTCGGGCGTGATCAGGCTCTCTATCGTGAAGGATCGCTTGGGTCGCAGGCTCAGCGGTCCCTCGATCTCGGAGCTGGTTAGCGCGGGCAGATTGGTCAGTCCCATGTCCGTTAGATTCGTGTGATCCGCACCGGACATGGCTGCGGCGGGCATTACGTGCGGCAGCGGCACACCTGGACCCAAAGAGTTCGGCATGTGTGCCGTGCTCCTGGGCAGAGGATCCAGCCTCATGGCGGCCGCACTGTTCATGTCCAGCGGCGACATGTGCGCTGCACTGCCTCCGTTGCGGGTGGTGAAGAAGAACCTATTGAGATTCGCGAGTGCAGTCAGCTCCTCGTTGAGCAGATCCTTGTCGTTCTTGTGCAGCTTGAAGCGCTTCCTCCGCCGCAGCAGACTGCCGTTCTCGAACATGTCGAAGGCCTGCGGATGGAGTGCCCAGTAGGCTCCTTTGCCGGGTCTGTCCGGCCGTCGGGGCACCTTGATGAAGCAGTCGTTGAAGCTGAGATTGTGCCGCAACGAATTCTGCCAGCGCTGGGTGTTCTTGCGGTAGTACGGAAAACGGTCCGTGATAAACTTGTAGATATCGCTGAGCGGTAGCATTTTCTCCGGCGAACTCCAGATGGCCATGGCCGTCAGCGAAATGTACGAATAGGGGGGCTTCTGTTCGCCGTAGGATTCTCGCGAGGGCCGGGGCATTATTACACAATGTTTTGGGCCTAATTTGCTCCACACATCACATCACAAACAGTGTTACATATTTGCGCGCTAACTTGATTTATGAATACACTCAAGCACTTTCTTCGTCACAGGTATTAGCGTATTGTGTGAAATCCTAAATGCATGCGGCGTATTGTGCACTTTTGCCGCGTACCGTCGCAGAAACAGGAGCAGGAGCAGCAGCAGCAGCAGGAGCTGGAACAGGAACTGCTAGCAAGGAACAGCCATTGGGGGCTAGGTGGCGATGCGACATGGCGGCGTGATAGTGTGATATGGACGAGATACCGGATAGCGACAAGAAGCGACGGCAAACAAGATCGCGCCAACTGTCGGCAATAAACTCTGCGCAAGAACTACGCTCGTTATAAGCTCCGGCGACGACACTGGCTTCGCCACCACCACTACCACTGGAGCAGCTCTGCTCTGCCACTGCCACTGCCACTGGCACTGGCACTGGCACTCTGGCACTCTGACTTTGGCTCTGGCTCTGGATGGAAAAGCACTCTCACTGAGGTTTCCCCATCCGATGGTTCGCCCTGCCGCCCTCCGCCTGCCTGGCAAATTACCATCAAAAGCTGAATGCGAATCCGTGAGAGGTGGTGGTGCTAGTGGTGGTGCTGGTGGTGGTGCTGATGGTGGTGGTGATGAAGGTGGTGGGCAATGGGGGCCTATAAAGCTGGAGCGAACTTGGGGCGAAGATAGCGATAGAGCGGGAACAAAACAAACGACAACAAACGAAGAACACGGCACACTAAAAATTACTGTTTCAGCAGACTGGCAGACGACGTGCCGGTTATTGTACTAAGTGAGCAATGCCGTCCGTGGTCCCCAGTCCTCCAGTTCACCAGTTCTGCAGTTCTCCAGCTCTTCTACAGCTCTACAGCTCTGCAGTCATCCAGGGCCTCCGCGGTCCGTACGTACAACCAACCACAGTGAGCAATGCAATCAAAATATAATCACTCACATCATTGCCCCCGTGCTCTCTCCCAATCACCGCGATGCGAACATGCATCATCCCTCCGCCACGGCGAAACTTCAAAGCGGCGAGGAGAGCCAAAGCAAAGAGTCTGAGATTTACTAAACGAATAAACCAGTCTGACCAGACCGCACTGCGCCGCTCGGGCGGAGAGCTCAAGCCCCTTACCCTCCCCCTCTGCCTTCCTCCTCCGGTGGTTGCGGCGCGGCGGTACACTCGTCGAAAACCCACCCCCTTTCGCCATCGGAAAGCGCCGATGGAAAGTTCAAATGAGCCTATGAGTTGTACATCCCCTACGAAGGACTATGATTTCTCTACCCTATGCTGTACAAAGGTCCTGTATCATATATGAGTCCTGTATCGTATATTGTACAAAGAACTATGACCATATCATATCATATATTATATATGTATCATTGTTGTTAAAAGAGCAATGATCATATCATATATATTATTTGTATCATATATTGTACACAGAACTATGATTATATTATATTATTTATTTTATATGTATCATATATTGTACAAAGAACTATTTAATTATATCATATATTATTTATGTATCATATATTGTTCAAAGAGCTTTTAGTCCTGTGGCATATCTAAGCACCATTGAATCCTGCAGCATATTACTAGAAATGCCTGTAAAGGTACAAACTTTTTCAAGGGTTTTTCTTTTCCGTACTACTATATCTTTGTTAAAACTTCCTTCGATTGGGGATCTTTATAAAAGTTCATACATGTAAATCGAACTTTGCATACAAAGCTGTCCTGAAAAACTAGGTTTCAGGATTTCCCAATTCAGAGGCCCCTCATAAAAGTCAGATAGTTCGATATATAAATAATAACAAAAAAGAATAATGTTTAGGCTTGTGTGTATTCTATTAATGAAACTATTACGTTTGTTTATTACTAGCAGTAACACAATATAAGACGTTTCCCCATTCAACTAGGCAGTTTTTTGAAATTAAAGTTTTTAAAACACTTGTAAATTCGCATAAAACTTTCGAACATATATCTTTGAGTGAACATTAATGGACGCGAGGGTTGGGCGCAAGTGATTTCTTGCCGTGTACGAGGGGAGTATCTCGTCGGTTTTATTTAGCTTTGCCTTTGCCGCTGCCTTTGCCTCAGCTCTGGTGCTGCTCCTACTCCTGCTGCTGCTGCTGCTGCTTGTGGTGCTGCTGCTGCTCCGGACAAAAGAGCAGCCGCCCTGGCAGCTGGTTCTGGCCATGGCTGGGACTGAGACTGGGAGTGGGACTCTGGCCAGGCCGCGACTGGGACTCTGGCTGTGGCTCTGGCTAACGGCCCAATGCGAGAGAGGTGTTGAAAAAGAAAATTACAACCACTTTACCGATTTACTGATTTTACGTTTTCATAATCTTGTTAGTTAATTTGCCTGCTTGCGACTCGGCCATGATTCCACAGAACGTAAAAGCCAAAGCACATTGCCACCGCATTCGGCGAACGTGTGGGTTTGGGCCTGTATTTTGTGTTTGGTGATTTCTGTTTTGTGTTTTGTATTTTGTGTTTTGTGTTTTGTATGTTGTGTGTTGTGTTTTGTGTGTTGTGTGTTTCGGTGTGGGCATGGGCTATGAGCCATCGGGGGATTATGGGGCTTATGGAGCTTGTGGGGCTCATGGAGCTCATGGGGCAGCAGCGCGATTTGGCGAGACTCGATTTAACACTAGGATGGATAATTGTCTTTAATAGTGCGCCCGATAGAGCAGCAAATCGCAATTGCAATGCAACCTGGATGGGTGTATTAAATCGCATTAGCTATTAATGAGTCTGCATTCTTCCTGTTTTCCAAGTGCAAATTAATGATATCTGGCTAACACGAAGGCAAATGAGTAGTTAAGCAGTGGCAAATAGCTGCTCGGCGGTATAATTGAATTTTTATTACGTGAACTATTGGCCTGCTTTTTGTTTTTAGTTGGGCTTAGAACTAGCATATACTATAAATAATGGAAATAATATATTTAAATTATTATTATTTATTTATCATTTATATGAAATCTCTGATGGGAAGTATTCCACATATTTTTAATCACTTGCCTGCTTTTTGTTTCTAGTTAAGCATGAAATATAAATAATAGTAATAATTTATTTGTAATATTTTTAAAGTATTTTTATCAATTTTTATCATTTTTATGAATATTTTTAATCACTTGCCTGCTTTTTGTTTCCAGTTAAGATAAGCCCAGAATAAGCATGTAGTATTAATAGTAGTAATATTTTCTAATTTATTATTAACAGCATTAATCCATATTTATGCAATCTCTGGTAGAATTATGCTCTATATTTTTAATCGTTTCATAAACTCAGCATAATACTCCCACCCCAATTACTGCCATTAAAATTGGTTTATAAAATATGGAAAAAAAATACTTCCTGCAACGCATGCCCTAGTTAATTAGTAATTTATTTATCTGCTTATAAACAACAATCGCATTAGGCCATAATTGTGCCGTTCATAGCGATAATTAGGTGCTCGGCGAGCGAAGGTTAACAGCGAAGTGGCCCGGAGAGAGAGAATGGACTTGGACTTGGGCTTCGGCATGGGCATGGGCATGGATATGGACATGGGATGGGATGGGATGGGATGGGTATGTGGCATGGCACTGCGAGTGGGAATGGGGTGAGAGCCAGTGCCGGCAAAGCGGGATGGCACGACGACCACGGCGACGACGATGGTATCTGGCATCTCGCTCCGCTGCTTGTCTATACGAATGGGAAACCTAGGACGGGATTGGCCATCGCCGGAGTTGGCTGGTTGGGCGTGGTGGGCGTGGCCTGGCATTGGCGCATTGTAATGAAATTGTGTATTTTAATTTAAGTGGACATATGAATATGGCGACGGTAGCACTTCTGATTAACCATTAACGTGTTTTGAATATCTACACAAAAAATTCAATCAGCCCGTTAAATTACACGTTATAAATAATCAAGTTAACGCAAATTACCGCAGTTCCACACAACCAGATTACATATAAATATGTGCCTACTTAATTTATATAATTTGAAATGTACATATTGCCAGTATTTCACCACTTAATAGCTTCATTATTACCCATACATGTGTGGAATTAATTGAGCCACGCGGCCATTTGTATTATATTAATAATAATGGAGTGTCCTCCATTGCCAGTTTTGTTCATATGATATTCGTACTTCATCCCCGGCGAAGAATGAGCTTTTGCAAGCATTCTCTTTTTATAACTTTTCTGGTTACCATCTTCAGTAATTAAAGTCTATTAAGAGATTTGCATTCCATACTATTTTATATCATAAATGTCTGCAAAATTAAGCAATTCAGTTTTACATAAATATACTTTGATGGCCTAAGTTAACAAAAAGAAAGGATTTCAGATTTTCAGTTGGCAGGAAAACAATTAATCTGCGGCCTTTTATGACTTGAAATCTTCTTAACTCTAAAATCTTTGTCGAAGGTAGTGTCTTGATTTCTGGCCAATAAATCCTTTGTGAATCGTTTTAGAGTATCCTAGAGTGAATAAAGGTGAATGAATACATTTCTAAAGATTCTGAGAATAGTAAGTAAAATCCAATTGCCCAGTCTAAATATTTACTAGGGGATAGCAAAACCGTTGACAATAAGAAATGTGGTAAAAACAGGCTCTGAAGTCCAGAAACAAAATAGATTGTAAAGAACTATAATCCCAGGATCATAAGAACCATATCATTATAATGTGTCATCTAACAGACATTATGAAAATAAAAGTTTATTATGGGTTTTGATCCCTAACGTCTTTGAAAATTAATAACACAGTGTTATATTTAAATAACAGTTTGCTAAAGGTAAAAACTCAGAAAAGAAATGAAAAAACTCAATTCAATATTATAGATATAATATTAGGTATATTAGTAATAATAATATGCCTTTTTGTAATATAACACAATGAAATTATAATTGAATGTATTTCTCAGAAGCAAAAGTATTTATACTAGCTAGTAGTGGCCAATCTGTTACTTTTTATTAGTTAAACTATTTCTTTTTAAGGTAGACTAATTCTACAACATCTGTGGGATCCGTACAACCAAAGACATGCGAATTATTCTCCAACCCTATGAGATTCATATAAATGTGGTTCATTTGCATTCATAAATTAAATCAAGTAATTCTTCTGGTTGTGTTTGCATGAGAACTAGCAGCTTTTCCCATCAGTCAGGACATTTCGTCCTAATTTCATTCAGCAACACCCAAGCTATTCAATTTAGGCGTGAATCATATTTAAAATTATATTTAAAAAGCATTTGCCGAAACATGAATAGGCATTCAAAATGCGCTAGCGTGACGAAAGCGAAACATAAATTTACATTTCACCCAGAACCATATTTTTAATGAAATTATAGCCGCCGAGGTTTGCTCAATCAAATGGGCATGCGTACACACAAATCCGATGTAGCAAACAGATACAAAGATACAATCACAACAAATTTCACGCCAAACAATTACAAGGCATTACGGCAATTCTGTTGGCAGAGGGATGGTCAAGCTATTTAACCCGCGACCATAAATCTTTTCAAATTTGTTGCTGGCTCAGTACAACCAGGGTACCCAGGGTACGCAGTGCACCCAGCATACCCATTCCCACCCAGCAGGCTTGACATTTGCCTTGTAAATGCGTAATAATCAGGACATCCGACAAACAGAAAGTTACGCTTTAACTCCATTCGATGCGGTATACGGTTAACAGTTGTTACCATTATCCATTTGAGGCTGAATAGCACCGAAACGGAAACCAATGAAAATAAACACAAAATAACATACCCCCCGACCCAAAATGAAAATTGTCAAAAATTGCTCTTTCGAAATCCATTTCGCCAGCTGCAACTCGATCTTAATAATGAACTCCTAGCCGTTTTTATTGCAAATTTATATTGCGAATTTCACCAAAGACTATTATCGAAATGAGTAAATTTTTTGGCCGCCTTGGTGGGCCTTCTTCATCTTTGAACAGTCATCATTCACGAATCGGAAAATGATTATTCATTCATTTGAAATCGTTTTGTAAGAAACACAATCATTAGTCTATAAACTCAAAGAAGGCACAAGCATCATTTGGCAAATTAAAACTTTGTTGTTAATATTGATGGGTGGAACTAATCAATTTGTTAATAAGTTACTTAGATAATTTGCCTTGCGTGTCTAATAGCGAACTTAAATTAATTTTTTTCCTAATATTTGGAATCACCCACGAAGCCCTAAAATGCTATGTTTTCTTTAAGATTAACGTTGATTTTAGAATGAAAAAAAGGAAGAAATAAATATTAAAAAAAAGACAAGATTGAAAAATCTTTTTTATTTAAAAAACACTGATTCATAAAATCTAAGAGATAAAAAAAGATAGATGTCATAAAATTTATTTTAGTAGAAATGGTTTCCAAATTTATTTACTTTAAAATGTAAATGTGGATGTTCGAAAATATTTCAACTATGCTTTGTATATATGTTATAGTTTTTAAAGTAAACAAAAAAGGCTTATTTTGATCCTTTTATTCCTTTCCATTTTAACACGCTTAAGCGGCAGTAAAAGGACTGATCAATTAAAAGGGAATAAGCCCATGTTTATTATGTTTATTGAGAAGCGTTTACAAGTAATAGTGTGAAACAGGCAGTCATATTTTATTTAATATCCGACGCTGGGCGGCCAATGCACCGCACCACCTGTCCAACAAAGCGTAACAATGGCCCAAGAAGTAGTTTACATTAAATGAAAGCCATAAATTAAAAATGGAAACTGCTGTGCGATGTGTCAGAACCGTAATTAGAGATATTGGCTTTAAATAATCGAGCGGCACTCATTTGTTCACTTTTTACTCGCCGACAACGCAGCGGCACGCCTGTGTTTAAGATCGAACCACAGCCACAGAAAAGGTGTTAGAAAAGGGCGATCGGCAAAAAGGTAAGAAGGTAAAAAGGCAAGGGCAAAGGCACACACGAATTCTCCTCTCTGTCATGTGAATCCGTGGGTTTGGGTTTGGGTATGGCTATGGGTATGGGTATGGGTTCGGTTTTTGGTTGTGTGTCCGAGTGCTCATCCCCTTTTATTGTTCCATGGCAGTGGGATCAAGTTGTATGTGGTCCAAGTCCACAACGGACGCGAAATCGTATGTTGGTGAAGTGGACGAGTTTCCATGCTCTCCATGCTGCGGCCTGCTGACCATCGGCATTACCAGTAATAGGTGCCAGATCCAACAGCCTGTGCAGGCAGGCTATTTAGGCGAATGCGTTCCATCATTAGCATCGGACAGCTGCTAAATGATAGACGGAATTAGTATAAACACATTTAATTATATGGCTGGTGTTGTCAGGTGTTTTACACCTTATTAGATCGTGTTAGCCTTTGATCTAACTAACTGATATGGAGCAGCGGATGCGGACCCACTGCGATCCCTGCGAATCGCATACAATGCCCTGCCACTTTGTCTTCATTAATTTCCTAGTACTTATTACATTTGAACACTGTAAGCCTTGAAAAATGCGTAATGCATTTCATATTTAAAGGACACACGAAAAAGTTGGCAAATATACTGCCATTTAAGTACTCTAAAATTATGCATTACCATATATATTCATCTAAACAATAGGTATTTAGTTCACACGAAAGATCCATTTATTCCTTTCATAAGTAAAAAATATTGACGTAGGCGGCAGAAAATATTTTCAATTTTTCGTAGAAGTTGTTTAGCGCATCTGTTGGGTTCGCCTGCCACAGAAATTCCTGACCTGAAGAGGCAAAAGGGGGCGTGACCCAGATTTGAAATGCCCTTTTTCTGCAGCATCTTTTGGTTTCTCCTTAGACAGATTCTGGTATTCATAACTTGA
This sequence comes from Drosophila santomea, assembly GCF_016746245.2. Taxonomy (NCBI): domain Eukaryota; kingdom Metazoa; phylum Arthropoda; class Insecta; order Diptera; family Drosophilidae; genus Drosophila; species Drosophila santomea. Next base: position 25,648,683 of record NC_053019.2, read on the forward strand.
GAGTCAAACGGTCATCGCCAAATGTTCACGACTACTGTTCGAATGTTCTTTAAAAGGTCGGTCCTTCAATAATTGTCCGTTTTTCTTTTAGAGCCTCTAATTTTTGGTTTAATTTCAATTTTAGTGCATTCTCTAGCACATTAAAAAATTTGAAGATTGAAAAAGGATTGAATCTTGAATTTATAAAAAGAAGTTACGAATAGTCAGCACAGAATATTGAATAAATATTGAATATTGCACAAATACTGAATAAATTTGCCATACAAAAATTAAAGAAGTAGTTACATTATAAGAATACAAAACATTTATTTTTCATAAATTTTTTCGTATCTCACTTAGTCTAAGCCTCAGTGTCCTTATTTATTATTCCCGGATCGTTAGAAAAGATGAGCCTCTTCTGCGAGGTATTCATATAAGGACGGTTAATCCATTCTGTGTCAGCTGCCTTGATGTTCTCCAAAGTACCAAGCTTAATTTGGTACAGCTTCAGCGAGAATCTCGGCCCCACTTCGCTGAGCTCCAACTCCTTGTTCACATATTTATACTGATGATGTCTGAATATAATCGAGTCATTGTGGTTAAGGAACGACATAACTCTTTGGGAGTTCTCCTTTGGCACTGGGAACAAGTGTTTGAGTATCTTTACTGTTCTCAGACCAATTGGCGTTTTAAAGTTATTAAATATTAAGTGTGGCTTCTGCTCGCTCATGTGTCCGATGTCGGGTATATCATGTCGCATGACCACATCGGATATATTGAAGAAGGCAGTTGGCCCATACGGAAGATGACAGACCACAAGGCTGTCCGGGATGCCACGATGCTCATGGACAATTAGGAAATCGGTTACATTATTCGCACGACAGGCGTGCATTAGTGTAGTCAGCTGGTAGTTTCCTCTGTTCATCTGCTGCGCATTTGGGATTATCAGCCGCAGCTCCTTCATGAACATTTTCAATCTCGACGAGGGGTTGTGCGAGGTGGTCAGCATTATTTTCGGATCCTCGCATCCGGCATAGTGGTACTCATCATTGACAGTGCGGTCGTCGACACCTGAAATGTATAGATTCTTTTTAGTTTTAATTCATCAAAGTGAACTTTAAGAGATAAGAATATTTTATAATATAAGTTTGAGGGTTCACTTTAAAAGTCAATGTTTCTCAATAACAACGTGTAACTCAATATATAGTAAAAGAAGGATCTTATAAAAGAAAACATGTTTCGTCTGATCAAACCTCAGGATAATCGTGTATAATTGCACACTAATAAACATTTAATATGTGGCATCGCTGTCTGCCGTCTAAACACGCATAGCAATTTACTATTTACTGATTGTAATTGTAAGTTCTACCGATAAAATCTCGAAGTGACACGAATGCTAAAGTTCTTGGGATTTTGGAGTCACAATTACACTATCTTTGGATTATTAAAACATTATTCAATAGATGTTATATTAATATTACCCTCATCCGCGTATTTCAGCGACTTGTAGGCGGTGAGACTCTTCTTCACATTTTTGGAGCCAATTGACTTGTTTTCATTGATGCTTTGCACGACGGTCTCCTGGATTTTTTGTTTGGACTTTAGGCGCTCAGTGAGGGCTTTATTATACAGGTATTCCCTTCGTTGTCTGGCTTGTTTTCGCAGCATTTTTATTTGTTATTATATTTCTGCTTGCACGTGTGCGGTTGAAAATAAATGAAAACAATACCCATACCACTCGATCACAGTCGATAACTTATCGATAGCTGTTGCTGAAACGAGTGGAAAAGAAACACGGTGTATAAATCTGTACCATATGTTAATGCTTAAATCTAAATAACAATACAGTTAATAATCACTTGTTGGCTCTAAACATGTAGTCATATTATTTATAAAATGCTTTTAAGTTATCTGCGCACTGAAAAATAAAATAGTTATCAGTGACACTCCAGAAAATGTTAATTGTTCTTTACTTTGCCGCTATCTTGACTAACACAAATATTTACGACTGCAAAATGTGCTAGTTGCAAGGTGTTTTTGCGCATTGTTTAAACAAAAATGCATTTATCTTGGATTTCAATGTAGCCGAATCGCAAGACCAAGCAATATCAATTGCTTCAACAGGTTAAATTAGGAGCTGTGCACATATCCCACTCGTTGCGGTGAAAAATAATGGCATCGTCGGTTGGCGGCCTAAAAAACATAAACAATTTGCGGCGAAAACATTGTTTACGCAAACCCTCAAAATGGTAAATAAAAAAGTCGGTTTGAAAGAGTGTCGCAGTAATATTAAGTGTAAATACTAATTCTGGCACTATTTCAGCAACATCTTCACATGTGTTTGCTTTGCTTAATTGCATTAGCGATACTTTCATATTTCGTCCATCAGCGACCTTCCTGGGCAACCGAATCCAAGGGAAAGGTGGTCGGTTATAATGCAGTGTAAGTGGAGATCAGAATATATAGCCCTTGCTACAGATGCTTCCAGAAATCTATAAAAATAATTATATTGTATTGGCGTGGGCAGGAATGTAAAACGTTTGCTTTCACCTCGGTTTTTTATGACCCCTTTCATTTTGGCCATACCGGTTGTTATAGTTTCCCTGTTGCCAAACAATAACCCATTAGGGAAGAGCAAATATACAAGGCGTGTTTGCTCTTCAGCAGATGATTCACTTTAACTTTCCAAGTAAACTAAGCTAATATTACCTTGCAGGCAGACTGGGAAACCCCCGCTTTACATCGTGGTGGTCTGTTGCGGTCAGAGGGTCCAGGAGACTCTGGTGATGATCAAGTCGGCCATTCTGTTTAACTACGACGAGGAGTACCTCAAGTTTGTGATCTTCACGGAGGACGGGAAGGGTGATGAGTTCAGGGAAAAGTTAACCGACTGGCGCGATATCAAGCCATTTACATTTGACTTTGAGATTTTGCCACTAAAGTTTCCCAGTGGCAATGAAGTCGAGTGGAGGAATCTCTTCAAGCCATGTGCAGCTCAACGTCTCTTTTTGCCGGTAAGTTAAATAATTCACATGTGTATTTTAATTAGTAACACACCCTTACTTTTCTAGTCATTGCTAACACATGTCGACTCATTGTTGTATGTTGACACGGACATATTGTTTTTGTCGCCCATCTCGGATATCTGGCGATTCTTTAAGAAGTTCAATGAGACGCAAATGTCCGCATTGACGCCCGAGCACGAGAACGAAAACATTGGGTGGTACAATCGCTTTGCACGACATCCATTCTATGGCCGGCTTGGCGTTAATTCCGGTGTTATGCTAATGAATCTCACACGGATGAGAGAAATGAAATGGGAGCAACATATCGTGTCTATTCATAAGGAGTACAAGCTACGTATTATTTGGGGGGATCAAGACATTATCAATATACTATTTTACTATCATCCTGATAAGCTGTACATCATGCCATGCGAATACAACTACCGTCCAGATCACTGCATGTATATGAGCATATGCAACATGACCCACGCTGGCGTTAAGGTAATCCACGGAAATCGTGGCTATTTCCACTCAGACAGGCAGCCACTCTTTAAGAGCATCTACGAGGCCATGGAGAATTACCAACTGGGCTCCAATGCCAACACCGACTTCCTAATGCCCTTGCATGCAGCACTCAGTATACCATCCGTTAATAATTCAAGCTGTGGAAAAGTATCAAATGAAGTCTTAAAAGTGGCGAACGCAGTTATAAGTAAAAGGTACAGGGAAGTCTAGAAGTAATTGTAATATAATAAACTAGATTATAATTAGAAAGTGTAGCGGTAGCCTTTATATTCGGATATACATTAGTCATAGGTTTTATAGAGCTTCAAGGTTTTTATATACGCAATAAAAATGTATATGATAAAAAGCATAGTACACTGTGCATCTTGATGGTAATATCTACACCCAGATGAATATGTGAAGAGTTCAAATGAAACAATTATTTTATTTTCGATGGATTGGTGTAATAACAAAGACACTTTGCATTAAAACGGACTTAGCTAGGCAATAAATAAGGTCGTGTATTTGCATACAGCATTGACTAAGAACACAGGCAGGTATTTTCTAAATTAGATTTGATCCAGGGAATGAATTTGCTCACTCTGGAGTAAACACCCGGATATCCTTCGCGGCCGCATCCGACGCCCCAGGACACAATTCCGACGATGAAATATTTAACGCCATTGGATAGCAACAGCGGTCCTCCACTGTCGCCCTGGCAGGAGTCCATTGAAGGCCTACCCGCACACAACATGGATGAGGTAATTCGAGTACTTTTGTATCTTTGATTTCGGCATTCCGTGATGGACATTATTGGCACCTTAACTTGATTAACTATGGACGGTAACTCTCCTCCTTCGGACGTCCGTCCCCAGCCCACAACTGTTCCAATGCGACCTGAATAAATTCAATATTAATATGCATATAATATTCTATAGGCTAGAAATAATTACCTGCGGGGTCGTAGTTGTACCGCGGAAGACAAACAGGCTTGATGATTTTAGAAAACGATATAGGCTTGCGAAGTCTCAGCAGGGCAATGTCATTGTTGTATGTATCGGGGTCAAAGCTCTTGTGCTTTATCACGGCCGTGACCGCACGTTGGATGGCCTGTGACTCCGAGGTAATCTCTTGATCGTGGTCTCCGAAAATGATTCTGATTTTGGATTTGCGCAGTTTCTTCACACAGTGAGCGGCAGATAGAACGTAGTCCTTCGTCAGCAAGGAGCCGCCACAATGGAACTTGCCGTCGTACACGATGCGGGCCATCCAAGGATATTGATTGACGCCAGTTGGCTTTCCCCCCACAATGCGGTTTTCTTCATTCGAGAAGCCACAATCTGCGCGAGTGAAATTTAAACGGGGTTATCACACAAATTTGAATATCACCAACAACATCACATGCACATACCACAATCACAATTCTTTAGGCTGGAATTTTCGGCATACTCAGTCTCGTCTTCGGTATCCGAAAGTCCAAAGGCATTGGATACTCCTGAACTTATGCGAAAAATTGTGTCAAATAGAAATTTACTGGTTCGTTTACTTTGGCCCGTATAAATGGTGTTAATAGCGTCCGACTCATTGAAACCTTTTGAATATTCCAAGCTCAAGAGACTGGAATAGTTCATCATCAACATCCAAAAAAAGATTATATATTTTAAGCTCATGTTCACGAAGTAGATATCATTGTAACAAATGGGATATGCTTGTTTTTATGGCAAACTTGATCAAAAACTAACAAAATCAAAACATTTTTAATATACAACAAAACAATTGCAGAACAAAAACGTAATGCTTAACACGAAATTAACAAGGTTTCGGTTTCTATAAATACGGCCTAAGAATAAATAAAAGTCTGTAACTAATTAATGTAACATAAAATATGTACTACGTTTGATCGTAATGTAGCGTACGGATCGCTTAGCGCTAATACAAAATGTGAGAGTTAGTCGCAGTGTGGCCACGTTCCACTTTCTCCCTGTTGGCCACTTTCATGGCCAAGATGTATCAGCTGATCCACCAACTTTCTCATGTTCATTTTACAAAAACCTTGAAAATAAGTGTTGTATTAAAAATGTAGCACATAAAATACATTTTTAAAATTTTGTAACCCGCTTCCTTTTTGAATTTTGTGCCGTTTGGCCAACTTCTTGTTTCAAATTATCTTACCAATTTGGGTATAAAAAGGCGATTTTTGGAGTTTTGTAACAGTAACATTTTAATATCATATGTGCTTTCTATCTATGCAAGTTTTTCGTTCTCCAGTCAAACAAATCGTCCACGCTACAATCTTCCTCGCTTGAACTCAGTTCTGGATCGATATCCACCTTGGGGTTAACTTTTCGCTTTTTACTAAGTAGCAGTGTTTTCTGGTCGTTTATTTTAATGAATCTCTTCCAGTTATCGATCTGCTCGTCGATCTCCTTGATGTGCCGCTTGAGATTGATGTCCTCCTGCTCGTCGGCCACAATTACACTGGATTCCGTGTCAGCCCGCTTGATCTCCTGCTGGAATTTCTGCCATTCCTCGTCCTGCAGTCGAGCGGCTTCGGATTTATTGGTCTTATCCTCGTCGAAGAACTTTTCTGGCAGTTTTTCGGCAGTAGTTTCATTCACGGGCTTGCTGCTCGCATTTGCCTGGGAGGTTTTCTCTTGAATGATGGGAGGATGCTTCTCCTGGCTGCTCTGTGGAGTTTTATCGGGCAGGGTGCTGCTGTTCGTGGCAGGAGTTGGAGTCTTGGTAGACGGAGCTGCTGGGTCCTTGGGGGCAGTGGTGGTGACGGGTTTCTCTACCTTATTCTGCTTCGCCTGATCCACATTCAGTTTGTGCTGCTTGGAGTTGATGTGCACCTTCCAGACGTTGGGTTTGATGGGTATCCTGCAAATAATGCAGGTCAAGGTGCCTGAGGAGTCATACGTATAGTTCTGTTAAGGAAATCAAGTGGCTTGACGTTTAATTGAAAATATTTTTATTTAAGAACTATATAAAAAAACATTTTTAGTTTGTTTTGGTAAACGCCGGCTTATAACGTGAATTACAATTCACAATTGTGGGTTCTTTGCTTTTGTAAAGGATATTTTGCCAATGGGGAATCGACTGTAACTGCTGGCTTCTTGGAAACGCTTAGTTTTTTTTGAAGGCGTTTAATATTCCCATTATTCATGTTGATTTTCTATATTTTTATGTTTTTATGCGGCGTCTGTCACTTAAGGGAATTTAACTAGAGATGAGCGCACCAGCAATTATTTTGAAATGGGCACAGAACAAACGGAATGAAGATTATTTATATTGAAATGCTCTAAATAAAAGAAAAAATTGTTTCAATGTATTTTAAATTATTTTTTTAATAAAACAAATAAAGTAAATACAAATTTAGAAACACACACAGTTAGGTTGCCCTGGTCTCGTTATCGATTGCACTATCGATAGCAAATCCGAAAACGAGTTGGCAGTCTACCCGGCAATTTTTTTAGACTACGTGTCTAAGCGAAGAATGTGTCGTTGCATTTCAGATCGGTTATAATTTTCAAGTTACTGGCTGGAATAGGGACATGAATCGGACGCCGAAGATGCTCAACAGCAAGGTGGCTGGCTACAGCAGCCTGATCACCTTCGCCATCCTGCTAATCGCCTGGCTGGCCGGATTTTCCTCTCGCCTCTTCGCCGTCATCCGCTTCGAGTCGATTATCCATGAGTTTGATCCGTGGTTCAACTACCGGGCCACCGCCTACATGGTGCAGAATGGTTGGTACAACTTCCTCAACTGGTTCGACGAGCGTGCCTGGTATCCCCTCGGCAGGATTGTGGGCGGCACCGTGTACCCCGGCCTGATGATTACGTCCGGCGGAATCCACTGGCTTCTGCACGTACTCAACATACCGGTCCACATTCGCGACATCTGCGTGTTCCTGGCACCGATCTTCAGTGGCCTGACCTCCATCTCCACCTACCTGCTGACCAAGGAGCTGTGGTCCGCGGGCGCCGGCCTCTTCGCCGCCAGCTTCATCGCCATCGTGCCTGGCTACATCAGTAGGTCAGTGGCTGGATCGTACGATAACGAGGGCATTGCCATATTCGCCCTGCAGTTCACCTACTTCCTGTGGGTGCGCTCCGTGAAGACTGGATCCGTGTTCTGGTCCGCCGCCGCCGCTTTGTCCTACTTCTACATGGTGTCCGCCTGGGGAGGCTACGTGTTCATCATCAACCTGATCCCCCTGCACGTCTTTGTGCTGCTCATCATGGGCAGGTACTCGCCGCGCCTGCTGACAAGCTACAGCACCTTCTACATCCTGGGACTGTTGTTCTCTATGCAGATCCCCTTCGTGGGATTCCAGCCGATTCGCACCAGTGAACATATGGCTGCGCTGGGAGTGTTTGTGCTCCTAATGGCCGTGGCCACTCTGCGCCATCTGCAGTCCGTGCTGTCGCGCAACGAGTTCCGAAAGCTGTTCATCGTCGGCGGATTGCTGGTAGGCGTTGGAGTCTTTGTGGCCGTCGTGGTGCTCACCATGCTGGGCGTTGTGGCCCCGTGGAGTGGACGTTTCTACTCGCTGTGGGATACTGGCTACGCCAAGATTCACATTCCCATCATTGCATCCGTGTCGGAGCATCAGCCCACCACTTGGTTCTCCTTCTTCTTCGATCTGCACATCCTGGTGTGCGCCTTCCCAGTGGGACTGTGGTACTGCATCAAGCAGATCAACGACGAGCGCGTGTTTGTGGTGCTGTACGCCATCAGTGCGGTTTACTTCGCTGGAGTGATGGTGCGCTTGATGCTTACCCTCACGCCGGTGGTGTGCATGTTGGCCGGAGTGGCATTTTCGGGACTGTTGGATGTGTTCCTACAAGAGGATTCGTCAAAGCGAATGGGCACAGCCGTAAGCACAGCCACCGAAGTGGATGAGGCTGAGGATTCCATTGAGAAGAAGACTCTGTACGACAAGGTGAGGTTTTATTGCTACACATCCCTTGGATTTGGTTTTAAAAGCATCGTACTTGCAGGCTGGTAAGCTGAAGCACCGTACTAAGCATGATGCCCAGCAGGATATTGGCATCAGCTCTAACCTGAAGAGTATTGTTATTTTGGCCGTTCTAATGCTGTTGATGATGTTCGCTGTCCACTGCACGTGGGTGACCAGCAATGCCTACTCCAGTCCCTCCATTGTCTTGGCTTTCCACAACAGTCAAGATGGGTAAGCATAAACAAATCCCCCTATCGTTTAATCTTTCTAACCCTTTTCTCCGCTAGATCTCGCAACATTTTGGACGATTTCAGGGAGGCTTACTACTGGCTTTCGCAGAACACTGCTGACGATGCCCGCGTTATGTCCTGGTGGGATTACGGATACCAGATAGCGGGAATGGCAAACAGAACAACGCTGGTAGATAATAATACTTGGAACAATAGTCACATAGCGCTGGTTGGCAAGGCGATGTCTTCAACCGAGGAGAAATCCTACGAAATTATGACATCTCTTGACGTGGACTACGTTCTGGTGATCTTTGGCGGTGTGATCGGCTACTCTGGTGATGACATCAACAAGTTCCTGTGGATGGTCCGAATTGCCGAGGGAGAGCATCCCAAGGACATTAAGGAAAGCGATTACTTTACCGACCGCGGTGAATTCAGGGTAGATGCCGAAGGTGCTCCGGCCCTACTCAACTGCCTTATGTACAAATTAAGCTACTACAGATTCGGGGAATTGAAGCTGGACTACAGGTAAGCGGAGAAATGTTTTGTCAGGTAGCGATGCACACTAATTGCCTGTTTCAGAGGCCCATCTGGATATGATCGCACACGTAACGCCGTCATTGGAAATAAGGACTTCGATCTGACCTACCTGGAAGAGGCCTACACCACAGAGCACTGGCTTGTTCGCATCTATAGGGTAAAGAAGCCACATGAGTTCAACAGGCCTTCTCTGAAAACCAAGGAGAGAACGATTCCACCAGCAAACTTCATCTCGAGAAAGGTAGGGTACTTTGCATGCCTAAATGAACTTTAGTAACAATTTTATGCTTTGCAGAACTCGAAGCGTCGCAAGGGCTACATACGAAACCGACCGGTTGTTGTTAAAGGAAAGCGAACCTTGAAATAAACCCAAATAATAACTGTATTGATCTTTCACCAATATATATATAACTTGGTTAAAACACTTTACACATAGCACATGGTTTGGTGAAAGTGTGTCCACCGCATCCTCATGTTGAGGGCTTTAAATGCCGCCTCAAAATCAACTTTCGCATACTTCCCGACTCGTGTGACACAATTTTATCGAGTTGCTGCTTTGATGAAATTTCCCGTTCCTTCGATTTAAAACTGTTCGCGGCTCCACCATTCATTGTCTTAAGCTAGCAATTCAATAAAGCAGAGTGTACATTTTTAAACCTTAATATCATAGTTATTCATTTTTATTCGAACAGTAGCGAACTACAGCTCATAGGTCAAATAGTGCTACTAGTTATCATTGCGGCGACGTCGCTGAATTTTTCGTTCCAGGTCCCTGGACTTTTGCTTCTTGGGCGGAATGAAAACATCGGGCTCATCGAGTTCATTTTGGTTAGAAGACTTGGGCAGTACCATGTTGGTATCAAAGTTGAACTCATCGTTGGAATTGGCCAGTTGTCTGCGAAACACGGCCGCGCTGTTCGTGACCCGTGCTTTGGGATGGGAAGGAGGTAGCCACGAAACAGTTTGGGTGGTCGAGTTATAGAAGTAGTACGCCCTGCAGCCCTTATCGTAGATATCCTTCCAGCCCGCCTCCAGTGGATATTTCCGCAGTAATCTCTTGTAGCGCTTGAGATACCTATGGCCGGGTTGCGAGTGCGGGGCGCTGTTGAACTTATTCACGCAGTACAGCGAGCATTTGTGGTATATGTTGTACTTGTTGGGACACAGCTTGTATCCATGGTAGGACTCGTTCACGCCGATCCGCTCCTTGATGCGGTGCGACCAGAACTGCTCCTCCACGCTCCTGCGCTTGGGCTCCGGCGATATGTCCTCCTTGTACGGGTACGGACCGCTCTTGTCATCGTCGTCGTAGTTTTCGGCTATAATCTCCTCTATAGCTTCTGAAATCGGTGTGGTTCCTGCGGATAGATGATGTTGGTTATCTTCTTGGTATTATATACCTATCCTGATCCTATTACATACCCGATTGTTTCGTCACAAGACCGCGCTTCTTCAGGCGCTGCAACAGTGCAGCTGGTAGGCTCATTTTTTTATTATTCTTCTCCTTTTAAAGTTTAAATAAATACGGTCCAGAAAAATAATGTCAATATAAAACAATAATATGACCATGCGAGTACATGTATAAAATACCACATTTTCAAAAAAATTTGATTCTCAAAAAGAAGGGTTTCTTAAATGAAAATGATAAAGATTTTAATATAATTATATTATAGGTTGCTAAATGTAAAATATACATATACTTTGTGTAATTTTTGTATTATTTTATTAATCCACTTCTTTAAAATTTTTTTTAAAATTCCATCGAATGGTATTTTGAGCCCCAGGCCCGTACGGTCATATTATTTTCAGCTGCTCGAATAATATTTCAGGTCATATAAATTTGACTGAATATTATTAAATACAACCACAATATGGCCGATAACGCAGAACCACTGACTTTGTCCAGAGGTAAGGATGCATGCTAACAACGCCCAGTTGGAGGAAACTCACCGCAATGCCCCAACTTTCAGATGTCAAAAGATCGATAGAGCTGCTGGAAAAGCTGCAAGCGAGTGGAGACTTCCCCACGACAAAACTGGCCGCCCTGCAGAAGGTGCTCAACTCCGACTTCATGACCTCCGTGCGGGAGGTGTACGAGCACGTCTACGAGACGGTGGACATCCAGGGATCCCACGACGTGAGGGCATCCGCCACTGCCAAGGCCACTGTGGCAGCTTTCGCGGCCAGCGAAGGGCACGCTCATCCCAGAGTCGTTGAGCTGCCCAAAACGGAGGAGGGTAAGCCACGCCCTTATCATCTAAGAAACTGGGGGATTCTGCTTTATTATAGAACCATTCACTAGATCTGATATATTATACATCTTATATGGAATATTTTCCAAATGTTGCTACTATAAAACTGATTTCTGTTTTTCAGGCTTGGGTTTCAATGTAATGGGAGGCAAGGAGCAAAACTCGCCCATCTATATATCCCGAATAATACCTGGAGGCGTGGCTGACAGGCATGGAGGGCTGAAAAGAGGCGATCAACTTCTTTCTGTGAATGGTGTGGTAAGTCATAAACTCTTTTGCCTTAACTCTGAGATTACGAACTTACAAAATTTCAACACTTCAGTCTGTTGAAGGAGAAAACCACGAGAAGGCCGTGGAGCTGTTAAAGCAAGCTGTCGGATCTGTGAAGCTGGTGGTGCGCTACACACCAAAGGTACTCGAGGAAATGGAAATGCGATTTGATAAGCAACGCAACACACGTCGTCGCCAATAAGGCACATCGGCAAAAACTTGTGCCATAGTAGTTTTTGCCATTAGACCATACTGTTATGCACGTATGCGTAAATCAAGCCCTTACGAATAACATAATTTAACACAAATACCATTTAAATATTATTTATTACAAAGAAACTCTGAAAAATTACTCTTTAATCGTAAAAAGTGAGTGTTATGTATTTGTAACTTATTACCGTGTTGGTTTTTGTTCCAATAAATGTAATTTAAATTGTCAGACAATGTGAATCTTTTCTTTATAAATTTCGGTCCAAACAAAGTGCCCCAGTTATACAATTATTTTGTAGTTTTTAGTACGACTGGCGTAGAAAATATAAAAATACATTTTTATTGCTTTTCTTTACAACGTATTACTTTTGCACAACTCAGGAGAAGGATCGGTTCTTCAACTTTTTAAGGAACTCCTTGGCCTGCTTATCACCTAGTCTGTATTCCAAGGCACGCAGTGAATCGGAATCTATAAGCACAAAACATGTATTAATTTGCAGTTTGAAGCTGATTAGCTATATGAGGTACCTGTGTATTCTGGCCTGGATAGATTCATCATGATTTGCTCGCCCGATGGTGTCGCTGCTAAATCTTCGAAGGATATATAGCTCTCTGCTATATACTGGCTCGACATTCCGAACAAATCTTTATCTTTGATACTGAATACAATAAGACTATTTCCTTCACTTCGCTGGTGCTCACTTAAGATTCTGTTTAAGAAATAAATAAATATACGCAACACGTTTATAAAATCAATAGTGATTACTTACATACGAAACTCCTGATCGTAAAGCGGAAAACAACTTTTGTTGTGCACGTTGGTCTTCACAGTTTGTACATCGTTGAATCGACTTGTGGGCATAAAACTGGCTTTAACAAATGAGTCCACCGTACCATTTGAATCCATGGGCAGCAGATTGCGAGCATTTAAGATATTTAACTAAAAAAAACAAATCAGTGAGTGGATTTTAGGTTTTAAATGATTGTGAGCCTACCAATAAACCGGAATCAGTTAACTGAGCCGTCACGGTGAGTTGTCCATATGGAGATGAGTCTTGGCTCTTTTGGTTCTCTAGACGCTCCAAGTAATACTGATGAATAAGATCTGCTGTCTCCAGCGAATAAAGCCTGAGCCGACTTTGAATTGAAGACAGTATTTTTACGTCCGAAGCTTGAAGGTTGCCCATTTTAAAACAGTCCATCATTGTCTGAAGAGTATTATTCAAATTTTGGAAGAAAGCTGGTGGTCGACGTTTCTAAAAAGATAATTATGCTATTTTTTAAACTGTTTCATACTTGAGAAGTCAGGACTTACGTCAAGATTTGATTGAATTAGGTCATACATTATAATGGATAACTCAGACCAAATGCCATCCAGTATCCTTTGGAAGTTAATCTCATTGAGTGTATCGTAAAGCGTGGCCAACGAGGATTCCAGGTACATCATTAACTGGTCCATAGAGTTGGAGTCCTTTGCGAGCACCTCGGCACCTTCGGCCAAGTATCGCCTAATTGGCGGTGCCATTTTTCGGGCCACAATCTCTATGAGCTCAACAATCTGGTTGCGTTCGGTGTCCAATGCATTTTCAATTACAGTTTTAATGGTGCTCGCGCACCTTTCAGCCTCTAAGTTAGTTCGGTACTCCCCCAATCTCTTGATGATATCATCGATACTAAGTTCCTGTAATAAAATACATGCTATTAATATTTCTGGTTTGATTTCTGTGAATATAACTTTTACCTTAATGAATGAAGGTAAGCTCTGGCGGATGTAATCCATGTTGTTTATAGCTATGCACCACTCCTCCGACAGAACTAAAAAATATGAATTAATTACAAAAGACAGTGAAAAATAGTTGCAAATAGTACTTACTGAAATTTTTATTGTTATCATCAGCAATGAAAATGTTTTCGACTCTGCGGGACATCTGCTGGGCATAAAATATGCAACACCGACACAGATCCTGTAAAAAATTTAGTTATCAGAAAAGAGAACTTAATTATAAAAATTATTCAATCTTACATTGACAATTTTGGCTACAAAAATGTAGGAACCCTCGACCTCTGGCCAGTCAAGTTGCTGCCAAAATATCTTAATTTGGTAGAATATTGAGAGTGTGTCCACTGCTGAGGAGCTGTATTTCACTGTTTCGTCGACGGCTTTCAGCTGATCCAAATCGATTGCTTTCTGGATACGACCTAATGCCTTAATTATTGAAATATCCAGCCAGTGGGTAACGCCCCTCTCGAACCAGGGGTAAAAGTTGGCCAGTTCCAGGGGCTCGGAACAAAGAGATTCTCCTGTAAACAGAAAGTTCAATTAGTGTTTTGCTAAGATCAATAATTGACTACTTTACCTAGTTGGACGTAACGCTTGAGTATTAAATAGACTTCAAACAAAGTCGTGCCCATGTTTACATTCTCAAGGTTGGGCAAATATTCGAATTGATCGTCTGGCACATCCAATCTCTTAATATTATTGCACACTTCTATTATAATCGATTTACAGATTTCAGCAAGTTTTGAGTCATAAAATAAATAAAGTACAGCGGAATAGTTAAGCTGAATTTTGCTGCAAGTAAACAAGGTAATTAAGTTTCACAAGCAAAATAGTGATTAATGCACAATGGTGAAACTTACTGGTAAAAGATTTTATCAAAGTATTCCATTGCACGTTGCAGATCGGACCGCACCATCTGTATCAGTTTAATGACGTACTGCAGCTTTTCGTCATCGGTTTCGGTGTTTTTAGATTGCCTGCTGCCCTCCACTATGTGCTCCAACCATTCCCGTGTCCCTGTGTTGATAGCATCCTCAATGGCAGTGTCGATATTGCACGTTTCATCAGTGTCGTTTGTGTGTAGCCATCCGTACACCGATTTGGGGAATATGTCCACACTCTCCGGCACTTCCAGCTCCTTAATCTTCTTCAGAATATCCAGCACTTCATTGAGAGCTCGAACTATATTCTTATCACTGGTATTTTTGGATCTAAGTTTCCTTAGCACTGAGAAGCACGACGGAAGCAGCCGTCTCACTCCATCCCAGAATGTTTTCACATCCTCGGAATCGTTCTGCATGTAGGTGATCACTGGCACCACCACGTCCAGAATAGAATTGAAGAGCGTAAAATTGAGTTTGTGCGTCTCATGGATGGTGCTGTAGGCATGCCACTGGCTCAAAGCGCAATCGAAGGGAGTTAGCCCGCTCTGAGCAGCATGCTGGGATCGAATGAGTTCGGCATTGGGACTGAACTTTCCGCTCCACCAGTAGTTGGCCACCTGCGAGGTTTCCAGCTCGTACATCAGCAGCAGTTTCAGTAGGTTCTTGTGCTCCTGAACGGCGACACTCTTGTTCTTCTCCGCACTCAGGGCCAGATTCACCAGAAGTGATCCTCGACTGCGGCCCTTGCTACCCTTTTCCAGGTTATACCAAACGGTTAGGCCAGAAACTGGAATAGACTAAAGAACATTTGGGTTTCAGTGGTAAGATCTTTGATAACATAAGATGTACTCTTACCTTTAACGTGATAGCAGCTCTTCCAATCAATTCATTATCGTGTTTTCCCGAAGAAGCTGTTACTGCTATTTCCTTCATCAACTTGCTAAGTCCTTTCACGCCTTTCACATCCAGGATTTTGTTGACTTTTTCCTTCACGGTTTCCGCAGCATCAAAGTCCCTGATAAAATGTAATACATTAAATGGAAATTTAGCATATAAATGTATGAATGAGAAGTTAACATAAAAATGCAAATTTATAACAAATCTACTACTACGTACTTAACATATGTATCTACTCAACCGATTTTTAAACAAAATGATGATTTCTTAGGATGCCATACCTTCGAGTTAGTTCGAGTCAGACCATAATAAACCTATTAGTCCGCGATTAGTGCTTTTTAGAGTTCAAGAAGCGTTATCAACCAGATAACTTAAGTTCAATGAGTGCTGTTTATGTGTTCAATACAAACAAAGTCACACTTACCACACTTCAACGATTAAAACTTCGTCACGAGCATTTTCCGTAATCGGCCTGCAAAGATAATAAAAATTAATAAATTGATATCAGATATAGTAGAAGATAATTAAGACTCACAGTGAAAAGTGCTCCTCCCATATGGGATTCAATGTGGCAGGCTTCACAGATGAGTTGTAACGATGGGAGCCATTCGATTCCAAGTACAGGGTAACAAAGGGATCGGACAAGCCATTTGAATCCTTGGACATAAGGTTCTCGGCCTTTATAATCTCGACATTTAGTCGAACATTGGGCGGTTCTTTCAGACGCGCCGCCTCATAAATTTCCTCGTGAGTGGCGTTCGGAATTTTGAATGCGTCCTGCACAAATTCGACCAAACTGTTTGTGCACTCTTCGTTGTTTTCACAGCCAATGTTGTTGAAAATTTCAAATAATATCTCTTCATACAGATCTGTAACCTGCAAAAGCAAAAGCAACAATTAGTTGAGTCAAAAAAAGGGTACAATTAAACACATGCGACATTTATAACCCACCAAATCAGTGGGGTATTTTAATTTAGTTTGAGCAAAAATAGAAAAATCACTTCTCTAAAGGTCAAAGCCTAAGTAAATATCGGCAAATTCCAGAATACGGAAATATAAACAAATCGTCACAGGGAAATTGGAAAAATAGACCCAGTTGAGGTCATGTTTGCTCAGATACATTCTAAATAAGTATCTACTGGATGCTTTCCGCAATAAAATGTTTAATGTTTCCAATAAATTACAATACAATACAATACCATATTGATATTAAGCTCCACAAATCAATAAACTTCTTAGTATGTTCTTGTTTTATATGATTTTTCTGCTATCTTGTGGCTACATTTTACATAATTCTCAATTATGGTGTGCTCTATGTTTGGCAAAAAACAAGTACATAAATATATTTAAAAACTGAAATACCCTGTGCACTTAACTCGAGTGACTCAACAATTATCCCAAATCAATGAACTTATACAATCGCTTTTGTTTACCGACGCACTGCGAGTAAACGATGAACCGATTCCCGCAGATATACTTAAGATCAGTACATTATGAGTGGCAGATATACAGCTATAGATATGGATATAGCACCTGCAATCATCCAAACTTCAGGCTCTACTTACGGTCATCGCATGGCAGACCGCCTTGGCGTGGGAATCGAGTAAATGCTTGTGGACACCGCGAAAGTGTCGACAGGAAATGCTTCCATTTCGATTCAGTATGCTCATCCGGCGCTCGAATGGCTTATTCAGCGACTGGGTGGAGCAGGCTTTCCTCGGGATCCGGAGCCTGATCTCGTCGCATCCGGTGCGCGTACTGGATCGGGTTAGGCTATTGGTTTTCGAACTGTGGTTAGACGAACTGTGGCTTTGGTTTTGGGAGCCGAACTTGCTCAGCACACGTGGTAGTGATAGGTAGCTCATGATTGATCCGTACAACTGACCGATCACTCAATCACTCCACTATTTAATGTTTTTCTCTAGATGCAAGCGAAATATTTGGCAAAAACTCTCTTGCGAATATACAATTCGAAATAGACGCACATATTATCGAGTACGAGCGGATTCGGATTCGGATGCGGGTGGTGGACGAATCGTGGACACCCACGGACTCGGGAACACCGGACTGGACACAACCGCTTCGGAGAAGAGTCTGTAGCTAAGTACGTACAATAGCGTCCGGTGTGGAGGAAAATCTTTGCGATATCCGAAATATCTTGACGTTGACCATGAGATAAAAAGTGTATGCGCTCAATTCGATTCAGATTGTTTGCTGTATTTGTGCATATGTACACGTTGGTGGCAAAGTGTTTGTGAGCAATAATAAAGCAATCTTAAGAGAAAATGGTTTATTTTTGGATACAAAAAGGAAAAGCTCAAGGTGGTAATGAAAAATGTATTTTCTAAAGTACATTAAGCTTTCCCCCCGCCGTTCAATTGGCCGCCGTCTTCATGTTTGCATGTTCTGTAGTGCTTGTTTATGTTGTCAGTATACATTATTCAGTTTTGTTTATACTGTCCGACTATATAGCCAAGTTCTTTTGTTTATTGTGCAACCGTTTCTATGGACACGACTTCATTTTCGGGCTTCTGTTCAATTAAACTACACCTTCCCAGACGGCAAACATGCGAACAGCAAAATGTTGGTATAAGATAAAACATCGAATTAACTCTGGGCGATCGTTACGCCTCGCTGCAAACTGGAAAACTGACCTATGTCGAAACTTCCTCGCTAGTCGGGCCTAGAAATTATGACGCGAATGTGACCAGGCTCAAAAGCCATCCATATTCACCAATACCACCAATGGTGGATAGCTAGTTTGGTAGTCGACCTGGTAAAACCCAAAGTGAATGACGAGCTTTATCTTGATGCACTTTCACTGAAATCCTAAAAGCTATAGTGCATACTAATCCATCAAGCGAAAACGAGTTCATAAAGCGGAGTTTACCATTACTATATAATTAGTATATATATATTAGGGAGGGCTTAAGCCATAAATCATCCTTAAAGTCCGTTTTACAAATTTGCAAGATTGTGATTCGTATGAATCACCTGTATACAAATGCAATTGCGGTTCCCATAAAAATCACCTAGGAATATGTTAAGTACTACTTAATAATCATTTTCTTTTAAATGTAATAATCGTGTGATAATACTATAGGCTACGTTTGGTATAAGCTGTAGTTCTATTAGTTGCACCAGTTGGAATGTAGTTTCATTTTCCGATTCGTTGTGACCTTTTAATGGCTTTGTCAACCTGATTCATAGCTCTGATTTCTCTATTACAAAACGTACATTCATTACATTATTAAAAAACTTACATTCATTACAGGCGCCGAGTCCAGAACGGAAGTGCTGATATCCTTATCAGAGCTTGAGGCCAGGGTACTTTCGGTGGCGAAGGTATCGATGCTGATGCACTCCGGATCCTGGCTGTGTTGGATGGTGCCATCGGGACTCTCGTCCGATTCTTCTTCCCCGGCACTGCCATTTTCCTCCAGGGGAGCCAGTGAACTTTTGAGGACACCCTCGTCGATTTGAGACTTCTGTCGCAGTAGGGATCCAAATTTTTCAAAGAATCCATCATCTCCATCTTGCAGTCTGTGGGTAAAGTGCAATTAGTAAGGAATATGAAATAAGTCATTAAATGTTATCTGCTTTGGGTAGTCATAGGGAAATGGGGGTTTCATTTAGATTAGGGACAAAATAGCAAATGTAGATTTGTAGTCACCACTATATGTATTTGAAAGCCCAGTGAAAAATACCCCAAAACTGAGTCATGTTCGAGTTACGAGTAGGTGGTAAAATCGATGTGTGGGGAAGCCACACTCCCTTACATCACTTTTCATTTCTCACACACACAAATGATAATTCCAGTTGATAATCTTTAATTTATCTGATGACACAGTTCCAGTTCTCCAAAATGTTCATATTCGTCTAAAGAAACACACATTGTCGATGCGAACAAATGTTTATCTGTCGGTGAGTTTTCAAGTTTTCTACAGGTGTGCGTGAGTCTGTATTTGGGATCGATTTATTCATCCGACTTACTGGTGTTCATGCTCCGTGGGTGGATTCATTTTGAGCTCCTGCAACTTGAAGAAGAAGCCCTTCCACATCTGCTCCTCGTCCATTTTGAAGATGTTTGGTTTCTGGAGGATACTTTCGCCGGATGCTTCAGAGGAGGCACTGAATCGGAATCCAACAAGTGTCACCGGAGTGTAGAAACATACTAACGGCTTATTTGCACCGAAACCGAACCGAACAAGCGATGTGATTCATTGCCAAAGCTGCTCTCCGACGTAGATTTTTCTCAGTGGCAATAGCATTGTTGGTATTCACACGCTCTTCCGTACACTATCACACATTATAATGAGGTATGGATGTTTGTAACGTCTAACATTGGGCGAAAGTGGGGAAATGGGAAGGAACGGGATGATACACGCATACATACATACAGACACTTGTTGCCATGGTGATCGGCCGTTTTTTCTAGCTATTTAAGTTATGATTTTGAAAACATGTATACTCTATAACTCTTGAAATTGATGAATGAAAACTCATTAAGAGGTTACCAATGAATGGTTCTAACGCTGTATTGGCTCACGCACACCTATACCATCAGAGGGCTAGGTGTTAGTATTCTTGTAACTACCTTTGCAGACTGGGGCTTCCGTGGTCAAACTACGCATTTTACCATCCGATTTTTAGTTGCAAAGCTTAGTTATATACATAACTATTGATCTAATTTAATAACTTACCTTATTTTATCGAACATCCTTAATTCCGAGCGCCGGAAGTAACCTTTTAACATGATTAAGTCCTTTGCCAGTTTAAAAAGTTTGATTCAATTAGCCAAAGGGAACTTTAAAATCCATAAAGCATTTCGATAATGCCAATCTAAATTATCGTGGATATTTTTTTACACACTTTAAAGTTTTTTTTATAACTATATAGTCTAAAATAAACAAAGATAAGATTAGATTTGTTTTGTTTATGTATTTGGTATTAAAATGAAATACTAATATAAATAAATCTACCGAATAAATCTACCGCGTTTCGATAACTTACGAATGGCAGCCCTGCAGTCCGATAATCAAAACAAACCCTCGGCAATAACAACAAACTAATCGCATCTCTTGTTTTTGTGGAAATTATAAATTAAAAAGCCATGAATTTAAAGTATAAGCGCCGCTACGATAGTTTAAAACGATCCGTCAAGAGTTATCTGCTGGTAAGATCTTAAAACCTTGGGCGAAGGTATGCTAACTTGAGTGCATTGACTAGAAACCTTTGGATTTCTACTCACATATATGGTTGCATTATATCGTGAACCATTTACAGGGAGTTATATGATCTATTAACACCAGAATACCAATTTTAGGAGAATGCTGCACTCACGGACGAGATCTGTCGCCTACAAGCCGAACTATCTGTGACCCGATCTCAGAGACTATATCTGATAGAGCGACTCATGTTTCACGAGGGCTTAGAGAAATCCAATAGTGGTCGTCCCAGTGTATCGAATGGGAAAGCAGACGCCTCTGACACACAGAAGAAATACAGTCCTGTAGTTATGCATAAAAACCCCAACGAAGATAAGCCAAAAAGTGTCACCATTGTTCGGAAAAAGAAACCCATGTTTCCGATGAATCTGAATAATGTATTACTCCACTCACTGGGCGAGATAATA
Source organism: Drosophila santomea (assembly GCF_016746245.2). Lineage (NCBI taxonomy): Eukaryota > Metazoa > Arthropoda > Insecta > Diptera > Drosophilidae > Drosophila > Drosophila santomea. Next base: position 25,669,833 of record NC_053019.2, read on the forward strand.
TCAGTGAATCCCAATTTCCATTCCGAGAGTTGGATATACCCAGTGGGATATGTGGCCACACGAATATACGCCCATCCCAAGGATCCACGCAAAAAGTGTGTGTTTACCTGTAAAATTTTAAATAACGCCGGGATCCCCCAGTTCCAAATAATACCCGACAATGATCTGGATGGCGTTTTCTTCGGAGAAAGCGCCAATATGTGTCACATGGACCTTCTGAACTCCATTCAGCAGTCTCCCTGTGTGAAAGTTAAAATACCCTTCGACGTACAGGGCGAGGTCTTCTTTGGCTTGTCAAACCAGAAAACACAATCGCTTCTTATGATGGACCCCGCTTTTAATCAGTGCACAAATTTCAAGGGATTCGCCGTGCAGAATGTTCAGTCCCTGAATAGCGTCTCACTATCCTTTGAGACGCTTCAAGGATTTCTATCTTGATAGGATTTTTAGATCTGCTCTTACTATTAGATTCTCGCGGATAAATAAATAAATGTATAAGAATAATAAGTTTGTAAAATAATGTCAGGTTTAATTTCTCTGATACATCCGTTCGGAAAGGTATATATGTACCTAAGGGGTACAATGGTACATGTTGTCGTAAAACGTAAACAATAAAAACCAGAAACAGCTGATGTTCCTGTTTCAATTCCATTTCGTCCGTGACCATATATACTTTCTAGCGGTATTATGGATTCGTCGCCTATCAAAATATTACATTTTAACGAGTGTTTCGGGCAGATTGGTGAAGAGCAAGAGTTAAATGGATTCTGGAAACACTTTGTTCCTATTCCGCATTAATTCATGTACCATAAATCATATGTTTTATTTGTGCATTCGTGATAGTTTCAAATGAAACAGTGCATTTGTGCAATTGCTGTCATTTATCGACTTTTCTATGGAAAAAGCGAAAAAACAAGCTGGCAACCTGCCGAGGCAATCGAAAATACAACCCTTGGACAGAAACATATGTACACAACACCTATCTGAAAAGTATTAAAACAATATTTTTGGAAAGTTGTTTTGGCTGGCGTTGAACTAAGCGACATTGCAATAGCAGCTGAGGATAAAGCCAACCACCGGAATCGGTCGAGATGGGGAGCATCGAAAAGGCGTGCATATCCGGATTTCTGTGCCGACTGTGTTCAGAGATGCACCGCACAGTAATACATATTTATAGTGATCATGGCCAGCGTTTGTGTCTTGTTGAGAAAATCAACGGTTACCTACCAATTACAGTGAGTATCAGCAACTGATGTACGATGCCGATAGCTAGAGCTTCTCACTATGCACGCCACCATCGTCAAGGATGTTTGTGTGTACCCAATTACAGCCATTCGACTAGTTTTTCCCAACTTGCAGCATCATGTGAAATAATTTATTGATTTATCACTTCCTGCTCCATTGCACCAGATATCTCCGACTGATCCATTGCCAAAAACCATATGCAAAACATGTCTACATCGCGTGGAGCAGCATTACTCGCTGCTGATGCGGCTGACACGGATGCGGGAGGAGCGCAAGTTTAAGTTAATAAATTACAAAGCAGAAGTGAGTAGTAGTGACCCCCTATAAGAATTTTGCACCCAATACCTATACCATTGATTATCCAGAGAAATCCCTCGATATCCAGCGTGGAATCGGATGAGGACGTGGTGAGTTGTACACTTCAAACAAATGATGCATTACTTTACCCACTCCGTTCGGATTTTCCAGATAAATTCAGGCCCTGCTCACGAATTTCCCAATGAGGAGGATCAAGCGAGCCGCCGCAGCGGGTCGGCGAGTACCGAAGCCGAAACTGATCAACAGACCCAGGAATCCCAATCCCAAACCCAATCCCCCAAGTCAACAGAGACTGCAGTGCCCACACCAAACAGCAGCGAAAGCCACGATGCTAGTGGTGCTGGCCCCAGCAATAGAGACCCAAAAGAGACTGGCACAGGCAACTCGGGCACGGGTAGCGCCACTCAGGAAAGAACCCATGCAGATTAATGACTGCTAACCTCGTCTCTGGTCGGTGGAACTATATATACGAGTACTTGACTATGTACATATATATAGACGCGTTTGTGTGTACGTACGTTTAGATTGGAATAAAATAAGCATTTTATTTAATTATCTAGTTAATTTCGAATACAGATTATAAGTGAACCATTTAAACGGGATTCTTACTGCGGATGTCGGGGTAAATTTTACTAAGATAGCGTATTTGATGGTTGCCAACGCCTAGTCCGACGAATGCCTCCTGTCACTTCTCTCAACGTGGCATATCCACTATGCTTACCTCAATCTTATCGCAGCACCACTTTAGTGGCTAAATTCTTTTCGCATGATAGCAGCAAGTTCTTTGTGTTCCTTAGTTTGCATGGTTAGAGCTTTCAATTGTATGTTCCTTGATAATGAAAGTACTCCTTGTATCCCATGTATCTTGTTAATTGGAGTGTGGTTAGGATTGTTTCCCCTTTGATCCTTCGCTGTCCACAGAAACCAGAGAAACTACCAACACAAGAATTTGTTCAGCAGTTTGGTAATTAAACTATTTCTTTAATCGTAATTAATGAACATGTAGGGATAGTAGGTTCATTTAACTTAATTGAAAAAGAAGCAAATACATAGATTCGTATCGGTGCCTGTAATACCAGCAAATGTTTGAACATTTATATATTTTCTTGATATGTATAACTTGAACCCCGGCGACTCTTGTTCCAATTCATTGTAAACCTCGTCTGTCTTTGAAATGTTCGTTTTTATTGAGCCTAACAATACGCACGAGTCGCTGAATACTTAAAATTGTCAATCAGAATGGTATTATGATAACTTAGTTTATCTTGCTTTTCCTATCACTAATGTTTCCTGCCATATATGAATGTATACGCAAACCGATCAGGTGCATACGTATGTACAATATATAGTGGGGAAAACACTTGTGCTTGCAATTGTCGTTACATCTTAAGTTAGTAAACGTATATTGTTTTTAGTTGCGGCTTCAATTCTGGAGGTATCACTGGAGTGTGTTCCACTTTTCGAGTAACTAAGCGCTTAAACCGTCCACTGAATTGCTTGCGAAATCCCTTAAAGCTGTTTTTATCACTTGAGGCCATCATGTCCTGAAAGAATGAAACGTATTTGATAAGTACACATGTAGTTTCATTAATATCTTAAAAACTCCGCAATAAATTGAATAAAAACAGCTGGTTTTTACTTATTATATATAATATGTACTTAGTTACAAGCTGATCGTGAGTCATATTCTGGTTTTGCCTTATCGCTAATGCAAATTTCAAAACTGCATATTCCTAGAACGTGCTCAGGTTTTTTTGTCGATTCATTGAATAGGTTTTTTCCTGAATGAAGCACTGTAAGTGCTTCCCCCCAAAAAGTCCTTGTCCGCTTTATGCATACTTGAGATGTGCAAATGTGCAAAACGCGAAAGTGAAAACCGGAAAACAAAAGTGGCTTAGCCCTTTCTTTAAGTGAAAACATACGATCCGGGTAAATTTGTAATTTATTAACCCAAGCTGACCTGCGCTTGTACAAACATACAAACATATGTGCGATCCTCTAATCTTATCTTTGAAATTCCGCGAAATGGATCTATTTATTGCCGAGCGTGCCAAAGCTAAAGCCTATAATAAATTGCCAAATGTCCGTATGTCGGTATGTTCATACCGCCGTACATACTAATGACTTAAATGGCAATTGCTGAAGTGCAAACAATTTGTTTCCCCTTTATCTTCCGCCAACACACGAGCACAAAGACTAGGAACTAAATATACTACGAATAAATGGTCGCCCGTGGAGTATCTAATAATCGTTACGTCATGATAATCTGCACTGCGGCGAAAACTTGTGCGAATGGCTGGTGGGCGGGCTATCTATTACACAGGAACTATGCAGGCAAACAAAAGTACAAAAAAAACAACGCCATATCACAAAGATATATCTCTTTATGGTCTTCATGCGCTCGTTTTTGGTATCTGATTCGAAAGTAATATGTTATATCGTAGAATATATCATACTCGTAATATACCCTATCGTAAAGTTGTATCTTTTACTTTCAGTGTGCACGTACCGGACTCAGGCAATTGTAGATGTGCGGAGTGGGCGCCTTTGGGGGGAATGTCCACTCCGTTGGGATGGAGCTCCCATTCCCAATGCCGTTCCCGTTCCCGTTGGCGTCGCAAACAGCTGCTGCATTACTGGTCCTCACGAACGTGACGCTCTGGGTTTGTTTGGCAGGTGCTGAAGATGTAGATGATGTGGCGGATGCAGTAGCTGATACGGAGACGGATGCGGATGAGGCCTTGGCCCTGGACTTTCCCTCGCTCGATTCCTTCATTCTTATGTGGTCGTCCCAGTAGCGTGTGAATATATTTTTGGTGTGCTGGACGTCGGTGGACGATGGATGGTGCTGGTTGTGCTGGTGGTGTTGGTGTTGTTGGTGGTGCGGATGGGGGGTGTTCAGATAGTCGGTTACAGAAACATCACGTTGACAACATTTACTGCGGACAAGACGCATCGTTAATTTCCCACTGATACCCTCGATCGGTGCAAAGTTAGTTCATTTTTAAGGTACACGCGTATCACAGATGGTTTCTCTATCGGTATGATATGTAAGACATTTGCTATTATTCGCTATACATGCTAGCTAAATGTCGATGGCGATGTCGACCGTTGGCGGAAGTGGTTTTCAGTTTTCAATTTTCGCTTTTCGGTATACTAATGTCTCGCCTGACTGTTGTTGGTATTGTTTTCTTTTGGTTTGCAGGTAGGAGCAGCTATGTATTTAGCGGCTACCCAGCGTTACAGCGCGACTAGAATATCGATTTTCTGTACTTGGGCTGGCGTTTTGGGTGGTGAGTTAGTCATGATGGCTGCGCACTATACTTTTTTGGCTCAGCCCTACTCCGAAGTTTGGTTATATTCGGCGGTTCCTTTGTTTGTTGTGTTTGGGTTTTTGGCCAGCTCTCTATTGCGACTGTTTTGCCCGAGGTGGTGTATTTATAGGAATGACACTTTTCATCTTTTCATTATTTCAATGCTAGACATAACTTACACAATATCAATTTGCTGTTGTTTTATGTTTTTTTTTTTTGGTTTTTCACTAGGCCAAGCGGAGGAAAACCGAAACCGAAACGGAAAAGCAGAGAAGAGAAGCAGAAAAGCAGAAAACAGAAAAAACAGACAGACGTGTCGAGTATTTTCTAGTCGTGGTGCTCGTGCAGGGGAAAAATGCGATTAATGCTGGCACTCTTCACTACAACCACACATCCACACAAATGCGACTGCTGTATGTCTGCACATTTTCTTGAACTGCTCTACACGTAAGTACGCACATTTGATTCGACTTGGACTTCAGTTCGGTTCGGATGGCAGCGAGTGTCTGAATGTGAATCTGAATCTGAATTGCACAGAACGCGACTGAACAAAACAAAAGCTACGAATCTGACTCATGTGCGCTTGACTACAGCCAAAATATCAATCGAAAGTCGCTGCGAATCGACTGCGAATGCGAGAGTGAGTCGCTCGTCGCTCTCTCGATCTCTCTCATTTACCGTATGTACCGCACTATACATAATACTCCGTTTCCCATTCCCACTCGGTTTCGTATTCGTGTTCGCTTTCGTATTCGTGTTCGTGTGTACTTCTGCTCGCTCTTTTTTCAAGACCTTCTGACGTCAGCTGACATTTAGCAAGCACTGTGTTTTCACCAACTCGGGCCCATTTGCGTGTATTAGGGTATCGGCGGGTGTATAAATAGCGTGTTTTGAGTGATTTACCCCAAGATACGAAAAATCCAGGTTCCGAGGAATACGTTTACGCCAATGGAAACGGTTACGCTGGCTGCGAAACAATTAAAAAAAACTCCCCAAACACGATCGCGAATCTCACGCCTTACGAAACGAAACGCTGCTTTAATTTGAGCGTACCACGCCAAACTATCATCGCACTTAAGCAATTGGCTAGATTGCTAGCCGAGTTAGCCCCTGAACTGCGAGCCCAGTTGCTAAATGGGCCGATCTAAATATTTTTGTTTGCTTGCGCGCTAATTAATTGAAAGCAATCAAGAGATAGATAGGATAGGTATTGTCTGCGATGTGCGCCAGTGAACAATGGATCTTCTGCGATATTAGGTATATGTATCTGCATGTTCCATTGCCAGCGTTCCACCCAAAAGAGCTGCCACTTTTCGAGGCATTAGGAATTGCTGTAGTTGAATTTTCGCGCTCACTTCTCCACTAATTGTTACCATCCAACTGCTTTAAAAACTGCATGTTTTTTTTGTGTTGTTAATATTAGTTTTATTTCGACTTGTTTTTCGTTTTCGCCGGCTCTGAACTGAATATTTTGGCCACCTTTTTGCCAACAAAGAAGAGAACAACTAATGCAAAGATACCCAAAGTCGTCAGCGATGTTATGTTTTCAGCTGCAAAATAACTCTGCAGAGGGCCCAAAAATTCGTTTCTGAAAAGCACGAAAGTTTAAACATTAGCTCATTTGTTTATTGTTACTAGGATAAACGTTTTGTAGTATTAAATTCGATCTTCTCAAACCAGGAACTGTTTTAGCGAGGGTAACATTGATTATTGTAATATTGTTTATGTACAAACTGGATATTATACAACGGTTACGATTAACATTTGGTTCGATATTAATCAACGGAGTAATATTAACAATTGTTTAAAGCTCGATGGTGGAATCAGTGTCTTTGTTGAATACCCTCAAACTTTGCGTTATATGCAACCTTGTACCGGGGACTAAGAATCAGTATTTGTTAACTAATTATAATTATTAATAGGTTTAACAAGTTTTATCTGGGCTCACTTACTAAACACATGTATCAGTTTCTCACAAATCCCTATAAGAAGGTCATAATCGGACTTTGAGTTTAAAATTCGATCGATGGATAAATTAAAAAATACATTTTAGCTTTGAGAGGGATACTTACACGGCACTGGGGATCGCCGGCACTGGCTGAGGATAGCTCTGGGTATACCCCTTCTCGGCAAACTGGACAAAGGCCTCGGGACTGTATTGCTTGGCTGAGTATTTGTACATCTTTCCCTGTCGCAAGCTGAAATGATAATAGTTTATATTATCATTGCTCCAAAACAACCAAATCAATTAGTACTTACAAAATAAAGGCCGGTGATTCCAGCACTCCCAGTCGTTTAGCAGTTGAGATTCCAGACTCCAAGCTGTTCATGCGAGCAATATTCAGCTTTCGCTTCAGCTTTCCGCCCACGGATTCCCAGACGGCATAGAGTCGCTGACAGACGGTACACTCGGCCGAAGAGCTGGAAGTGGGTGTAGGTGAGCATATGTGCACATATACATCTCATGACGCTTAGATGGCGACCTCAACGCATGACTAATATAGCTTACAAGAAGATAAACCAGTCCCCGGTGGTGGCACCCGACGAGGCTTGAGTCAGGTGCTCAAAGTTATCGTCGGAAAGCTCTTTGACCGCTGGCTCCAAGTTGTCATTGAAGAAGTCTAGGATTTCGTCATCGTTGATCTCGCCGTGATAGAGAATGGGTATTCCGCGCCTGAAGAAGACCAGAGCGGGCTCCTTGCTGGGGTCGTAGATGGACACCAGGTTGCTGTCCACCGACTGCACCACAATGGCCGACAAGGTCTCCTCCAGCTGGGCACGTATCTTGGTGACCATATTCTCATATTCCACGCAGCGCTGGCAATTGTTTTTGTCTGCAATTAAGTGCGCTCTTTAGCCAGTGTAACCGGTGTAACATCCTCCATATGCACAGTGGACACGTAAGCTGGATTTCTCTGGCACATATGTACATATATGTACCAATACTCACTGAATAGGACAACCACATTGCTGCTGCCGGTCAGGAGTTGAATCAACTCGGTGTCGTCCACACGCCGCAAATCCTGGCCTGCAGCACATCCCAGACTCAGGGCTATAACAACAAGCGATATTAGGTGCAGCATTATCTGGCTGTGGATCTGGAGGAGCGGAGTGGATCACTGGCGAATGAATCCGAATCCGATCGGAACTTGGATGCCGACGGTCAGTGGCCCGGCTATCGATAGTCGGCGAAATGTATCGTCGCCAGTGATGCGTAAGGTGACAGCTTTCGTACCTAGGTAAGGCTGTGTACCTAGGTTGATATTTTGGTGGGAAAGAAACAAACGAACTTGAAAATGTTGAATCGCTTAAAAACCTAATTGTGCTGAGTTAATGATAAGTCCCCAGTTCAAATCAATTTGAGAGACAAGCACAAGAGTACAATACGAAATACTTTTATTCATAAGATTTTAACAAATAAATAATCAAGTGTAATACAATTTGTAACAATGCATTTATAACTAATTTTGGTATTGGTCTACGAACTTCTTCCTTCAAAATTTTCTATAGAATTTATTACAAAATCGTAGAGGTCTTCAATTTGTTGCGCTACTTTATCTGGAAAATGCCAAAAAAATAGTAATTATTTAGGTTGAAAGATCCATAGAAAAACACGTACCCTTATCGGTTTCTACAAGTTTGCTTTCCATTCCATCGCTCTCACCCGATCCAGACATCATATCATCCTTGAAAATGTTTTTCAGCTTCGGCAGCACCAAGAGCAGGAAAATCAACCCGATGAACTTGACGATTTTCTTGAATATCAACAGTTTGAGCAATATCTTTCCGAGCGTATACAAGTTGATCTTGGACTTTAGCTTCTCCAGAATGGATTCGTGCGACTGGTAGGGAATGAATGGAGCTGGCTTATAAAAGGGAGGAGGTGGTGGTCCATAGGATGGATAGCCAGCTGGCGGTCCATATTCCGGCGGAGGAGGCAGATAGTTGTTGTTGGGCGGTGGCAGGTAGTTGTTGTTTGGCGGCGGATTGTACTGGTATCCATTGTTCGGCGGAGGCAGGTACTCCGGAGCAGGAGTGGCTGGAGGTAGGTAGCTGTTGCTGGGTGGGGAGCTGTAGCTGTAGCCCCCACTGTCGTTGCCTAGTAAATGCAAAAGAATCAAGTAAGTCTAGCTTTCAACTCAGGTTTCAAGGCATAATTCAAAACAGTATTCCAAAGAGTTCTGTTATAAGGGCTTTAATAGTTTTTTTGTTTTTTTTTAAATTATATTTTGAAGCACTTCATCTTAACAAACTGTAGAGAGTCACATATATTTGGAATTAATTTTTTAACTTCACTTAGTTTTGAGAGATGGCTTTTTTGCAGCACTTGAGGATCTCTTTGTATCCTTTTCATGGTTCACACACCGAAATCCAATGAGTTCGAGTTCTGGATATCCCCGGAATAGCTATCTCCAGCACAAACGCAGATGCAGGAAGTGCATATGAGAACGACAAGGTATGCGGTACGCATTTTTCGATCGCGTTGAGATATGAGTTAAGCGGTTCCTAAAAGTACAATAAACGTTTTTCTTGCCGTCCGTCGCTTTATAAATTTGTGGCCGAATACATTGTTGCAAAGAAAATATCAGGTGGACGACGGACGTGTGTGCAAGTATTTATAACTGCCATCGCATTTCCCCCGAAAGGCTTGGCCCCCACTTATAGGGCATATATGCAGCGTGGAGTCGAAGTCGAATTGGAATCACTTGGAATCACTTGTGTATTCTTGCAAGAAATGTGGCTACCGTCCGGCTCACGTGCTGTTCAGTATTCATGCTACGTGCAATCGCTTGGATTGTGTTGGAGATTTCGAAAGAGACGCACAGAGTTCAATACAACTTTCACTAGCCAACTTTCAAAAAGCCTGAAAATAGCAAACCGCCTATATTATATAGTGTTTGCCACTTTGTGTTTCATTCCGGCATTTGCGTACATTTTTTGACAAATTGTTAAACCCGTTTTGTGGGAATTTCGGATTTGCATAAGTGACACAAATTGATGACATTCCCGACAAGTGTTGCGAATGTAATACTTTTGAAGATACTTAGGAATTCTGCCAAGGACTGCACCGTCGTATGTACGCAGTAACTACTGTGAGCTGTTTCAATGAAAATATGATGTAGTGGCTACGCACCGTAGCTCTTAATGGGCCTTAATAGCTTTATGTCGGCGGATATGCTTCTAATATATATGACGGCTGTACAACTTGGTTAATGTGCCATCACACCGCTTGAATTCTTAATTTCGAACTGCATTTATGCGCATTTAATTGCAGTTACACTGAGATTTTAAAAACTAAATCGAGATAATAAGGTACATAATACTATTTTTATTTTCTTTACTGTCTAATTGTTTATATCTTTGTTTAACTGATCATTGTACACATTATATTTCCGTTACTTTTTATCTCGGTCAGCACCGGAAGTGACCTAATTACGATTCAAAAACCTAAAGTTAGCTAAGTATGGAAGAAAATAAGCTATTGTATTTATTGTATTGAAGTTATTAGACCACTCAATTTAAGCGATATAGATAAGTTACATTTAGGTACTACATATATAAATACAATATATATTTGAAATATAAACGAGTACGGTCACTCGAAAGCTGATAATCGAAATGGCCTAGTTTTCGCCAGGCCGTACGGTCACACTGCGCCTTGACTCAATTAGTATTTACAATTGGAACGCTGATAAAAAGTGAATAAAATTGTTGCATCGCAGGCGAAAGTGGGATCAAATGGACTCAGCACAGGAAGACGCGTCCAGCACGGATGTCTTTCTGGTCACGGCGAACGTTGGCAGCCTGTTCGAGGACGTAAGTGGACGTTGAAACGGATGCGATATGTCCACTGGGCTAGGAAGTATACATGTTTACGTACGGCCCATACATACACGATGCGTAAATCGCATATTTATGTATGGACCCACTGACATACATAGATATGTATAACCGAATCCGAGCTCCCAAACAAATTGGTATTCAGCACATTAGCGACCGCCGATAATCGAATTTCCAATCCACTTTGCAGCCGGAGAGGCTACTGCAGCTATGGCTAAGCGAATTTCTCGCCAAGATCGCCCGCGCCCAGCCCCGTTTCCTGGCCCTCCACCTCCAGGAAGTGGGCGGCAAGACGTACGAGAAGTCAATGGAGTACGTGCAGGAGTTCATCAGGTGCCTCTGCGATGCCCCCGAAATGGGCGACTTCACCTGCGTACACATCTTCATGGACGAGGACTTCAAGTCAGCCGAGCACTTTACGGTGGGTGAATCGTGTTTCTAGGTCAATCGGCAAATCAAAAACCAATTCAGATGAACTCAGGCGTTAACGCACTTATTGTTCAATTACAATTTCGCCGAAAGCATCATAAAAATATGAATTAAATCACTGGGCTTAGTCATGACGAATGGGTCTTGAATTCCTATATCAACAGATACGCGTATTATTTCCGTTCAAGCCCAAAAACAACATTTTATTTATTTTATTGTATTATATTTTATTTGTAGGCCCTTGGAAGTCTCTACTTTGTGCATAAGGATGTTGATTCTCTGAAGATATGGAATTTCCTAACCCACAGCTGGGAAGAAAGTCTTCAGGACATTAAAGATAAACATATCTATTCCGGAAATATTGAAACTATTGCCACCAAAGAAAAGTCCAAGTTCCCACAGCATTTCTTTCCGGAGGTAGGTTAATATGAAAACTATGAAGTAATATTATTAATTTTACTATATTCGTTTTAGTGTAAATGGTCCCGAAAAGGTTTTATGCGAACCCGATGGGAAATCAATGGCACCGTCATCGATCTAGTCAATATTCACTTATTCCACGATGCATCCAATTTGGCTGCATGCGAAAATTTCCCCTCCGTTTATTGCAAGACGCGCAGAAGAGCCCTAGTTCATACAATTGAAAGGTGACTGTTGCTGCTGCCTCATCTTAAGCCTAATAATAAGTTAATATACTCAAAATAGGTTCCATTTGGACGAACAGAATGGCACTGTGCCATTTTTCCTCTTTGGGGATTTTAATTTTAGGTGTGACACTGAAGGCGTTGTGAAAGTAAGTTAAACCTTTTAATCATTTTGAACATAAATGTAATGACTTTTCTATTAGGAATTAACCGAAAACTTGACCCCTCATCGCGTTCAAAATGTGAAGAATGAGAACGATAAGATCCATTATCGCAACTCAACTGGAAACAACGTACTTACCGTTGGAAAGAAAGAATTTAGTCATGCCGACCATCAACTTAAGTTCAAAGAAGACTGGGTAAGTAAACACATTCCCAGCACTAAACTTAATGGCTAAGTTTTCCTCAATTTTAGCTAAAGAAATTTGACAGAGAACTGGAGCCACTTAAAGACGTCCTAGTCGAATATCCAATTAAGTTCGTGCCCTCGTATCCCTTCGAAGAAGACCCAGAAATGCCCACCGACTACATGTCTACTCGCTGTCCGGCCTGGTGCGACAGGATTTTGATGAGTCCCCAAGTCAATGAGATTATCCAGGGCGATAACTGGACATATGGAATGATAGGAGAAGCTGTGTGCATGGGCGACCACAAGGTAAAGTTAATTAGTACTTCTCTTCAACTTTTTACTACATTTTAGTTACTACAGGGGCAATCTAAAATTACATACAAATCCCGATTGCCTTTAGCTCTTGCACCAATTTTGACAAATATTCTTGCTCCTCGCTATTAGAGGCTTCATATGCTTCATATACTCTTTCCAAACGTCTTACACAACCAGGCTGTTTCTAATTCTGCTTCCATTTCTAACAACTATGTTTACCTTCGGCATGGTGTCGCTTAGTCCTCTTGTAGTGCGCTTACTATATCCTTTAAAATACAAATTTTAACTGAAAGAAACTAGAATCTGTGATGGAACTCACTTCGTTTTAATATCAGCACTTTACAATTTTAGATGATCTGCAAGGATATTTAAGAGCTTCGGTTTATCGAAGTAAGTTTGAATAACGTTATCAATTTCGTAGCATAGATTATAAATCTGAACTTAGGTCAGGCAAAAATGCAGGGATTCATATGTATATAACATTTCTAAAGACACTTTCTACTTCAATCGGTCTAATAATTATTATCTCTTCTTTTTTGTCATGTAGCCTGTTTACTTAACTGTCCGTCTTAAACCAAACAAAGGTACTTATAGATCTTGTGATTGCAACTACACGAATACTTACGCCAAGCCCAACAAAATCTCAACATCACCTCTGCCCGCAGTCAAACTGAAATACTGTCCCTATGCAAATAAGCTCTTTGAGGATATAGCCACCAGTTCAAAGTTAATTGTTGACACGGAAGCTCGCAATATGTACAATTCTCTTAAAATTAGTCAAGACGAGGAGGCAAGCAGAACGACTACCTCGAATTTCCCGAATATTAGTATTAACATAATTGATTCCGACAATATCTGCATGTGCCTGTGCGCACACCTTTCTAGTAATAGTCTGTTGCAGTTTGACGACTGCAATCGAACTGGCGAGGCCATTTGCCCCATGTGCCGGAACATAATCAAAAGGCAGCCGGTGGCACACCGCTATAAGCTGCTATCCAAGCGCCTGATGATATCGCAGGATATCATAATTAACCGCATAGATACACAGCATCTAAGCACGGACCCTGAGCGACAATACGAGGATCCGTACACTCCGGAGAGCACCGAATCGCATTCGCCCTACCCGGAGATCACTAGCTCCTTCACCTCCACCTCGAGCAGTTCGCGCAGTCCATTCGAACGCAGACTAGCGACGGACAGATTGGCAGAGAGCAAAGATGGCGAATCGGATATATCGCCCTGTCCCGAGGTGGGCGATCCGGTAGCAGAGAAACCCGCCAGAGGCACTGTAACTCCTGGTCAACTGAAATCGCGGCTAGAGACTTTAAAGCGCTTATCCATCAAAGACGAAGAAGAGGACGAGAGCGAAGACGCAGTTGATGAGGCGGGAGCGGGTGATGTTGAACATGTTGGCGCTGTTTGCCTTCCAAACGCTGCTCCAAAGCGCCCAAAACGCCGCTCTAAAGTTATTCCTATGTGTTGTACCATCAACTAATTGCAGTTTTTGTTATTTTGATTTATATTTTGTTGTTAAGAATAGTATTTTAAAGCTGGAGATTGAACTACCGCTTGTTAAAACGCTATGCATTATTTTATACTTATTTTATAATAATTTATGTAGTAAGCAAGATTCAAAGATTTCTTAGCATCTGCATGCACTAAATCCATTTATCAATACTTTTTTTTTTACTTATCTGAAGTAATGAAATCTCTATATGCTCCTTTTTCGAAACTCATTTTTCTACATTAATTACTACCTAATTGTACCAAGTCAGAAGGTAAAAACTTTAAACAGTTTTATTAGTTTTACTGTGACCTGCACCTGAAGCTTTAATAGCCAAGGTGCACGAGAGATCTTTGAATTTACTTTGTGTAAATATAATTGTAGACCCCATGGAATCGTATGTAAATATGTCGAGCGATTGTAGTTATAATTTGAAACTCATGTGCATTTAAACGCCATACCGAAATCTCTTAAAACGTTTTATATCTTATGTACCCTGTTCCTTTTCGCAGAAAAGCGATTCAGCCTAAGCCCGTATTAAACTATTTCTTTGAATCTGTGTTTTAAGTATGTACATTGTTTATTATGTGTTCGTCTTCTTTAAGAAAATAAATTACTTTTTTATACCTCACTTGTCTTCTTTTTCTTTTCATTTATAGTTTATATTTTTTAACGCAATTCTTTTTCAGTTTTCTATCACTAATCAAAGTTGCCAGCGGATTGAGAAAATGTTCGTTTATAATTTCTTCATGTGCCATAATCATATATTTATACTTTTCTAGGCCCTGCGGATCCCACAGCTATCTCGAAGCTACCGGAGGGCTTGGCGAACCTGGTGAATCAAGCGCTGAACGACGAGAGCCTGTGGATGGAGCAGTCCGTGGTGGACGATTCGAGTGCATCGCACAGCTCCGCGGCCAAGTCGCGCTATATCTTGATGAAGAAGGGAACCACCGCCAGTTCGTGCAAGGAAGAGCCCGACGAGGCTGGGGCTTTGGCCGCCAAGAGCGATGGATTGGATACCGAAAGTGCTATGCTGCTGAAGGAAACAACCGTCTAAGTGCTTCGCAACTTTTAACTTATGCCAGCTGAGCCAATAACTTGTACCGTGTGGTTTTGTGTTATGTACCTGTTATGTTAAACGCGTCCAATACGAGCTATTTATTTGTCACACCGCCAAGAAATGTGGAGAGCAGTCGCAGTAATAAAATATACGTACGTGGTAGTTGCATTTATTTCAGAAAAACGTTCAAAAGATGAAAGGATGAAATCTAAACCAGGCATTTAAACACAGTTCCACGCACGCATTAAGACTACGGCTAGGCGACTATTCGATGAGTTTTTTGGCTTTGAAATATCTGCGGAGGTACAGAACTTGCCACGTCGCCAAGCCGAGCAGGCAGCACATACTGAAGATGCTGAAGAACAGGACGCGACTGTTGGTTTTCTCTGCAAGCATATCGGGAACCATAATTAGACGTTATTTTAGGGAATTTTGATATCAGCCTTACCATTGGTATCGCGCATTTCCTCCTCCCGCTTGCGCATGAGAACGAAGTCACGCACAATGGAGTCGGAGAGGTCCTCCAGACGCTTAAGATCAACTTCCAGGGGCTTCAGCTTGGAGGCCTCGCCAATCTGAATTGTCGTAGAAAGAATACACGTCATTTAAGTGATGCAAAAATGGGGTATAATGCCATGACGTTTATACTTACGCCTTCGTAGCTTTTGGTCTCCACTCCCTTTTTGGTCAAGAGCGATACTTCCTGTACAATGCCGCGTTGATCTGCTTACAAAATAAAACGTTTATATTATAATATGAACTATTTTACATACATATGGGAGTTTGGTGCAAAGCAGTTCGCCGGTTTTGACTTACGTGCAGGAACTTTGGATATGAAGCAGATCTCGTAGGCATCGTACACCTCGGACATGAAACTGAATTTGCCCTTGGTGATGTGCTCCTTTTGCGACAGGATGTGTCCCTTGGTATCGCGAGCCTGTGGGACGCAAATTTAGCCGGTTAAGTGCGTGAAAAAGGACGTGTACTGAGCGGAAAACTCACAATGTAGTCGATGATCTGGCCGGGCACGTCAGAAACTTCGTACTCGCCCATTACCAGTTGGTTCGCCTGGATGTCTTCCTTGAGGCACTTCTGGGTGTTTGGCGACAGCTTGAACATCACCGCATGGCTGCTCCAAGCACAGGCCATCAGTAGGCACACAATTAAAGCCGCCCTCGCCATAGCTAACAATTTAAATCTAACAAAATCTACGGCTGACAAAGATGAGGTGGCTATTTTATAGAGCTGGCACAAGACCGATGTGTTTGCGATGATATCGAAGTGTCCAGAATTTTGGCAACTTCAAATCGATAGTTCGGCGATGCAGCCCTGTCTATTCTGTACTAAATGCTGGAAAATACTGCAGCTTAAATATTATCCCAAAATGATATATTTAACTATATTCGAATAGGATTTAATCTTAATTTAAGCTTATATGCTGTGTATGGGGTTCAATTCTTAATATTCCACAAATGTACATTTTATTCGGACAGCCGTTAAATTAGTGTTGCTAATATCGCTTTTGTCTGCGCAACGCCGTTCGTGCAAACAGACGGCTTCGGAAGCGTTAAGAATCCTGTCAGTGTATTGGTTAATGTGCGTGTGGTGTCAGTGTATGTGGTTCTTTAAGTAAAAAATATATCGGAGTTTATAAAAACTTTTAAGCAACAAACTCTGCCTGCCTTGTGTTTTTATATCATTTATTTTAAAAGGGGTAATATAGCCAAGGGCCAGCCAACCGAATCGGCGTCGCAATACTAAGCCATTTCCTATTTGCAGGCAAAAAGTGCAGCAAATGTCAGGCGTGGATCAGGTAATTGTATTTTGCATACACACATATGTACATATGCTCGATTCGATTTATGTCGGGATTTCGCAGGAAGTTTTTCCATTGTACATAAATCAATGATTGTTTGCGGATATAAAGGATGCCTGGTAAACAAAACCGATAATTGCATTAACCTGCGGTGTGTTTCTGTTTCGATTGCAGATGAAAATACCAGGAAACACAGGTATATAACCTACCACCACAGACAGAGCGTTTTCCTATAGACAGGAACTACTCGACGACGGCCGAGTTTCGATCGTATTTCTTGCTTAATGTGCGGTTTTAATGCGATTTTCTCTGTTTACCATGCCCCATAATGCAGCTAAATCGGTCGAGGAGCGCAACATACCATGGAGTCAGCAAGTCGATGAGGCCTCTTACGAAAATCTATCCTCTCCCACTCACGATGAAGTCTCTGGTGAGTTCTTCGACTATAGTATATATGGATTCCGTCTAACCATCTCCTTTGATTCGAAATCCCCAACCCTCCATCTCCCACCTCCATATCTCACCCACAAAGGCAACGACAACTCCATGCAATTCCAATATCCGCCGTTCAACTTCAAGGAGAATTGCAACACTCCATGGAATAATATGAACAAGGGCCGAAAGGCGAACGCCAACCATGGTATGTATAGCAGTTTTCATCCAGCACTTGACTTGCACTCGGCTAGCCAGCAATCGTTCTCACTAACTGGTTTTTCGACTCGGCGAATATGCATAAGTCGGTGCACCGGGAAGTCGGGATTAGGCCGATTAGCTTCCGATTGGATTCACTTGGGTCTTGTGGCCGATAATCTCGCTTAACTATCACAGTATGCCAGATCAGGATAAGTAGCTTTGTACCATTGAAATTCTGATTTGCAAAGGACTCCAAATATTTCTTACATAATATAATTTATTTTTGAAACAATACCTATAACAAGATTTTAACACTATTTACTATTAGCAAAGTTACTGCACACCAGAATCTAAGGGAGATATTTTTTAGAATCAAAAGTATATAAGTTATATTAGAATCAACACTACCTTTGCCTTTAGGATGTCCTCGGCCCAATCCTCGGCAGCCATATTCCTAATAGCCGTGGTCAGGACCTTCTGGAGGTTTTCGGATTGATTCTTGAAGATGTAGATTATTTCGTGGGTGGTTGCGTTCGGCTGCTTGCCGCACCAGCACTCCATGTTGGTGACCAGACCCAGCGAGGCGTACGGAATGCCTGCCTCCTTGGCCAATGTGGCCTCGGGACACAGGGTCATGCTCAGCAGATCGGCGCCCCACTTGCGGAACATGTTGTTCTCGGCGACGGTGGAGTAACGCGGTCCTTCGAGTGTGAGGACGGTGCCGCTGGATTTTGTGGGGAACTGCAGTTCTGCGGCGGCATTCAGGAGGTGCTGCCTGGTGCGTTCGCAAAAGGTGGGATTCATGGGCACGTGACAGACGCCCAAGGGACTACCCACAGCGCCGTCATAGAAGGTCTGAGCCCGCCGCGACGTATAATCTATCACATCGTTGGGCACCACCAAGTGTCCCGGCTGGATGGTGTCCCTCAGAGAACTGAACGTGTTCGTTACCAGGATGTGGGTGCAGCCCATTTTGCGCATGGCCCACACATTCGCCCTGTAGTTAATGTTGCTCGGCATGATGTCGTGGTTTCGGCCATTTCGCGACAGCAGACACACATTGACGCCTTCTATCTGGCCATCGATGAGCACATCGGATGGTTTTCCAAACGGCGTGCATACTGCATACTCCATGCGCTCTGCCAAATAGATGGGCTTGTCCAGATTGGCCTCGCCAATTATGCCAATTTTGATGGGGATGGTGTCCTTCTCAAGATCGCTCTGCACTTCCAAATCCGCCTCCATTGGATATGTAAATTTGGATAAATTTCGTAAAATCTGTTGGCCCGAAAGTAAAACAAAATCGAAATGTAATTCAAGTTGCTGGGCCTCCTTAAATCTGTAAAAATGCAATTCAAGCCACAGATACCGCAAGTTTCTTTGGGTGTTTCAAGAAATCACTAACTTTAAGGTGTGAGGATGTGGCGTATGTTTATAAATAATGTAATATTTGTATAAAAAGGGATTTTAATACGTAGTCTTCCACAATATTTTTAGATTCGTATAAAAGACATGGACATAGTATTCCCAATAACACACGACGCAACGAGCACCAAGTAAATCCTTGGAATTCCAGGAAGCCAGCAGCACAGGTACTTAAGAATAAAACTTAATAATACATGTTGCATTCGAAAGATATTTACTTATCCTACATTTTTCAGTCGATTCGAAATGAAAACGATCAGCCGTCTACAAAGCTGGACAACAGAACAAGCGATGAAGCACAAAATCAAGAAGTTGTCGCCGCTCCCAAGAAGACAACCTGGGCCTCAATTGCCTCTCAGCCAGCCAAACTAACATCCAGAGTGAGTATCTGACTCCCTTCCATCCACCATCAAGCAAACGCACTCATATCCTTGTTACTTTCACAGGCAGCGTCCACCACTTCCAACAGCAAGAAGAAGGGTCCTGGCATGCCACCACCGCCAATGGTTCCGGGAAAGCACAATTTAGATGTTAACGTATGGGATTTGCCGAACAATAAACCCCCTCCTGTACCATCTCCACCCTCGCCGATCGACTTGGGCTATTCTGACTTGAGCTCTGACTTTTCCATATCGAGCAACACAGCACCGCCATTGGGCGCACGGGCCGAGAAGGTGCACAAGGACACGGAGAACTTCCTGAAGTACGAGCACAAGGGCTTGGGAAATAACAATAATTTCAGCAGAGCCAAGGTTTCGCCCACGGGTCCAGTTCGCAGGAATCTGGGACCCCAGCAGCCTGTCCACCATGCCGCCCCACGTCCAGCTACCAATGCCGGTCCATTTGGGCCACCAAACGCCAGACGACACGACGGCGGGCCGCATCCAAACCGCAACTCAGAGCGCTCAGGCAACTATTCCAGTTTCCGCAGCAGCGAGTTTGAAAATGCTTCTAAGTTCGAGTACCGGGACGAGAACCAATCACGACCGGTGGAAGCCACATCTACAACCGAGGAGGTGCCTGTCGATCCCCAACTCCTGTTGGACGAATTAAAAGACAAAAACAATTACAACCCGAAAGTGTTGGACTTGAAAAAAGCCGGTTCAGCCAGGTGAATTTACTATATAAGTTTATATTTGTGTTATTCAAATACTGATTCGTACTTTCCTCTCTCAGATTCTTTGTCATCAAATCGTATTCGGAAGATGACATCCACCGCAGTATAAAGTATGAGATTTGGTGCTCAACCGATCACGGCAATAAGAGATTGGACGATGCATTCAAGGAGCGACACCACGAGGGCGGCAACATCATGCTGTTCTTCTCGGTGAATGGATCTGGCCATTTCTGCGGCATGGCACAAATGATGACGGCGGTCGATTACAACTCAACGTCGAGCGTTTGGTCGCAGGACAAGTGGAGGGGCAAGTTCAAGGTGAAGTGGATATATGTTAAAGATGTGCCTAACCCAACACTGCGCCACATTCGACTGGAGAACAATGACAATAAGTCGGTGACGAACTCAAGGGACACCCAGGAAGTACCTAACGACAAAGGCATCGAGGTGCTCCAGATCTTGCACTCGTACAACCATTCAACGTCCATATTCGATGACTTCTTCCACTACGAAAAGAAGCAGGAGGAAGAGGTCTCCTCGAAGCGTCCGCCAATGCATGTTCCCGATGGAAACAACCAAGCGCCGGCCCCGCTTGCCCGCAGCTTCAACCGCCAGGCGGACGACAAGGACAGGGATCGCGATGGGCGCGGTGGCATGTCACAAAAGCACTTTAACTCTGGAGGAGGAGCCGGTTTCCGTAATCCAGGTCACAGGGGCGGCGCCGAACGGGGCGGATCACACAATAATTACAGCGAGTATCGTCGAGGCTTCGACATTCAGAAATCAAGCAGCGACTATCAGTTCAAGGACCGTGATGGCCCGGACTTTGACAGAGAAAATGACTTTGGCTCCCACTACGGGTCCAATAATCGAAAAAATGAATATCAACAGAATAATACGAACAAGGCCAGGTTAAAAACCCGTGATCGTGATTTTAGTACTGAACAAATGAAAATCGGCGTGCGCTTTAAGGTGAGTTTCTTCGCATCTTAAGATTTGCAAATTAATTAATTTGAATAAATTTTTATTGCAGGACACGGACAAGGATAAAATGCGAAGCAATGAATATTCATAAATTTACTGATGCTGCGGTAGAATTCTTTTTTAAATGATATTGAATGGACTCCCACAATCCGTTGAATTGCTTAGAGACGTTAAATTATAATTTTTAGATTTTTTAACCATTGCGTGTACAAGATAAAATCCCGATTCATGGAGAGCATATAAAACCAACATGTGGGAACTAGGATTAACGATTAAAATATGATAACATTTTTACGTAATTATTTATTACAATATTTATATAAATCTATTGACGCTCACATTGAACAGTTCATAAAAAATTAATGATCGATTTTGCCGATATATACAACATTTATAAACACCAAGGAGTCTGCTTCAGCCATTCCTTGTAGTTGCACTGTAACAATTTATACAACTTATTTGAATCTAAAGTGTACACGACTTATGTATGTATAATATAATTAAAGTAACCAATCCATCAATTACTCATTGACTAATCTACCAACATCTCTCGATATAAATGCGCTATTTGTAAGAGATTGAGATCAAAAATATTCCTTTCCAACAAGCTTAAAATAGTATTCTCTAAATAATACCTACACGTAAAAGCAATATGGGCCGAATATTATTACTTTCACAGCGCTATCCAATAATTATACGTTAGTGGAAGACTGAAACAGTATAATAAATGAAGTCATGTACGTAACAAAATTAAACCCAACAAAACATGCGAACATAAAGCGAACTCATACTCAAACAGCAACGCATTTTCTGATTAAAAACTATTATTATTAGTTTAAAATTTAAAAAATAGGATGCTAAATGAAAGGAAGGAACCAATGGAGTATAGAGGATCTTGATTTTGTAATATGTGCAAAGCAAAGTGGTAAGTAAAGTTTAAAATAGAAATTAGGGAATTCTTCATGTTCAAATCTACCCATATATTACCATTTTTTCCTGGCTAATGTTTAATTTTGTGGCAAAGGTACAAGTGCAGGTTAATTCTCTCAATTGTATTGTAAAATCAAGCATTCCGGTCACTAAAAATCAATTCTGTAACCAATGCGCAAAAATATTTGGAATTCAAATCTAGCGCCAAAGGAATGCGAGTGCCAGCCGTCAAAATAGCATTGAGCGCGGTCTGGTCACACTGAAGCGACCCAGCAACGGGTCACACTGCTGATCTAGAGATTTTTCGAGGCGTAATTTACACTCTACACATTTGACAAACTTCCAACAAAGGGATAAATGCAACAGCAAAAGCATCGTTTGAAATATGAGTCGAAAGGGAACGCGAGAACAAAATGATATATCGCTGATAATTGGGACGCTGCCGAAACGTCTGCAGAATAAAATCGCTGCCAGCTGCAGCCACGCAGCAGCAGCAGCAGGAACAACAGCAACAACAACAAAAGCGTTTGCGACGGAGACGGAAAACGCAGAGAATGCGGAGCCAGTGGCTACGATAGCGAATGCTTCAAGGCCAGGTGAGTGTTTGCATGACGCATCACTATAGACACGTCCATGTCATCTCCCTATTTCGCCACAGTCGCCATCCTGAGCAATGCGGCCGCAGGAAAGGGTAAAACCGATGCCCAGGTCAAACAACCCGTTTTGGATACCAGCGGGAAAGTGGCGCGAGAAGGCGGGATTCCGGGCATTCTGCGCGTGGCCACCTCGGTGGCGGGAGAGGGTAATAGGAATGGACAGGGTCAGGGCAAGAGCGGACACAGTGCTCGGCGCAGGGGTCGCAACTCGCACTTTGGCAAGGACAAGGAGCACGCTCCGCAGTCGCCAGTGACGCGCACTCGTTTGACCACCGAACATCCGGATTGGTTTGAGCCGCTGTTGAGCCTGCCCCATGCCAAGAACATAGTCCACCTGTACGATCAGCTCATGGTCCTCAATCAGCGAAATCTTGTACTGATAGTAAGTATATATAGCTGACCTCCAAAAGATCCACCATTAAAAAAATCATTAAAATCTCCCCCAGAACTGGAAGAACTTTTGCTACATTCATGGTCAGCTGCAGGACGCTTTCAAACAACTTTGTTTAGAGCAATTGAAATTCGTGTGCGAGCACAAGGTTGATGTCTTCTTTTGGAAACTGCTCTTCTACAATGTGCGGGATTACCTGAAGCGTCAGCAAACGGACCAGGCGCATACCCATACGCTCCTGTTGATTGAGCAGGCCACAAAGTTCTATCGCATGCTCTACGACAAGCTGATGGCCAAGTGCGTGGCATCGTCGCGCTGCGAGAGCGCTCTTAAAGTGGTGGCCCAGAGGCTGCTCATCTGTCTAGGTGATCTGTCGCGCTACCGGGTTAACCATGTCAAGGCAACGGATTACCTGGAGGCGGCCAGATACTATCAGCGGGCGCAGGAGCTGGTACCTGGCAATGGGGCACCTTACAACCAGCTGGCGGTCATATCCATTTATCATGTAAGTGATAAACGACACAGTATTTTTGACAATGGTTCTAAGCTTCATATTTTCTGTTCAGCACAAGCGCTTCGATGCCGTTTATTACTATGTGCGCAGCTTGTTGACATCGAACTCCATTCAGACTGCCAAGGAAAGCCTGTTGGATCTGTTCGATGAGATTCGGCGCAAGTACGAGGAGACCGAGATGAAACAATCTCCCATGCACTATGCAGCTGCATCAAAGAATCAAAAGTCGAAGCAAATGCGCAAGGAGGTATGGATCTATCCGGATGGCATCAGACGCCTACATCGCACCGATGACAAGGGAAACAAGGCGAAGGGCAACAAGGCCACCATGGCGGAGGTCAATCGTTACGAGGAGATGGCGCCGGAGGAGCTTCTGCCCCGTATTATGTCCCTTTATCTGTACTTGATAGGCAAACTCTACACAGGCACAGAGTGAGTACATTTTACTTTCATCTTAAAGTGAAAGTTGAATAGCGGTGTTTTCGATTACAGTGTGGACTCGTTATATCCGCTGCTAAGGAAACTGCAAATCCAAATAGGCGTCGCACTGAAGCACGACAACCTGTTGTCACGCTCCAAACTGCTGAAAATAGTGGCACTCAACTTGTTCGTCGTCGAGCACAACAAACGGAAAAGTATGAATGATAAGGCACAATCGTGGTAAAACTTAATGCTTTCTATTATTGTATAGCGTCACGCCGTGAGATGCGTTATCACAGCTTCAATTTTGCCAACTCATTCTTTGGGCTCATGGTGAAGAAAACAAACCAGCTGCTGGCTGGTTTTGTGGAAGACTCTACAAACATCCAGTGTCTCCCAGAAGAAGAGTAAGCTTATATTCCCCTTGCTGATTTTATCTTTGCTAATTTATGTGCTATTCCAGTTTTACGACTGTAAACACATATCTTCTGTACGTAAATGTTTATGTACATTGGTTGGGCATCAATTCGGACGTGTGGGAACCTGTCAGATCGGAAGAGTATGTATCATTATTACTACTACTTTATAATTTGTTGGAACCACTTTTCATGAACTCTTATATTTCAGACACTCTTTCATCGATTGCTGGGCTGAGCTAACCACCCTTTTTGATTACATTGAATGCTTGATGGGAAAGCACAAACTGGAGAAAAAAGAAATACTGTTGGATGAGGATGTTGCCCTCAGCGGTTTCAATCCGTTGGGCCGTGAAACGCTAAGCAAGGATTGCCTTAAACGAGGAGCCGAGCGTCTTCAGTTTTTCGAACGTGTTCGTAGGATTGGTCAGTTCCAAGCATACTACGTCGAGCATCAAGAGGCTCTCCAGCAGCCGTTGGAATCGAGCTTCATTATTGAGCATTTAAACGCAGCGATGAAGAACGCATTGGAAAGCTTTGATGCCGAAAGTTGTGGTCTTACGGCGAACGTTTCAAAGATTCACAGTCCGGCCGTTGAGGAATTGTTGTGTCGTTCAACTGATAGCGATGTTTCTGAGCTGTGCAAGCTGAAGAAGGAACTGGAGGCCAAGGCTAGAGTTAAGCAGATATGCACCAGCAAGCTGGAGGACATTCTCAAGTTCGTGGACACGAAAATATACATCGAGGTGCGACCGCGCTACCTTCTACCGGATACCAACTGCTTTATCGACTGCCTTGAAGACTTCGAGAAACTGTCCACAGAGTTTAAACGCTATACTCTCATTATACCGCTGACAGTGGTAAAGGAACTGGATGGTCTCTCCAAGGGCGTTAAGTTGGACTCTTACCGCAGCTCGAAGCAGACGCAGCGCATCCACCACTTTGACGAGGTGTCGTCGCGGGCCAAAAAGTCGTTAGAGTTTATCAAGTCGGCCAAAAGCAATGTGAAGTAAGCTATTGTTCATTTAGTTTCGCGCGTCAGCTAATAGTTCCTTACTACTGATTTTTGATAATGGGTTTATTAGCGATTAGCTAATTTTGTAATTCTGTCTAGGCCATTGATTTCTATTGTGATGGAAAAATCGTTTCCTAATAATGTATTGAAATTGTATTTTTACATTAATAGGCATCGTTGTTGGGGAATTTTTTCCTGCAAATCAATAAATCCCTTTCAATTTCTTTTTAAGGTGTGCTACCACGAAGGGCTCGTTTGTCAATGCTTCGGTGTTTGCTCTAGTTGAGGAGGAGTATCTCTCCAACGACGACAAGATTCTGGCAACGGCAATGGCTGTCTCGAAAACATCGAAATCCGAACAATGCACAGGTGAGCTGGCCTAAAGTTTCCTTCTTAACAGGTTTTCTAACTAAAAATCGTTCACAGATGGCAAGTGTTTCATTCAAACGGAATTGGTGCTCATTACCACCGATCGAAATTTGCGTGTGAAGGCTCTTTCTCGCAACTTGGCTGTCAGCGCGTTGGATGAGTTCCTGCAGTGGGCCAAGGACTGCCGCGAATCAACCTGAAAGCCGACTTGCGCTGCGAGTGGACCGGCTAACAATTGGAATGGACTTGCACATCGCACAGTGGTGGTGCGGAGCGAGCTCGAGATATTATATTACCTACATTATACATAAATGACTATGTAAGTCGGGGTCGGAAGATGCAGACACATACGCTGACTGCGGATACGTACACGACGTGGATTCCTGAGGACTGGTCACGGGTACACAGGCGCGGATGTTGTGGTGTTTCCCCGGGTTGATGCTTTGATGAAGCACATCTCGTTGGTTTCCAATCATCTAATTTGTTTTTTCTCACTTCTTCAAATTTATATTTTGTGACTTTCGGAATTAAATCATTTTGGATTGTTGTTCAATCGCATGGCTTATTAATTTTGCCTTAAGGGGTGGGAAATAAGAACAATGCATTTTATTAGCAATGGTTCAGTGCTGACTGCGGTTTATTTGTTGTACATTTGTTTTAAAGAAGTTAAAAGCCTTTGTGATAGGGAAGAAAGGTTTTGTTATTCCAGAGACACCACGCTTTCATATTAATTATTGCATTATTGTTTAGTTTATTTGAAACTAGGTAAACGGTGTACATTACATATAGATTGTGTTGCTTTGCACTTGGTATCCTAAATATGCTCTCTTTGATGTAGAAATATAAAATCTATGCAGTATATGCAAATCTAACAATCACATTCGATTAAAATCTAACATTACAAGCGACAGATAAAACAGACATCAACAACAACAACAACTACAGCTTGTTGATCATTCATCATTGGGCATCGGCGTCGACATGGGCATTAAATGCCCGACACGCATCGGTTCTCTAGTGATTTTTCAAATCGAATATTTCACGCAGCAAGGGCTCCACCTGGGATGGGTTAACATTCAAATAGACATTAATTATGAACTTGTTCAGACGCTCCACATCTGAAATCTTTTGGATTAGCTTGATAAACGCGTTTCTCGCCTCACAGCCAGAATAAACACTCTCCAGATATCTTCGCAGAAGATAATAGTAGGAATTCTATGGGGTGAAAGAAAGTTAGCTCTGTAAACTAGAGGTATAAAGAGCTCACCCACCTGTTCCAATCTAATCACGTCTTTGTGTATCACTCGCGATCGAGCCGAAGTAAAAAGGACAATGGCGCACATAATCAGGATTATGTTCTCGTCCATGCGCCACTTCTCGTCAAACGTTGTGATGAACTTCTGGTGCTCCTCGTAGATATTGCCTTCGGCGAACTTGAGCAGGTCAGTGCGTATGTTGCCCATGTTCTCTTTGGTATGGGGTACCTGCAAAGCACATTATCATATCAGTCTTATAAATTATGTAGTTATTTAAATAATGGTACCTTCCAGGCGGCGCGATCGTCGTCGTAAATCATGACGGAGCGCATTATCATCATTTCTGTGCAGCCACCTTTGAGTAGGGCCACCTGGTCCTCCTGGCACATGTCACGGAATGCTGTAATCTTCTTGGCCATTTTGATAAGCCGCTTGATGGCCACCGCCGTCAGATTGATCAGCTGCAGTAGCTTTGGGTTGTGGCGAGTATCGTCGGGCTGTGGTTGACAAAACAAACAAACAAAATGGAAAAGAACGCACAGGTGGCCATTATTATCGGCATAATCGTAAAGGCTTCTCCCTGGAAGGTGACTCAATCGAATGGTGGAGCACTGCTTATCATAGCGTCCAACACCTGGCTGCTCCATATTTCGTCAAAAAAATGGTATCGTTTTTCCTAATTAACAATACCGAAATGTGCTAATTGCGATGAGGCGAAACAGGCAAACAGCCTAAGCGACAATAAACGCCCAAATCGACGGTTGGAGACTCATGAGCGCCTGCTGGCGCTCTTGATAATGGTTGATAATGTCACAATTGGCACGCCCAGAGGCTGATAAAGCCACTGTCTGCTCGTTCTTGGCAGAGCAGACGTTCTGATTGCGCGAAAACTAGGGTGGCTCGATCAATGGGACAACAGTTCGTGGAGTTGATGAATCATGATTGGATAATTCTAAGTAATTTCTCCTGGGCAACTAAAGGTCAAGTGAAAGTGTTGACACATCTTAGTTTGAAAAGGTGTGTCTGGTTTGATCCGAGAAGCCATATTTTTTAACTACTCAGTGGGAATATAAAGTTTATATTGAATGGAAGTTTTTGTGGCTTAGGGTCTTAGTTTAAGGCCAATTTTTGTAATCAAATGTACATATAGAAACACTTGCTCGCCAACTAGACCTTAACTAGACCCAGTGGCATGACTTGAAACTCTTTAACCCTCTGTGGTAAAACGGGGTAAATCGAAGCCGAGATCAGTATTCTTTGCTCCACCAAAGCATCTTGAAATACAAAATCCGAGCCACCCCATTGAAAAGTGTGTTTACATTTGGTAGGTGAGCATGGCTGGGACCCCAGAAACGGGCTGGCGGAGATACGGCCCATAGGCACACATCGAGAGACGCACTGAATCACCGAATGGCTAAGAGCTGCCAGGTGCCGAATGTACATATATCGCCGCTCGTTCACTCTGATTAGATAAGCCATGGTGTTGGAGCTATAAATGTAGGAAGACCGATAGGCTAATGCCTTGGGCTGTTGGTTGTTACCTTAATGCGATCATCGCCCATCATCAGGGCGCTGAGGTCCTCGTCCACGGGATCATAGAGAGCCTCGCTGGCCAGTCGCAGCTCCCGCAGTTTCATTTGCTCCGCCTCGTTCAGCTCGCGATCCAACTGCAGGGTGGAGGGTGCGCAAATGGGTTGCTGCAGGTGCGACTGATTGTTGTTTCCGGCCGCATTGCATCCACCGTACGCGGACATTTCCTCCTTGACGCGTGATGCCGGGTGCTGTATGCTATTGAAGGCCTGGTACTCAATGCGGATCACCTCGGATAGCACCGATTCGATTGAGTTAATGCTAAAGTCGCTGTCCAGACTGGGCTCGTCGTTGTAGTTGGTCTGCATGAAGGTCTTCAGATCGAAGTCCGGCGAGTTGGCTATGTAAGGCAAGGGGTGGCTACTCGATGTACTTGGCTGCTCCCCGACAGCGGGCGAGTTGTACTGCAGATCCACGGCAGCGTCAGGTGGAGAAATTGGCGGGCTGTTGCCCAGCATGCTTTGTATGACAGTATCAGCTCGCTCCGCCGGCGCTGGAGGCTTCATCGCCGGCTCCTTGTCCAGCAATGGCTTGCGGTCTGCTGTCTGCTGGGCTGCGTTCGCTCCTCCGCCGCTTAGGATTCGGTTAAGGATGCGCAGTGCCTCGGCAGGCGTATTCATGAACTTGTTCATTATATCTATGGCGTCCTCCGGCGAGTGCATCAAGTTCTGCATAAACTCCACCACGTCCGCCGGCGAGTCAACTATCTTGGAGATAATTTCAACGCCGTCCGTGGGCGAGCTCATGAATTTCGTAAATACTGCATATTTAAATAGACAACGATTGTAAAAATAAGTTTAAAACCACAACTTCTAAAACTCTAACCTGTCAGCGCGTTGAAGGGCGAGTTCATAAACTTTGAAATGATCTTGAGCGCATCGCCTGTAAAGATTCAAGTGGTTCATGGGTCAGCGGAGAAGGCCACACGACAAAATCCTCGAAGTACCCACCTGGATAGTCTATCAAATGCGACACCAGCCTTAAGGCGTCCTTTTGTGAGCTGATTACCTTCTCCATAACCGAAATAGCCTCCTTCTGGGTGCGCATCAGCCGGTTGATGGCCTGCGAGGCCCGATCCGGGTCGGATACGATCTGGTCGACGATCTTCTCGGCCGTCATCTGCAGCGGATTCACCTGTGTGCCCGGGGAACTGGCCTGTCCACCGTTGGCACCGCTGTCCGCTGAGCCGCAGCTCTGCGAATCCTGTGACCCCGAGTAGTGATCCAGGTTGCTGCTGCTGCTGTCCGCCGGCGCTTTGTGATCCGTCTCTTCGCCGCCATCGGCGTCGCAGGCATCCGTTCCGTTCTCCATGAGGCGGCGCTTGGCCCGATTGGTCTCGATCTTGCGCCGCTTGATCAGCTTGTCCTCCTCGGACATAATGTTCTCGCTCTTCATCCCGATATCCAGGCACTTGCGCAGGCGGCATTTCTGGCAGAAGCGTCGGGTGACCACTGTGATGTCGCAGTTCTGGTTGAAGGGGCAGGTGAACTGCTTCTTGGCCAGCGCGTTTCGTCGGAAGAATGCCTTGCAGCTCTCGCAGGTGACCGCATTGAAGTTGTAGCCCAGCGCCTTGTCTCCGCACACCGCGCAGTTCTTTGGCGGCGACATTTCGACGGAGGCAGCTTTCAATTAGGGGCCCTCTGATTGATTTTTTAATTGCCCCTCTCCCGGTGGTGCGGTGGAGCAGCTGCTGGCGGAGGAGGAGCAGGCGCTGGGTGGGTGGCTGTGTTGGTGGTGGTGGTCGTGTGTTGTGGGGGCAGGAACTCCGCGTATCAGAACAACTGTCCGCGCGACAGCATAGCAGTTAGTACCCACGTCAAACGCACGAATTGCACGCAGATTCGGCAGCTCGCGTTATCACCACATATTTTAATGAATTACTGTCCGTCCGAGCGCTCCAGCCCAATCCCAATAACAACAATCTGCGTGCCCGGGCGAATGGCAAACGCAAATATGAGCCATTGTATGGCAATCGTAGCACCATGCAGTGAGAACAGAGATCCACTGTTGCAAAATATGCAAATCTATTTAATATTTCATTAAACTCAATTCTCTAACGTAAAACAGCTCTTCAAGGTTATTTAGTTTATCTCACAAAATTATATGTCATGCAAAAGCAGCGAGTGAATTTTCTCAGTGCATAACTATCGACACCAATCGATAACACCTTCGACATACAATCGAAGTTTACCGTCTGAGAAGATTTTTGCTAGAAATTAAATTAGAATTTAATCAAATAAAATGAATCGTGTAAAGACCACGCAGTCCAAGACAGGCGAAATCATCGCCTACAGCGAGAGCGCCATCCGGAACAACATATCCGCCGTGGAGTACTGCCGCACATCGATGGCCGCTATCTCCGGCTGTGCTGCGGGTAATTGCCTCCAATTGATGGTGCACCAACTTAGTTAATGTCCCAATTCGCAGGTATTCTGGGTCTGAGTGGCACGCTGGGATTCCTCTTCTACTTCCTGTCCGTGTTCGTGCTCTGGATTCTGGTGCTCGCAAAGTCGGGCACGCAGTGGCGCAAGTTCTTCATTAACCGCAGAAATCTGCTGACCAATCAGTTCATGGGCGGCCTTTGCACCTACGTGCTCTTCTGGACATTCTTGTATGGCATGGTGCACGTGTATTAGCGCATTTACAAATCAAACACATATATAGCGAAATAAACATAGGATCTTTGGTTTAACACAACCCATCAGGTTTGTACCGCCGATGCAGCCGCTGCCGTTCCGGAGCAGTCGCACCAAGGCGTTTTATTAACATCACAATCGAGCAAAATGTTGAGGATGGTCACCGGCACCTGGTCAATGAGCATCTCATGCACCTTGAGTATTTTGTACTTCACGTTGTCCAGGCCCGTGTTATGGTCCCGCTTGCGGGTCATCTCCTTCTGGTTGAAGCACTTCTGGGTGTCACGCTTACGGTGATAGCGGTTGTGAATATGGCTAAATATGAATGACCAAAATTATTACACACGTCGACTTGCTTTGCGGAGCACTGATCTCACCTGAATGTATCATTAGTGCCAGTCTTAATGTTCTGCGGCCGCGTCACCTGTAGTCCTGCATCCCGGATGCGCACAAAGAATTCGTCGTCCTCCAATCCCCAGCCCCAGTACTGGTTGGACATGCCGTTCATCTGCTTAAAGTGCTCCCTTCGCACCAGCAAGATCCCACCGACGAAGTTGTCGTAGTGATAATTGGGATGCAGCTTGGGCCCGGCGATGTGCAGTGGTCCCAAACCGCTGGGATACTCATAGTGTAGATTGTCATTCAAGGGCAACAAGTCCACGTCGTGCATGGCAATGTAATCGTACACATCGCTGGCAAACTGGAAGCCCACGTTGATGAGGGAGGCACGGTTGAAGCGGAACCTGTCCACCTGGTTCAGCACAAAGATGTGGTGGGCCACGTCCTGCCGCTTCAAAAAGGCGGTCATGTGCGGCACGAACTGAAGGAGTTCCTCAAAACGGTCCCGAAACGGCACCAGCAGTGCCATCTTGTGCACAGACGCACCATGGTCATGAGGCTGTGGTGGCTTTACATCCGCTGGCTCTTTCTTTATGACGGTTACTCCTTCGCCCGCACCGCCAAGCTTGGCCAGCGGATTGGACAGCGGGCACACGCAGTCTATTAAAAGAGCGGTTCCGGGATCAGTATTTATAGCAAGGAGTTCATGTTTCGCATACCCACCTGATCCCAATGGCATGAAACTGAGCACCGCAATCCCGCCCAGGCAGAAGCACAGGCCACAGACGAAGACCCAGTTTATGGTGGATATATTCACCATTTGGAGCCGCTTTTATACAGAAGTCCAGTGGCTTGAACGAATTCGGGCCATAGGCGGAATATGTTATAAACTTTTTAGCTGCCGGTTGGAAGTGTGACCGCTGCTGGACCGCTTAAAAATACCACAACGTGAAAAAAATATTCGATTACTCGATTGGAAAACATCGAATTTCCCGCTCAACAAGGTAAGCTGTAACGTATTTTTAAATTTTCAAAATAACCCTGTGTAATTGTTCATTAATGCTTAAAAGTTCCTTGCAAAATGCATTGCGAGCAACCTATTATAACGATACTAGTATATACTATATGCATTTGGGTTTTAACTTTTATTTATCAAACTGCCATAGAAAAACCTGCTCTTCCTAAGAACATTATATATAATTTATAAAAAATATCCGAAATGACCAATTGAATTGAAAAACACTCGCCCAATATACATTTCAATAAAAAGCGTTGTATTTATTTATTAGATTACAAAGAATAGCTGCATATAAATTATGATAAGGTATGGAAACACAAGAGCTGTTCTTAAAAGACATATCAAATAAATAGGATCTAAATTAAAATTTATTTATTTATTTTTAAAATTAAATACTTAGGGCTACAACTATAGTTAGAGATTATATAAAACTAATTGATGTTCGTATTCATTCAGCGCGATTCAAACGCTTGAAGAATTCGGCGCATTGCTAAGGCTCAAGTGACTGAAGATCCGATCCAGGCTTTTCGTTCTATTCTACGACCAATAAAGTAATGACCAGCGCGGCAGCTGGTAGTTAAAAAAAATAGTTTACAAAGATAGCTCCTCTCTACGAACTTCGGCGCGATTTTCAGTCAGTCGAGCAGTAGCGATGGCCGAGAGTGTGTTTCCGGTGCCGTAATCGGTTTCCGTTTCCGTTTCAGTTTCAGTTGATCTAAAAATTCTATGTAGACTACGGTTTGGCCACCTCATTTGCACCTGACACGGGTGCCTGTGCAGGTGCAGCGGGCGAAGTACAAATTCAATCCGTTAAAACTATGCAATTCGTGCGTTCGTTTGTAAAATTGCTATAAAAACTAGTTCGTTCGTTTCTCCACTCTACACGTATTCTGTATATAAAAGTATAAAAGCTTGGAATAGTTCATAGAAGATACAGTTTTTCAACTCAACTCAACTCAACTCAATTTGATTCAACTTGATACGATCCAATCTGATTCGATCTACATTAATTTAATCTGATCTGATGTAATGTGATAAGATCGAACGATCGATCGGGTTGTGCGCGTGTTACAGGCGGATTCCGTTGCTCTTGCAACAAAAGAAGACTAGAAGCAACAATTATACACAAAAATAATAATGTTTAAAATAAGGTGACTAAAATACTATAAAAGCGCATTGGAGAAGAGTGAGCCGCCGGCTGGGGGGCAAGTGTAGAAACCCAACCGGCGGCCGAATGCCGTGGCTTCGTAACGCCATTGATTGCGATCCGTGTCCGGAATATCTTCGCTCTACCTATGTGTGGTGTGGTGTTGTGTGGTGTGGGGTGCTGAGAGTCTCCTGAAAGCGATTGTATGGCGGCGGGCACAATGAACGACCTTACAAGGCACGCGCTACGTCGGCTGCTGTGGTGGCTATATGTCCTGTCACTAGGGTCACAAGCCCAAAAATACTAGTACACATACAAATACAAATAAGTAATCGATTTAAGTGAGCGCGTCTAAATTAATTGCACCTATACTATGTATACAGTACAATATCACTGGTTGCTTCGTCACCGTAACCTAATCCGAAACAAGTGGGCATAATCCAATTGATAGAGTGCGTATGTCGTATGTAACCCAAAATTAACACTATTGCATCTGGTTCTCTGTTACACTATTGCATTTGGCCTGGCTTGTCGCCTATTCTTTTCCGGACTTTCTGTTTCGGATTTCCGGTTTCAAGATTTCTGTTTCTATTTCTGTTCTTTATCTGGTTGCTGATTCCTGGCTCTATGATTGCTATTGCTATTGCTGCTAGTTGGCGAGTGGTGCTATCTGGGCTGGTTGGTTCGTCGGTTCGTGATTGTTGTCTGCAGTGCTTAAGAATTAGTTAAATTATATTTAGTGAGCATGGCTGGTGGTTCATCTCTTGCGTCCCGACGCCACGGCGGCCATCACCTGCTGCATGGTGGGTTCGGGAACGCACTGCTGGGGATCGCACTTCATCTTGCCGTCTCCACCGCAACTGAAAACGATATAAGATCCACGTTAGTTATGGGGATATACCACATACCTAGTGCTAGGTGGCTTCATTGTATTGTACTTACGTGCAGCTGATGCAGGGACCGCTCGTGGACTCGATCTGCTCGCCCACGCGGTAGGAACGGCCGTTGATCAGGCAGCCGGTGTGCTTCACCGCCTCGCCGTGCGAATAGTGCAGGAAGTGGGGCGGCAGGGTGGTGCTGGTGGTGGTGGTGCTCGTGGTGATGTTCAGCACGGCGGCCATGGACACGGGGCACTCGTAGCGCGGACAGCAGAAGCCGGAGATGGGCTCCTCGTGGCAGCCGGCGATTGGCGGCGGGCACGATTGCTGCAAGCAGATGATGTCGCTTCGGAAGCAGAAGCAGAAGTCGCAGGGATCGTCACGTGGAATCTGCTGGGCGGACACGTACAGCTTGCCGGCGTAGCGGCAGGTACCGGGTCCGAACACCTCCTCCTCGTCGTACTCATCCTCGTACTCGGGGGCGTGGCCGTAGGGCGGCGGGGTAATCGGCTGTTGCTGTTGGCTGGCCACCGTCGTCGTGGATGGTGCGCTGGTTACAGGAGCCTCTGTGGTGCTGGTGGTGGTAGAGCTACTCAATTTGACAGTGGTGTTCTCCTCATCCTCCTCGCCCACGCGGTCGACAATGGCTGGCGCCGTGGTGGTGCTGCTGGCCAGGTGCGGGAACAGTGGGTGACCAGTGGTGGGAACGGCCTCTTCACTTGGCTGAGTAATCTCCGAAACTACAGCGGGCACCTCAGGCTCCTCTGTCTTCTTGTCAACGGATTCCTCCTCGGACTCAACGGACTCTTCATCCTCCTCCGTGGAATCCAAGCTGGGCTTCACGACTGGCTCCTGAGTGGTCTTCTCATCGATCGATTCCGGTTGCTCTGTTACCTTCTCTGGGGTCTCCTTCTCCAGCTCCGGCAGCTCTGTTACCTTCTCTGGGACCTCCTTCTCCAGCTCTGGCTGCTCGGTGGCCTTCTCTGGCGTCTCCTTCGCTGCCTGCTCGGTGTCCTTCTCTGGAGTTTCCTTCTCCAGCTCGGGTTGTTCCGTGGCCTTCTCTGGGGTATCCTTCTCCAGCTCGGGTTGTTCAGTGGCCTTCTCTGGCACCTCCTTTTCAACCTCTGGAGCTGCAGTTTCTGGCACAATCTCCGCCTCTGTGGCTGGGGATTCCGATGGAATGGCAGGCGCAGAAGTGGGTGGCTTCAGTTTGGCATCACCAGTGGGCTCATCAGTGCTAGTCTGCTCATCATGGTCAGCTGGTTCGGTGCTCTCTTCAGCAGCATCCTCAGATACAGCAGGCTTCTCGCTGCTTGGCTCCACATCGAAAACAACGGGGCTAACTGGAGCAGAAATCTTTTCATCATCAAGAGGAGCAGCTGTGGATGGAATCTTCTCCTCATCAAGAGCAGCCTCAGTAGCTGGGATCTTGTCTTCATCGAGAGGAGCTGCGGTAGCTGGAACCTCATCATCAGTCTGAGGAGCCACAGTGGCTGGAATCTTGTCGTCGTCAAGAGGTGCAGCTGTAGCTGGGATTTCGTCGGCGTCCTGGGGAGCCTCTGAGATCGGAGTCTTATCAGAATCCTGGGGAGCCGCGGAAACTGGAGTCTTGTCAGCATCCTGAGGAGACACAGTAACGGGAGACTGGTCTTCATCTTCAGCGGACGTGGACGCAGACTCATCGGCGGTATGAGGAGCAATAGTCTGGGACATGAATTCATCCATTGGCTTCGTGTCGATTTCGACAGCAGATGGAACCTCCACTGAAGGAGTAGTAGAATCAACAGCAGAATCAGCGGCTGGCGATGCAACAGTGGTGGGTGCAACTGGAGACTCGGTTTTGTCTTGCTCCTCATCCTCTGGGGCGATGGGAGTATCGGTGGACAGATCAATGGATGTCTTTGTATCGTCCTGAGGAGCAGCCACTTCCTTCTCATCGGCAACTGGTTGCACAGTGGTGACATCCTCGTGAACAGCAGGTGAAGCTGGGCTAGCAGTGGTGGTAGATTCCTCCTTGGTAGGAGCGACTGTGGATGCTTCATCAATGGGTACCGAAGTCGCAGAGACAGTCTCATCAATGGGCTGCTCGTCAGACTCTGCAGTGGTGGCCTTAGTTCCGGACTCCACTTCTTGCTCTTCCTCGGTCTCCTTTTCGGATGATTGAGGAATTTCGGCAGCTGGGGCGATAGTTGGCTTGATCTCTTCTTCCTCCTCCTCCTCGACAGGTGAGGCTGTGGTGGCTTGTTCCTCCTTCTCAATGTCTCCACCAGCAACTGGGGCCGCTGTGGATGACGCCACATCAGACACTTCGGTTGCAGACTCAGGGGTCTCATCAGCCTTCTTCTCGTCCTCGGGCTTCTGGTCTTCAGTTTCTGGTGTCTTGTCAGTGGAAGAGGGTTCAGCAGACGCGGGAGTCTTGATTTCGTCATCTTCGCCAGCTTGTGGGTAGGAAGTTGTGACTTCTGGGCTTTCGACTTCCTCGCCGGAAACGGAGGGAATCTTTTCGTCGGACGGAGCGGAGGTTTCTTCTTCGGCGACAACAGGAGACACGCTTGTGGGCTTGTCGGCATCTTCAGCTGGCAGCTCAGTGGAGATTTCGGGAACTGTTTCAACAGGAGCTTGGGCAGTCGAAGAGGGCTGCTTGTCCTCAGGCTGCTTGGCAACATCTCCTTCAGTCGACGGCTTAACTTCTTCAGAAGATTCGGTAGAACCCTCTTCAATAGCTTCAGTAGATGCTGATCCCTCAGTGGATACATCCTGTCCTGTGGGTTGCTCCTTCTCTTCGTCCTCAGATGGCTCTTCTCCAGTTGGTTTCTGGACCACTGGTTTCTCCTCATCAGTTGGCTTCTCATCCTTCTCGGCGATAGGAGCGACTGTGGTGGCTTCTTGATCGATTTCATTAACAGAGGGTTCAACACTTGGAGCAGCTGTTGTTTCGTCTTGCTGCTTAATTCCAGTCTCAGTCGAGGGTTGCGGGATCTCGGCAAGGACATCCTCAGGCAGTTCCTGAATAGGGGGCACTTCATCGGAGGTTGTTGGAGCAGTAGTGGCACCAACAGTTTCCTCTTCCTCTTCTGGAGTCTGGGCAGGAGCTTCAGGTTTCTTTTCGGGCACCTCAGATGGAGTTTGAGCAGTAGAGGTATCTTCATCCTCCTCCGAAGAAGCAGGAGTTTCAGTGCTGGTTTCCTTCTCTATATCTTCATCAGGCTTGGCAACAGGAGCAGAAGTGGCAGTTGGTTCCTCATCGGGAGTGATGCCGCTTGTTGGAATCTTCTCATCAGCAGGAGCAACGGTTGTGGCCACTTCGGACTCAGGCGTTTCCTTGCTCTCGTCAGATTCGGGAGCACCAGTGGATGGTTCGGCAGCTTCTTCCTTAGTAGGAGCAGTAGTGGTGGCACGATCAGATTCAGGCTCAATCTCATTTTCAGCTGAAGCGGATGTAGAGGTTTCGTCCTCAATAGGCTTTTGACCATCTTCGACCTGTTTCTCTCCATCGTCGACGGGTTTCTGTTCATCCTCGACCTTCGATGGAGCAGCGGTGGTAACCGCGGCTGGCAATTCCTCTTCAAAGATATCTTGTGGTAGCTTGGGCAAATTGGCCTCCTCTTCATCACCAGCAACTGGCGCAACAGTGGTGACCTTCTCTTCGGCCTCGACAGTCTTATCAGTGCTTGGAGTCTTGTCCTCCTCCTCTTCAGCAGCAACAGGAGCAGCAGTAGTAGGAGACTCGATTTTGGTGTCGGACTCGGATGTTTCACCAGAGGTTTCTTTTTCAACTTCGGCGCTTGGTTCAGTGCTGATCTCAGCCTCAGTGGAGTCCTCTTCATCGACTGGTTTCTTCTCTGGCTGAGCTGGGGCAAGAGTGGGC
Organism: Drosophila santomea; assembly: GCF_016746245.2. NCBI lineage: Eukaryota > Metazoa > Arthropoda > Insecta > Diptera > Drosophilidae > Drosophila > Drosophila santomea. Next base: position 25,708,273 of record NC_053019.2, read on the forward strand.
AGTGGTGGTCCTTGCACGGCTGGCTTCTTGGTGCTAACTTCAAATTCGCTTTCCACGGGCTCAAAGGTTGCGGGCACGAGATCTTCCTCACCAGCGGGCTCGGTTTCGTCAGAAGCAGAAGTCTTTGGTGGAGCAACAGTCGTGAATTTGTCGGATTCCTCAATCTCATCTTCAGCTGGAGCACTGGTGGGAACTTCAGGAACCTTATCAGACTCAGGCGCCTCAGTGGCCTTGGTTGAATCCTCTTCTGGTTTCTTGTCAAGATCAGCAGCAGGCAGCTCAGTCGAGAACTCGGGCTCAGTGCTGCTGGCAGGAATTTCGGCATCTGGGATTTGCGCTTCATCAGTGGGTTTCTTTTCATCGGCAGGCTTGAGCTCATCCTCGCTAGAAATGGGAGCGAATGTGGTGGCCAGTTTATCATCAACCTCCTTCTCAGCAGTGTCGGCAAACTGGGCGGGAGTTGAAGCCTCTGGCTGTTCAGTGGGTCCAGCGTATTCACCCTCAGTCTTCTTCTCGTCCTCGGGCTGGGATTCCATTTCAATCTCACCCGCTGGAGTGACAGCAGGCGATGGTTTCTCCTTCTCCTCGGAATCTTCAGCTGGTTTCTTATCCTCTTCAGATTCTGCGACTGGTTTCTTATCCTCTTCAGATTCTGCGACTGGTTTCTTGTCCTCCTCAGACTCATCGATTGGTTTCTTGTCCTCAGCGAATTCATCGATTGGTTTCGAGTCCTCAGCGGATTCATCAATTGGTTTCTTATCAACCTTAGCAGTCGTAGATTCATCAACCTGTGGCGGAATGGAGGTCACTGGCTGGATCTCTTCATCGGGCTTGACATGAGAAAGAGGCTGCTCAGTGATGCCAGTAGGCATGATGACATCCTTGGGAATCTCCTCAGTGCTGATCTCTGAGACATCCTCGTCGATCTTATCGTCTGGCTTGGCGGTGGATTCCTGATCCTGTTCAGCACTTTCAGGGCTCTCATCGCAGATGTAAGTGGGACAGCAACCATCAACAAGATCGGCTGCCACGGTACATTTCTCCAGGTTGGCGGGCTTCTTGCACTCCATCTGCTCGCAGGCCACGAGGCTGCTGATACATCTGCAGGACACGTCGCAGGGTGCGGTGGCGGGAACGATGGTGTTGTTGGCGTAGGTCTTGCCCTCCACCAGACAGTCACCTTCGCCAGGAATAGCAGCGGGCAGATCCATGGCGGGCAGGGGCTCGGAGCTCTGATCCTCGGCACTTGGTGGCAGGGTTGGTTTCTCCGTTTCGAAGTCGTTGCGAGTGTCAACTTTAGCAGTGGTGGATGGAGTCTCGTGGGACACTGGAGTGTCCACAGGCTTAGATGGTTCCTCTTGGACAGAGGACTCCGTAGCAGTTCCCTCTTCCTTCTCAGAATCCTTCTCCTCACCAGGAGGCAGATAAACAGTTGGTGGCTTATCGGTAGCGGTATCATCACCGGTTTCAGGCTCACTGGTGGTAGCTTCGGTATCGACAACAGGTGGCACAACATCAGATTTGGTGGGCAGATCAGTGGCGGTCTGTACATCTTCCTCGTCCTTGTGATCCTTGTCTGCTGGTTCAGCTTCTGGCACCTCTTGTTTATCGACGGGACTACTGGTGGTGACTTCGATTTCAGCCTCCTCAGCTTCAGTAGAGGACTCCTCCTTGGGCTGCTCGGTGGTGGTGGTGGTTGTGGTCTTTGCAGTTGTGCTCTGGACAGCATCTTCGACTGGCAAGTCTGTGGCATCCTGTTCCACCTCCTCAGCATAGTCTTTGTCGTCGGCAATGGGCGCAGCGGTGCCTGCTTCCTCCTTGTATCCAGCTCGGGCAGGAGCACTGGAAGTCGTTTCAATTGCAACATCCTGGACACCTTCGGTCGAGGTGGCAATTCCTGGGGCACTGGTCGAGCTCGAAAGATCCTCCTCAGCGACGGGCACCTCGGTGGACTCTTCGCTAATTTCAGGCTGCTCTTCCAGGGTCTTTGGAGTGGTGACCTTAACGAACTCCTCTTCGCCACTGACACCGTCAGTTGGAATGTGTGTTCCGGCAATGGGTTCTTCCTCAGCCTCAGCAATTGGAGTTGTGGCGAAGTCCTCGCCTTCTCCTGCTGCAACTTCTGTGGCTGTCTCAGGTTCCTTGACGCCTTCAAAGTCGGATTTGGGAGCAGAAGTGGTGGCCTTAATGACATCCTCTTCGCCCTCACTGATGGGTTCTCCGGCAGGGGTGGTTGCCTTGGCGATCTCTTCTTCTCCAGCAATGCTGGGTTCTCCGGCAGGGGTGGTTTCCTTAACGATCTCTTCTTCTCCTTCACTGCTAGATTCTCCAGCAGGAGTGGTTGCCTTGGCGATCTCTTCTTCTCCAGCAATGCTGGGTTCTCCAGCTGGGGTGGTGGCCTTAACGATCTCATCCTCGGCTTCACTGCTAGATTCTCCAGCAGGGGTGGTGGCCTTAACGATCTCTTCTTCTCCTTCACTGCTAGGTTCTCCAGCAGGGGTGGTGGCCTTAACAATCTCTTCTTCTCCAGCAATGCTAGATTCTCCGGCAGGAGTGGTTGCCTTGGCGATCTCTTCCTCACCTTCACTACTGGATTCTTCGGCAGGGGTGGTTCCCTTAACGATCTCCTCTTCGCCTTCAGTGCTAAGTTCGCCAGCTGGTGTGGTTGCCTTGACGATCTCTTCCTCTCCAGCAATGCCGGCTTCTCCAGCGGGTGTGGTTTCCTTGGCAACATCTTCTCCTTCTCCGCTGGCTTCCTCGGAGGATTCAGTTGGCTTGGGTGGCTCAACGTCGTCGATGGAGGTTGGCGCTTCAGTAGACTTGCCTTCATCCTGCTCCTCACTTTCTTCAGGAGCTGGAGTAGCATCCTTATCTGCATCACCTTCCGTTGGAGCTGTTGTTGTAGGTTTGAGATCCAGCTCTTCTTCACCACTGCCCTCACTTGGCATGGGCTCCTGTTCCTTTTCATCGCTCGCCACTGGGGCGGAAGTGGGCTTGGCTTCATCTTCGCTTGCCTCTGGAGCAGCAGTGACCTGGACATCCTTCTTCTCGTCACCGCTTCCTTCCTCTGCAGGTGTGGGTTTGCCCTCTTCCTCTTCCTCGCTGGTTGTGCCGGCGGTTGTTGCCTTAACATCTTCCTCTGAAGGCGCTGAAGTGGTGGCCTTGACCACTTCATCTTCAGGACTGGCCTTGGCTGGAGCAGCAGTGCTGACCTTAATGAGTTCCTCTTCAGTGACTTCCTTTTCGGGAATGTCGTCAGGCTTAGGCACATCCTCTTCGCCGCTACCCTCGGGCTCTGGAGTGGTGACGATCTTGGCGATATCTTCCTCGGCAGCTTCAGTGGACGATTCCTTCGACTCCTCGGTGGACGATGGTAAATCGATTCTGGAATCGGATGGAATGCCGGCGGTGGAGGATTCGGGCTCGAAGGAGAAGTCCTTCTCGTCCGTGACGTGCACTGGTGCAACCGTGGTGATCTTGTCCTCTTCCTCCTCCTCAACCTCACCGCTGCCCAGCTCGGCGGAGGGAATGGTGGCGGTCTCCTTATCCTTATCCTCGTCATCGATGTGCTCCTGCAGATCGACATCCTCCTTGGGAATCTCGGCATGAATGCCCTTGGTCGGAGCGGATGTGGCACTCTCTGGCGTGGTGAGCTCAACAATTTCGGTGGTGGCACTGTCGTCCTCGCAGACGTAGTTGCTCGGACAGCACTCGCCCTCGGCGGCTGGCATTGCGCGACAGGACTTTCCATTGGCCGCCATCATGGGCACCTCGCACTCCTGCACGGCGCACACGATATCACCACGCATGCAGTAGCAGTGCTCGCAGGCATTCTTGCCCTTCAGGGAGGCACCATCCGCATAGATCTCGCCATCGTGGATGCAGTCCATGGTGGTGGCTGGTGTCATGGTGCTCTCCAGGATGAAGCCAGTGGTGGGTCGCACGGTGGTGGTGGTCGTCGTGGTCGACTGGTCCACAAAGTCCAACTCGTTTTCATGGTCTGAATGCAAGATTTAAACAAAGATTTAAGTAAAGTTCTTAGCTGGGATATCCTTTCGAAACTTACCGCAACTGTAACGCACTGGGCAACAGGATCCCTTGTTGTAGATGGGCAGGCAGCCGTCCACGTGCAGAGTGCACTCCTGCATGACGCACTTGGTCTGGTTGTTGATGCAGTAGCACAGTTCGCATGGCTTATTGGGATTCGATGGCACCTGGGCGCCCTCCGGGTAGAACTTCTCCTCGATGCTGCAGCCGAACTTCTCGGGAATGCTCAATTCGGTGCCGGGTTCCGGCGAGTGATACGGCACGTCCACGGGTACTAAATTGAAAGGAGTGCCATTTAGTATGGTGCAAACTCAAAGGGATTCTCCTGCTGGGCGACTCACCTTCGGGGCAGGTGATGATGGGGCAGCACTGGTCCTCCCGCTTCTCCACGATGCAGTCGTGGCCAATGGGCTTGGTGAAGGGGCAGACGCGCAGGTAGCACATCAGCATGCGGTTGTGGCAGGTGCAGTTCAGACATGGCTCATTGGTCATGATGCGGTCGCCCTCCTGGTAATGCGCATAGTTGTAGTAGCAGCCCTCTGCAAGAACAAGAGATGTACATGATTCGAGAGTGAGACCAACTGGTTATCGGGGCCACAGCCTGGGAGTGTGTGCTCCAGCTCCAACAAACAATGCCAGCTCTGTGTAGCTAATAAATTCCAGTGATTTGTTATGCAAGCGGGCCATCCATACTACTTAGTATAGTATACATGGTATGTGTGATTGGTGCTACTGTGTCGTTTGGGCCATAAATCGCGGCTTAGCGCCAGTTGGCTGTCATAATACACGAAGCTATTGACAATTTTTATAGCTCATCAGTGTCGTTAGGCAAAAGTCAACTGTCTTAAAATATGCGCACGTCCACTCAGTCAGTGTTTTTCGCTTTTTTTTCTATTTCGTTTTGACTGACTGGCTGTCTAATTTAGTGGCTGCCACCCGCAATAAATTTCACATCACATCATTAACACGTTAAGCGCCGCAGTTTCCCCGACTTCTGTGAACCGGCTAGACCATTTTTTGATTGAAATCTCGGTTTGGGCTTGGTTTGGGGTATGGGTATGTGGGTATGGGTATGGAGCTCAGCTCACGTTTTTCAGCGTGTCTCATAAAAAGGCAGCGCTTATTTCTTTATGTTTCCATTTGTCTTCGCCATGCGGTGTGCCTCTTCACACCTCGGCTAATGCGGCTTTATGACAGCGATTGGCTCGATAATTGGACACCGATTAGCGGCTTACGACAATTATAATTAGCCACTTTGGGCACCGGATCAATCACATTATAATATCGATTTATGATCAAAGAAAAGGGTGCACTCTGTGTAAATATGAAAATAGCAGGCTGGCTGGTAAATCGCTCACATCCGCATTGTTTGGCGAATTGGTAATCACCATAAAACACGAATGGGGAACAGATCCGAATGCATTTTTATTAGGCTCCTGTTCCTGGGACGGCGGTTATGGCCGCCAGTTAATCAGCTTCTTTCCGACTTACCCGAATACTGTTGGATCTCCGTGTACTCCTGGACCGGGGCTGCAATGAGAAGAAGGTAGACGGAATGTTTATTATTTAATGAAATGCCATAGTTGCAGTTCCCCCCATTACGGCGGGAATTTTACGATGGCCATATCCGTTAGCCATCGCCATCGCCATCGCCATGACCATAATAAATTAATTTATCGTTTGCCCCGCGAATGCCGAACTCTAATTGTGGCAGCATGCAATTGAAATTGGCCAGGGAGCTACGTAGGCCGAGTTTGGCCCCCTTTGCCCAGTTTGATAGCCTTGGCCGTGGCATGATAACAGGGTCCAAAAGCCAAGAGCAACACCAACAGCAACACAAACAGCAACACCAACAGCAACACCAAGACCAACACCAACACCAAATTGCAGCAGCAACATCTTGGCTCTGTATGCGTGCAACGTGTTATTACCACATAATCAAAATGCAGCCTGGCTAGCTGCAGCACTGCATCCAGCTGGCAACTTGGCACGTAGCGGCCATTCTGGCCAAGAAACGCTGGCTGCGTGTGTCCCACACTTGGCCAACTGCATACTGGCCCCCTCGCAAAAATGGCTCAAACAAATTGTCTAAGCTGACAGTTGGCCAGGAAGGCCAAGTTGTTGCTGCTGCTGTTGCTGTTGCTGCTGCCACTTGTTGCAGCAGAAATGATTTGACAAATTGCTGTTTTATGAATTGCTGCTGGCGGCAGCACGACTTTGATTAATTGCGTCCAGTTGAAGGGTTGACAATTTCTCGAATATTTCACATTTTAATTTCCGCATACCTGTGGGGTGGCCAGTTGGCCCAATGACTCGGCTCTTTGCCCAGCTCCACATTTAAATCGAAGGCGGAAGGCAGCAGGCAGAAGGCCAAGAATTGGCCCATACAATTTGGCAACAAATTGCTGGCGAAACAACAATGAAAATCCTAACGGCAAGTGCTCATAAGCATGAATTTGGCCGCGAAGTTGCCTCGAATCCAGAATCCAGAATACAGTCTACTGAATCTCGACTAGCCTCCGAACGGCAGCCACAAATCAGAGTAGCAATTTCGAGCTGGAGAAGATGGAGGCACCAGCTCCACAACTCCAACTCACTCGAAGCTAACGGATGTAAATTACATTTTATGCGGTAAGAACAACAACACGACTTCGGAGCCTGGCAACGCATAAAAATTCACACATTAACTGTTAAGGATTGCCGACGAGGGATCCCCCTCCAAAAAAAAAAGGGGAGTGGAGGAAGTGTTTCCCCCATTTTTGTCCCCACTTGACCGAACTTGAAGAGAATTTGGCCGCGGACTTGGCGGCAATGGGAGTCAATCATGTGGCCGGTGTGGCAGCAACTGGTAGGCCAAGACAATCCCCCAGTTGCACGGGGCAAGCTTATGCAACAATTTTGCACTGCGCAAGTGCAACAAGTAAAACAAGCCGCATATACATCATCATTACGATGGGGACGCCTCAGTTGCTCGGCAACTGGCGGCTGGCGAGGATGAGGATGATGATGATAATGATAATGATGGCTATGGTACACATCAAACATGGTCGTGTCGGTCCAACAAACAGAAGTCAGTCAGTCAGTTAGTCAGCCAAGTTGCTGCTGTTGCTGCCTGTGCTGTTTGTGCTGTTTTGTGCTGCATGTGGCTGGTGTTGATGTGGATGCCACAGCAGCGCACACTGTGCCAAAAAGTTGCTACTCAACTTGTGCTAAAGTTCGGAGTAAAAGAGTGTTTGACCTAAACAATTAAAGGTACTAATTTCGACACTTATTTGGCATGTTGCCAGTAAATTAAACTATTATTTGTATATAATATCGATTGCCTGATTGATAACTAGTGATTTGTCGCAGTGCAACGCGGCTTCTTCGTGTGCTCAAGCAAAAGCCAAAGTTGTTGGCGGCTCTCGGCCAAGTCGTGCATTTTGTTTATTCTAGGAAAGCGCGCGCGCACCGCCTCCGCTCCTCCATCTCCTCCAGCTCCACCACTGCCTCCTGCTCTCTCCATGATGGCCCCGTTACCCCCACCCACCTGACCATGGCCATGGATTGTGCTGCTACAACAAGTTGAATGACCCGGCGCGCATGTGTGCAAAAATGTGTACACAAACCATAAAATACGAGCCACAAGCACTGGCAGCCTTACTTACATAAGTAGGCCTAGGTGCTCCGGCTCTGGGACTCTGGGATTCGGACCAAAGTCGCTCTTGCTCCCATGGTCTCCATGGTCTTAACCCAAACCCAAACCCGACTCCCAAAACCCAAACTGAGAACCCAAGTTAGAGGCACGCCTTTTGCTGGTTACGCTTTATTATTGAGTGCTGTAGGTGGACTCGCTTGCCTCGGGGCAGATGCGAAAAAGTGGAAGTTTTCCCAAATAGACCCGTGTTGATAGCCGTATACTTTCCCCACCGAACAACCACCAACTGCTGGGGCTATGCGGAAATGCAGGCGAGTGAAAATATTTGCCATGCCACAAATATTTCAAAGATTACAAAATAAACACAAATCTCTTTGCCGGCTTGTTGTCCCCAAATGCGTTTTTACCGCTATTCCGCAGCTGCAACATCAGCAACTTCTTGACCACACCCACCTCCATCCAACTCCAAGCATCTCCATCCAGGAATGAGAAGAGTAATAGGAATGGGTGGAGTACGACTGGATCCTATAGCAATTTCTCACCCAGCCAGCCTGCGTTTATCTGCCTTCTAATTAGATGCAACCAAAAAAATAAAGGAACACAAAAAAGTTGGCAAGAAATAACAATGCCTGTGGCAGAGGAGCAATAAATCGATCTGTAATTGCCAGACTCCTCTGGCTAGCAAAATTTCCATTGCAGAAACAATTTCCATTTTCCCTGGCCTTGATCACATAATTTCCATAATGCCGAGCAGATCAATATGGAGTGAGCGACAAGCTAACAACCGAGCTGCCTTCGAGACCCGCAGCTCGGGCTCTCCATCCCCGTATCATGTCCATGCATCAATGCTGAAAGCAGCCGCCAGGCAGCAGCATCACCAGCAACTTGCAACTAGCAGCAGGCAGCAGCAGCATCAGCAGCAGCATCATCAACAGCAGCAGCAGCAGCAGCAGCAGCAGCAGCAGCAACTAGCAACATCAGCAGGCGCCCTAACAATGCAACTGCAACTGCAACTGCAACAGGAAGGCGGCGGTGGAGGCCTTCCAAGCAAATGAATTTGCGAGTAATTTAACATGATTATGTCGGCGACAAGGTAGCAATGTAGACATCGAAGCTCCTGCTCCTGCTGATGCTGATGCTGATGCTATTGCTGCTGCTGTTGCTGCTGCTGCTGCTGCATCTTTTGCTGCTCGATTGCGACCAAATTGGACGCAGTTGCGCAAGGCTAAGAAGAACTAGAAGGTTGGCTAGGGCGCTACCTTGGCGTGACGCTGTGTTTTATTACCAAACTGGAGGAGGCTGTGGCTGCTGTGGCCCAGGCCATGATTCCTTCTAAGTAAATTATGCCCGATGGTCATGATGCCGCGAATGGAGATGAGGCTTGAGGATTGGGGTTTGGGACTGAGAATGCCATAAAATTGCACCAGTCGAAGGCTGTTCTTGCTCCATCTGCTGCCGGCGTGCATATGAAACAATTACCAAGGCTAAGGCTAAGGCTATGGCTATGGCTATGGCTATGGCAATGGCTAGGGCAATATCGGCGGAGTCTGGGCCTATTTGGCCCGTCTATATGTGGACATTGTAATTGCAGGCGGTCCCATGGGCTTGTGGTCCTCCGAACCCATCTCATATGCATATTTATGGCTGGCTGGCTGGTTGGGTTGCTCGGTTACCCGATGTCATTAGAGAGTCAGGGCTTGGTATGCTTGTCAGTTTGTCAGTTAGTCAGTTAGCCAGCTAGTCAGTGGAGCTGCAACTAGTATTCCTGACTGCTTAATAGATAATAATGAGTCTGGCCTTGGGCGCTGTAATTAAGCAGTTAAGGGAGGAGCCCAGCATTCTTTCCCACAGTTCCTGGGTTCCCAGTTTCCTTGGGTACCCACAAACCCCAAGCCCAGAGTGCTCGAGTGTCCTGGCTTTGATTTGTTTTGATGGCTTTTGCATGGCTTTAATGAAGACTCCTCCCCCTTCTGCCAGCAATCAATCCATCCGCCTGTCAGTGCTCCCCAGACTTTGACTTTGGCTAATCACTGCGCTCGTTCTCTGGAGGATTGGGTAGTGGTGCGCTTGAATATATCATAATTTTTGTTTGCGCAATCTTGCTTAGACAAATTCTGATGGCCCCAATCCGCCAGTTGGGTGGAGTAGTCATTGCTGCGCGGTCAATTATTACACCGCTAGCTGTTATTGATAACAGCGCATTGATTACAGCAATTGCCGAAATAATAGACCCGACCAACGGGAGATTCCGATGCAGATCCAGATACTGCTGCTGCAGATGCAGCTGGAGTTGGGAAGCTGGAGTTGAGCTGAAGCTGGAGCTGGACAGGTGATGGATGCCCATGAATCTCCTGAGCCCGGCAATCAGCTAGCAACAAGTTTTCCCGCCGCGCATGCGTAACTGTTTATTAATTTGCACTGGAAAAACTCTCACGACTTGGTGTCCTTCCTGGACGCTGGAAAAAGCCGCGATTCAATTAAGTGCCACTCGAGGAGCTAATTGCTCGCTGACTTTTGTTTCCCGGTTGTGTGGCTCCCCCAGTCGATTTGTATCTAGCATTCAGTTTCTAGATGGCATAGTATCTAGTATCTCCTCCCACGCTGGCACGGCATTTAGCTAATGATCGGACACCGAAGATAGTGCAGGTTCTATGTTCTAAGTTCTCAGTTCTCTGGTCTCTTGGTTCCACATTGCAGAAAGCTGCGTGTCCCACAGCCAGCCGAAAGCCATAAAACTCAATGGCCCAGCTAGCTCGCACGGGCACTCCATACATCATACGCCATGTGCAGAGGAGATCAGCAAAGCGATAATTATACAAAGTATTAGTTCAAGCGAGAGCGTCTGACTTGGCATGACCCGTCGTCTCGAAGTTGTGGACGGGATCGGATCGGATCGCAGATGGAGCTGGTGCTTTGAAGCCATGTAGCCATGGAGCTGTGGAGCTGGCGGTTGCCATGCGTAAAGGTGCCAGCCAGCTTGGCGAGTTGACTGAACCCCGCCAGGCGTTAGAATAGGGCTAGTACGGAGGCTAGTACGGGGCTCTAGGGCTAGATGGCTGGGCTAGGGTTACACAATTGAAAGAGAACGCTCCCAGGCGACCAAGTCATTGCACCTGCCAGCGAGATCTCCCCTTTTCCAGGCAGTAGATCTGGTTGTGGTGCTCTATCTTTGCTAATTACCATCAGCTAGCCGAGAAGCCTTTGTCTTAATAGTGTCAAAATGAATTCTAACACGCCAACTTAGCTCGTCTTTTCTGCTAACTAGCCTTCTGCTACACGCCGATTTATTTCACTTGGCAATTAAGTAATATTTGGAAATTAAATATTTATAATTTAACCATTGACCAATTGTGCTAGTATGCCACATAATCTCAAATGTTGAACTTTGAATATGTTGCTAAAGATTCAATGCTTTAGTAGATTGCGATTGAATCAAAACTTCTTTTCTAAGTGTAGCTTCTGGGCAGCCAGCGAACCGAAAACTTCACCTCCCTGGACACCTCTCCTGTCAGGAGTTCCATTGCATCACCATCAGCCAGTTGGCCATCATTGTCTTGTCTTTGGGCTTGTTAGCGTGCTGACCAGCTTAGACGGCGATGATTAGCAACTGGCGCCAGGCAGAATGTCTAATTGAGTGCCCAGCCGAGGTGCATCTATGGGCCAGTGCCCAACTAATCTCAACCGAATCCGTCCGGTTCTCCAGCACCACGCTCTCGTCATAAACGGCAATTAGCAGAGACAAAATGGCAAATTGGGTCAGGGGGCTGCTAATTGCCATAAATATGAATAAAAGCCACCAGTGTTGGCCGTTTAATTAACATTTTGAACACGTTTTTGCTTCGACAACGTGTTATACAAAATCCGAATTAGCATATTCACGCCGAGAAATAAATGCATAAAATGCCAAAACAGAAATAGCCAACTGGCGACCACGACAAGTTCAAGTTCAATGACATCAAACAATAATAGGGAAATACACTCATAGCAGCAGCAGCATACATAATATGAGCCATGATTATGGCATCCAACTTATAAGTAAGTATAGCTATATACCCCTATACCATTCAGATTGGAGGTGTCTGTATCGTGCGGTATCGCCCTGAGAAATCCCAACTGGTATTGTATTACGTATATGTAGCTTGAGCTCCGGCCGGCGTTTTGCTCTACTAAACACAACAGCAGCAGCAAGATATTCATTTGCATTTCCAGCTGCCATTGTGGGTTTCTCCAAGCCAAATGGAAATTACAGCAATCATTGGAAACCATTTCATTGTCAAGGTGAAAGGTGCACGAGGGGCATAGACTTCCAGAGTCGAGGCGTTAATGGCCAAATTGTGTAATTGCAATTGTAATTTCAGCATGACTTTGGTCTTGGATTATTCGGTTTTCAGTTGTCGGTTTTCGGTTTTTGGTTTTTGGAACTTCAATCTGAATGTAGCCAGGTTACCGTTACACATCAAATTGCCGCCAGTTAACCGCAAGCCTATTTACTTAAGTGAAATTAGCCCCCGACCTTGGCGCAGGAAGTCGGGAATTTAGATGCTGATAAAATCGGAACGAAGAACAATCTGAACTTGCAAGTTTCCGCCTCCGATTCTGGTTCACACGCTGCTCCAACTGCTGGCCATTTAATTGGAGAGTCAAGTGCAGCGAGGCACTTGTGTAGCTTGGAGCTCAGAACATGGAACTTGGAACTTGGATGTCGGAACTCGGCGGCCCTTTGGCGGCGTGGTCATTGCCCTCGCCCCCTCGAAATTATGCGGGAATTGCGTGGGTCAGATCAGCGCAAACTAAGTGGCTCTGTGTACGGGCATTTAAGCCGAACAAATGTGTCTTTTATGAGTGTCTCGAGCCCATGGTCAATTTATCATATCAACTCGGCAGACCGGCTTACCAGCTGCACTCGAAAAAATGGTCAACTTGGATTTAAAATTCCACTTTAATGGTTGCACACTTCAATATGCACACTATGGCCCACTGGGTTTGTTAACCTTTTATACACTTTTGTAGAAGAAGTGTATTTTCTCCCAGTGCACCGCATCAGTCACAGCTCAGATTTGGCTTCACACCAGCGCGATTTTGACAAATAGTTGGACATCTGGGGGAGGCTACGTTGGTGGGCCGAGCGAGGCGAAATGAAAGGAAAGTCGTCTGGCCGCTTAGCATAAATGCTTATTTATGGCCAATAGTCAATTGGACTTGGAGCTGAAGTTGGAGCTGGAGCTGGGGGATCTGGCGATGGGCGGTAGTCTCTAATTGTGTCACTGTCGAAAGTTTCTCCGCATCCCATTGGCGAATCTCACGTTCGGCAGAAGCCACCAGTGGGCAGTCGGCGATATTGGTTATTGGGGATCCCAAAAGCCCCAATCTTCAAGTCCCAAATCCCAAATCCCAAATCCCAGACATAGCCGTTCTTTTGGGGTTCGTGCGGGTTGGCCCGCAAGTTCGTGATCTCCGGCTCGCGTACTTGTTCTCTAAGTGGCTACGAAATTCCACAGCCACGCAGGCAACACATCTTCGGCATCGCCATCAACGCCATCATCGCCATCATTGCCATATCGGTCAATGGTCAGCGACTTTGGCCGGTTTTTGTTTGACCAGCGAGAATAGTAAACAGCAAACAAAACTCACAAACTCGGACTCGTACAATGTATGGATGGAATGGGATGGGTTGGCCCCCGGTGTCGTCGGGGTGTTTGCATATATGAAATATTTACGAGGAGGTGGAGTAGGAAGCTGTGGGTCCCCATTCCGTTGGAATGGCATGGCATGGTGTATGGCCAATGGAGTGGTGTGGTATATGCCACCTTACCATTTTACCATTTTACCATTTGACCATTTTACCATTTACCATCACCTGGTGCTATCAACGGCGATAAGCCCGATAAGCCGGATCCGCCGGGCCACTTGACATTGAACCTGGTCCGTGGCAGAAATGTTAATTATATGCGCGTGGCTAAGACGATGACTGGATCTTGATTAACGCTTATGCTCGAGGGCCCGATGATGACGATGCTGCTGATGACATCAGCGGGTCGTGCAATTAATATCAAACCATGCTGTACCTGGGCTCGAGCCACAGCCTCATCCACAGAGTTAACCTCAGCTGGAGCTGGAGTTTCTTGAAGCCTGGCTAGAAGTTAATACAAGCTAATTAGGCACATCATCGGCGAGCATCATCAGCAGGGTTCTCTGAAAGTTAGATGCTTCCGCAAAACTGCCATAAAGATGGCAGTGCCCGTAAAGCGGCGATTTATATGCGCAATAAACAAAAGTATTGAAGATCTTCGTGCGGCGCACTAATGCCTTTGTAATTGGCCATAAATTAAGAAATCACAAAAACTGGCAATGGGCCACATAAAACATATTTGAGTGCCGAAATCGGATAGCAGCTAGATCGCTGCAAAGGATGGATGAACTAGGTTCGATGACCATCATCGCAGTGGTGTAGGTGTCAATTGCCACGGCCAGAGCAAAAGTAAGCAAAAGTATCTGGAAGATCAGAAGATCGGAAGATTGAAAGAGCCGCAGAGCAGGTGTTCTTGCCATGATTCTTTAATAAGCATGAGAAAAACAAGAAACGAACTCACGTTCGAAGTTGATTGATGAAAACGCCCCACCGAGCAAAAACGGCAACAAAAAATATAAAAAAAAAAATGGAAAGAAAAAGCCAGAGCCAAATTGAAATTGCCGTCTTTACTTCGTGGCTTATAAAATAATGATAATGTGTGGCGGCTACCGTACCACTTGGGAAGATGGTCGCTCGTTTTTATCGACCTTGAGCTTGAGCTTGAGCTTGAATTAAGGCTCCAAGCTGATGGCCAGTTCAAATTGCATAAGTTGGCTCAACAAACTCTCGAAACGATTTGGATATCCAACCCGATGGCTGTGCAAACAATTGGCATGGATAAATCGTTCGATTGATCGATCCATCGATCGATGTACTACAGCTTTTGTTATGACGCAAATGCCACTTGTTGTGAAGTATACATGCTATATGTATATCATATCATATCGGAATAGCTATAACATCTGACATTTGCGCTAGTACCATTGATTTATGGCTCGCAGCTGTCGGCGGCGGAGTTAGAACTACACACATATACCTCTGTACGTATGTAAACGTAGCCGAAAGATACAAATGTATCTGTTGAGTCATGCTCGTATCTATAATGGAACAATTCAATTACCAGGCCCTGCTGGGAAACTCTGCACGTCGGCGGAGTTCATCAAACTCGCCATGGAGTCCGAGTCTCGAGTCCGAGTCCATTAGGCCGTTTTGTTGGCCCGGCTTGTTAGTGTTACCGATTTGTGACTGTGTGTAATAATCAATAAGTAGGTGAGAAACCCTGGCGGAGCAATCTATACTTAAAACAGCTTTCCCCCTTTCTGCTCGCCCATTCACAAAACCGTATCCAAATTCTTTTCCACTTTATTTCCCTCGTTGTCAGACAGATCCATTTCCATATGCACCTCGGACATGTGTTAATGAAAATTCCAAGAATTCTGAATGCCCAATGCAGGCGAGTGTGGAGTGTGTTGTGTGTTGTGTGTTGTGTGCTGTGTGGAGTATGGAGTACCCACGAATGTGGGTCAACGAGCTGACTATTGTCGCCTATCGTTTTGACTGGGCCAAATCAGTCAGTCAGCCATTCAGTCAGTCAGTCAGTCTTTGGTCCATGGAGCTGGCAAGCCGAAGTTCTCAGTTCGACGGGACTGTCGAAACCATTGCCATTGCCATTGCCTGTTTATTGAAAGCCCATTAAACAATGGCTCTGACTTTGGTTCTGACTTTGGTTCTGACTTTGGTTCTGGCTGTGGGCCTTCTCCGGTTATGGACCGGATGATTGGTGGCTATACCCTCGAGTGGCAGTAACTACGTTTCGGTTTTGGCATTCGTTGACCGATATTTGGTATATTCTGAAGGAATATCGAAAACCCAGCCCATGGAAAACCTATTTTTTTTTCTTTTTGGGTTTTATTTGACTGTTAGTTCTGTTTAAACAAGTCGTTAAATCGAACACGCCCAAAAGAGCCAGGAAGACACCGTTGAATCGCCTCTTATTGCCCGGGTAAATGTGAAAGTTAACACATTTTTCTTCATTTTTTTTTTTTTTGGCCAGATGAGCTGGGATAATGCAGATCGCCAGTTGGCTGTTAATGATGATGGTCGAGGCCATTAGCACTTGCTTTTAATTATGTGCCCGAATTTCAGTTCCACTCGATTTCAATTAAACACATTTCCATTTGGGACACCCTAATTCGATTTTCGCCCTCTGGCCGAAATGCAACAGACTTTCATTCACTTGGCTGACCCCTAACCCCTAACCCCTGACCCCTGACCCTGGACAATTGCAAAAGGGCAGCTGTTGCCAGCTGATGGCAATTTGCCACAATGGCTTTAATTAGTGCGAAAATCCATGGATTCGCTGGATTTATGGCAAAATAATAATCAAAACAGATAGCACAGATGGGCTAAGTACGGGGTACTTAGCTGGCTAAACATAATTTACGTTGACATAATAAACCACTTACCGGCTTGTGTGGGTATCAAAGCCATGGCCAGCAGGACGAGCGACAGATACAGCAGCTCCTCGAGTCCCGGCGGACTCGAACGTCTTCTAGTCATCTTGTGGTTGTAACTGCAATGGAAAAGGATTCGAAGTGGACGTGTTTAGTACGGGTTAACAAAGGCGTTCGGGGTGTGGGTGTGGATGTTTGACATTCTTGCGGACAGGCCATTTAACCCTTAAAAAAAGCAAACAATCAAATCGGGCGGCAATATGTTCCTTAAACGACTGGCACTTCATTAAAAAAGCATGACAAGGCGCATGCCGCCCTCGAAAGCGGCGTGTCTCAATTTATTTCCTTGCTTCTTTCACTCATTTTTATTTTCATCCTTTCTTTTTGGGTTTTCGAATACAATTTTCAATGGCCGCACAAAAGCAATTTACGTGCACAAACAGCAGAAAAGCAGAAATTTTCGGGGGCGGCTGGGAGAGTTGACATGTGAGCCACCAAATACCAAAACCACCACTAGCATCCCTCCTCGCATGTCCTGTACTATGATGCGTTGTGTCCTGTCCCATTTCGTTTGGTCTCCGTTCGTTTCGTTGTCGTCCTGACTGGCTGTTTTTCTTCAATTGTTTGCGGAAATCACTTGTTTGCCGATTTGACAGATGTGCAATTTTCCCTGACATGCCCTCGCTGTCCCTCAAAAACTCAACCCTCCTCCGGCAATTCTCCTCCTCGTGCAGAGGTCAAAAAATCGCTGGATTTGTATCTGTATCTCGAGTTCCTGCGCTGCTGATTGAAAATGTCAGGCGCACGCAAAAGAAAAGTTCCCAAAATTGGACAACACTCCACCCCACCAACTACTTTGATTTCATTTCCTTTTTCCCCGCACCTCAAAGATCCGGTGATCCAGTCGTTATAATTAGCTGGCGACCAACGCCACATATCCAACTAAAGGTATAACATATCCAGCATAGTTGGATTTATTTTATTGTCGCCCTATAATGGCATCCACACATACGCTTCATATTTTCATTTATTAGCCCAGTTCGCTTGTCGGCTTTTATTTGCTTTATGTTACTTTAATCAAGTCCCAGGAGATGCAACACGTGATTCCATCGAGGGGTTGCTCCCCTCCTCCTGCGAAGGTTTCCATGTCCCAAAAGTTGGGGGGAATGGAGTGTGCTGAGTGCTTGTTTGTTTCGGGGGGCGTGGCTGGTGGGTGTGTTATGCAATTTTATACATTCCATAAAGCAATAAAACTTCCACCTAAGCACAATGGGGTCGCAAATGGCGGAGTGTTGAAATTAATGCCAGGATTTTTAATACAAATAGTAAGGGATACAGTCTACTTTTGGTTACATTTGGAACTGTTTTCTTATTTGTTTCCTATTACA
This sequence comes from Drosophila santomea, assembly GCF_016746245.2. NCBI lineage: Eukaryota > Metazoa > Arthropoda > Insecta > Diptera > Drosophilidae > Drosophila > Drosophila santomea. Next base: position 25,725,868 of record NC_053019.2, read on the forward strand.
AAATAAAAGGTCAAGTTATTTCCTATTACAAAATAAATGCCAAGTTATTATACTTTTTAAAATTCTTGACCATTAGCATTTTATAGAATATGATCATACATGATTCATGCTGTGTGGCACAATGGATATCAGATTAATAGATGGCTATCCGTTGAATTGCGAATCCCATAGTACCGAACTTGTCGCAGGGGGCATACGAACAGGGCTGCTCCTCGGTGGGCTCCCCATCCCAGCTGGAAATCTGAGTGGCTTCGGTTTCCCCTCCCCGCCACTCCACTCCTCTTAGCTCAGTTCGCTAACGAAACAGGCAAATAAAAATCGGCTAATGCTCGACTGAGGCTGGGGCTCATCATAAATGCGCGAATTGTGCTCATTAAAATGCAGGCAGGTCGGGTGGCGGTATGTGAGATGGGAGGATGGGGGATGTGGGATGGGGGATGGGGGCTTCCCCGGGAGCCACAAATAGCACTGCTGCGTGCCGTGGCAACAGCGAAAATAACAAGGGGTATGCAACACACGAAGCTGCCACGGTCAGGTTGAAAGATTGCTCCATGGAGCTGGGCTGCTGCATGTTGAATGTTGGATGCTGTGTGCTGAATGCTGTGCTGGCTGATTCCGATGCCAAGACAGAAGACAGAAGACAGAAGACACCAGCATCCTCGTCTGCTTTGCAGCCGGAGAAGCGGCATGTTGATGACGAGTTGACATGACGAGCGACAATAACAATAATGATAATCTCACACCGCGCTGCGATGCTAAAGATGATGATGATGATGATGATTGGGATGAGGTTGTGGATGAGGATGAGGATGAGGATGGTGAGCCCGACTGACTGACAACGGAAGCGACACAAACTGGCTATTAGTTGCCGGCCAAAATGGCACTTGTTCTAAAGCTATTAGCAACACACGAGCAACATGTTGCTGCTTGCCAACTAGCAACTACCAACTAGCAACTAGCAACAGTTGCAAGCATCAGAAAAGCAAGCAGCAACTTGTTGCGGTAATTATTCTGCTGCGGCTAAATGGTAAACAATTTTTATTCTTTCGTATTTCTGCAGCATTTCAGTATTTGGGTTAAGACCAAATAAAGGGGTGGTCACCAAGCCAGCTGCCTGGCTGGCCATATAGCCATCTAGCAGCCATGTGTGTGACACAAATTCAATTTGTGAATGAAGTGACCAAAAGCCGCTGCACTCGGAAGATGGAAACTTTTACCCAAAAAGAGGCAGGCGCTTGTTAACTTGGCCAACTTGGCCCGGGGCGTATATCGGTCATGGGAAATTTGCAAGATTTTTTGTTTTTTTTTCATATTCTTTGTTTTTTTTTTGTGTTTTTTTTTTTGGAAAACTGCTGGCAAGGGCAAGGCGAGCAATGCATCTTCATCCAACAAAGGAAATGGCCAAGTGCGTTATGAAAAATGTATTCAGGTCCAGGCGAAGTCTTCATGCGTGAAGAGTGCCGGTCGCTATTTGCATAAGGAATATGCCATCGTATGGCATAGTATGGTACGAAATGGTATGGTATGGAATGGAGAACTCCTCCTCCTTGACCGGGTCGCAATGCCCACAAAGGGTAGCCAGCGGACAGGCTGGGAAATTGCCAGGGGAGCTGCAGCGGCAACTGCGCATGCGTGGAGTTGCAGTTGCAGTTGCAACTCCCCGTTTCTAGTTACCATTTCTCATCTGTGCAGCTGCAACTGCAACTCAGCCCAGTTCAGCTCTAATATAAATGTGTGGCAAACAAACGAAAAAATTTACATTTTACCAAGGCAGCAGCAGACGGCCTCAATGGAGGGTGGGAAAATTTCCCAGCTAGGCCATCCATGGGCAGCATTTTGACAGTCGGAGCACGAGTACTCAACCGGAGGGCAGAGAGAGGAAGAGGGAGAAAGAGGAGAAGGTGGCTCCAATGGATGAAATGGAAGAGCCTTCGTTAGCATATCAAAAGGTGTCTCTTGTCAGAGAGCTATCTTGTGTCGGCTGTCGTGTCCAATGTCTGTTGTCCGTGTCTCCACGAGATTGGTACCACGGTACCATGACCCACAAATACACTTTGGCGCACGCATCTAACGACGACCCATCGACATCGACCAGAGATCCCAGCCAGAAGATCGATGGCAATTTGCAATTTGCAGTTTGCTGCTTGCTGCTTGCAAGTTGCTAGTTGCAACTGTGCGGCCTGCAGCTTTAATTGGATTCTGGCCTCAGTATCAAATTGACATTTAGCACACAGACTTTGGCTCGAAATCGAAGCGATGCGATGCAATGCAATGCGATCCGATCCATTGCGAAGCGAGGCGATCCTGGAGATCCCCATTCCAGGTTCCAATGCCGCAGCTTTGACCCCAACCTCACGCGTCCATCTGGCGATGGTGGCCCCCATCCCGATGCCAATCCCCATCTCCATCTCCTTCCCAATCCCAATCCCACCAAGCTTATCGCATTACACTTCTTCGATTGCAATTGCAATTGCAATTGGATGTTGCATTGGATGTTGCTGTTGCATTTGCTGCTGAATGGCGTTAATTTGGTTTTGTGTTCTTTCGATCGCCGCAGTGCCACACATTTAACGGTGCAGCATCGGCAGCAATTGCAAATTGCATTTTTTGTTATTTTATAGTTATTTCGTTCTGTGCACTGACAAATTAGCCATGTCGTTTCATTAGGGTTTTATAAATTAAAATGGTTAATTGTTAGAAAATTCATCAGAATCGCCTTCTGTAAGAACCCATTTATTTTTGGGTGTTACTAGAAGCCACTGCCCTATTTCTCCCAGTGTGCCGTACTGTTCTCTTGCTTGTGCACGTCATCCTCATAAATCTCGTGTCGCTGCTGCAAATGTTGCTGCTGCAATTGTTGCTGCTGCAGTTGCTGCTGCGGATGGTGGACCCTAACACGTGGGCCTATTGCCAATCGAGTACATCGCATAGTTGTGGCCAATTGTCGGCCAAATTGTTGCGGCTTGAACCCCGGAAAACAGCCAATTTGCCGTTGGCCTTTGGGAATGTGCGACCTTGCAATTGCATCAGCATTTCGATGATGTCCGTTGATTTTCTCGGCGACAATTACAGAAAGCGCGGTGTTAGTGGTAACAGAAATGAGGTCTGATTGGCAGATTGCCAAATTGTTAGATTGTTAGATTGGCAGATCGTTAGATGCAAATCATCGACCCCATGCAAATTTGCGCTTGGCCTTAGCAGCGATCGACCTTGTGGCACTTGCGGCACCATCTTCATCTTCAGCGGCCAAATTGAAGGAGCTGGCTCGAGATTAATAAAGCTCACTTGGCCAACAAGCACGATCTGCAAACATAACGGTGCCGAGTGTTGGCCAACAAACCGAGCAAACAAACAAGCAAACGCGCCAAAACCAAAACCGAACTTCTTTGGAGACCGACTTGTGAGTCACTTGTCGGCATGCGGAAGCTGCCCAGCACGACTCCACGGCTTGCCACTCCTACACTCGCCGAAAAGGGGGCACCTAGTCTTGGAAAATTACCAAAAATGTAGGTTTTGCTTTCTAAAAAGTGCTATATACATATGATTTTTAAGCACAAAAGTTTCGTGAGTTTCCAAAAACAGCCTTTTGATTTGTTCAAGTGTATGGCTGCTGGTTGGTGGAACGCCAACGCCGACTTGCCACTGCAACTGGCAACTGGCAACTGGCAACAGCAACTCCTTATCCACGGCCAGCAGCGCGACGGCAATTTGCCATTTTCGCTGTGTCGGAGGCAGCACTTGAACTGGATTAGTGGCCTGCCCGCCTTGATTTGTGACAAATCTTGATGACGCTGGCTACCGAGTGCTCGCTTGCAGCTTGCAGCATGCGGCATGCAACCAGAAGCCAGCAGTCAGTAGCCAGTGGATACCAGTAGCTGAAAGCTGGTAGCTGGAAGCTGGTAGCCATATGTGGACTGACCCAGCAACAGCAGAAACAGCAGCAGCAAGCACCAACTGAACTGAAACTGCGGAAGATCGTGAGCTGATTTTGTTTCGAGCCTCATTTTTTCGCTTGCCACAAATTTCTCTTTTTCTTGGGGTCAAGTTTGTTGCCGAAGAAGCGTTCTGATTTCCCTCCGTTTGTTGCAAGTTGCAAATGCAGCTGCATGCGATTTCTAGCTCGCCACTGACTAATGAGCTTCCCCATTTTTTTTTTTTTTTGCGCGCGGTTTGCTTAATTAAAATCAACATCACAATTAGGCATTTTTGCCCCGGGGGCACTCTGGTTTTCGGGGTCACTTTTCAGCGCGATTTTCCAAACGTGATTATGAATTCGAGAGCAGCACATTTGGTTCTTGGCCATTTGAAGCCGTTTGGCCCAAAAAACTTAACGACGCCTACACGTGTCAATCGACCAGGTTATACAATATTCAAATCGATGCGCAAAATTTGAGTCATAAAACAAAGAAACAGGTGAATCAAGGTGCTCAATTGTCAGACGCTCGGCGAATTTAAATGAAACTCAAGCGGAACGAAATGGTTAAGTAACTGCAGTCGAGTTATGTACCATATCTAAATATATAACTATCACTTAAGTTGTGATTTCAAAGAGAGTTACGCCTTCTATCTTAGAAAACTGGTTCTAATTATGCCACAAATTCAATTTCGAATTCAGCCAGGCCAAAAACAGTTAGCCAAATAAACGTAAGCAAAAAGCTATTTTTTGACTACGTGATTGGGGAGTAGATTTTGCGAAAAGTGGATCAATGAGCGCGCGTTTTTGGCGCGTTTTTCGTATTGAGACTCGAGACTCCAGACTGGTTAAGGTGATTACTCATGGCCATGTAATTTGGCATGTGAAGTGCTGGCCAAAAATGATTATTAGAGCCAGGGGATGCTACCTACCAAAAAGACAGGCATGGGAATGGCCCGGATGCGACTCTATTTCGCCAGTGATCAGTGATGTCATGGAGCTGATCTCGCATTGTTTTGCCACTGCCTCTATCTGCAAGTCAGCATCGATCATTCCCAGTGACTCATTGGCCAGTTGGATAATTACAAATGCCCAGGGCGAACTTGCTCAAAGTCGATGCAGCGAATATATATGTCCCCTTCCCCCTTCTTTAAAGTGAAGTAAAAAACAACCAAGTCTGGAGTTCTGGAGCTGTGGAGCTGGAGTTGTGGAGTTGTGGGCCTCATCCTTGGTCTTGGCCGCTTCGAGGAATTCACTTGACTTGGCCAGTCTAATGCTGCCAACCAGGAAATGCCAATCAATGAGGAATACATGCGTTGTCCGCCGATAGAGAGCTGCAGTTGGACTCGGAGCTGCAGCTCTGGAGGCTCTGAGACTCTGAGACTCTGAGACTCTGGAGTTGGAGCTGGAGCTGTGGAGTCGCTGTCCCTGTCTGTGTCGCTGCCTCGACAAAACAAATAAATTAAAAATTGCATTAAAATGTAGAAAATGAAAAACGTTGCCTTTTCCAGCTGATTTCAGGTAGGCAGACAGGCGGAGTACCACCACTACCACCAGCTCCACCAGGTGAAGAGAGACAGAGGATGGGAGATGGGGATGGGCTCGGGTTCAAGCCACATAGCATATGGGATATGGCATAGCTGTGCTGTCAACTTGAAATCGCACGTTTTCCTACGCGCTACAAAGTCGCGTCGCGATCGCCGATCGAGGAGAGCTTTGGAGCTTCGAGTTGGACAGGGCAAAATGTGCTAAAATATGCGCAAACAGCCGAACAGGCGAGGGAAGCGTCTTGTGGTCTTAACCTGGCCCAGACCAGGCCAGACCAGACCAGGCCAAGCTACAACCAACGACCTGGCCAGACTGCAGCATAAAGTCATGGCACTCACACTGCAGCTGCAAACAGCAAACTGCAAACTGCAAACTGAAAACTGCAAATGCGAACTGAAACTCGAAGAAGAACCAATGCCGCCGACGCCGCCGCATATGAGTGAGTGTTTTAAATCATGCTGCCTGCCAAAGTCATGATTCATATACCGTTAGCTGCTCATTTCCACACAAATAAATCCCGAAAAGCACATCCCATTCTGGCCAGGCCAAAAGGCGATACCCGGCCCATTCCCACTTGATAGTCAGATGGGCCATCGAACGGCGCCCCAAGCGCAGTCTGCAATCGGTATCAGAATCGAGATTGGGATTGCGATTGGGATTGGGATCTCTGGGATCTCGGGGATCTTGGGGATCTTGGGGATCTGCCGAGGTGCTATGACCAATTTCACAGGTGCTCCAGGCCAGCTAGATGCGATTTATCAGTAGAAACGAAGGAGTAGTAGGTTTGAGAGGTTATTGCATAGAAAATGTGCCCTTTCCTCGCATTTTCTTGGCATTGCTACACGTGCATTCGAATAATTAAAATGATGTACCGTCATTAAGAGATGAACGTGAGATTTGGACCAGCAGCAAAACTATGCGCATTGAGAAAACAAATTTGCCCCGGCAATTTCACTTTTATTTGGCCAGGTTCAGTTCAGTCCAGTTTACTTTTTGTTTGTTCGGTAACAAAGGAAAGTGTTCTCTGCGAGCGATATAAAAACCTATTAAGAGACCGCCATGGAAAGTGGTTGTCGGTTTTCGGTTGTCGGTTGTCTCGGTAAAAGTTATGCAGGTGTGTGTTGAGCTTGGGCCTGGGCAAACATTTAGTTTACTTATTTCGGGTTCTTTTCGGGTTCCTTTAACTGGCCTATTCAGTTCTAGTAGCTATGTAGCAGCGGCGGTTAATGCACTTTACACTTTGGCTAAACCCATCATAAACCAAACTAACTTCCGAGAATGTTCCGTAAAACATAAAAAAATAGAAAAAAGTAACCGAATGAGAGATGAAATGAAATTGAATTTCATGGCTGGTCAACTTGGCTATTACGCTGGCAGAAGAATCAGCCAGTGGGGGGCTATTAAACCCCAACCAGTTTTTATTCTTATTAACAGAGGCGGGTTCTTAGAAACCGACCGCCACTGCGAGGCATTTCGGGTAAGAGTTTCCGCATTATGATGTTCGTATAAGTATAAATACTTGCCATAACACTTGACGGCCTGCTGTTCTGTTCTCCACTCTTCTAGCCTGGTCGGCATCGAATGGCTTAGAATAGAATGGAATGGGTTGGAATGAGTGTGCCATCGAGCACACGTATGCCCAATTAGAAGCGCCCACAGCGGACTCTGGCCGGCTGATAAACGATCTTAACCAGCCACTCGAAAAAAAGCATAATAAATTCGAGAATTATTAGCCAGAAAAACATTTCTGTGGAGCGCTAAAAAAAACTGAATCTGAATTGGAAACTTGATTATATTTTTTCTCAAATTTTCCTGGGGGTTATAAAGTGCACCCCGAAATGTGGCAAACACTCTGCCAAGTAGAAATTTATATTTCCAAATTTTTAACTCAATTTATTAGCGCCTGCAAATTGGCTTCAAATTGATTTTGCCATCGCGACGTGGCTTTCCACCCCCCGCCAAATGCTAGATAATTGCATGAGCCAAAATAAATTGACTGCTCGATATATGGATTTTGATGGCGCGCAAAGTGAGTGCACAATAAATTATGCAGCGACATTTAAAACACGAATTTCAACTTTGCCATCAATTTCATGGCCATTGTTCGGCCAACTGCAAGTGTCACACCACAAAAGCCGCTGACCCGTCGTTCTGTCCACTCCGAAATGGCAAAACATTTATTTTGCATTTCAATTAGAAGCCACTGTGTATTGTTTTCAAGCTCCATTCAAGCTGCTGCCGAACTGCGGCTTAAAGCCAACTGAAATGGCAAAAAAATATATAGAAAAAAAAGGGTTGCAAAAGGCCAAAGGAAGGGGCATGTGGCACTTGAAGGCAATGAAGTCAAGTGGCAAAGGCAAAACAATGCAGAAGCGTTGGAATTTCCCTCCGCACAAGGATATGCCGGGCCATAAGGATGTGCCGGATGGGATAGTCAACCTGTGTGCCCGTAACCTCTTCAATAATGAGCGCCATGTCTAAGGATGAAAGCACTGGTGTATTGCCTCATCAGGAGGACTCAAAGCCCATGTCCCGACTTTTTTGTCGTCTGTTGTCGAGGCACGCACCTTACTCCTGGCCACCCACTGCTCCTACTGCTCCCACTGCTCCTCCTGTGGAAAGGAGCTGCTCTGATTGCTTTCCAGCTGCATAAATTAGATGGATACCTGGAGCTTCTGTCCGCCCCTTTTTCCTGCCTTTACCCCCGTTTTTTTTTTATCATACTGCTTCATTTCGCGACTCAATTTGCTGACTTTTATTGTTTCAGCGCCGAACGAATGCACTGCTAAATTATTTATTTATGCAAATTGAAGCAGTTAAGCAGCGCAGCGGCACAAAAAGTGCAGCCATTTGTTTGCCGTCCAATTTATCATTGCATACTTCTGCGCGCGCCGACAGACTGACGTCTCAATTACCTTGTGCTTGTGCCCATCCGGATTCTTGGATAAAGTGTCATCCGGAATGGAGTTTACATACCTGAAAGCAGACGGAGAGTGGGGAAATCGATTAGCCAAGCTGTGATGGATCATTAGAATCGGTGTGTGTGTGTGTGTTGGAATGTAAATCAGAAGAAAACAAGAGTCAAAGCCACGAATTTGGGTCACTCAGCAGCTAGCGACACAAAAGACCCCACACCAAAAAAAATAAAAAACCAGATCTATATCTGTAGTATTCACATGTGTCAGACCATCGAAATGCAAAAGCCGACAACTCGCGTGCTGTCGTCATCGGTGGGGTGGGCAAACTGTTTATTATTCGAACGCTCCTCGTTTAATTGAACTGATTTAAATTTATTCGCGCGGTTTATGCTGTCTGACTAAGCCGGGTGAAATGATTAAACAGAAACTGAGTTTCTACAGAAAGCTGATGATGATTCGGAATTTATATGGCAGTGGCCACAATAAAAATCCCACCAGAAGCTTCCAGCTCATTAGGGATTTCAACCAGCTTCTATGCGAACCGCAATAAGAATTCAGCATAGGCTCATAATGAGCTCAATTTTATGGACTGTTCGAGTGATCAATCTCCATATCATCAACCGATTCTCACATCTATTTTCATGTGCATTATTTTTTCGCCGCCTTGAAACGTAACTGTATTTCTTTTATGGCTCACTTACTTATTTACTCCCTCCCGAAATACAATGGAAATTAATTTCATTCACGAATCGCAGAAACATCTTCGCGTCAACGCAGCCCCTTCACCTTCACCACCGCTATCTATTTTGCCATCCAAGAGCCGCGGGGCTCACAACTAGTTTTTTCTATAGCTATCTATATTTTTTTGGGGTTTTTGCTTTCGGCCAGCCGATTTCTTTTGGCCATTCAAACGCAGGCGAAGACTTTTCGCATATTTTCTCACAAAAGAAAGGAATTTCTTCGATCTTCAGCCAGAAAGAAGAGAAGAAATGGTCGAACTTGATTTGCCTATTTGGGTTTCTTGGGTTTTGGGTTTCTCGAGTTTTGGTTTTTGATTTTTGGTTTCTGGCCTTAGGGTAATTGAATTAATTTATTGGCTCTGGGCCCTGATATTTGCTGGCGCGCACCGTTGGTTTAATTGTGCTGGCCGCATAACAGTTAAGTTTTTGGATATTTGGTAGACCCGTTTGCCCAGCAATAATAACCAGAGAAAAACATATTTAATTTGTGCAGTAGTTTTGGCCATCGTGCGCGTTGACACCTTGACCGCATTGGATTTTGTGGGCCCTACTTTGCTATTGGCCTCATTGGCCATTATGCTCGCCATTTGAAATTGAATCAAATTGGGTTTTCTAATGCTCTAAGAGCCATGCCAAAATGCCTGTCAGGGTTTTGTATTCGCATTAATGGACTGCGGAATGGCTTTAATGAGGGGCCAGGAACTCGCCCCCATCCCGTGGCCAAAATGGAAATGGCCACTTGCATTAACACCCCGCGAAATGGCCATTAACAGCCACTTGCCAAATGCATTTTGCGGCTGATAATACCCATTACGCATACGCCAGGTGGGCAGCTACGCTCCTCGAGGCCACTGGCCACTCCAATGCATTGGGTTTGGCCAATGGAATCTATGTCGCCATTTGGTTCCACTCGCTCCGCACACACTTTTTCTTTCTACCGCCCGACACTTTCTTTGGCTATTGAACTCGAAAAGCATCGGTGGCTGCAAACCAGATCGCAGCCACTTCAGACAGAAACTTCCGAGACTTCCGAGCAAATCCAGCGGCAACAACAATTTGGGTTAGAGAAATTCGCGCCCCACCACGACACACTTTAAAGTCGCAGTTCTTGCCACAAGCTCCCTGGTTCTAGACCACGATTTAACCTTGGCTCTACGGCTGCTTGGCTACTTGGACATTTTGCTACTTGGTTACTTGGATACTTGGCTACTTGGATACTTGAATACTTGGCTACTTGGGCGTAATGCGAGACAAGTGTCGTCGCTTAGTCGTAATGTGCTTAGTTGCGCTTACTTTCTTTGGGCCCATAGAAACACGTTGGAAAATACACAGAGTCACAATGCTAATGCCGCACATAAACCGATTTACTCAATTAAACTTTAAAATCACAAGAAATCGCTGGCGGGAATGATGTTCAGTTTGGTTTTGGTTTGCTTTGGTTTGGTTTAGTTTCGTTTTTTCTCAAGTGTCTTTGAAATGCGCAGAAATGATGCCCAAGGTGAAAATAGGCGAAAAACTGCCAGCGTCACAATTTAATTTGTTCGAGCTCTTGAACATGCAGCTTTGGTTATCTCAAGTCGATGGATAATATTTCAAAAACAGCTAATGGATTGATATATACGTATTAATCAGAGCTAAATCCATTAGGAATACATCTGTCATTTGTCTAATTTTAAATGTTAACTAACTCACAAAGCAAATAGCTATGGGTGGTCTTTAAATCTAAAAATAACTATTTTATTAAAGATTGCTACAAATTCATGAGTGAGAACCATAGTTGTTGCACCTTTAAAGCCATAATACCTCGCGCAAATCCCATGATATTGGCCATCGACAGGGACTGTTTTTGTTTTTGTGTGTTATGGGTTCAGAGACACCGTCGTAATCGGATTAACTGATAACCGAGTGTGGCAGTCACGCCGGAGCGGCTTGCATCCGGCAGATACGAAAAGCACGAGATACCCGCACCAGATGGAAGATACCAGATACCAGATACGAGATGCATGACCCGGCCTCGGCTCATTAGGCTTTCGCACAGCTTTTCACTCAATTAGCGCAGCATATCATTTGCATACACTGGGTCTAATTAAGTTATGCGATGTGATGTGACGTGGTGCTCCTCCTCCTCCTACTCCTCCTCCTCCTGCTGTCACGATGGCTTCTCTTCTGGTTCTCGGTTCTGGCCATGGCTGTGGTCCATCTCCACTTGCCTAACGGCAAAATGGGAGCCCTAACAATGGGACATTAGCCTGGGCCAGCCTATCATTATGTAATTTGTCGGCATTCTCGACGGCTCCTTTCTTTGGTATGTGATATTATGATATTATGATCTTGTGATCTTGCGATGTTCTGATGGTATTCTTATACTCGTATTATGATATTCTGGTGTGCTGATGTCAGAGCCCGCATCATAACTTAAAATAGTAGCTTCATGGCAGCCAATTAAATATTTTAAAGACTTTTTTTTCTGCGCATTTCGGCAGAACGCGGAGGGAGCTGTCCTCCGCAGTTGCTTTAATCTTTCTTTTCAAGAAACGAAAATTAAAATAAATTAACATAAAAGTTAGCAAGCCCATGGAGCCGAATAAAGTTTCAGCCACTTGGCTGCAGCGTCTTTTAATTGTTATGATAATGCCGCCCAACTCAGTACAAGATATGTGTGTAAACATCACACAAGAAAAGAGTGTCTAAACAAAAGACTTGGAATTATTATTGAAAGTGACTATGGAAAGTCGCTACAGATCTGCTACAGTTCATCCAACCCGCAGGTGGATTAAGTTACGCATACGCAGCGTTAGCCGGCGATAAGCTCGTAAACTTGGCAAAGTGTCGAACTTTGCGATTCGGTCCCCTGAGTGATGGAGTTCTAAGAAAGTTTGTGGCTATCTATCTTTCTATTTCAGCCAGAGGCAGCGGAAGTTCGCCACATTGAAGACTCCGTTCCTTTTTCAATCCGCAACCGCAGTCGAAACCACACGACTTAAAGTGCCCTAAGTCGAGGCATTTATGTCATTATAGCCACTGCCTGACTTCACTATACACTCTATACACTAGATATATATATATAAATGGGGAGACATTTGAGGCATTTTTAATTAAAATGCTGCAGCAGATGTGCCGAGGAATCTCGAAAAAAAAAGCTGAAACCACAGAATGAAATCGGATTGGGAATGGGATAGCCGCAGCAACAACTACAACTAGACTCCGTTTCCGATATCCGTATTGGCCATGTTTCCTGTTGGCTCATCAATAAATCTGTATTCCTGCTGGCGCCGCTGCAGACAAAAACCCAATGTCAAAATTTGCTCTGCTCCCTTTTCCCTCCCCTCTTAGAACTTGTCTATAAATCACACTATTTCCAACCAGGACATGGCTTCCCCCCCAAAAAAAAAAGGGAGACACAACCAAACACCTGCTGCTCCTGCCCTGAATGCTGGAAGCTGGATGCCGGATGCTCTGGAGTCCAGTCATGGTCAGGGCCCTTAATGTCAGGCTCAAACGCTCTGGCCAGCTGCCAATGAAATCTCTGGCCAACCAAATAACACTCAAAGTCATTTCAGGTTGCAAATGTTTGCCAGCCAGTGGGACCAAAAAAAAAAGCAACAGCTAAATGGGAGTGGGTTCGATGGTCACATATTGCGGCAGCGTTTTATTTGCATTTTTTATTGGGCCCCCGGCCAAAGGAACCGGGATTCGGGACTCGGAATTTGGGCAGCAGGAGCAGCAGCCATGGAACATGGTCCAAACCAGGTCCTGGATCCAGACCAGTGCACTTGTAACTACTATAAATATATCGTTTTGGCTTTTATTTCATGTGGGAATGTGGTGGAGGGCAGATGGGGTTCCCTTTTTCATGGCGCGTCTCGTCGGACTCGCTGTTCGGCCATAGTTTCTATTATTTATGGCTAACTAAAAGCTTTTACATTCGGGCTATTTTAGTTTTTACGAGTTTGACAAATGTCGACGCTACTTTGGCCTGTGCCTGTTGGCCATTTAAAGCTGCGCGCCAGTTGGTGTGGGCATAAATTCTAATTAGAGCTGCTCTCTCGGAAAATTTTCGGCCTGGAAGCAGGCTTTTCATAAATTATGCCAAAGCACACGGTGAAAGTGTCCATTGAAATGCATTCGAACGAATAACAATAAGAATTTCTAAGAAATTATGATGTGTAACTAGACGTAGGGTTCTTAGTTTTAAAAATGTTCTGGAAGAGATTCTTTCTAGTGAGCGAAAGAAAATTATCAGAGTTTTTCCGAAAGTATTTCCCATTTTCCTAAGCTATAATTTGCTTTAAAAATGAATTGCTTAAAGTCATAATTAAACAAAGATTCGAAATATGTTATTAATTTCTGCCTGTGCATGCCGCAACTATTTGCACAATGGCCGTGGCCAAGAGACCAAAAGGCCAAAAGGCAGTCTGGGCCGCGGCGCGTGGCAGTTACGTTAGCGGTGCAGTGGTGCATTGGTGCAGTGGTGCAGCGGTGGGGCAGTGGTGCGGTGGGGCAGCCAGTTGTGGATGAATGAGCCAGCCACCGACTGAATGGCTGCAATTTGCACCAGCAGCCGTCGAGCCGAACCGAACCTCTTTTTTGTTTATGAATGAATAACTTTGTGGCCGTTTTAACGCCTGGCTGACTTTCGCTTTAATTTGGTTGTAAGCAAATTAATTTTTATTAATTGGCAGCCGTTAAGATTAAAGCGGCTTATGCAGGCGCTGGACTCTCCTCCTCCCTCCGCTGGCCAGCACTTTGAAAATGGCCTTAATGGGAGGTCTGGTTTTTGCCCTACAAAGAGTTGACACCCCAGTTCGATGGGACTTTTCGATCGGGTGGTAAGAACCCCATGGGGGAAAATGTCGCGGAAATGAATAATTACGAGTATTATTGAATCGGGCTTCAAACAATTGCGCAACGCGTCACACATGTGCATAACACCGGTTTAAATTGCCCGTAAATTAATTATTATTAGCCATAGAAGTTGGCGCTGCATTAATTTTAATTTACAGATATAATATTGGAAAATTTATTGGAATAAAAGCAACAAGTCTTGGGAAAAGTTACACAGCTTTACTTTAAGTAAATATTGAAATAGGATTATAAATTGAATCATTTTCTTGATTCGAAAAATGCTTTCACTGGACAAAGTTTAGTTGAAAAAATTAAATAATAAATTCAACTATTAGAATAGAAGTAACAAATTGTGTAATTTGTAAAAGTAACATTTTAAATTTATCAAAAGCGTGTGCAAATTCTAAGCACTTAAAATCATTTCAAAATTTAAAATAAAATTTAATCAAAAATCTTTCAGCACAGCAAACCACTTGAAACTTCTGGAAGTTCTTGAATCTTCTGAACCACCAAACACCACAATGTCCTTTGCGAAGGACTCACGCTGCTCGAAACGAAACTCACCTTTTTCACGCAAGTAACAGAACGGATTTCGTCGTTTAGAACTCTGCGAAGAATTCTGGGGGATCACTAGCCACTTTCTTTCTGCTTTCGATTTGTATCTTTGATTTGTATCTAAGTATCTCACAGAGTTATAAGATCCTTTTAAATCGCTTTTACACGTAGCTCAACATTTCGCGCACTTCATGGGTTTTGTTCAACTCGATGTTTGTGTGTTCACTTGGACAGTTTTATCTGCGTTGCTTGTTGCTTTCGATTTATATTTCGATTTCTTTAGGGCAAAGGTAATCCACTGGAGGTAAAAGGCAAAAGAATGGTTTTTGGCCAACTGAGTATGGTGATGTTCTCTGTTGGCGGTTCGGTTCGTTTCGGCTGCTTGGGGCACCACCAAGATACAACCGCTTCATAAAATTCAAAGAGACTCGGACCCAATAGCTTCTCGCTGCTTATTTATATAGCCTACGTAGCGCGGCGGTTTTTTTTCCACTTTTTTTCTTTTTATTTTAAATCAAAGGTATGAGCTGTGCTGGCAGCGACGCCGACAGCGACGCGGGCAGCGGCAGCAAAAGCAACAACTTGCAGCGGAGAGAGAGAGCTACGCCGCAACGCGGAGAGAGCGCCGCCTAAGAACCCAAACGCAGCTACAAATACAAACACACTCAAATGGTGTGCGAGCAAAGGCAAAGACAAAAGCAAAAGCAAAAGCAAACTGCTCATCAATTGGATCTCACTGCGTCGCAGTCGCAGTCGCCGTCGCCGTCGCTGTTGGCGTCGCCGAAGCCCGGCTTTCAGCGCAGCGTCACTGCGCTGCTGCTGTGACGGCGACGTCGACTGCGCGGCGAGCATGTAACTTTGGCCAAAAGCAAAAGCAAAAGACTCTCGGCTCACACGCTCTGCAGCTCGGCAAGTTCTTGGTCTTCGGTTGGCAACTTCGTGGTCGCGGTCTTGGCCATGGCCAAAACGGGCAGAAGAAGAATTGGCCAAGACGCCAACGAAGATGATGATGCTGATGCTGATGATGATGGTGACGATGATGACGACGATGATGGTGATGCTGTAGTGGATGCTGCTGCTTTTGCTGCTGCTGCTGCTGCTCTTGCCGCTTCAGTCAGTCAGTTGGCCATCAAGCGGCTCTTTGCGGTTTGGTTTGGTTTGGGCCAAGCGTAGAAACGTGAAGTAAAACGTGAAGTAAAGAAAAAACACAGTCTGAAGGAACCCAGTCAAAATGCAAAGTAAAGGTGTTGACTTCTAATTAAACAAGGGGCGACAAATATGGTTTGGTTTTGGCTGCTTTGGACCAACCGGTTCTTTGGTTTTAGCCAACTACAAATAGCATCCCCGGTGGAAAGAAAAGGAAAAATAAAAAGGAAAAAAGTGCGTGACTCCCGTCTGCGTAGTATTGACCTTTCCTACAATTAAAGCCAGTTAATTGTTTCTGGCTTTGCGCATTTCTTGGCTTTTGCCTTGCGAAATTCCTTTGTTCGGTTCAATTAATTATTTAATTACTCGACGCCAAGTTGGCAATTTCGCACTTGGCTTTTGTCTCGTCTCCCCGCATTTTCTATTTTACTTTGAATTTTTGTGTTGGTTTTTTTCGTTGGTTCTTTTTTGGCCAAAATATAAGTTGCAAGTCGCGCGCGCGCTCTCCTCACTCACTCACTCACTTTAGCCACTTTTTGCACGCGATAGTATGTAGTATAAGATGGCCAAAAGCGAGTTCGAGTTCTACCAACCGTTTGAACTGGGGAATTTGGCTTGTTTCCGAGCCGGTGGCACGTCCATTACACGACGCGCACGTTTCGCTAATGAACTGAACATTTCCGCTTTGCCGGCATCCTTTGGCCGCGCTCAGCATCTTTTGGTCCTTTTCGTCGGCGGCGGCTCGCCAGATTGTGATTTGCGCCACTGCGCCGGCGCGTGTCGAACATTTGAGCGTGGAATTTGTCGCATTGCCACCATGGAACAGCAATCAACACAACAACAACTACAAAAGGAACAGCAGCAACAACAACAACAACAAAGGCAACAAGAACAACAGCAGCAACAAGGGGCAGCATCTCCGAAAGTGGCATAAAGAAAAGCCGGGAACAAAAACCACCCGCTCCCGGCACTCGAACTGCTGTCCAATACCAATCGCAATCGGTGCACTGAAAGAAATGCGTGCAAAGTTATCAATTATTATAAATTAAATCAAAGCTACAGAGAGATCTTAAACTTTATTAAGCATTTGAAATTTATAGGAGTAAGTTTATCGTTCATAATGTAAGAACTAACCAAGTCCTTTTCCAAATATGTAAATATTATACCAATAAAGTATTACAAAATTAAAACAACTTAGCAGAGTTTCCTTTGGATATCCAAGATAAAGTATAACTTTCCTCTGAATAGTTGTACAGACTTTTTCTCAGTGCACAGAAGGCAATCCCGACTACGTGTTGCCAACTTTTGTCGATTGTCGCCTGTTGTTGTTGTTGCTGCTGCGTAGTGTGTGTGCTTGTGTTTGTTTGTGCTTGTGTGTTTGTTGTGTTTGCTCTTGTTGTGTGACTCCAGTTGTTGTTGTTGTTGCTGGGATGTTGCCGCTGTTTCTGATGTTCCTGCCGTCTCGTTGTCGTGAAATATTTTTGGCATTTTCGCTTTATACGTGCAAATTTAATGGCAATTGGTGCGAAATGCCGGACATGCAAAGCTTTTTTCCGAGGGAAAGGAGGAGAAAGCGGACTGGAATGACAGGCGACGTCCAGGGGGCGGTGGGTGGTGCTGGGAGGTCGGGAGGTCACCCGGGGGGCCATAGTGACATTGTGGGTGGCACAGCTTCAATTGTACAGGGTGCAAAGGCAAACAAAACTTGGCTCATTCTTCGACTGCGAGTTCTTTGTGCGCTCAATTCAAGATATTTAAAATCGTGTCTCAGAGAAAGAGCTGTTGCGAAAAATTACCGAACGCAGATTGGGTTTTTTCTTTGGTATTAATGAATCATGATTCATATATAGAATACCTGTCGCCGACTGCTGAGTGCCATTAAAATCATTAACCATTAAGGCTGTGCATTCACTTGAAAGAGGATTTAAATCAACTGGCGATGAACTCACATTTGGGGGCTTCCATGGCATTCAGCTAACCACACCTTGTGTTTATTTGTCTCATTTGGTAGTGGAGCAACCGCAGAGGCGACCCTCGCTAAGTGCCATCCATCAGGAGCACAAAACCAGACCGAAAAAACCAGGACAACTCAGTGCAAACGCTTGAGTAAATAAATAGCCAGCGACAGTTTTCGATGGCCACAATCCAGTAGGAGTGACTCGTTTGGGGGGCAAATGCCAAGCGACAACGTCGACTGATTTCCATTGTGTGATGTGACAGGTGTCAAGCCGCGTGGACAGGTGGGTGGACCGGAGGACAGGAAGCCAGGAGGAGCTGGGAAAAAAACAGGATCTCTGACCAGGGCCAAGACCAACAGAGAGTTACGAGTCGAATGTCGCAAGCGGCGAGCGAAGAGGCTTCATGACCAATTAGCCTTGTTAGCGGGATGAGCTGCGGGCATTGGGCCATGCCACGCCATGCGGCACTAACGGTATCTGTGTCTGTATCTGTATCTGTATATGTATCTGTTTCTGGCCAACAAGAATTTCCAACATTTCAGAATTTCCGAACTTCAGAATGCCAGCGAACTGACACTCCACGCACGCCTGAGTTCAATTGATTTAACATGAAAGTGTAGCTCGGTAAATTGATTTCCAGAAAATGTTTAACTTCGCCATGGCCAATTTCGCTGGACTTTGTTGTTATTGTCTTCTCGACCATCAAAGTTTTACGCTGTTGCCACGCCAGCGGGGTTGGGGGGTTTTTAGTGCTGCTGTTGCCAGCCAACGTCCAACTGGAAATAGCCGGCAATTTTAGCAAATAAGCTTAAAGACCATTTAAGAGAGGCGAGAAAACAGTTTAAATTAGTAATACTGATTTGGGGAATTTACACCCATTTAATGAGTGCTTTTTTAATAATAAAAGTATTCTGTAAATGTAAGCAATTGTGACTGCTATGTATTATATAGCCAAGAGTCTGTAGTTTCCGGTTCTTGACCTTTGGAACATAGCTTTTAACCAGAACTAGAGGGGCTGACAAACCCTTCGTAGACATCTCTATAGTCTCTATATGGTATTCACTTGTTTATACACATGTAGAACCCCCAGCACTTTGTCTTCGTCTAGTTGCTGCCTATCAGTACAAGTATCTGTAGCTGACCGTAACGAATTGCGTCTGTTTCAGTTGCTGTTGTTGTTTGCCAAAAATGTTATAAAGTATCTTTGGCTGGCGTTCTATTTTGGCGACTGAATCCCGTTTGCAACCCTCGAAAAACCGAGAATCGAGAATCGAGAACTGAACACTGAGCACTGAGAACCGAGAACGGATAGCAGTCGTCGCCTTTCAGCGAGGGTGATGACTGATGATGCTGGCGCGACTCGTCCTCCGCCGACCTCCTTTCTTTCGACTTGGTCCTGCGAAGTAGTCTGCGTATCCTGCGTATCCTGCTTCTTTTTTGTTGTCTACTTTCTGGGCGCTTTAAAAGTTCATTTGCACCGCCGTCCGCCGTCGCAAATTCTCTGGGCAAATTAAATAATAGGCTTACGGTGGCTTAGTGTCGCAATTGTGGCTGCCATCGCATTTAGCATGCCATAAAGGCAAACATTTTTAATAATATTTATTGCCGGGCCATTCATGTGTCTTTAATGTGCCCCAGACAAGAACGCAGCTCGTGCATAACAAGCGGCTTGTCATTCTGTTAGCCAAGTTAGTAGTCGAACGCCAAGCTCCAAGCTCTCTTTTGTCGTGTTGCCCAAACCACGCTCCATCTAACTTGGCCTACGCCAGCTGCATTGCGAATGAGCCTCCATCTAGCGCCTATGCGAATTCAATCAAGTCATCAGCCGCCTGACCCTCGCCCCCATATCATGGTGCCCCAAAGTCCAGCTTGCTGAACCCAGAGCTCCAGTCCCCAGACCTCCAGTCCCAGACCCTTTAAGTATCCCAGAGCACCGATGGTTCATTCGTGATTAGGATCGTTCAACTACAGAGATGCTCATATACATGTTAATCGAAGAAATATAGTAGGGATAATATCTGCATACAACAATCTTCTAATCACAAGGTTTATGGTAAAGGAGTTCACTTGTTAAATTAACATTTAAATTGTGAATATATCGAGGGATTTATAACCTATTACTATCTCCCCATGCAATAACTCTTCAATTCAAAGACGTGGCACCATTTTCAATTGGTTAAGCTCTTCCTTAGACATTCCTCAAATGATCTGGCTGAAAAGTAACAATACTATTACGTGATCAGCTCCAGATTTGCTCCATAATACGGAGAACCCCCAGACGGTCGTTGGCAATTACGGTTAAGTGTAAGTGCCTTTCCCATGGCTAAGTACACGAAATGCCATTCATGAATCATTGTGGAGTTCGGGCTAAGTATGGAAAATCAATCGGTTTTCGCCATGATTGCTTGTTTTGGCGCCACGTTCCTTCGGTTCTTGGCCAGCTTTTGTTGTTGGCGCCTCGAATGTGCAACGAATTAGCAAAAGTGATCGGATAAGCGAATTACAAATTGCAAATTGCAACTGCAACAGTAGCAAAAACAGCCAATATGCCAGTTGCATATGCAATGAGCTGAGCTCCGTCAGTTATGCAGTTCTGCAGCTCTGCAGTTTTTAATGAATGGCTCGGCTAAGTAAGTTCGAGATCTACTCAACTCAACTGAACCACAGGACTTGGCCCTGAAGTCGGCGCCAGGAAAATCGTCCTCATGCATATGCAGGGCCATATATCATTCCGCACATATGCATATGCAAATACCATTTGTCACACAGCCAGCTCGCTTGGTTTGCTGTCTCAGTTTTCTGTTTCTGTTTCGGATTTGGAGTTGGATTTGGATTTGGGTTTTGGGGGGAGTTACTGTTGCTTTTCGTTGCAGTTAAAATGGCACCACGCCTCGCCCTGCAAATCACAATTTTAAGTGCCCGATTTTACTGCAGTTTAACGAAATTAAACAAGCCTTTTTATGGAGCATAAATCCACAGACAAAGTTAAGTTAAACATCAGCTACGGCATTAGCTACACGCAGAAAAAGAAATAAAACTGAAATAGATAAAAATTAATTATTAATTTTTGCCTGGCAAAAATCCAAATATGAAACAGTCGAAAATCATGTTTTTGCTTAACTTAATTAATAAGCGAAAACAAGATAGCAACTATATATATTTATCTCTGTGTAGCGCTGTAGCCTCATGAAATTAGCATCTTTGATTTGAGAATATCCACCGTATTCCGTATTCCGATGTCCGAGTATTTGGTTTGGAGTTGACCCAATTAGTTTGGGTGAGTAACTCATAAAACCGACATGCGATTGCTTATCAGCACCACGACCCTTTGGGTTTTTGGTCTCTGTTCTCTGGTATTTGGTATTTGCTTTCTCTCGGACTTAAATTTGGCGTGGCTTCTTTTGAGTTTGGATTTGGGATTGGGACGCGGACTTGGATTTGGATTTGCGCTTTGAGAATGGAATTGGAATTGGAGCATTCACACACAGATATACAAGTAGATAGAAGTGCTAGAATCTTCCACTTCCACTGCGATTGTGCGAGTAAGTGCGCTTCACTTCTTTTAAGCCCCAAATAAGTTTTGGCCATTGTTTGCCAGCTGGGTGTGGGATGTGCGACTTGGATGACCTGGGGAGGGGTCCAAATTGGAAGCCTGGAGAAGGGATGATGACAAGTGTAGCAATCGCAGCGAAAACTGCGGAAATTGCTAGAATAAACAGAGTCAGAACGACAAAATGAAATAATTTCGGACACTATTTGATAATCTTTAATAATATTCTCACGCTTTTTTACACGGCTCGTTGACTCCCAGTTCGAGTTAGATGCCAAAGCCCAGATAAACACCAGCGAAGTGTTAAAGCCCATCAGTGGAGCAAAAAGAGCTGGCAACAAATAGAAAAAAAGAAACCAAAATTAATATAAATGCCAACCGGCACGTTTCAGTTTGCGGCTCAAAGAAATCGAAAAAAATGTAATGAAAGCGCAACAATTACTACGTTTTTTGGGGGTCAAATGCAAATTGCAACATATCTGTGACAGCTGTGTTTTATTCCCCTTTTTTTTTTTGTGGGTGGCTTTCATGGTCAAGTTTGGGGACCCACTGAAAGTGATCGAAAATCTATTAAAATCGAATTCAAAAAGGGCTGAAAGCGAAAAATCGGGCTAACGGTTAACATAGTGGGTATTATTTAGCCGTGATTGATGATCGTCTCGTGTTTCGAGCGAACACACAATGGCTCAGAAAATCGGTGATTATGGGCTTGTAAATTTTGTCCCCTTTCGATTTCGACGCAGTTCGCCTAACGGCCAGTGATTTTTTGTTCAAACACTGAGCTTATTGTTGTACAATTTAACACATTTGGTGGCTTTTTATACTTACCACCTGACTGGGTGTATATATAAATATCGTGCCCCCTGCGGCTATTCGACTATTTGCCTAACAATTAGAAGTTATTTAGCCAATTCATTGTCTTATTTTGGCTGCAGTCGCATGAATTTTAATGTTAAGCAAACATTTGTCAAAGGCACACAATCGACTCCAAAAAATTCGTGTTTGACTCCAAATTGGCATTCATAATTGGCGGCAAAGTATTTGCACTATGTGCATAATGCTTATAATGTGCCAAAAAAGTTCTCAAGGACGCTGAATCGCAAATATATGACTCAAAATAATCCACAAACATCAGCGCATTATTCAAGCGAATCGATCCTTTAACAAGAACGCACAGTTAATTAAATTTACATTAATTTTGCAACGCTAACGATGCCCGGTATCAGCATTCTCAACGGGTAAACATCATTTACACCGGGATTTCAACTCAGATTGGGATTCGGATTCGTATTGGGATTGGGGATTGGTATTGGGATGGATACTCGGATTGTCTCGTTAAAGTCAACGGCTGGGCTGTGGACTCGACAAATATGTGTGCAGACAGAAGTTGACAGTTGGCAAAAAGAGCGAAAAAGATGATTATGTTCGTGGCACACAGCAAACAGAACCGAATTTCAATTGCAAACTCAATGGCAGTGCATAAATGCTCTGCAGTAGCGCATTCAAGGTTATAGCGAATTCTGAGAAATATATTTGAAAATTTACCCAGACCCTGATAAATACAAAAAACAACATTGCAACCAAATCAAATGTACGAAAATCCTCTTTTTCCCAAATGTCAGTGGTTAATCCCAGCAGCGATGACTGCAAATATTTTGAATGATTCGGAATTCCGTTGGCAATCATCATCTTTGACAGGCGTTACTTAAATGTTGACTATAACTTTATAACTTTTTACTTATCATGCCAACTATGTAATTTCAATTAGCGACAATGACCCACGCGAAATACATTAATTATGTTCCAATTTGGTTCGACTAATCATCGAGGCTCGTGAATAAAGTTATTTCCCAATACATCTTTTTAAGTGAGTACTCAACGTCAAAGTAGTCTATAACTTGAGATATATGTCTTTAAAAAGGTGTCTTCCTTTTTTACAATGAAACTAAAAATCTAAATAAACAACTTCCATCAAGTATTTAAATGTTTGCAAACCTACTTTGTGAATAAATTTAGGATGGCCCTAAATCATGTTTATAATGAGGTGTGGGAATCGTCTGTCCATCCACATTAAAGCTGAAACTCACTCGGCCGAAGTGCGTATGGCTTTAGGAAATAGAAACGATAAATAAAAGAGGTCACTCTGTCTGTGGCAAATCGCCTGCCCAAACCACCATTGCCGTTTCGTTCGGGAGTGAGCTGTCGCACTCAATCCGCCGGATTCGGTGTCCACATGGGCACGTCTGGCCGGGTTCACCCGCAAACAGCAAAGAGCACAGTGGAGCAGAGCAGAGCAGTGCAGAGCAGACACCCAGCCATCCAGACACCCATCCAGTCCATGGAGCAGCCCCAGCAACAATAATCATCGCACTCGCAAACAAAATCGCAACAACACATCGACAATGGGCGGCAACAAATAAATTCAAACAATGTGCCGAACGAAATGTAAAGCATAAATATTTGCCAAAGGGCCCGGGACACTGCCAGCTGAGACCCGATACCCCAATCCCCCAAATCCCCCCAATCCTCCTCCAATCCCGCCCAGCAAGAGACGCGTCGGACGACAGTCACGTTTCCAGTGCACGCACATTGCGCATACGCCGTGTTGGCCGTACATATCTACGCATCGAGCATTTCGCACATTTGCCGGCAAGTCTGGGCAAGGGCATCATTCATATTTTAGCCCAGCCAAAAACGGTTACGATAGCAGCCAGTGAACATCATCATCACCGCGATTGCAGTCGACCTGGTGGTGCGGTGGTGCGAGGTGGTTGAGGTGCTTAAAGTGGTGCAGGAGGTGCAGGAGGTGCAGGCGGTGCCAGCGGTTTTCATGTCATCGCAGGCGGGAATTGAATTTCGCGCCAAATGACTGGCGGCAGTTTTTCAACTGCTTCATTTTGGGCCATGCCATATCTGTCAGTCCGCATATCTATATAACCATCGCAGGTACATACCTATATACCTCTATATATATATATGTATATACCTTTATATATATTTGTTCCCGAACTGCATCTACATATATTAACGTGCGTGTGCGCTTCCCTCTTGTCTGAGCAACTTACATTTAATGCTTACATTTTTGGCTTTTTCACGCTCACAGTCTGACGCGCCTCAAAAGCCAAACAAGGCTGAAATGCACTCAGAGAAAATATATATTCCTATTTTACATAAATATTATTTATATTACCATTTAAGCTTTTTACCATTGATTGACTCATTGGCACCCATTCATTTATTTTTAGAACGCCTTTCCAGTTAACTCATTGGTTTTAGCACTATTTTATTAACAGCAGCATTTAGATTGAGCTTATTCACCAAGCTCATGAATATTAATGTCTAGATGGGTCTTAAAGCATTTTTATGGCCCAGCTAACAGACTATTTCAGTTGAGCCAAGTAAAGTACTAATGAGCACTTAAAATGTACTAACATAAATAAGTTAATTGACAAAGCTTTACGTTTAATTAAGGAAGACATCATATTAATTATCTAATCATTCCATTGGGACTTGTTAATTCAAAGTGCTGTGCTTGTACGACTTTAAATTATTGCAATAAATGAGTTTCCATGCGTTTCTCGCAGTGCAGACTATGCACACTTCACTTCACTTTACTTGGCTGGCTGAAATGACTGCTGTGACTGGAATGACTGCGATGGCAGGCAGGTCCCATTAACAATTTTGGGGCTGGCTAGGATCTGTCTGCTGCTTAAGTGCGTCTCGTTCTCGTGCGCTGCCTTTGACAGCTTTTGTTAGCTGGATTTTTGGCATTTTGGCGCGACTTTAAGTCCAGGTCCATCTTCATCTCCATCTCCGTCTCCAGCTTCGACTACATGCCAGGCTGACTTATGATGCGATGCCCAAGTTGAGCGGAGAACTTTAATTGAAATTTCGCCGGCAATGGAGCTGGCGACAAGTTGATTTTCCACTTGGCCAGCAGCTATTGGAGCAGCGAAACGAATTGGACATTAAACGCTACCGTTGGCCAAATTGCCAGCGGGCCAACAGATCCAACAGATTCAACAGAACAGCCAGTGCGATTGGCGTTAACAAGCGCATTAGATTGGCCGCATCCCGGGATTCCACAGTGATCCCAGATCGCAGAGATCCAAGATCCCCGATCCCCAGTCTCCAATCCCCAATCCCCAATCCCAGCTAGCCAGTCAGTCAGTCAAGCTAGTCGGTGGCCAATTTGGCAAGGCTGTTTGGGGAATTGCTTGGACCAGGTCTTAACCAACTGCCAAGGCAATTTGCTTGCTGTTTGTCAAGAACGTGTCCCTGTTTGGACTCCTAGTCCAGCGTGCGATTGCGATTCAGATACTCAGTTCGGGGTGTGGAAGTCCAGGAAGCACTCTCCACAAGAAAGCATCTCTCGAATCTGTTGACTGCTTCTGATTCCGATTTTGTTGTAACTGGAACCACTTCAAAACAAAAAAAAGCAAAAAAAAAAACCAGACCAGCCACGACAGGCAACAAAGTAGCTGCCGCAGTGCAAATAAAAACTGCGCTTCAACACGCACATCGGGGAAAAACCCAACTCCCAACTCCCAACTCCAAGTCCAACTACAACTCCACCTCCATTTGCTTTTCCTTTTCCACCCAGCAGTCTGTTTGTAGTTTGCAAATTGTAACTAGATACAATTTGTAGCGTGGCTTTGTTTGCTGCCCGCTGACTTATTGCAGGAAGGAAAGCAGCGCAGAAAGATGGAAAGATGCAAGAAGAACGATCTGCTATGCTCATTCCTCGATGTCGCCTATCCAATACTCTTTATACGTATTCAATCCATGCCTTTGCAGCATGTTATCATCCGCTAGATGTATACCCTTTGTTAGGGTATGCAAAAGCGCTGCCGGCAACTCGATGCAGACGGTCGCAATTGTTGGTTGCACTCAAAGTGCGTACTCGTATGTCTGGTTTTGGCCGTGGTTCTGGTTGCAGTTGCTCTTGCTCTTCCACTTCCACTTCCTTCTACTCCGCCGGTGGAAACCATGAGCCAGTGCAGCACCACCTGCCCCGCGTGCACCGCCAGCACCGCCGAGCCCAGTGATTTGTTGCATTTCTAATGCGACTGGGCTCGCTGTGTGCCCGCTGCACTTGTCGGCCCATGATATGTTTGTGTTTGCATTTTGGCCTGGCCCACACCCCCCCACCCCTGGCCACACCCTTCTGTCCTGGCCAATTTCCATTCTCGCCGAGGGAACTCACTTACGCTGGGATTTCAATTTCGAGCGGAAGGCAGAAAGCCAGAAGTGTGCGAAGTTTCAATTGCCCCGCGGCAGCTGCCGGAGCAGCTGAAGAAAAAAGATGGAGGGAAGATGAAGGGCGCTGGACCAGGAACCAGCGATGTCTATCTGCCTCCTAGTGGTTAACTGGTCGCGGGTTATGGAAAATAGCGTTAGAAAGTATTCGATATGCCTTCTTAAAGGCTTCAAGGCATAAATGCATAAAGGCACAAAGACTACGCATAAAATCGGTTAGTCGTAAAGGAACTCAGCTTACATGCTTATCATAGCCAAGCTTACTAAAACTGTATTCACACCATGTGATTCTAACATATACAAGTTTTTTAATAAGAACTGAACTGCACGTTTTTCGCTGTGTAGAAAAGGGGAGAGAGTGTCAATGCAGATTTCACATCCACTTATAGTGTCATCAGCACAAAAAGATTTAAGCGCTGATTAATCCAATCGAATCCAATCCCTAATAGATGCAAATTAACGACAAATCATTTGCAGATTGCCCGCAGATAGCAAACTTATAGCTTAGCTCCAGGGAACTATATGGTATATGGTATATGGCATGGGTTGGTATGGCATCTGATGCCCCTCAATTAGCCGCTGCTGACTGGCATGCCGTCCAATTTACAATTCAATTAACTTTCCAGCAGAGCTGTCAACACAATTCCATCTGGCGAAAAGTAAAACGCTCGCTTCATTAGCAAATTCTCGGAAAATTGCACTGACCTGCTAAAAAGCTGTAGAAGCTTACCCGAAAATCTCGTAGGATGCACCCAACCCAGTGGACGACAGACCAGACCCACTTTGCAGCAATCAATTGCAACCGAGGCAGGAGACAAACCCCCCAAGAAAAAAAAAGGAAGCAAAAAAACAATAAACAAAAAAAACAAAAAAGAACGAGGAAAGGACACACCCCCAGTGAAAAGCGAGTTGGGTGAAAGCTTTTGCACTAGCAAGCATTAACTGCGGATTACTTAAATGCTTTTTAATTGAAATTTTTCCTAATTTCACTTTGGGGGGATCAAGTGCAACCAGCACACTAAGGCTACGCAAACACACACACACACACACACAGAGACACCCAGGAACACCCAGGGACACCCAATCTGCAGACGACCAGGGGCAGGAATCTCAATCTCCGACAGCAGCACGCTCTGGCGCCTTGCTACCCCAATTTGGAATGGGTATATGCTGGTGGATTTGGATGTGGATGTGGGCATGGGCATGGGTATGGGTGTGGGTGGAGGCCACAGACTCTAGACCAGGGAAAAGGGAAGTTTTTGCTTGTCTAGCCATGGCAGCATGGCAACATGGAGGAACTTTGCTCCGCTCCAGCAAAAAGTGAAAGCCATAAAAACTATATAGTATACAGTAGCGCCAGCCAGCGGAGGCAGCAGCACGTCATCAATTTCAATGCCGCGCGAGAGTCGCCAACTGGCGGAGGTTTTTTTTTTTTGTTTTTTTTGCCTCCTGCCGTTCTCGTTTTTCTCCGTTTTTCCTCGCTTTTCCACGACATTGTTGGCACTCGGCTTTGGCTGGATATCTGTGCCTCCGTCTGGCCATGCACTCAGGAAAAACCACCGAAAATCGCGTCTCTTGTAAGCGGAGAAACCACTTTTAGTAGCTGCAACCACAGAGCTCTTTTTCCTTTAAAGTATTATTACTAAATAGGGTATTTGGTTATTTGCAATCTTAATGAATTAATAAAATATATGGGTTATTTCCAGTCTAAATAATTTAATAAAATATATGCGTTATTTCTACTCCAAATGAATTAATAAAATCGATGGTTTATTTTCCATCCAAATAAAGTAAATAAAATATTTAGGCAAAGTTTAAAAACTGTATGTTATTTCCATAAAATTTTGAATAAAATGCCTTTAATTTTTCCATAACCTATAGCTTAAGCTTATAAAATATTGTATGATTATTTAACAAATTCATATTTACAAGAATATTTGCACTGAAGCATTGAGTATACAGCGATTTTTCGTGAATAAAGAAAGGCAAGGCCGTTATTTTTGTGAGTGTTGTTGACGAGACGCCCTAACTTGAGCTGCAAATCCTTGGTAAAAGCATTTAGCACTGCACTGCATTAAGGCCGAAAGCACTTTCTTGCCAACTTTGCCCATGTGCTGCTCATGCATGTGTTTGTGTTGTCTCACGAGTGTGGTGTTTGCAGGGCGACTTTGGATTTCAATTTATCGCCTGATATTTGCCTATGGCACTCACCCCACAATATGTGCATAACAGTAATTTGCAGCTTCGCTGGCAGTCCATCAGTTCATCTGCAGCTGAAATCAAAAGAAAAGGGAGCAGGACTGCGACGAAGATTAAGATTGAGATACTTTTTAGCACACACTTGCCAAGTGGCTGGCCGGCCGGCTCTGCGGCTGGCTGACTAACCGAGTGGCGTCATTAGCTTATCGCCATGGTCCCATCTACGGATGAGAAGTGCGGCACCGAAAAATCCCAATCCCATTCCCAATCCCAATCCCAAAAGTGGAGGGCACTTTGAAAGTGCAACGACACTTGCAGGGGTAACCAAGTCAGAAAGCAAACGGTTCCTTTTGTTTGCTCATTCGGCCGTTCAACGTTCGCCGTCTTCAATTTTTCGCATCAGTTGTAATCCAAGCCGCTTCCACGAAATTTGCCAGCTTTGCCGACTTGAAATTAACATGTTGCCGCTGTTTCTTCCGCCGCTGCAGCGATTTAGGATTTCAGAACGGTTCTTCTCTGCTTCATTTCAGCACACGTCGCCGCACTCCACTTGTGCCCGTTCCCGTTCCCGTTCCCGTTCCCATTACCACCACCGATCCCGATCCCTTGCCCAATTCCGCTTAATTAGCGTGGCCAAAGTGGTGGCTCTTCCTCCTCCTGCTCCCCCTCTTCCTCCTCCTCCTCCTCCTGGCTGCTGTGGAACGGACTTCGCGGCTCCGGTGGCTGCGCACGCGCAATTAGCCAAAGCAAACGCCAGTCCAGTCCCCAGGTACTTGACCGCTGGTTAGAGCTCTGTGCCTTCAACTCGCCACTGAAAACATTCCCACTTGAGTGGACATTCTGGAAGTCTAGATCTACCGACAAGTCTAGAAATCTCCGCTTATCCTTAAGACAAATCTAAGACCATTTTCTTCATGCTATTAATATTGGTATTCATTTTTCAACGAGCCCATGTCCTAATAAAAGCTGAGCAAATAGTTTAGTTTTGGTCTGCAAACGCAGAATACATTGAATGCAAATGGAAATTCCTTGAGGCATTTCATCGCATTACCACAAATCCGCCCAGAGACGTGGAACCAGTTGGAAGCCCAATAAAACCGCCTCGGATTGCAGGAGGCAGGAGGAGCTATATATAGAAGATGCCAGCTAAAAATAGCCGCGTCTTAAATGATTTTTGCTCATTAGAGCGTGCGTGTTGCAAGTTGCCGAGTGGCCGCGTTGCCGCCTTGCCGCGTTGCAATGGTGCAGTATTGCTGGTCGGGACACCAAACAAAAAGTGACAAGAAGTGAACTAAAACAAAAGCAAAGTCGAGCCTGTTGCAGTCGGGTCCACATTTTCTACATGACGCTGCGAATGCCAGGAACATAATAAAATCATGTAATGGACTGCGCATGAAAAACAATGCAAAAAGCGTTGACAACATGGCCATAACTGCCCCCTCCAATTTATTGACGGGGTGTGTGTGTATCTGTGTTGTTACTATTTTGCAGAATAATGTAATAAAAATAGCATGCCAGGCATTGGCCAGCTAGCCATTCGGTTACACTCGAAGAAGGAGATTAAATTAAGTAATAACTTTATGACATTCCCAAGCAAATTCTTTAGTTTATAAAAAGGCGAAAGTTCAAGAATGGAATGAGTGTCTTTAATAATTCTTCGAATCAAAACGTATTGGCGCGTCACAAATAAAATTGGGAAAATCAATCTGTGGAAACTGTTTTTTATTCATAAGATACATGGCACAAATCGGCGTAATTATTTTCTGCTAGTGTGGCCAAGCAGCCAGCCATGATGACGATCATGCCGATCGATAGCCGGCAGACGAAGATGGCACAACAAAAGACTTTGGACACAAACTCACGCAGGCAACTGGAAACTGGCAACTAGAAGCAGCAACAGCAGCAGCAGCAGAAACTGCAACTGCAACTGCCTGGAATGCCAAGTATCGTGTGTTGAATGCATGCCAAGCATAGTCTGCCCCATCCGATGCCAAGCAGCCCTTGGCCCCCCTGGTTTTGGCCATCCTGGGAGTTGGCCGCCTTTGGGCCCTTCTGGCCTTCTAGCCTTCTAGCCGGCAGCATTGAAAACGAAAACTGTTGTGCGACATGAGCACGACAAAGCCATGGCCTCGACTTTGGCCAGAGTGCCTCTCAGGATCGGGATTGGTTTTGGGTTCGGGTTTGGGTTCAGGATGTGGGATAGGGGCAGCCTAATGGCTAGAGTATTGTGCTGCCTCCGATACGGATACCCAGATACACGCGCCAGATACAGATACATCCATGGGCCAAGCTGCTGCTGTTGGCCCTGTTGGTTTATGAGTTGCCCACTGCCTAAGTGACACAAAACGGCGGCTAAATGATGTGCAGATAGTTGGCGAGTTCTATAAATAAACAGATGTCGAGTCACTCCCGGCCAGACGGCTAATTAAAATGAAAGTTTTACCTGAGATTTATTTCGTGTTTGCCAGAATGGCCAAGAAGTGACCATAGAGTATATATTATAATTTAGTAGTGAGGGCCAAGATTTAGATAAGGGAACCCCACAAAATTTATGTTACTACATGCGAATACTAAGATGTGTGATTAAAAATGCGAAAATTGGGCGGAGCTTAGCAACAACGATTTGTGTTACCTGAATAGCTTTAGCTGTACGGGATATTTAGAAGTTATTATATCATATTATCCAAAGGTAGATAAACTGGTGAAATTCAAATGAAAAGCATAAAATCCAGTTTCAGCTTGGAAATTATAATTTTAGAATGATGACAGCAAAAGGCTTCTGGTTATTAGCATAATTTAATTGCTGAAGAAAAAAGCCCCTACAATTTAAAAGTTGAAGAAAAAATCATAGACTGTCAGTCTCAATTCAAAGAGAAGATGTCATTAAAAGCTAGTTTTGACAAAACAAAATTAAATGCTTACCAATATACTAAGTAAACAATACCAAAATTAACAATGATTTGCATGATAAAATATATGAGAAAAGCATTGCAAAGATTAGTTACCCAAGAACCCGAGACACGCTGATGATGACCCATGAGATAAACCCGAATATAAATTGTATCTCGGTTTCACTGGATCACTGATCCCATGAAATATCCGCATCGCACTGATCACCGTGGCAGAAAAAGTAAAGTAACCCCAGCTTGAAAAACCCGTGAGTAAGCCTGGTCAAAGCCCAGAACCAGCGAGCCATTAGTCATCATCAGGTCGATCGGGGGCCGTAATCGGAATCCGAAAAGGTTCTCTCCAACTTTCTGGCTTCTTTCGCTTGGGCTTTTATTTTCTTTTATTTTCTTTCCATTTTCTTTTATTTTCTTTCAACCTTTTGTAGTTTTTTTTTTGCAACGCACCCTGCGAGATTGCGGAGTGTCCGACATTTATCTTGATTATTGCTGCAGACGCCGCATTTTGCGGGCCAATGTTCTGAATGCGACATAATTTATGCTGCCGATGCTCGGATGCTTTTGCTGTAGATGCGGGGAGAAAGTGTGATTCACCTCATTGATACGGGCACGAGCCGCATTTTCTTGGGTCAGAAGAGTTCACATCGCCGGAATCTTGCCATCTCTCAGATACTTTTGCGAATGCGAGCATGCTGCTGTGTATAAGTTGTACATATATGTTGTGTATAGCAAATGCCAATTTAGAAAGTAAAAACAAATGATTAACCGAAAATGGCCCTGGCCAGCATTACTTTCATTCACTTCTTTTCGCGGCTTTATAACTGTAATAAAGCGGCTACTACCTGACCGAAGACTGAAAGCCAACTAGCCAACTAGCGACACGGGCTTTTTGGGGTTCAAGGTTTTCGGCCACATCTCGCATAAAAGAATCGGCCATTCTTCGCGCCCGGTTCTTCCAATCTTCATTGTCTTTTCGCCCTGCTGGACATTCTTTTTTATTATTATGTGTCTCTCTTTAACTGAAGGAAGGGGTTCATTGCACCCCCTGAGTTGTGAAGTTCCAGCTCTTCTCAGCAAACTCTTCTTCTCACGCAATGGGCGCAGCTTTCTGGACCCACAATGTCTTACACAAAGCCCATCATTAAAACAAGAGGTTCGGTTCTGATAAATGATTAATGGACCAGCAGACCTGCAGACCTGTAGAGCGTCTTCTCGTCTAGGGTTACGGCATAAACAAATGAGACGATGATGGCCGTTGTGATGGGTTGACTTTCTCCGATTTACGATTTACTTTCTGTTTCGCACTCTTGTAAACTTAAGTTTAGAATCTGAACTTGGCCGGCCCGAGAGTTATATGTTTTGCCGCTATTTTTGGCACTGCATTTTGCGACTTCAACTTCACTTTCGCTGCACTAAAACAAAAACTTTACGAACGAACCGGTGCCATCAAACAAAAGCCGAAACTAATCTGTATCTGTATATCTGTGTATCTGTATCTGTTTCAGTTTCAGTTTTAGTGCTATGCATATGCAAATGACTTTCACTTCACTTTCATTCATTAGCGGGGGGCTCCTTCATTCTTATTCTAATTGGTGAAAGGTGATGGTGGATAGTTGATGGGTTGATTTCTGATGGATGGACGCCACTCCTCCTTACTATTTTTTTTGGTGGGTAGATTCTTTGGCAAGTGCGCAATTATTATTCAAATTTTTGGAAACGTGGTAAAAACTTGTTTGGCACCGCACAATTAATTTGAAATAATAAACCAAATGCCGCATAATGTTTATTACGGCTCGTTTGCCATGCAATTTGCATAACATCCAAATTAAAATGGCCAAAGACTGCGCCAATCCTCCCCAGAAACTCCTTCTCTTCGCAGAGTATGCAATTAAATGCTGACATTCTACGACGAATATGAAGTCTATGAATACTGGCACTGGCACTGGCACTTCGCCCCCCGAGCAATGCTTTCAATCAATGCCAAAATTTGCCATTTGATTTCCTATTGATTGATGTGCAAACATGGTGCTACATCGCCCAGAAGAAGGAAGCGAATACCTATGCACCCTGCTGCTAATTAGCTGGCTGCAGCGAAAGCCGAAAGCCATCCTCTGAATTGGCAGCTGCGTGCTAAAATTGACACCTTTATGCAGCGCTGGCCACGCAGCTCATCAAAGTCCGCCACTCCGGCCAGATGACTTGGCAGATTCTGCACTTGCCACATGGATAGTGTGGCATGGTATCGTATGGATGGCATGTATGGCCATGTTGGCCAGCAAATGCAGCAAGTTGTGGCCAACAATCGCCGTCGTTTGTGGTCGGTTCTAATCGATTTCTCCAACAAACACAGGGCGGGAACAAACAAGCGACTCAAATAGCAACTTTAACTTTAACTTCAACTGCAACTGCAATAGCAATAGCAACAAGTGTGGCTGCGGGAAAATTCTAAAACTTATACGCGTTTTTCACAGCTTTCCAGTGGGTGCAGCACGAAAGATGCGTTTTTTGTTCGTCTTTTATTAATCATTTGTTCTAGGAATTTACTGCATTTTTATTGAGGCTAAACCAAAGGCTGTGGCTCTGGCTCTGTGACTCCCCGACTCCGACTCCGACTCTGACTCGAACTTGGCCCGAAAGCGGCCCCGGTATCTGGCTTCTCTCTTTGGGCCATGTGCTAAACTCATCGGCAAACAGGTTGCCCCCGGCCCGCCCTGTGTTCCTGCCGTTTTTGTTTGCCAAATTCAAACAACAACAAGGTGGCACAGGTTAAGACGAGAGTTGGCCGAATATGGAACACCTTAACCAAGTTGTGTTAACTTACAAACATCTGTTTACTAGTATTCCAAATGGAACTCCTTATACGACATGTAAGCAATCGATTGAAAGAATAAACTTTAAATTAAAACCATTTTAACTTGGGAAATATCTTGCTCATCATACAAAGTCATAAAACATAATTAGGTGAAACTGCTTCATCACTTGGAAAATACAGATAAAACTTAATTAAGTGATACTGCCTCATCTAAATGTTTAACAGGTAATCAAAAACCATTTTATTTATATCACTTTGTGTTACGACTCAGCAGTTAATATTAGTAAAATAGAGAGATATTAGAAAATACAAGTACTAACGAATTTTCTCCCATATCTCTATATGGAAACTCTTAGCAACTCCATAGTTTCCATGGCCAGTTGTAAGCGTATCAAGTTGTCCATCTTCTTTGCTTCTCGCCCATCGGTGCAGCTGTTTGCACTGCAATTTGGGTCATTTGAATCATATGCATAAAGTTCCCGATGCGTCGTCAGCCCACAGTTCCCACAATTGCCTTTGCCATACGATTTCGATACGTTTCGATTGGGGGCCCTGGTGGCGTGGAAATGGGGAGAAAGGTTCTATTAACCATAAACCAGGCTCATCAGCATAAACAGGAAATAGAGACCATATATCAAAATGGCCGCCTCAACAAATTCGCAGCTTGTTGCTGTCAACGGACTGCGACTATCAGCTTGCGGCGCTCTGCTGGATTCTCCAGCTTCTCCAGCTTCTCTGCTTCCCAGCAGCCCAGCTTCTCCAGCTTCTCCAGCTTCACTAGCTTCACTAGCTTCTTGGTTATCAGATACGCCAGGCCGGGCAAAGAGATGTTTCTAATTTATGTGCAACAACAGCGTTACATCTTATCAACAACTAAATGACACAGCCGCTTAAATTACAAACACGCAAAAACCAAGCTGCGAGCTCCCAACTCACGGAACCCATTCCAAATCCCGAACCCAAACCCAATCTGGTCAAGGAAGTGGACTTGGTGACATTGACACTGAGGCCTTCAATTGTGGCGCTCGCATATCGAATGGCAAATGCGAGTGCGAGTGCGAGTGCGAGTGCCGAATGGCAGCTGAGCCGGTAAGACAAGTTTCGCGAATTGCATCAGAGTTTGGCCAGAACGGTTTGGATCGCTGGACACGGAGGCCAGCCCAAGATCCAATATGATGTAATAAGCGCTTAGCCTGCAGCGAGGGGCGATCAAAAGCACATTAAAAATGTGGCAAAAGTAAACAGATGCATGGTCAGTGCCACGGACTTTGGCTGAGAACTGCAGTCTTACACTGGAAAAAAAGTCACTCAAAATACCCCATTTATAAGGGTGTGTGCTCTATAACAGCCAAAACAGGGCCCACAGACCCGGGAAATACCTTTTTATGCTTCTAACAACCTAAGCAATTTATTTTATAACTCTTTGGATGATTTCCAAAAAATAATTTTTGAGTCCATTTTTCACATTTTTGATAAGGGGTACCATCACATTTTTTTGCAAAATTTTGTACATTTTTTTTTTTTTAATTTGGAATGCAATTTGATTGGAAATGCAATTACGAGCATAACAAATTATAACATTACACTTTTTGGCCATTATTTTCGTTGTTTTGACCGAAAAACCTGATTTACAAATGGTATTTTTGCTGTTAGTAAGTTAAATTAAGACCCACAGACTTTTTAGACTTTTTTTTATACTGCTTATGACCTAAGGAATCCATTTTATAACTTTTTGGATGATCCCAAAAAAATTTTTTTTTATCAAAATTTTTCATTTTTGGTAAGGGGTACCATCACATTTTTTTGTAAAATTTGGTAAAATTTTTTTTTTTCAAAATTTGAACACAAATCGATTGGGATTGCAATTACGAGCATAACAATATATGACATTCCATATTCTGGCCATTATTTCTGTTGTTATGACCAAAATTTGATGTTTTTGGTTACAATTTCATTAAATTTGTATTATTTATTTATATTTTAAGTAGTAAGTAAGGAGTATACATTTTCTGCGTGTAAAATTCCTGGGCCGGCAACATAATTTGCCATTTTAATAAATGCAACAGCGTCTAAAAATAGCCAAGGCGAGGTAACATGAGGACTGGTTAGCATGTTACCATGGTTCCATTTGCCGGTTGCCATCCGCCAGTTCCGCATCTGAATCAGCGGCCGCAGGAATCCGGAGGAGATGGAGAAATGTTTGCCACGATGCGGCGGAAGTATTAGGAGCAACCTGTTGCCCGCCATTCGGACCCATGAGCAATTACTTCAATTCGAGAATGAGAATGCTGTCTGCACTTTAGATAACAAATAACTGGATTCGATTCGCGTTTCGAGTGCTGCTGGGACTTGGGACTCATGTTTATAAATAGCAAATGCGCTGCAGCTGAATCAGACGACCGGCGATTGTCGATGGCGAAGCCAGCCAGCCTTCCATTCATGATGCCTGTGATGGGATCAAAGGTACTAGATTACCCACTACATCCGCCAAGTCAAACTGAGTGGGTAATTAATGATGGAACTTAGAATGGAGAGCCGCAGAATGAAAATAGCAAAAGCGTGATTCAATTAGGCGGCCAATTGCTGATGAACTGTTAATTGAGTTTGCTGATTTTTTCGCCATTCGCCAGTTGTTTTCTCGCCTGATTGTTTGCATTTAAATTGTCTCATTTGCTCATTTGCTCATTTGCCCAGTTTTCAGTATTCAGTTTCCAGACCCAATATCTGGAACTGGATTGCCCCGAGGGGCAAGTCGAGCGGCAGCAATTGACACAGAAAGCTGGCCAAAAGCCGCCTAAGCGCCACTTGAATGACCAGCTTTTGGCCACAAATACAATGTGCTGTTGCCCGTTCCACAACAAACACTTGTCGACGCCATCGACCTGAAGAGTGTTGCTGACCAGACGACTGGCTCATCCATTCCTCGCGTGCACTTCGCAAATGGGTCAGGCCCCCCGAATTGAAAATGTGTGCCGTATCTCGAACGGTTCAATTGCCCCCTGCCCAATGAGATAACTAATGAAAATCTTTGATTATCTGGCCGGGGCACGTTGCGTGTTTTATGCCTGCTGGCTGCCAGCAGGTTGCACAACTCCACATTAATCTGCTCAAGTTTTTTTTGAGTGACTTTCGGCTGACTTTTCGGTCACATAGTTCATTAGACGTGCGTGAAAAGCAAAATCTTCGATTGCAAATTTGAATCGCAAATTTTGTGCGATAATCAATCAACATTATATTGTTTACCAATCCAGTGCAAATTCCCAGCATCCGAATTTACCCATCGTAATCAGGCGACAAATTACAGTACAAGGTGAGTTGGCAATTAAGTAATATTTGCAAGACTGTAGAAGTGGCATTGCAAACTTAAAGTAAAAGTAGATATACATATGTACACGCAAAGTAAAACTTATTTATGTATATATTTTTTATAAACTTCCCTTGTACAAATAAAGATATTGGCGATCCAAATTCATCTCTGAACTGTTCTGATTAAGCGGCAAAAAACTCGACTAACCGTTATTACGATTTAATTGCGAAAACGTTTGGCTAATTGGAGTGCACTAAATCAAAAATTCTAACGCCATTTGTTTGAATTCTTTGGACTTGGCCAGACAATTGCCGCGAGAAATGGCCATGTGGAAACGTTCTGTGCCATTCGATAGCTTCGCCATTTAATCATTCTCCATGGGAGTTCAGCACAAAAGAAATTCGACCTTCAGCGGAGCGATGGGCGAAAGCTAAGGCCGCTTTCCATGGAGCCATGGAGCCATGGAGCCATGAAGCTATGGAACCATCAGTTCATAAGCCCATAAGCCTTTTAGCTTTGCAATTGTCCGCGAGCGCTTGCGCCCAATTCTCCAGAGATTCTGACAAAACACTCGCGAGGCGGTCTAGATGTGAAAGGCTTTTGAATTTGGCTAAAATATGTATGTTTGGCCGCTCCAATCGGGCGATGAAGAAGCTTTCACGCCGCCCAAAACAAAAGGCACCAAATCGCTTCAGCTTCGGCCAGCTATCTAATTTATCTCAATCGCATTTTATTTAAATTGAAAAACTCAATTCGGTTTTGGCAAACGAATCACTCGGGGCAGCATAAACGGCCGGCACCAAAACGATTCGAATTGAAATGTATGCAAATATACTCTGTTTTGATAAATTTCACGCGATTAGCATCTGAATTGGCGCGAGGCAGGCGACAACACTTGCTGTACGGCTGACTGGATGTTTTCGGGTATCTCCCGCAGCCTCAGCACTCAGAAAAATAATTTTAAATATTTTTATATCGTTGCGGGCATTAATAATAGCTCTTAACAGTTGGCTGCCTAGATTTTTGTCAGTGCTCACGGCGGGTCATTTAATTTGTGACCCTTATCAATGTGGGCAATGTTGTGCATATGTTTTCGGCTTGTTTAGGTGGCCAATTTTATGCATTCATTAATTAAGGCGGAGCGGTCAGTTCGTTAACCCAAACAGAAACACAAAATTGGCAGCAGCAGCAGCAGAAGTCCGAGCAGCGTCATCATCCATATAAATTGATGACATTTTTAAGGCATTGCTTTAGGTTTAAGGTTTGTTGTTTGCTGTAAATTCGGTTTTATTGACACTAAAAGTATGATCGGGGCATTAAGGGTGCCGTTTGATGGTTATTGGTTATTCTGGGGTGTTAAGTACCCGGTCGAGTTGTAAAAGCCTCGTTTTAAAACAAAAGACTTAGAACACGAACTCGATTTGGGTTTTATTGCAATTGTTATGACTCAGTTGGCATATGAAGGCGCTGCTGCTTTATGAATCGTGTTAAATATAAATCGATAATATTTAAACATATTTGCCATTATTAAAAATGTTTTCAATTAAATTTAACCACTAACTAATATATCTTTTTTCACCATAACAATGCCTTTGGGGATTTTTATTAGTTGAATCCGTGCAGTTAAAAGAAGTTCCCAAACTTTTTTTGCAGGTCGTTAGCCCGCCCGTCCGCTTGCGATTATCAGTAAATTGTACCCATTGGTGTACCCATGGGTCTGCGGATGTGGATGTGGATGTAGATGTGGATCTGGCGGTGCTTCTGCACAACTCGGATAAGAATCGGCAAAACGGTGCTTGACCATCGCTCAAGTCAACGACTTGCCATTCTGTTCTTCTTTCAATTTTTTTTTTTGTTTTTTTTTGGGGCGTGTCAGCGATCTAGAAGTGTCGTTTGGGCCAGTCCCCCGGCCAGCGGCGTTTTGTAATGCAAATTAATTATGTAATCAGACTATAAATAGACGCTGGGTGGGAAATAAACGTAGCAGACTGCTTCTGCTCCGCTGACTCATGAACTTGGCGACGACCTCCTGCTCGGTGATCTATGCAAATCCACCGGATAGGTCGATGCGGCAAAGATAATTTGAGACGCGAAGTAAACATAATAGCAATTAAGGAACTTTGAAAACAAATATCTTCATAAGCAGCTGATAAATGGAGGCTGAAAACCAGATTCTGCGCGTTCTTAGTTTTGCGTTCGGCTTACGGACAGCTTACAAGGAATTCATTAATTTCTTCTGTTTCCATATTTTGTCATCAATCAGAAATAACTTTCAACGCACGCCAATTCCGGTGCTCAATGAGCCAACCATTTGTGGATTCTTATGATTTTTTGTTTGGCTGGGTCTTTGTTGGAGAGCTCTTCAAACTAATGACTCGCCTGCGCCAACTAACTGACTGAATGCTCTGCGAACTTCATTAATTGTTTTATAAATATGCCGCATTAATTAATTTAAAATGTCATTAATTACGTTTTAATAACGCATTCAAAGACAAAGAAAGCAATAAATTCCAACAGTTGCTTGAAATTACCAGAAAAACGCAAATAGAAAAGCCAAAGAGAATTGAGAAAGTTCTGGCTAAAGAATAAAATTATTTCAGCATCCCAATAATGTTGCTAATGCGCCGCTTAAATGTGAATTTATTGCAGCTTTTAATTAGCTGTCAGGAATATTTTAAGTTACTTTTAGAAGCATTGCGCAGAAGGATTTTTAAAACCGCACATTAACAAAATGTGATATTTATAAATCCGAGATTTCTGATGAAAGACGATCAGCAGCCAGAGGAAATTAATTCCATTGTGTCGCATAAGAAACCACACTTTTGAGTGCCGAACAAATGCAATTATTTACCAACTCTACGATATGTAAATTCCATTTCACACTCTGACTAAATCCGGAATTCCCCATAAATCATGGGAGAAATTTTCTGTCCAGTTTCTGAGAACTAGCCACGAATAAGCAGCCAAGCTGCCGAGAAGAAAATTGAAACATAATTTCTTTGACAAATCCAAAACCATGCTCATTCTCCACAGTCTTCACAGCCCAACGACAACGACAACGAAAACAAACCCAGATGATGATCTTGGCTATATTTTCTTAATTGCTTGGACCATGTCTGCCTGGCCAGTAACGCCCACATTTGTGGGATGCTGAATGCTGGATGCAATTCGTCTACGTCAGACGAGCACTAAAAATAAAATGCCCCCGGCTGGATTCGAAGTTGATTCATTCCGTTCTGTTTTCTGTTCTGGGGAATTTCATTTGCGGAACATGAGGATGCGCTTGGGAAGTAAAGTGGCCACGACACGCATCATTTTATGCGACGTTGGGTTCGGGTTAATTAAGCGCCCGACTTGGCCAGGTGTTGGATGTTGGATGTAGTTGCGATGGACAGTGGTGAGATCCAGTGCAGATCCAGATCCACATCCAGATCCAGACCGACCCAGTTTCCCACTGCAGAACAAAGCCACGAAATGGGTTCACTGAAGGCACGACGACTACGCCCAAATTGTAAACGTGTCTGTCACTTTAAGCCCGACAAATGGATGGTTTTCTTTTTTTTTGGTTTTTTTGCCGCCTTTTTCCATTTTGTGCTGCGGGGGAGGCGACAAATGTTGTCAAGCATTTGGCGAAAAATTGGCAAATAGATTCGCGCAGAGAGGCCGCCGCACAAAACAAAAGAACGTTTGCCAAGTGCGCGTGGGTCAACCAAGAAGTCAAGTCAGCCGGAAGATACAAAGATACAAATGTATCTGCGCATGCGTGGCGGCGAGTGAGCGAGTGAGCGAGCGAGACTGACTGCTCGCACTTAGCCGCGTTCTAATTAGCCATGCCGAGCACAGTTTGGTATTTGCTCTGAGCCCAGGCAAAAATGTCAGCTGTCTGGTGAGCAGCTCTATACCCCGGTCCCCACTTGCCGGGCGCCCACCCCCTTCGCCCATTGGTAACATACAAATTAGAGCAAATACAAACGAATACAAATAACAAATTGCTTGGCGCATGGCAACAAAAGTACCGTTACACTTGAACTTGTTCGCCAAGAGCGAGGGATCGATGGGGAGAATATTTGAGTACACTGGCAGAAATGTATGTACATCAAGTAGGATTTTTATGTAATACATACTCTGAGGTTATACCTTAATAAACACTTGATTTCTGCTCAATAAAAGACCAAAACTTATTTCTTTCTTCTGATACATAATCACATCTTGTCTTAAAAATGATAAGCATTTTATTAACATTTACTGGTCATTGTAAAAATTAGAAACGAAAAGGCAAGTACCCAAGCTCCTTAATAGAATTGGTCTTAAAAAATCCACATAAACAGATTATCAAGCTC
This sequence comes from Drosophila santomea, assembly GCF_016746245.2. Lineage (NCBI taxonomy): Eukaryota > Metazoa > Arthropoda > Insecta > Diptera > Drosophilidae > Drosophila > Drosophila santomea. Next base: position 25,767,864 of record NC_053019.2, read on the forward strand.
AAACTATTTAATCGAAAGTAGGGCAAACACTTCTTTTCTATTCGGAAATTTACTGCAGGGCCTTGTTTAAGGTCTGGATTCGATTTTAACGATTTGAACGATTTTTACGATTGTTTGAAAGTCTTGTACGTCTGGGTGAAAAGTGAATGGTGGTGGCCGAAGCGTGGCTCAAAATCGAAACTATTTTCGGCCCGTCGATTCTAAAGCTCGAGCGTGAGCAAATTGACAAAACGGGCCACAATGCATTTGGCCAGTTTTGAATGAAAATCGGAGCGCGGCTTCCAGGTAAACTAACGCGATTATTATGAAATTAATGCAATTGGCCTTGACAGGCGCAAAAATGCGAGTGCCGCCGTTGGGCATGGACATAGATTTTATTTTTGTTTTATATTGTATAATATAATTTGGGATCTTTTATTTTCAAATGCGCCTGCGTGCGTAGCAATCATGTGAATAGGAAAGCCATTAATAATTGCGGCGTGAGCCAAACGGCGAGTGTTGTGGGTGATTTGGCCGGCATGTCCGTCATTTGTTTGGATTCGGTTTTGCTGTTGGCCAATTAGCGGCTGTCAAATGTTGTTGACTCTTGTCTCGTTCCACTTGTTTATGGTGTGTATATTTTTTGATTTGCAGGCGAGGGCGACCCTGACACTGAAGATGGCCCATCATCCCGAACTTGACAGCGGCACTTCAGGGGGATTTGGATACGGATTGAAAGTGGGAAGATGATACTGAGTGCAGTCGCCTGCAGTTCACGGGTATTCAAATTCGAATTCCTTAAGCCTTTAATGACATCGGGCAAGGAGCTTCTCCAGTCTGGATATACCATACGAGCACATCCATTAGGCACTCACGAGATGCGGACATTGAACCTTGAAATAGACCTTAGAGAGTTGGCGAAGAAAACACAAAAAGCTGGCGGCGACTGATGCGAAACCAACGAAAAATAAAAATAAGTTGGAAATGAAAACTGGTTTGGTTTAAGCCAAGTTAGAACACTAAATCAGCCGGCAAAGAATAAAAAACAAAAGGCCCCACTCTTACTCATATTAATAATAATAGTTAAACACGGTATGGCTCTACAAAGGGTTTGTGTAAGCTGGCTACTGCCGCGGAAAATTCTAGTCATTCTAACTTGATATATTCTCAACTGGCGAAATGTGATGTTTGTTTAGTCAGATGTGAATCGACATTCCTGATCGGAGAAGGAGATTTATGAACCCATTACGAGAATGAAGCCGTGCGTGCCATTGATATTATAATTCACTGATTATGGAGTTGGATTTATGAATGTCTGCCGCCGGTTGTCGGTTGTCAAGCCAAAGTCACGAAAGCCACCGAATACTGGATGGTACTTCACCCAAAGCTGCTCAAGTGCCTTGTAATCGCTCTGTGAATCACTAAAGCGGATTGCTGTTTAATTCCGATTCTGCTGGTGGCGTCTACTCGGCATTAGGCATTATAGCCAGCGGAAATAGCCAGACGAAACCGCCTTTAAGCCCTCGCATTTCGTGCAACCCGATTGCATAATCGAATTTGGCGCAAGAACCTTTGGCAGTAGACCGCCGATGCCAAAGACGCTTTGCAGATTACCCATAATCTCACATACATATGTACGCATGACCCGCCAAATATTGTTTTGACTAATTGTCTGCCACAGGCCGAGCATATTAGTTGGGGAGTCGTGTTCCATCCCCGCTGATGATTATCTTTTGGAGCCCCTAAGACCTGGCAACCAAATCGAAGATCGACCCGAAGCGCTGGCAACCTTGAAGCGTTTTGCAGAAGGCAATTCGACAACAATGGTGTTTGCCAGCTGAAAATCGTCAAATTCAATTAAACTTAAATACTTGTCGAAGCAATTTGCCCGGCGTTTCTCATATTTGCTTTGCATTGAGCCGGGTTTATTTATTTCAGCGATCTTTGATGGTCGCTGTTCGCCGTTCGATTGGAGGCGCTGCTAATTGCTTCCCCCGAATTGGTTATTGGAATTGGCCGTGTAACCACGATGATGATGATGATGTTGTTGTCGTTCAGTTCAAGGCGGAAGTGCCGGAAGTGCAGCCAATGGTGGCACACCCTGCATTAGCTACTGTACAGTGCACACCCACGCTCTGTGGACAATCGTCACTTGAGCGACATTCGCGCACGCGCAAACTGGCTAAATTTACGCGAAATGGGCGACAAATTATGCCAAATGAAAAGAGGCGTGACTGCCTTGGCATTTATGCTCGTTTCGCTACAAACAAAAGCCCCCGCACCACCCCGCTGTAAAATGCGCCAAAAAGCCGTAAAAACAAATGCTGAAAATGATTTCGCTACAGTTGGAAAAAATTCCCAACAAAATGTGGTCCTGAGTTATGTTTAAATACCTTTCTTTTGTAAAATTCAATTTTACAAAAAACGAATTAAAGTTTTTTCCTATTAACTAGTTATAAGTGAGCCAGGCCTATAAATCAACTTTTTCGCATTGCCAAGATCTATTTAATCACGAACGAAAATGGGTTATCATTAGGTTTATTTATGTCCATCCGGAATTTTAGATGGCAAACTTGGCTAACAAGACTTGCGGTAAAATGCCAAAGAAATGGGTTAATGGTCACATATTTAGGGGAATAGAATGTTGGTAATACTGTTTAAACAGAAGTTTTCTTTTACCACCAAAATGGGAGAACATCATGGGAGAAAATTACATTTCGGTTGATTTCTTTGAGCAGATTTTTTAAGTTAACCAGTTCTGTAGAAACCAAGTTTAAGTTTAGTTTCCTAGCGGTTTATATTTTTATCAACTGTTGCTTTATGTGATTATTGTCTTTATCCCTTTGCCATTATGAATATTCCTTTAGTTGAGACCCCCCATTTTCTTAAGTGTATAGCTAAGTGTTAATGCCGAGAAATGTAAATTTGAGGCACTAGAACGGTAGTGCGATACTCGTCACATAGAAGTGATAGCCGAGAATCGGGCTACCCACGTACGGTGGGCGTATGGGCATTTTGGCCAGGCTTAGTTGATTTATTCGCGCGTTTTGCTGGCGTTTCTAATGCGACAATTACAGCGGGCAGTCGCCGGATTCGAGGCACTGGCGGCTGATTTATGGCCACACGGGGAATTTTACAAAGCCATTCACATAGCTATTCGCTATTTGCCAGTTGCTACTTGCCAGTTGGCAGTTGGCATTCGGCTATTGGCACACAAATGCCTCACGCAGACGCCCAAATGACGGCGGCGCCCCAAATCCCAAATAGCCAAAAGTTTTTGATTAGAACGCCTCAGGGGCGGCGCATCACTTTTTGGCCCGTTGAGTAAATATGTCAGAGGGTCTGAGTAATTGAGCGTAAACGCTACCGGGCTATGGTTTCCATGGGTTCTACCTGGAACTACCTGCCAGTGCCACCTTTGATTAATTTCACCCGTCGAAACTGATGCAAATTCGCACACGCCAAAAAAAATCAATAAAAAGGGTGATGGATTGAAAGAAGATTGAAGACGGAGATCGGATGAGCTGAGCCAATGACAAATATATATATGGATATACGAAAATAGATTTGGTTTTTGATCTGAGCATCATGATAGGGAAAACACATTCATCATGCATTTAGTAAATCGCAAGTCGTAACAACTTTGATAAGGTATACTTTATATAAGTATGTACTATGATGTTAGGTATATGACACGGTATTGGCATTGCCATAATACAGAAATTTCTTCGAGTGCCCTAGAATTAGACATTTTCTTCTTCCCCTTTTTTTTTTTGGTGTAGGAAACCCGGGGCTGTTTGCTTTACGGTTCATTCATGAGATCGGTGCTTTTAGTGTTATGTAAACACTCCACCCGGCAGCAGCATCAGAAGCACCTCCCGATTCGCACAGCGTTTTCAAATGTAAAACCAAAATTTATGCAAATTTTTTTTTCTGCCCAAACATCGGCGAACAAGCTCCGAAAATAGGGGAAAAACAAAGCAAGATACCAAAATGTGTAAATATATTTACAGTTAGAGGCGTTATCTTCCAGCTTCGAGTGTTCAGTTCTGTGCAGTGGATTGCTTTGGTTTGGTTTGGTTTGGTTTCTTGGCATCAGATCGAGCGGAGAATTGGGATTGGAATTGGAATTGGGAAAGTGGCCAGGTCGAAGATCTCCGGGTTGCTGCTGTTGGTTGCCAAAAAGTTCAGTGAACCCTCCGCTTGAGCTCGACGACGATCTTCTCAGGCCCTATTGAAAGATGCTTAGCGGTCACTCTTTTCGGCGGCCACTGGTGGCACTCATTAAGGAAACATAACTCTAATTCAGCCATGGACCCCAAGAACACAGAACCCAATCTCCAGTCAACAGTCACCAGTCCCCAAGAAGCCAATCCCCCAGTGCGGTGTCTCCTCCGCTTTTAATTATAATTCCAGTGCTGAGAACTCTTCACTCGCTGCCGGTTACGTGAGGAGGGTTACTAACCCTCCACTGGTAACTACACACTACTCACTACACACTACACACTACCAAATACAGAGTGGCAACCACCCCTCCCCTTTAAGTGGGCCTAATCCCAAGTCTGGGTCGTTCGTCGCGGTCAACATGCGGCAGTGAACACTCGTAAAAAAGAGTTTATACCTTAGGAAAATATACTATAATATTAATTAAACTTACCTTTTATACAATCTATCTATCTAGTCAGTTGGCTGTAACTTGTACAAACTAGCTGAAATACCTGAAATATTCCAAGCTATATCTACTAATATTCGACATAAAATAGAATTTGAGTATCGTTTTCCCGCAGTGTCTCTTTATCTAATCATCTGCAAGGGGACCGCCAACTTCTCCGGGGCCCAGCACTATAAAAGTTATGAATAATCTGCTTAATTTAGAGGCCCAGTCCTCGGTCGCCTCTGTTTATTGTTTTATTCAACCCGAAATGAAATGAAGTAGCGGCAGTTAAACTCACGTCAAGTGCTCCATTCCATCTGATTCTGATTCTGACTCCGATTCAGCTTCTGATTCAGATTCTAATTCCGATTCCATTTCCATTTGATATAGAGTAGATAGGGCGGTGTACGCATGATATTAAAATAAATCACCGTCTAAACTGGGGACAATAAATCTGCAAGGCGGCGCACAAAAGTGCCTCAAATTGGGATAGGCCCTGCACTGGAGATGGACTTTTATGGGACTGGTGAGAATGAAAGCTTTTCGAGGTACTTTTATGCTTCGATGGATGGAATGAGACCTAAGCAGCATCAGTTCCTTCTCGGCCTGGCATGCCCATTGCGATCCCAGGGAGAAGGCATTCGGATCGTTACCACTTAACCCAGAGAATTGGCATTTCCTGTATCCATCATTAACAGGCACTCGGCATCTGATTAGTTGTAGGATCGTAGGTTTTATGGATCCCGGAGCGTTGAGTTGGAGGAGCCGCTCTGCAGAGTCATACCATACCATTACCATTTTGGGTTTTTTCGCCAGTACCGCCAATTCCTAGAAAGGGGCATTGGCCAGTAATGAGAGGTGAGGAATTGCCGCTGGCTGCATTTTGAAGACACTTAAAAGGTTTTCGGTTTCTTGCCACAATTTGATTGCATCAATAAAAAGTCCACCTCGCTGGCACTTTAATGAGTGCGCGGAGCAGGAGGAGGCATCTCTTGCAGATTGACAATGGAAATGAGCTACCAAGTGGCCAGCATAGACTCTCGGTTTTATTTATAGCATCTCCTAAGCGTTGCCATTAAAGCCAGATTCTCCTGCTTAAGGTTTCGCTGGGGGAACGCTGTTCAGGTGCTGCTGAGTTGGTTGGGGGCTGGGGTTCAGCCAATGCGAATTAATTGGCTGCTGTCTTTGGCCAAATGCTGGGGATGTGGCCAAGGCTAAGAGCCAGACTGAGGCTGAGCTGGAGTATGAGGATGGGCAGCTGCAGCTAGCCGATGTCTGAAAGCCTTGATGAGAGGCGCCAAAGTGCCAACACCCCGTGCCAGGGATTCGGCCTCGCCAGCATGCACAGCAAGAAATGTTGTGGCACTTAACGAATATATTTTATGACTAATAGTATACATATTAAGAAGAAATATTGCACTTTGGGATAAAGTTTATTAATTTTCAAATACTTTTTGAGGCTTACACCAAATAAAGTGCCACATTTTTGAAGTGCAACATTCCTGTCAAAATTGCGCATCCTGAAGCGTCCCTCCACTGAGCCGCACTAATTAATAATAATAAAACAAAAGTACAGACGCACGAGAAGCAGGAAGACGCAGTGGTTCTGGCCAAGATTCATGCTCTTGACCAAGCCAAACTAAGCTGCGTTTATTTTTAGACAATAAACCGAGGATGCTTGTTGCCGCGAACGAGGAGCAGCAACCGCGATCGGCTAATGGTAATGAGCTGCAAGCTATTTACAGTTGGGCTGCGGCCTTGCAGCCCATAGAAGGCAATTGGCCATATAGTCATCCGCCCTCCTCCTCCTGCTCCTCCGGCTCCTCCTTCCGGAGAGCATGCATATTTATGGGCCAGCATCAATCTGACTTAATGCCGGTGCGGCTTGATTAGCATGTCGATGAGCTTGAGGAAGAATCCCCCGTTCGAGGAGCAGGTGGCTGATGACTTCAGGAGGGGAAGGGGATTGCGACCTCATGGAGGGGAAATCGGTGCCGTGCAACCCCCAAAACACTCGGCGAATGGCCTTCAACGTCCTTGGCTGTACATTTATTGAACTTGTGTATAATTATAATTTATTTGCCTATTATCGAGTCTCGACTTGTAGTTACTGCTGCTGTTGCTGTTATTGTTATGGCTCACGTTTTTGTGCTCGCCAAATATTATAATTTATGTGAATAAAGCGATGTGAATCTCTAGCCCCCAGATAGACTCGTCTCGGAGTACTCACCTCCTACCACCATCCCCCCACCATCCTCACCAGAAATCTGCCGTCTACGCTGACCATGTCTATTAGCAAACAATTTGTATTGTCTAAGAGTTAATCATTCGTAGCGTCATCGATGTATTTATAGGCAATATTATTAACGCCTTTAGCATATTATTTCATTTATTATGTAAAAATGCGTTTTATGTTAATTTCAATTGTTTACCTTATTCATTCAAAGGTGCTAAGCTCGCGTGGTAATGATATAAACAAAAAAAAAACTAGTTATCAGTGCGTTCTAAAAAATATATTCATAGACATGGTGCCGCATTTTTTGAAAATGTTGGTCAAACATAATCAAAACAATAATCAGGTTATAAGTTGGAGGGAAAAGTAAATATTTGGCCATCGGTTAAGGTACTTTTTGCCACATTGCCGGCATTGTAGGAATAAGTTTTCTTTCAAAGACCACAGAGATTTGCCCCGGGACATGTCTGATAGGCAAATCAACATGCAAAACAATGCAGCAACTGGAAAAAAATGTACAAAAAACTAAAAAGTAAATCCAGAGAAAAGCGCCCGAAAAAGACTTGAAAAACACTTTGTGCTGATTCTGGGCGAAATCAAAAAGTCATCATTCGCCACGAGAAACCGAATCTGCAAGTTCGAGTCTGAGTCTGAGTCTGAGTCTGATTGTGTGTGTGAGTGTGAGTGTAAGTGCGAGTGTGCCTAATGAGTATTCAATTGATGCAGAAAGCAACCGGCGGCCAGCAGAAGTAACCACCATAAATGGCCATTTGAAAGACGTTACAGTTCGATCGTCCGATCGATCGAACACCAGATCCGAACACCAAATTCGATTAGGAGGAGAGTAGGGAGCGAAAAGACCGGAGAACTGCGGGCACTTCACAAGAATTGGGATGGGGCAGCCAAAAATTAGAAAGAAGTGCGTCCAGGGAATCGGGGTCAATAGGAAATGAAAAGTGAAATTTTATGCCCAAAGCTCTGTGTGCCTTTTGTGTGCCGTGTACTCCACACAATTCGGCAGTGTGTGCTTTGGATTTTCGACTTTTGATTTTTGATTTTTTTGCCATAAAGGAACTTGCAATTTAAATATCATTAAATTCTGGGTTAAGCCTTTGTGCCGGCCACTTGAAAATTGCCACCGTATAATCAGTTTTTGACAGCCATCGCCAAATCAGCCGGAAGCCAAATTGGCAACGGCTCTTCGATTCGAACTGCCCCCTCAAGTGGAAAAGGCGACACTCTGTCGAGCACTCGATGGCTGTTTAATCAGCAGGGAATTGTCCAGAAATCTGCCCGAGCAGAGAAACTACTGCCCAGAAGATGACCATAAGTAAGCCCAAGTCTCGAGGTTCTAAAAATATCATAGAATCAGAGTGATCAAAATGTAATGAATAGCAAAAAGGGTCTTCACCTGCTGAAAACATCAAATCATGTAAGCTTACTACTTACTTTTTTAGTTACCTACTACTTTGGGTTATTTGTACCTTTATAAACATTCCCAGTACTATAAAAGTTTAAAGTAAAACCCCCACCAGCAAACGTCCAACTATGTTAAGAATTCCATTTCTGAAGCCTGAGTGAGCAATACGACTTAATAACTATCAATTATGCATGTTTGTGTAATTTGTTAATGGAGACAAATAAAATAAATCCACAAGATACCTAAACGCCTGTCAATGGCCCAGCGATATAATCAATTAACACGACTTATGCTGCACTTGGCAACTCCACGGATCCATGTCCGAGTGGTAGGTACGTCAAGTACTCTTAGTACTTGTACTAGCCTCCAGCGTGAATCATCCGCGGAACAACACAGAGTTCGTGCCAAACGAGACCTTCTGCATATTGAAATGTGGCAAACAAAAGATAAAAACTTGGCCTGAAAGCTAAGCAAAAAGCCCCAAAAGGTTGTAAACCCAAAGTTCGTCGCAATTAAATGGGCGAATTGCTGAGTGCGTACCTTTGGGCCTTTGGGCCCTGGCCATTAAAATCGGAGGGCCCACTGAAAATAACGAGCCCATAAAAGCATCTTCCAGCAGCCACAGGTGGCCGGAGTGATGACGCGTCAATGGATTCGGTTCCGTTCCATTCGGTTCCGTTGCTATCAAACAATTGGGTATTAATTTTAATAAATAATCACTCACCGCACCGAGAATGGAAAAAAATAAATAATAATTCAACTTGTTGCGATTGGTTTTTGCATTGGGATGGGATGGCAAAGATGACTAGATGACTATGGGGAGGTTATCAACACAATGCCTTGAGTCATCTCCCGACCGAATGGAACATGGAACGCGCTTAAAAACGTATTATGGAAGACGGAAATGAATGCCGGGAAAAAATTGTATGCCTTCGCATTACGTACGTGTATATTATATAGAAATACGCAAATGGAAAATATACAAAAAAAAAAAAATAACCATGCATGGTCGAAGAATAAATTAAATTTGCGTTTCAGGCGAAGAATCTTCAAGCAGAATCTTAGCAGAAGAATCTTCGTGTGTTTAAATTTAAACCCTGAGCTAAGCTGCTCCGGCATTTCAGCCAAAATAGATAGATTTAGATTCAGATACAGATACAGATACACTGATGGAGAGATACAAACATCCATGAGATACAAAAGCGGGCTGCGAAAGGTGTTATAAGCCTGTTTACTTTCCACCAGGAGAAGCTCTAGTCCAGCTTGTCTCAAATTACCAAGCAGAAAACAAAAGCAAACGGCTGAAAGAACAAATAACTAACAACGAACACAACAAATACAACGCACACCGAATGGTTAAATAAATTTGGCAAACAAAAAGCCAAACATTTGCTGGGCAACCGAAAAAGATGATAAATGATGCGCGTGTGCAATTCGCGTACAAATTGTTTGGCTTTGGCGATGTTTTAATAAAGCTTAACTAATTAAACATCACCACTCAAAACACTCGAAACGTGCGTGTCTTGGTGTAATATAATAGATTTATTAAATTTGTAGCTTGTGTTATACAAAACACCTTAAGCATTGCATTAAAGATGAAGCCGCAACTCGGGCTTTTGAACCCCACGAAGGACAGCAATCAAAAACTTGGTTAAGTCTTAATTTGTAGTTTCTCGCCCCGATCCTCAGAAGTGCTTGGTCAGGTTGCTCAGGCAGGGCGAGTTGTTGGTGAACAGATTGGCCAGGCTGAAGATGTTCAGGTAGGTGGACAGGAAGGTGGCCAGCAGGCCGAAGATGAGCACCGCCATGGTGCAGGACACGTCGCACTCGAGGCGATGCAAGCAACGAACCATTCTCAGCCAGCATCCGCGTGGACTGGTCGGCGGCGTGGTCGCCAGCAGGGGTTCCATCTCCAGGTCAACCGGATCGTAGTTGAGATCCAATGGCAGACTTCCGTAACTAGCCTCCGCTGCAATGCGCTGATGAACTCGCTCCATACGCCGGATGCGGCGGTACAAAAGTGGCGGCAGAATGAAGACCAGTGGTCCGGTGATGGTGCCACCCACCACATCCATCAGGGCGTCGAAGCTGGGCACAAACTCCGCCACAAGGACCTCGAGGGCCAGCACTGAAGAGCGGATAAGCATTCGTTTGAAGGAGAGGGCTAAAAGAAGTTGAGATTAGCAGACGATTTAGCTATAATCTAACGTTGACTAGATTAATGTGTTTAAAATTCTTATGACGGAACTCGTTAAAATAATTTTTAAGTGGAATGAAATTCCCAGATCATGGTGATCATTAACTTCAGTTACTTAAAACAGTTTATGAACTTGTTTATCACACAAATATAGACTCACATTCCGGCAGCTTGAAGTAGTTCTCGATCTGCATGAACATCGCGGAGCTGGCCACCGTGACGGAGAAGCAAAGCTGGAGCGCCATCAGGATCAACATCACATAGAAGGGCACACTGGTGGGCAAGGACTGCAGCAGGTTATCAGCTATCATCGATCCAAATTTGTAGGCGGCTATGATGGAGCCAAATATGGCCACGCTGCAAGTAACTGATTAAGAGAAATAAAATTATTATCCATCTGTAATCGGACTTGTGAAGCAACTCACTGGCGATTCCGATGAGGGCAGCCCAGGAAACCTGCGACTTGTGCTTCATGTCGATCTGAAGGGTCAGCAGAACGGGGTGGATGTCAAACTGGAAGGCCAATATGCTGTAGCTGTTGAGCACGGTGAGGAAACCAGGCAGCTCTAAAAAAAAACCCACTTAGAATTTGGCAAACATATCAACTAACAACAATACCCACCCAAGGAGATGCCCTCAAAAGGTGTTCCAATAGCAGGAGCTGCAAAAAGACAGAACCACAGCAGCGCCACAATAATGATCATCACGCAAACTGCGATGATGGCCAGACCCCTGCGATTTTATAAATTGGAGAACATAAAATATCGTATAATAATAAACGCACCCTATTCCGAACCCATCTTACCGCATGTGCTTTGGACTGCCCAGCCACATCAGCGGGCAGATGACCAGGCCGACTATGACGGCCCAGTAGCAGTAAGAGAAATTGTATTGACCAGCGCTCATGCGCAGCACGACGCCTTCCAGGTTCTGGGCGGCCATGACCACGCTGGGCACCGCCATGGCGAAGATGCTGAGATCGAGGAGCACGGACACCAGCAGACTCATATACGGACCGTAAGCCAGCTCTGCCAGCGCGGCGTATGGGTAGTTGCGCTTCTGCTGAATGGAAGGATCGAGCAGCTCTGCCATGGTCCAGCATTGGGAGAGCAGGAAGGAGGTATAGATCTGCAGGATGATGATGGAAAGCACCAGCAGCACGCCAAAGTAGCCAAGCTTCACCAGCAATGCGGGCAGCGTGACAAAAGGGAAGATGCCAAACAAATCCACCACGTACAGGATGGCGATGAAAAGCGACAGGTTCTCCGGTTCGTCCTCATAGGCCCGGAAATGGGGAAGGGCGCTGAACCGCGATCTCCGCAGGAAGGGCAACTGATCGTGCTGATGCGAGGGCGTCAGCTGGACAGGAGGCCGTCGCTTGGGTAGCGCAAAGGATGGAGCGCGCGATGGGCGTGGCGCGGGTTTAGCATTCTGGCGACGAAAGAAGAACATTCGCGATGTGGACTCTTCCAAGGGAAGCAAGCAACTGCAGTTCCTCTAAGCCAAAACTAATGGTTGGCCACTCTCGACTGGCAAGCATACTACCATCAACAAGTTCTGACATCGGACACCCAAGGGAAGCCCTGCAACGACTGCAATGTCAATGCACGTTGCCCGAAGTTCAATGCCTTGGCCCTCCACTCCGTGAAGTGACCCACAAATGCATGGGCCGCTGTCAGCTTGGTAACGAACGTGTTTATTTTACATGCACATTTATATAGTATCAACAAATAGCTTCCAGCGCCCCTGTCTTGATCCGTGTGAGTTTCGTCTTCCAGTTTCCTAAAGTTGCACTTGGGAAATCTTCTGCTTCTTCGCTTGGCTCTAAAAACGCGGAGTTGATTAGCAGGAAATTCAATGGGTATAGTGTATAACGATACTCACCTCCTCTTTCTCATCCGCCTGCATGGTGATGACCTGCACCGCTTGTCCAGGACCGGATCGCAGCACCTTGGATGCACGTAAAGGCACCTCTCCACAGCAGAAAACTCGCGACGCGGGCGTATGCTGAAGTTGCGGGCTTGGAGTGTCCGACTCGTCCATGTCCTGCTCCAGCTGGTCGTCTATGGAGTAGCTGTTCGCGTTCTTGTTGTTGTCCGTATAGGCGTGGTTAAAGAGCAAATGGTTGGGACGCACTGCATCCGTTATATACTTACTACATTCCACGGGTTAGGCGGGCATGGTCAGTACAATAGCAACAAAGTTAAGGTTATTGTTTAATGGGACTACATTTTGGCAACAATTCGGTGTAAGTAGATGATACGCACACTGACCACCGGAAAACAATGGCTAATTTAACAAGGGTATTTACAAGGGGCAAGATTGGGCAAAAATAAGCATGCATTAAAGGAATCACTGCTAAAAAGGAACTTGAAATCTGGTCTGCTCGGCTCACTCACGCTCCATGAAGAGACGCCACGGCTTAAACAGCTGTTGGTGCTGGTGGGGCAAGTGGTGCGATTTGCGGTGCTGGTGGGTTGGAAAGCGTGTGGGCGACGAGGGCTTCTTTTTCAGGTGCAAAGCGCGTCAGGAGTCGCATTCGGTCGGAGCCGCTGCATCCCGCCTGCGGTTTAAGACACAAAAGGAAACAATACATAGATTGCTGATGGTGCACGTTAAGTGTGTTCTCTGCTGTGTGAAATGGATCAAGGTGGCGCCTCATTCAGTGTACGTATCGTTTGAAAGTTGGGTGATTGTAAGTGAACATGCAGGATTCAAGGGAGGTAACAGAAAGACCACCTACGATTTAAAGTTAAACAAACGTTGGCGCTTGATGTACTCTAACACCAGGTCGTCTAGAAGGTACTTGACCGACTGACCGCGTCCTAAGAGCCGCCGAATTAGCGTAGAGCTCACCTCATTGGGCACCCAGTTAGTAATTAGCGTTATGTTGCTCTGAAATAAGTATAGAAATTCATAAGGTGTAAGGTTGTCGATCTGGTGTCTCTCTTACCTGATACTTGGTCAATATGTCGGAGTCAAAGATGAATTTTCCGGGGTTTGAGCCGGCCCGGGTGATTACTACCAGACCATGGTTAGCCACAATGTCCTCAATCTGGGGGAAAGCATATAAAGTAAGGTACTATTGAAATAAATCTAGACTTACATCGGCCTCAGCCCACAGGCCTGGAACAGCAAAGGACTCTAGCAGGTCGGCGCCGCACAGTAGCTTCAGATGTACAGGATCCCGACTGTCGTGCAACCCGCGAGGCAGCCAACCGGCTAGATGAGTGTCCGGCTCGTCATCTCCACCTGCTCCACCGGAATTAATTTGGTTATTGATATAATTCTGGTGGTGCTGCAGCACCGCCTGCGTGCGCATCCACTGATTTTGGTGCACCTCCCAATCGGACAACCTGATCCAACTGGAGCTCTGGGTGGCCAGCTTAACCATGGCACATCTGTCCAAGGCAGAGGCCAGACCCTTCTTGCCATATGAGTCGTGGGTGGGCGAGATGATGCCACCCACCACTCTGTGGGTTCCCTGCATTTCGAAGTGGTCCTTGGCTATCTCTGTTGACAAAAACATGCCGCGTAATTTTATCGATTATGTACCGCAGAATTTCACAATCCGGTTCAACTCACCAAACATTCGAAGGTGCATCGGTGTGGGTGGACTGAAGCATCCGCAGGCTATGAAGGCGATCCGCGGCAGCAGACTCTTTGTTTCCTCGATGAACGCCGACATTTTCTTGGCTTTTGAGCGTGTTTTAAAAGATCCAATCCGCCGTAAGCATTCGCTTGTTATGTTGTTCTTTGGCCAGCTGATTTTCGCAATCATCTGTTTGGCTTGTTGTTATTTTCCAACACTAAACAGCTGTGCAGTGGCTGCCACCTCTGACTTAGTATTCGATAAGCGATAACATATCGTGACTAAATTATTTGATTTTCTTGCAGTTTAATTATAAAAAACGGTGTAAGGCAAAAGTACACGAAAATTCAAAAAAGCCTGTTTTACTGGAATATGGAGAATTGTATAAGCATCAGGGCGTTTCTCATTGATAACTATTTTTTTCGGTGCAACACACGAACATTGCTTTCGCCAGCGATAGTTACTCAGCCCTGCCAGAACGATTGCTTGTTATACCAGTGTTATCGATTAGAAATGGCGTCCTCACTGTCTTTCTTTTAAGAAAAATTCGTGTAGTCTATTTACCATTTAGCAGCGTTGTGTGTGTCTGTCAATTGTGAGGACACGCTGTTTCTTAAAGAGAACCGCCTGCCTAAAGTGTCCGGAAAGCGGAAACCAAGACGATCGCAGGACGAGGTCGCAGAGCCGAGTGCAAAAACAACGGCCAGCAGGCAGCGATATGAAAATGCATTTGTAGCCCTAGCCCACAACACTTGCACACACACTACACACTCTCGCGCACACTCATACACAGCAAAAAGGAGGTGGAGCAGAAGGAGCAGAAGCAGGAGAGGATTGCAAAGGACACCGCTGCAGCATCGCCATCATCTGCGCCAGGTGGAGCACGAGGGGCAAGAGGCGTCGGCGGGGGAGGAGCAGGAGGAGGAGGAGCGGCTGCGGCGACGACGACCACGACCACGGCAACAACAAATGGCGCTGGTGACGGTGCAGCGCTCTCCCAGTGTGGCTGGCTCCTGCTCGAATTCGGTGAGAGGAGACTTGGTGGTTTTCGCGTGTGCATATGCGTGTGTGCTTTGTTATGGTCACCCCCTCTCTGCAAGGAGAGCCAATTACGGGCAGGCTGTTTAGTGCGTGTTCCGCTTTTGGCCATGATCCTTTGTGTGCTCGGATGTGCTTTTCATGCCCAATGTTTATCATCCGCCAGCTTGTTGCTTACGCTTTTTGGATTGCGACGTTCAACGTTCGCGTGTGGGCGGTGTGAGGCAGCGTCATCATCATCATCGTCATCGGCTGCGCTGCTTTTGGTGTAACCCAAGCAAATCCGCAGACGTCGCGACGTCTATATTTTTCAACAGACTTTTGCATTGCCTTTTTTGTCGTTTTTGTCGCTTTCCGCTTACCGCTTGTTTTTGTTTTCTTCGCCGCCCCACCGCCCAAAAATAGTTCGCGAGACCTTGACGTCCGCCTGCACAGAGGGAAAAATTAATATCGCGCAGTGATCAATTTAATTTTACACATCGTTTTAGGTCAGATATGCTAAACATGTCAAATCGGTATTTTTGAACATTTAAATTAACACAATTGTATTATTTCTAAGAAAAATATTTTAAAAATAACTACCGAACCGCAGTCTCTTTCGAACCCGAGCCCTTATTCTCAAAATCAGACGGTATACAAAAGTTTACTCACATATCTTGAAACTGCAAATGCAGCGCAGCTTCTTTTCCGTCTTGAAATTGTAGTTAAAACTGTAATTAGGAGTTATCTCACCCCATTGCAAAATCATTTAGCATGCAAGTTTGTCCTTATCCAGATGATATCTATATATTTAGCGTAACCCGACGGGTGAGGGACAGCAGGATTAGGTCTTAATCACAGAGTTAACAACTTTTCTTTCTCTATACCATCAGGATGGCGAGGCCGAGGACGACGAGGGCAATAGCAAAGGAAACGATCGCAGCGAGTGCTTCTTTGCGGGCAAGGGAACCGCCCTGGTCCTGGCTCTTAAGGATATCCCGCCCCTGACGCAAAGCGAGCGCCGTTTGAGCACCGACTCCACCCGCTCCAGTAACAGCACGCAAAGCAACAACTCGGACATCCAGCTCCACCTGCAATCAATGTTTTACCTGCTGCAGCGCGAGGACACGCTGAAGATGGTGCGTATCCGATGTAAAAGGACTTTATCTATCTTATAACACAATTATTTTCCCATCAAAAGGCTGTCAAATTGGAGTCACAGCGGTCCAACCGCACGCGCTATCTGGTGATTGCCTCTCGTAGTTGCTGCCGGAGCGGCACCAGCGACCGTCGGCGCCACCGGATCATGCGTCACCACTCGGTAAAAGTTGGTGGATCCGCGGGAACAAAGTCGTCCTCCTCCCCGGCGGTCACCACGCAGCGCCAGCTGTCCGTTGAGCAGACCGCCACAGAGGCCAGCAGCAAATGTGATAAATCAGCGGACAAGGAGAACGCAACGGCGGCAGGCGACAACAAGATTACCTCGGGCATGGAGGAGTCCTGCCTGCTGGGCATAGACTGCAACGAGCGGACCACCATTGGCCTGGTGGTGCCCATCCTGGCGGACACCACAATCCACCTGGATGGCGACGGGTAAGACTGCGCATTCATCTCGAATGAGTCATACACTAATAAATACTTAATTGTCGCAAGTAACCTTGGAAAATATATATAGAACTAAATTGAATATTAGCCGCCCCTAATCTATTCACAAATCGGTGTCGCCTTGACCAAGTTCCTAGTTGAGCGGTGGCATATCGCACATTTGTTTCCCATTTATCTTAAGCTATATTATTTGTTATTTGTTCTCATTAATGTGTAATGAAGATTTCCTTAATTTCTATGTTTATCTTATCTTGTTTTGCAGCGGATTCAGCGTCAAAGTTTACGAAAAGACGCATATATTCAAGCCGGTCTCAGTACAGGCCATGTGGTAGGTGCCATTGACGGAGGTAAATCCTCTTCAGCCACTAATGAAACCCTTGCTTCCTTCCAGGTCCGCGCTGCAGACGCTGCACAAAGTGTCGAAAAAGGCTCGTGAGAATAACTTCTATGCCAGCGGACCCTCCCACGACTGGCTGTCCAGTTACGAGAGGCGAATCGAGTCGGACCAATCTTGTCTGAACGAGTGGAATGCCATGGACGCGCTCGAGAGCCGCCGACCACCTTCGCCTGATGCCATACGAAACAAGTAAGGGTTTCGATATAACTAATCGTTCACTGTTTGACTTCTTCTTTTTTTGAATGTGATTGACAGACCCCCCGAAAAGGAGGAAACCGAAAGTGTCATTAAGATGAAGCTGAAGGCCATCATGATGTCCGTGGACCTGGACGAGGTTACCTCCAAGTATATACGCGGACGCCTCGAGGAGATACTGGACATGGATTTGGGCGAGTACAAATCGTTTATCGATGCCGAAATGCTCGTTATTCTAGGCCAAATGGATGCCCCCACCAAGATTTTCGAGCACGTCTATCTAGGATCAGAGTGGAACGCCAGCAACCTGGAGGAGCTGCAGAAAAACGGGTATGTTTTTGGAGGACATTTTTTAAAATCAACGAAAACTTACTTTCATTTCCAGCGTTCGCCACATCCTGAACGTGACGCGGGAGATCGACAACTTCTTTCCGGGCACCTTCGAGTATTTTAACGTTCGCGTGTACGACGATGAGAAGACGAACCTGCTGAAGTACTGGGACGATACGTTCCGCTACATCACGCGGGCGAAGGCCGAGGGATCCAAGGTGCTGGTGCACTGCAAGATGGGAGTAAGCCGATCCGCCTCGGTTGTCATCGCGTATGCCATGAAGGCCTACCAGTGGGAATTCCAGCAAGCGCTGGAGCACGTAAAGAAGAGGCGCAGCTGTATAAAACCCAACAAAAACTTCCTCAATCAGCTGGAGACGTATAGCGGCATGTTAGACGCCATGAAGAACAAGGAAAAGCTGCAGCGCAGCAAGAGCGAGACAAACTTAAAGAGCACAAAGGACGCGCGTCTATTGCCTGGTAGCGAACCAACGCCCCTCATCCAGGCGCTAAACCAGGCCAAATCGAAGTCCACTGGTGAAGCGGGCGTTACACCCGATGGCGAAGAGGAGGATGGCTCACGCATGCACCGGCGATCCATCGCCCAGAAGTCACAGCGACGCATGGTTAGGCGCTCCAGCAGCACATCGCCCAAAACACAGACGGCCGTGGTTACCAAACAGCAAAGCCAGTCTATGGAGAACCTTACGCCGGAACGTAGCGTGGCTGAGGAGCCAAAAAACATGCGTTTCCCAGGCAGCAACGGTGAGAACTACAGCGTCACCCAGAACCAGGTGCTGCACATCCAGAAACACACGCCTCTGTCTGTGCGCACCCGGATTCACGATCTCGAGGCGCACCGGGCGGACCAGCTGCCACAGCAACCTGTCTGGACCTCGCTGACAAAACTTACACAGACCTCTCACCTGGGAAAAAGTAGCAGTGGCAGCAGCAGTGGAAACATAGACTCGCGGCGTGATTCTAGCTGTTCGGATGTATTCTCCTCGCAGGTGGACAGTGTTTTTGCCAAGGATGAAGGGGAGAAGCGTCAGCGCCGCAAAACGCACTCGTGGACGGAGTCGTTTGGACCAAGTGGCGGCATCGTGCTGGACCCCACGCCCCAGCAACAGAAGCAGCAGTCAAGCGCCATTCTGCGTCCGCGAGGCACACGTCAGCGGGAGCTACCTTCGCGGCACGCAAGTTGGGGATCGGGAGACAATCGATGCTGTCTGCCACAGAGGACCAGTTCCGGCTCCTACTATGACTCCAATCGTAACACTACGGCCATCTTCGAGGGCGTTATCCAAGACCTTAAGCGCAGTTCCAATTGCAATGTAATCGATGGAGTCGCCGTGACAGTGGAACCCATAGTTGGAGTTGGCGAGGGCACCGTAAAGCGCACCAAGCAGAAGCTGGAAGAGAGCACCTCGCTGAAGAAGCGCTGCCAGGAAGAAAGCCAGGAGCTGCTACTCGAGTCGGTGGATACTGGACAGAAGCGATGCCCAAGTCTCTATAGAAGCGCCTCCTCGGCGCACAGTCCGCGGCAGCGCCAGCCGCTACGCTGCAATAGTGAGGAGCTGATGCACACCAGCGACATCGAGAACAAGAACACTACGCCAGGCGACCAGGAGGCGACGGTAGTGCTGCGCGTCCAGGGTCAAACGCTGGCCGAGGATCAGCGCATCTCGGGCAATGTGCAAATACTCAAGCAAAATTTCGAAGCCAAAGCGGGGGTGGTGGGCACAGGAGGTGGAGGAGGCGGTGGCACGGCACCGGGATCGGGCAATACTTCAACAATCGCAACGTCAGGAGCTACAGTAGCTGGAGTCAGCTCAGCTAATCCCGGCAAGAAGACGACCAGCCACCAATCACTGCCATCGTCGCCGGTGGCGCAGCATGCCAATCACGTGTCAGCCGCCTCGAACTCCAACTCCTCCGCCTCCAACTCGTCCGATTCCAGCGTAAGCGAAAATTGTGATCGTAATGTAAAAGGTCTAGTGCATAAATATCAAACCACTACTTCCTGCAGTAGCCAGGCGGCCGCCACGCCCACAGTCGCCTGTGCCTCACTGCCACCCGCCGGAACAGCCACCAACATCAGCCACGCCTGCAGCACCACAACCACCACTAGCTTCAAGCAACGCCCGCTCTCCTACTACGACCGCTCGCTGTCCAACAGATCCACGCATGACTACAGCGACAGTCGACCGCCACCCGCCCCCGTCCGCGTCAGTCACAGCAGCAACGTTCAGCACCAGCAGCAGCAGCAGCAACAACAGCAACCGGAGCAGCAGCAGGTGCAGATCCGGCGGTTGGCGCAGCATGGGAAGACGCATCCGCTAAGCAGGCTAAGTGCTCCGAAAACAGGCTTCAACACCGCCGCTTACAACACCATGTAAAGGCCATGCTCTGCTTAACAACATGCTAACTGCAAAATGCAACCTGCAACATTCACATACCACTTGCAACTTGCAATCCATACCCTGTAGCCACTAAGGATCGTCCTCATCCTCTCGCCCGCTTTACTTATTTATATATTTGCCCGCTTACGACCATTTTGTGTTTTTTGTCCAACAATCGAACACCACCACCCTTCCATCCCCTCATGCCTTGTGTTTGTTGTCTTGTTGTGTAAGGCGTCCATGAAAGCCTCTAAAGAACTTGTGTCTGCAACGTGTGAATGGAACTATTAAGATGACAAGAGAGGGCAAACAAAACAACCTATGGAAATGAAACTGTATTTGTACTTTTAAATTACTTGTAACTGTATACATATTTATTTTATATTATGCAAGAACTGCCTACGAATAAACGATTTATTGTATATACGTCATCGTCTTGTGAGTGTCCCAGTGCCGTCCTTGTGCCATCCAAAGACTCTCTGTGTTGTCCGCCCAACGAACACTGCCCGCCGTTTTTACCAGATTTGTATTTGCAGCCTTATCCACATGATCCGCTCCTTCCGCTACTCTTGGGCGGAGTACAAGAAGTGATCCGGCACATGGAGCACCGACTGCCGAGGCCGCGGCCCAAAAGTTTCCACCTTGAACACTTGTATTTTTTGCTATTTATCAGACCACATATTTATAAATAAAAATGTGTAATCCAGTTTCGAGCGCAATCTGTTTTACTGTTGGTAATGAGTCACCTTTGGGTATACACATAATTTAATAGTGACTAGATTTATGATAAATTTTATTTTTTTTAATTTACAAATAAATTGATTAATAACATGGTAGTACGTATAGTAACTTACAAATAAGGATTATAACAGTTTTCTTCAATTTATCGATCTGAAAATAATATATCTAAATAAATAAATTTCTCAATATTTATTAAGCTTCCTAACGGTAGAATGTTAAAAAAATATATTTTCAGATCGGTCTTTATCGATACCCGGGGATGCATATTGTACGTTGCCTATCGCCCATCGATATGTGTAGGAGGAAAGGCAACCAACCATCTGGTAACACTGGCACGCACACACCTGCAGCTGCGCCAGCACACACACGCACACAGACGCGCACTGAACTTCCACAGTTTCTTTATTTTCTGCAGGAAAATTAGAAGAGAAACGACACGAAATTTGCAGTGAACTCGCGGCGGACTCGCGACCGTAACGTAATCGGAATCTCGCTGGTGTTCCGGAGGCCAAGTGCACACTGTGCGATGCTAGCCACTGGCCAGCAATCAGCCGTCGCCGTCCAATAACCAATAGCATTCGAATTTCAAGTCGGAGTTGTGGAACGGAACCAATCCGACCAATCGCCAGTCATCGTACGTGGCGCTATTCGCAGTCTCGAAGCAGTTGCTTCATCCGGCCGGAGGATTACATACGGAACCAGGAACCCGACGCCATCATGACGGACGCCGCTGGCAATACGCTGGCCGACAAGGGCCTGCCGGAGATGAAGGGCTGGCTGCTTAAGTGGACCAACTACATCAAGGGGTACCAGCGGCGTTGGTTTGTGCTCTCAAATGGCGTGCTGAGCTACTACCGCAACCAATCCGAGATTAACCACACGTGCCGGGGCACCATATCGCTGCACGGAGCCCTTATCCACACGGTCGATTCGTGCACGTTCGTAATCTCGAACGGCGGCACCCAGACGTTCCACATCAAGGCCGGCACCGAGGTTGAGCGCCAGTCGTGGGTCACCGCCCTGGAACTTGCCAAGGCCAAGGCAATCCGGGCCATCGAATGCGAGGAGGAAGAGGAGACGGAAACGGCGCATGTGGTGCCCAGCCAGGAGATCAGCTCGGTGGTCCGGGATCTCACCGATAGGCTGGAGAACATGCGCACCTGCTACGACCTGATCACCAAGCACGGCGCTGCCCTACAACGCGCGCTCAACGATCTGGAGACGAACGAGGAAGAGTCGCTGGCCAGCCGCACGAAGATCGTCAACGAGAGGGCCACCCTTTTTCGGATAACCTCCAATGCGATGATTAACGCCAGCAACGACTACCTGCACACGGCAGAGGCCCAAGGCCACAAGTGGTCCAAGATGCTACACCACGAGCGCGAGCAGCGTCAGCGGCTGGAGGAGATCATCGAGCAGATGGCGAAGCAGCAGTCGCAGATGGAGCAGGCCGCTGTACTGGTGCGCCAGAACAAGCCGGTGCCATCCAGCTCGGGCGCTGGCACCGCCGGCTCCCTGGTGACCTCAGACGAGGAGATGGAGTTTTTCGACGCCGAAGAGCACGGCTATTCAGGCAGTGGTCGCTCCCCTGAGTCTCCGGATCGAGAGCGGGGTACGTTTATCTTAAAGATGAACAAGCGCCGCAGTAGTAGCGAGGACCAGGTAGAGGGTCATTTGGAGGGCAGTTCCTCGGAGAGTGACGAGCAGAAGCGCACCGTGCAAACGGTGCAGCAAGTCTGTTTGGTGAGTGCGCCGCGAGTAGCATCCGGAGGTCAGGGCGACGATGACGACGTGGACAAGGCTTTGCCGGCCAAGCAAAGCACCGACTCTATCTACGGACGCAACTGGAATCCGGATCTGATCAAGAAGCGACGCGAACGTGTACCAGATAAACCGAACCACCCCATCAGCCTGTGGGGCATTATGAAGAATTGCATTGGCAAGGACCTGTCCAAAATTCCCATGCCCATCAACTTTAACGAGCCGCTGTCCATGCTGCAGCGTTTGGTGGAGGATTACGAGTACACGGAGATACTCGACTATGCGGCCACCTGTCAGGACGAGTGCGAACAACTGGCCTACATAGCCGCCTTCACCGTGTCCGCCTATGCCACGACCACAAACCGCACGGGCAAACCCTTCAATCCGTTGCTGGGAGAGACTTACGAGTGTGACCGGATGGATGACTACGGTTGGCGGTGCCTGGCCGAGCAGGTGTCCCATCATCCACCGGTGGCGGCACTCCACTGTGAGAGCAAGAACTGGACGTGCTGGCAGGAGTTCTCCATGACCAGCAAGTTCCGCGGCAAGTACGTTCAAGTGAGTATCGGTGTATAAACAAGGCAATCTATGACAATGTGATAACCTAATAATGCATTCTTTTTGCCACAGATCAATCCCTTGGGCGGCGTCTATGTGCAATTTCCGAACAGCGGCAGGCGCTATGCGTGGCGCAAGGTGACCACAACGGTGAACAACATCATTGTGGGCAAACTGTGGGTGGACCAGCATGGCGAAATGGAAATCCGTGGATCGCAGGCGGCAGAGGGGCACAAATGCGTCCTGAACTTTATACCCTACTCGTACTTCAGTCGCGATGTGCAGCGGAGCGTGAAAGGCGTGGTGATGAACAAAGACAACGAGGTAAAGTGGGTGTTGCGCGGCACGTGGGACATGAAGATCGAGATTGCCCCGGTGCTTAGTACATCGGGATCGGCGAGCAGTCCAACCTACACCACCGGCGAGTTTAAGCTGGCCTGGCGCCGTCGTCCTGCTCCTCCTGATTCGGACAAGTTTTATAACTTCACCACACTAGCCTGCCAGCTCAACGAAGAGGAGGAGGGCGTGGCGCCGACAGACTCACGCCTGCGTCCCGACCAAAGGCTGATGGAGCAGGGAAACTGGGATGAATCGAACAAGGAGAAATTGCGCCTGGAGGACAAGCAGCGCACAGAACGCCGCCGGCGGGAAAACGAGGCGGAGGAGGCAGCCGCAGAGGGTAGGCCATATCCAGCCTATGAGCCCATGTGGTTCAAGCGCGAAAAGGAGGAGGGTAGCGAGGAATATGTGCACGTGTTCAAGAACACGTACTGGGAGGCCAAGGCGGCTCAGAACTTCGAGGGCTGTCCGGATATATACTAACTAGACAGCAGTAGCCAGCGGAGCAGCCATGGAAGCAACTGCAGCCACTACCACACATAGCAGCCTTAGCGAATATTCTAAAGTTTTCAGATATCCAGCCTCCACACAACTAACACACCACAGCGGGACACGCTCCGTCTGATTTCGGAGCAGCACATACGCATATATTGTAGTACCACACTTCGATCTAGTGCATATATATATATATTTATAT
This sequence comes from Drosophila santomea, assembly GCF_016746245.2. Lineage (NCBI taxonomy): Eukaryota > Metazoa > Arthropoda > Insecta > Diptera > Drosophilidae > Drosophila > Drosophila santomea. Next base: position 25,791,981 of record NC_053019.2, read on the forward strand.
AAATTAATTCCTGTAAACTAACCAAGTTTGATCCATACCCCTGCGTCGAAATGTACTTTGATTATTTCTTCCTGACTACCGGTTCCCCATTTCTAGTGGCTTCCCAGAAGATGGCCAAGACAAATGATAGCTCCTAATCCTCGTTTTCTATCCAAACCACTAGATGTCTTTTCCCTTCCGCAGAATGCATATTTCGCCTTTGTTGTGTATATAAATATATCGAGCCGAATCGAGAGAGCCGAGAAGGAAGCGAGAGAATATGTTAAATGTTATAAATTTATGCAATTTATTATTAAAGTATTATTTAAATAAAGCAACAATGTGTGTGTTTAAATGGGGAAACTCGCAATGCCGCCTGACGACACCACCTGCACACCTGCTATAAGATCCCACCTGACTCACGCGATCGCTATCACATAATCCGGCTGCCAATTAGGGTGTAGATCGAAATGCCGACTAATAAATCGTAGAGGCGTAAAGTACAGAATTCTTGTTTTAATAGTTACACTGCGAAAATTGATGGAAAACTTTTATCAATCATTGGTTTTCAGTTTCCTGGATAGGTCATTCAATTACGAATATACTTTCTTTAAATAAGTACATGTAAATCCTGACCAATTAACAAATATTTAACAGAATACATTTCAAACCTATTTTAAAATGATTTCAAATACTCCAAAGATTACTTTCCCCTAAGGTTGCCAGTCGAACAAGTCGAGCACCCCATGCTGCCATCGATCAGCATTAGTTGACTACACACAATAGATAACGTTTAAGCGGGTCAGAGCACGACCCTCAGTTGTTATCTGTGGTCTGGGAGGGTGCGAATATGTCCAGGGACTTCAGGAGTGCCTCGCCCGACGGGTCGCGACCCTGGAAGCGACGGAACACTTCCGCAGTGGGCACAGATCCGCCGGAGCTGAGGAAGGTCTGCTTGTAGCGCCGGCCAACGACCGCGTAGTTCTCCCCGCTCCGCTGCTCTGCAAAGCTGCTCGAAATGTCGGCGGCTATTAGGCGGGAATACAAGTGACTGAACTGGGCGGCCGCCCAGTCTCCGGCAAATATGTCGGTCAGGGAGCACGGGTGAGCGTCCTTCTTGTCCAGCGGCATGCATTGGTAAACCGGCCACAACTTGCGAACCACCTCCAGCCAAAAGGCATTTGAGCGGTGCAGCTCCACATCGAGATCCGCCAGGTAGAGGTCCTGGCACAGATTATAGCCAGCCAACTTGGTCTTCAGCAGTCGCATTTTCTGTGAGAGCTCTGCCTCCAATGGCTCACCGCTGCTGAAATGCCCGGAAAGGCTACGAATCACTGTGGGATCGTCTAGGAAGTTGCTCATCACATGACCGGACACCTGCGAGGCATCCCACTCAATGTTGGACAGTCCCGCCAAATCGCTGTACCCCGCTTGGGTGAGCAGATGCTGGAGTCCGCTTCCGAAAGTCTTGAACAGCATCTGCAGATCATCGTATCCAAGGAGCGGCGGCTTGGCATCCGGACTTTGTGGCTCCGAAAAGTTGAAGATCAGTGCGCAGAGAGGCGTAAGACCGGCAGATTGGTTGCTGTTCCTTATGCCCACCATCCAACCGTTGTTCCTGCCGAACTTGTGCTCCTTGGAGTAGCAGTCCACATAGAAACCACCCACCGGGGTGGAGCTATTTACGGAATCAGCATCGAACACATCGTAGAACTTGACTGCCGGATGCCATACCTCCGCATTGGGCTGCTCAACTATTTGGATGCCGAAGAGCTTTTCGCTCAGCGCAAACATTCCGGACAGAACGCGGGGCAGAGGGAAATACTCGCGGAGCTTCTGCTCTTGGAGACCGTGCTCCGCCACCAGTTGCTTGCGGCGCCAGTAAGCAACGTCGTAGGCTTCCAGCTTGTACTCACAGCCGCTGTCCTGAGCGAAGCTCTGCAGTTGGTCCAGCTCCACACTTTGAGCAGGGCCGGCGAACTTTAGTAGCTTGGCAAAGATCTGCTTGAGGTTATCCACACTGCCCACCATCTTGGTCTGCATGGACATGTCTGCAAAGCTTTCGTAGCCCAACAGATTCGCCTGTCGCTTGCGCAATCCGCGGATTTTTTCGAGGTGTGTGCTGTTCTCCAGGGATTTTTCCTGCTGCGAGGATGCCTTCAGCACACTGGCCCTCCAGACGTTCCAACGCTGCAGTCGCTCTGGACAGTGTTTTAGAAAACCATCGACCACTTGAGGCTGAAGGGTTATCTTCCAGGGACCCATCAGCGGCTGTCCAGGATCGCGGGCTGTTGCCTCAAGAAGGGAAGGCGGAAAATCCCTTACAAGATTGAAGTCCGTAATAACCTGTCCAAACGAGTGCACTGCCATGTTGACCTTGTTCTTGAAGCTGGCCCTCTCTCGACCCAAATGGGTAAGCAGTTCCTTCAGTCCATCCTGCTTATCTTTGTCTAGCGTTAGCCCGTTCAGCTTGCCCTCGAGCAGGAACTTCTGTCGCATCCTCTGCTCATCCGGACCGGATTCGGATGACGCATCCTTGAGTGCCTTATACACCGTCTGGTTGCAGAACTTCGCGGCCCGTGCATTTCGCGCCCGTTCATGGATGTTCATGTAGGATTTGGTGGGAATCAAAGTGGAGTTGCCCAGGTACAGAGCCTTGGCCACTCCCCACGTCGTCTCCAGTGGACCCGTCACGGTGTCCAGCTCCTGAAATATGCTGGCGGCATTTAGCTGCTTGCCACTATGCAGATCGCTCTCCAGCGCCTTCACCGAGTTCTCCACCGCCGACGCCTGCTGGCCAATGGCTCCGAGACACATCTCGATGGTGATGTCACTGAAGGCGGGCAATCCGTCCGGCTTGAGCACGCCCTCGCCCAGCGGCCCCTCCTCGCCGATCTCTGGCACCCTACAGTGATAGCTTTAGTGACTCCACATACGGTATCCAGGTAATCTCCGTACTTACAGCACTATGTAACCCGGCCGGTTTTCCGTTGTGTGCAGCGGGGCGCTAAACGCGGCCCGGATGAGGGGCACTGGCGCCGGGCGTCGTCGCAGGAGGTTCAGCATGTCCTAGGTGAAATCGTTTATCCAGATAGGTACAATCCCGGAGAGTTTGCGCCGGAATTTGGGTTTCTTAAATGGGGGCCAGCGTTTACACAACACGCCTGGACCAAAAAGCAAGTGACAGCGGCCAAGGTTGCCACCTTCGGCAGCAGAGCCGGCAGTGATGCGAAAATCACAATCACCGTAATAAAGTCACTGTTTCCAATCAGTCCAAAACTGTGATTTTTCTAATAAGCATTCACTCTATTGTAAAAAGTTAATAATTATAACAAAACGATGATTTTACGACACGTCTTTTATTAAATATTCTACAATACATTCTTGTTTGCATGTGAGAGTCGCTTGAAATATTTGTTAAACTATTTAGCACAGATAAAAATTACATATTTTATGAATAAGGGTCTATTGTCTATTCTAATAATAAGAATACGTCTCTTGCACAATTCGGTTTTTCGTGCTTTGCTATTTAGCTAATTACTAAAATACGTGGCAGGTGTCGTTATGTATCAAAAAACAATTGTTAGACAATAAATAAAAAGAGGCGAACGTAGTCTATAAATTTTTTCTTTTCTTTTGGGTTATCATATGCCGAGCATAATACTATGCGAATGAAATGTTATAACTAGTTTTTAAAAGTTAAATCACCAGTGGTATAAGCGCACCATACTTAATTCAACTTAAGGTTGGCCAAGGAGGCATCTAAGTCCATGTTCTGGGGAGGACCATCCCCACACCGGCGGAATCCAACAGTCACCTGTCCGCCAGAGCGCTCATCCTCGGAGGCGGAAGTGGAAGCGGAGCCCGTGAGCGATGGTTGTCCAAGTGAATCGGGTCGAGACAATCCCGGCGCCGAAAGGTGCTGGAAGTTGTAGTGCACCCAAGCCCGATAGTTGACTATGGACTGCGGCACCTCCACAATGTTGGCCAGTATGGGGGCGACGATCTTGGATGAGTCAGAGTCCACCAGCTTCGAGAGCTTTACGAATGCTGCCTCGAAACCCTGCATGACGTGGAGCGCCCCATACGAGCTCCTACCTATGTCGTTGGTTGGGGTCACTGGATCCTCTATGCTGAGCACCGACTGCCAGTTGTTCTCGCCCAGCGTGGAGCGAAGTCGCTCCTTCTCCACGCAACCACCTTCGCCAAGAACCGATATTCCGTACTTGAAGAAGTCAAACTTGCGGCCGTAGTAATCTAGAAACTGGATGAGCAGCAGGGCCAGCTTATTGTGTGGACTGTATCGCTTGTTGGTGCGCGCCTGCTGCTGCAGAAAGCTGATAACCATTAGTGTAAGTGCGTAGGACGAGATTCCGCCGGAGCTGTACACCTCGTTGAATCCCTGAAGGCTGAGGAATTGTTTCAGCACCATGACCAGCTTGGGCAGCTCGGGAAACTGACGGATAAAGTCCTTGATCAGCTCGGCGGCCTGTACACCCGATGCTGCGGCGTTGAAGGTCACATCGAACCTGATGCGGGATATGCGCTCCGTGAACTTGACCACGGGCACGGAAGCCTTGTCGAGAACGATAACGCTGTCCGGATCGGTTACGCCCTGGCTGACAAGTTCGTTTTGAAGCTCATGCAGCAGCCTGGGGTTCCAGTAGTAACCATTGTATACCACCAGGTCGATGTCCGAGCACGGCAGGTTCAGTCCCGTCCGAAAAGAGCCAAAGACATCCACGCATGCGCCTGGCCAAATGGTAAGCACCACGTCCTCGATGCGACGCACTGCTTCCGCCCGCAGACAGAACTCTGTCGGCGTGGACTGTATGTAGCTGTAGAAGTGCTCGATCTCCTGGTGCAGCAGACACAGCGCCGGGATCCCATTGCCGTACATCAGACCGGAAAGCTGCCACGGCTTCGCTGGATTTGATGCGTCACACATTTTACGGCTCCGCTTTTTGTTTGTGCGCGGAAAAGGAAGTGAGGCAAAGAAAAATATAAGCGAAAGAGATGGCAAAAAAAAAAAATAATAAGGAACGAGAAATGAAAGAAAAATCGGTAAAACGCGAATAGTGCCGTTATTCGAACTGGAATGCCAACTGATTCCGATTGGTGTACATAAAACGTAGTAGTTAAAGTTTTCTCAATTTGAATAAAAGATAACTCAAATTTAAAAAAAATTAACAAAAGAACTTGCGAGTGATGTGTAATTTAAGTCTTTCGAACTTATGGTTGCTAATAAATTCGGAATGTATAGGAAACAAACAACGAAGCCTCCTGCGTTGACGTATTTCATGCCGCCAGTGTTGGGCAACGTTCTCAATTTAAGTTTGAATAAAAAGATTTTGGCAAATACAAAATATGAAAAAGGTAAACAACTTTATTGAAACCAGCAAAAATAAAAAGGTTTTTCGACGAATTCCCGATTAAACTGACACGTTAAAGCGAATACATAAGGGTAAGCATAAGTAAATAGTAAAATTAACGAATAAACTTAAGAATCTAATCCTCCTCCAGGTGTCGACGGTGCTGCATTTGGAGCTCAAAACGCCGATTGAGGCGCACCCCGCGGATGAACTCTGCTTTCTCCTTCTGGTCCTTGGTTGTCCTACCCTTGAACATGTCAATGCGCCGCTGGCGTCGTTCAGCCAGCTTATTATCGTGCGAATCGCCTGTTCTGCTGGAAAACGTGGCGTTGAATGTCTTCACCGTGGAGGTGGACAGATTAAAAGCTGGCTTTGAAGCTACATTGAATGTCTTCACCGTGGAGGTGGTCAGATTAAAAGCTGGCTTCGGAGCTACGTTGGGAGCGGGAGCGGTGGTCTTCAAAGGCAACCGTGATGAGTTCACCTTATCGGACGGATGATCCATTACCATGGTTCGATCGGCGGTCATGTCGATCTTCTTCACCGCCCTTGAACTAGCACGATCCTCGACAGATGTGGCGCTCTTCAGTTTTTTTGCCGTCGATCCTGGTATTGGCTTCTGTACAGAATTCGTTAGCACCTTGGCGCGTTCCGCCTTGCGTTCGACGTGGTCCAGCAGGCTCTCCATCTTGGCAAACTGCCTCTCATGCATGGCTGCAAAATTGGGCATCTTGGTGCGCTTATTCACCTTGCTGGGTGTGATGGTTTTGTTCACCGGTATAACACCTAAGGAGTAAACAAATGTATATTAACATAACCAGAATTATTTATTTTTCTATATATACCTTTACTGGGCTTGGGGATCCTGCTCACTTTGCAGCGGTTTTCGTCCAATGACTTTGAGCGCCTACGGCGGTTATTGACATCTGGAATTGTATGTTTAGAAAGGACTAAGAATAACTATTGTATAGAACTTACTACTCTTTTGAAGTTCCTTCCAGCGCTTATCAATGTCCTCGACAATGGCAATCTCAACGGGGCTTTGAAAGGATACAGTTCGTGACATGGTATCGTTCCAATGGCTGGTCGACTTGGAACGTTTGCGTTTGTACTTCGGTTCTTCTTCTGTAGCCTTGAGATCATTAGGAACTGTCTCCTCTGTTCCTGTAAAATTAAACATCGGTCTTGCCTTAAAGGGCGTAGGGAATCGATAGCCCTTCGATTTCTTTGACTTTGATCCTTTTTTGGAAGCTAGATCGGCCAGATCCAAAAGGGTTTCGTCCTGATCATCTGAAGTGGTGAGCACCACCTTAATGGCTGTCTTCTTATCCGGAATTGCGGGCTTTGGAGCGCAAGCTACAGGCTCCATATCGGTAGTAACGACCAGAATAACACTGGCATCGAGGTCGGAGGTGCTCGCTTCCGGCTGCTTGTGGGGACTAACAACCAAAATAACGCTTCTATCCGAATCTTTCTTGTCTTCTGCATCGTATGTGGTATTAAGAGGCGAGTGGCTTGGTTCATCCATGCCCTCACTTTCCATCAATAGTGAGGGCATTTCTTCCTCTACAAAAACTTCATCTACTGCTGTTTCTAATTTATCTTTAGCTGCAGCTACTTCTTTGTCTTTATTAAGCGCAGCTGGTTTTGTTGCTTCATCAGCTTGTTCATCTCTCTCTTCATGTTTTTGACCATCCTCATCGACTGGACTCGTTTGGGCTTCATCTTGAACAGCCTCCGCGTCATTTTCCTCCTGGCTGTCAATATCCAGTGGGCATAAGCCCAGTTCATCAATGTCTGCTTCATCTATCTTTTGCTTCTTGGTGTTAGCTGCCTGTTGTTGATCTTGATTTTTGGAGACTTCCTCTACTATGTCTGCTTGATCATCAGCAGTTTCCTTGGCACCCTGCGGCGTATCCACCTTTTTCTGTGGGACCTCCAACTCCGTGTCCTGATCGGAAATTATGAGTTCTGTTTTCTGCTTCTTGGCGGCCATGCGCTTGGACTTGCGGCCGCGCTTGCGCGAATTCCTTCCCACCTCCGCGGCAGTCCACTTCTGGACGGAAGGCTCCTCGTCCTCGGGATCGACTGAGAGTGTTTCGGCAATAGCCTTCTTGGCGGATCGCACTATAATATCATCGTAGTCGATTGCTGGACGCACACTTTTCCGGCAACTGCGTCTCGGAGTTTCGGTGGCTTGGTGAAGATGGCCCGGAGTGCCCGGTGTCTTCGGAGGATCAGGATGAGTTGGTGAATCTTTTTCCGAAGTGGCGTTCATTCGCTTGAGGACCGCTCGTCGCGTTTTTCTAGCCACTGGAGTCTTTGGTGCGCCTGTATCATCCTTCCTTCGATTGGCGTCCTCATTTTCCTGATCGTTCGGCGCCAAGACGCCGACATCGTTTGGGGGATTATCTTCAGTAATGGGGTAAAAACGTTGTAGGTACTAGTAATCATATGCCCTTCACTAATTATTTACCAGTATTTAATTCCATTTCCAGCTGAATCTTTTTGGTTTCAGTGTAAAACGACGCAAAATAAAATGCCAATGATATTCAATCTGTACGTTTTTTTTAAAGATGAACGCGCAGTGTTACCAGACGTTATTGTCTAATTACCCAAAATCTGTTATCGATCTTCAATAAATGCACTAAAAAATACAACTAGCCGCTGAATTCAAATGTTTGCAATTTATACCCGTTTCACTTTTAAATATTTGTTTTATTATTATTTTGTTGGGGCAATTTCCAGCGATATTCCAAAAAGAATGTTGATTGTTAGCTGAGTAACGGGTATCTGATAGTCGAGGAAATGAATATAGCGTTCTCCCTTGTTTTTTTTTTTTTTTTTTAATCAAATTTAAAGAAAAAGAAGTTAAAAAGCAATGTTATAAATTTATTTAAAAAACTCTCAAAATACTTAACATGTGAGCTGCCTTATGTGAAACAAAGCCAGCATGGAGATGGCATCAACGACTAGCAAATAAATAAAAAAAACTTTACGTGTGAAATGCAATGAAATAAATAATTAAAAACCACGCTCGGTGGCAGTTGTGGCACTTCCATGGCTTGAGCTTAGCACTCTTGGTTGAGGGCCGTGCCCTGTCTGCTCAGAGCGAGCTGGTAGGCCACCTCAAAGGCCTGTCCCAGTGTCATGATGATTTCCTTAGCCAGCTCCTGTGAATTAATAAATCGTTAGCAGGTGCAGAGATCCGCCAAGCTATAAGTACGAACCAAGCTATCCACCATGAAGACGTGACAGTAGTGCAGGTCCTGTTCTTTGGTTATGTATGCAAAGTAGCGCAAGTCCTCCGAGTCCTGGCAAACACAGTTTATGTTCTCAATATCATGGCAACAGATGGCAGTCTAAAAGCAAGTTGACAATAGATATAGAATTTTTCATAAATATCAAGGAAATAAAATATGCTAACCTTTTTCTCGTGATCTATGAACTTGACGCCGACGCAGGATACAGCAATGTCCACATTGAGACGCGTCTGGAGGTTGGCCGCCTTCAGGTACTTTGTGGAGGTGGTGCAGTTCTCCAGCAAACTGAAATCACTAACACTCGCCGCCGACTTCATGTTCTCATCAATCTTCAGCTTTTGGATGGATTTGCGCGTTGAAAGGGTTCCTTGCAGTTTTCGAATGACCGTTGAGCCAAGATACTGCCAATAATAAATAAGTTTAATGTTTTTAAATGAAGTGGTGTGGCAAATCATACTTACAAACAGAGAATAGCGAATTTCGCCATAGATCAGTGTGTATGGCGAGTGGCACCAATTGGAGGCGGAGCTCTGTTTTCTGCCCAACAGCAATTCCGCTGGGTCTCGTATGTGTAGGGACTGCCGCGAATCATCCAAGGACAAGCTGGAAGAATCTTCTTTTAGCTCCTCGACCTCCTGCTCCACTGTGAACACTTCGTTGCCAATGTTCTCAAAAATGGTATCGATTTCGGCCCACACGCGCGAGGCGCTGAAGTCTTCGCCCAGTGCTGAGTATCGTTGCTTGGACAGGCTGCGTCTGTGGTTTTGGACGTGGGCCGACCTCACCATGCTGGGTGATCGCAGATACTCCCTTTCTCCCGGCACAGCACCAATTCCATCCACCACATCCGAGGACAAGTTTAAAGTGGATCCTTTAAATAGTCCAGCGAAGGGTATATCGGCCACGTATTCCTCCACCTGGTCAGAGCTTACTGAGTTAGTGGTTCGTGGTGATTCCACCGGTTCTAGCAAACTGTTCTTGCGCAGAGTAGCCGGCTGCATGAAGTTGAAGATCGTGCGTTCCGCCTCGGTGACCGTGGGTGGTGGATAATCCGGCGTGGGCGAATGGCGAACTAAGCGCAATTTGCCACCATTTGTATTACCATTTGTATTATTGTTGTTATCCACAGCTGCCACGCAGCTGTTCTCTTCTATTGGCACCAGATTTGCATAGTCGCTGTATTCGCCATTAATTCGAGTGCGTGGTTTTGGAACTGGCGGGGAAGGCAGCTTCATCTCCACATACGAAGCCACCGCTTGTTGACGCACCGCAGCTGTAAATGGACACAAAACCAGATGTTTATTTGGCTGACTCATTGGATCATATTCTTATATGCGTATATATTCGATTGAAATTTGTAAAGGTACATTACGTACAGTTGCTACTGGTGCTGGCGGAGTTATCATCGCTGTTGGAGCCATTCCTCAGTAGATTTATGTATTCGTACGATCTCGAGGGCACCGATCCATTGGAAATGCCGCTGTCCACACGAAAGCTGGGCAGAATGGGTTGTTTGTACACCGGCTTATAGCTGGACCACAGACTGCCGTCATTCGTCCGAAAGTTGTACAAGGTGTCGCAGGACTTCTGCTGTATGATGGGCTTCATTTCCAGGTAATTCTCCGGCGCCTTAGCGAAAACGTCCAGTGAGCTTAAAGAGTGCGAAAGTCCGTTGGCTTGATGATCTTGCTTTCTACATGGTGGGGTGTGAGTAGGTGGTTATGGAAAAGAAACCAAACGAGACCAGACCAGTTAATTGAAGAGACGCACAACCGATTCTGAAGCTGATTCTGATGAGTGCTAGGGCTAGTGGGCGTGGACATGAGAGTGGGTACGAGTGCGAGCGGGGATGAGTGCGCTTTCCAAATGACATGAGCTGCGGGCTAAGTTAATTAGGGTCAGCAGAGATGTGGGTGGTTGTGTGTATGTATCAATGTCGCAGTGCATGGAGTTGCTGGGCTTACTTCCTCTGCCTGGGCGGCACCTTCTGTCGCTGCGAGTTCTTCTCGTACAGCCGCTTCGGCAGCGATTGTGTGCCGTTCTCTACGACAAGTGGCTTCTGATGTTCCCTCGCCGCTTGGGTAAACTCTGCAAAAGATCGTGGGTGTTAGCGGTTTAAAGGCACTATTAGAGACCGGTCAACTTGGCATGGGTCAAATAAAAAAGTCAGTTGAAGTTGTTATCAATTAATTACTGTCTGCAATTACTGAATATAACTTTAAGAATATATTTATAGCTTTATAGTTAGCAATAAAATAATAATTTAATCTTAATTGCCCTGCCTTTGATAAATAAGTTGAAACTTTTTGAAATACAACTTTGGCATTTGGAAATTTATTACAAATAGAATAAACATATATTTTGAAATGGGGAATGGCTACAAAGCTTTCTGAAGAGCCATATTAACTTTAGATATCAGTAAAGATAAGCAAATGCAGCCAGTAAACATAGGTTGACCCCCTTTTGTCTTTCTTCTACCTTAAAAATTAATCATACGCACCGTTTATGGCGCCCACAATGTCGTAGGTCACATGTGGTGGATAATCGGAGAGTATGTCCAGAGCTGTGCGTCCATTCCCGTCGGTGGCGTGCACGTAGATTCCGGCCTTAAGCAGGGTGACCACAACGGACTTTTTGCCACAGAGAGCCGCCTCGTGAAGGGCGCTTCCAGCGTTGGTTAGTATATTGACATCGATGCCGGCAGCCAGCAGTGTTTCCACCACCTTCTTGTGCCCGTTCCGACTAGCCAGATGCAGGCAGGTATGCGTGAAGATGTGCTTTATGGGCGAGCAGCCCAGCAGCTCGTCCTCGTCGTCCTCCAAACGTTTATACGGCAATATGAGGTCGGGATAAACGCGCAGCAAGGTCTGAACCACCTGAAGGCGTCCAAATTGCGCTCCCAAATCGAGAGCCGTTTGAAAGCTATTGTTGCGTATGGCGGGATCGGCGCCGTAGGACAGAAGAATGGCCACCACGGCATTGTGGCCATGTTGGGCGCCCGAGTGCAACGGCGTCTCGTTTTCGATGGTCTGCGCATTTGGATTCGCTCCCGTGGGCGAGTGCATCAGCAGCATCTTGACGATGTCCTGGTGGCCAGCCCAGGCGGCCAGAAATAAGGGCGTCGAGCCACGTATATCAGGCACATCCAATAGCGCGTTGTGGGAAAGTAGAAGCCTTACAATGTTGCTATGCCCATTTAGACAGGCATGATGCAGCGAGGTATAGCCATTCATGTCCTGGCAGTTGATGCTGGGACTTCGACGAAAGCTGGAAAGAAAGTTTGTAGTGAATTGACTGGTATAATAACAGGTGCTTGGATGACTCACCTAGACAGCGGGCCATGCCGTTTGCTTGAGTGCTCCAGCAGTTTGTCCACCGTCTTGATGTCGCCGCCACGCGAAGCCTCCAGCAAATGCTGATCCTTGCCCATTGCTCCTCCGTATCCTCCAACACTAGGTAGCTACAGGAGCACAAAAACACATGTCATATTGATTTAGCTTTTGCTCCGATTCCAAGACAATGAGATCATCGCGAGCATACAGAACACCACAGCCCCACCCCCACCCCCAGCCCCAAAAATCAGGTGGCAGCTAGGCGGAATCAGCTGTTTGGCCCTAGAACGCACACACTCATAGCTCATATTTATTTATACGAACTCGTAATGAAAATTCCACAGAGGTGTTTTTGTTTATAATATGGAGGGCTGATTGGTGGCTCCGCCTCTTCCAAGGTCATTCCACGGCATTGGGCTGCTCCAATTGGAACTTCTTTGCCACCCCAATTAGGTCTTATCTTTTAGTTATTAGTTACCGGCTATGTCCACGTCCGTTCCGAAAGTGTACAGCCATAAACGATTCACTATACTTGCCACCGCGATAAGCAATTAACAAAGCTGCGATCTAAACTTTATTTACGTGGAGCCGATCGAGCAATTGTTCGTTACTAATTGGTTAGGGATGGGGGCGTGAGGCGGCTAAGAAGCACACGAACTTCAGGCACCATCAGTGATGCCCACTTTAACAGATAATGGTTTTTAGTAACTAGAATGATAATGCTGAAGATTCTAAAGGTTACTCTAAAATGCGTATGAATTTTGATAAAATGTCCCTTCTCATGGTTATAAAGGTATTCGAATTGTTTTTAGCTATTTAACTTTAGCTACGTATTCGATATCGCGTGAAGGAAGCCAACATACCACCACTAGCACGAGCAAGCGATATTTTCCAGCGACCATCTCTAGCTGCACAAGCCAAATTTTTTATTTTCCCTGGCAAAGACTCACGTTTTTACCCGAAAGTTTGACTCACAGAATCATGGAAACCTCGAGCTCTAGTCCAGTTAAGCCCAGGAGAAAAGACAAGGACGAAGGTAAGTGGAAACAGTGAGAAATCCGCCCCAAAACGATAAAGCGAGGTGTGCCGGCACATCGGTGCTCTTTACCTTTGATAACGCGTGTGTGAGTGCTGGTGTGCGTGAAAAACAGCCAAATTAAAGTTTAAGGTATGCCCCTGTTTGCCCTGCTTAATGCCAACCCATTCACTATGTTGCCCTTGCAGATGGCCGTGCAGAGCAGGAGGATTCCGCGAACCAGGTGGGCGAGCCGCAGAGGAAGCTCCTGCGCCTGGGCGACAGCCTGGAATCGAAGGAAGTGCTCCTGAACGAGGCGTATCAGCAACCAGAACTTACCAAGTGGCTCCAGACAGCCTGGACGGATGAGAAGAGCCAAGGGACCAAGGAGACGCAAACCGGTGCTCAAGTGTTCTCGGATCCCTTTCAAATCTGCCTTCTGCCCGGTATGCTGGAAAAGGGCCAAAGCCAGGCGCTGGTCGCCGAAATCATCCAGAATGTGCAGTGGTCGCGCAAACAGATGGACCTGTATGAGTTCTACCAGAGCACAGACCTATCCAACATGCCCGCTTGCCGACTGCTGACCAACTTCCTGCAGGTGCTGCGTAAACAGGTTCGTCCCTGGCTGGAGAAGGTTACCAACCTCAAGCTGGACTATGTGTCCGCCTCCTGCAGCATGTACACCTGCGGCGACTATCTGCTCGTGCACGACGATCTGCTCAAGGACCGGCAGGTGGCCTTCATTTACTACCTTTCGCCGTGGGAAGGAGCGGAGGAGTGGACGGAGGCGCAGGGCGGATGCCTGGAGATCTTCGGAAGCGACGACCAGTGCTTTCCACAGTTTCCTGTGCAGCGAAAGATCGCTCCCAAAGACAACCAGTTCGCCTTCTTCAAGGTGGGCTCGCGCTCCTTCCACCAAGTGGGCGAGGTGACCACATTCGACTACCCGCGTCTTACCATAAACGGGTGGTTTCACGGCGAGACCAACGAGGCCTTTGTGGCCGACTCCCTGCGCGCCTTTCCCCGCCTGAATTACCTGCAACCCGATGGCCTGAATAGGCCGCCGCTTGGCCTGTTTCTAAACAACGTCTATCTAAAGGGAGCCACACGCCGAAGCATCCAAAAGCGGATCGAGGAAAACTCGGAGATTTGCTTATACGAGTTCTTCAAGCGAGAGAAATTCGAATTGGCCCGGTCGCAGCTGCTGGCTGATTCAAATACCCTGAAGTGGCGCAGACAGGGACCCGCGAACGCACACAACTACGAAGTGTTGGATTTGACAACAGCCAGAGGCACCATCCTGGAACTACTGCAGCTGTTCCGTAGTCACGCCATGTTTGATTTGTTGCGAGACTTCACCGATCTGGATTTGGCTGGCACCGATGCCGAGAGTCCAACATGCAGCGTGGAACTGCAGCGCTGGTCCCACGGCAACTACACAGTGCTGGGCGACGGTTTGGCCAGCGAGGAGAACACTTTGGACCTGGTTTACTACCTGAACGCGGCGGAAGGAGCAGCGGTGATCACATACCTCTCACCCGACGCCGAAATGCCCACAGCGAAAGCACCGGCGGACGGAAGGCGATCGGACTACGATGACGAGGAAGACGACGACTCCGTTCTGCTCACTATCACGCCCGTGGACAACGCCCTGAACATAGTATACCGGTGCGAGGGCACCACCAAGTTCACCAAATACGTGTCGCGCAACACGCCCCTCGAAAAGGGACCTGTTTTTGTTATTTCGTGCAGCTACAAGGAGTAGCATGTGATCCTGTTCCACAACATGCGCACAATTACTCCTTAAGGACTATTCACATTCATACCGTTGTACTGTACAGAAACTAATTTACAAAATAAACTCTTTAAAAACACAAGTATACATTTTATATTTTTTTTCCACGTAATGAAGTGTGAAGTGCGTGTTCAACCGCGATAAAGCAGGAACTAATCTAACACGTCTCTTTAACTTTACAGATAAGTTCCGGATCGGGGCCACAGTTGCATTCATTGTGGTCATCATTGGAATTGGCGTGCCCATGTGGTGGCGCACCACCACGGTCTATAGGTGAGTCAATCATGTCTGGCGGCGTTTTTTAAATTATCCCTAATTGTTGAAATTGCAGAGTCAATTTGCCGTCGACGGAAATTCTGAGTCTGAGTGAAACACCCATCAAAACGGCTGTGCAGGTGGCCATCTACACACAACAGCCCACTCGTGGCCAGTTGCTCATCGCTGAATTGCAGAGCGCCTTCAGCGACAATGGTGGGTACACCAGGCAGCTTCAGCCATTCATTTGCCTAAGCCACGTTCCCTTCCCTTTTAGAAATATGGTCTGTGGAATTCAAGCAGCTATCTCCAACTCCCAAGACACAGGATGCACACACGCCTGCTGCTCTAGAGAAGCTGCTGCTGGAGGAAAATGTCCAGAGCGTTGGCGACTTCATGTTCATCGAGTGGCCCAAACTGCAGGAGGAGTTGCTGCTTACCACCGAAAGATCGGCCTTGATGCGAAGTGATACACGTGAGTATATTGCAATGATGCGGAAGCGGATCTTGACTTTTTATGTCGTGCGATTTCAAGGTCCTCGATAGTATAGTGGTTAGTATCCCCGCCTGTCACGCGGGAGACCGGGGTTCAATTCCCCGTCGGGGAGAATCAGAAACATTTTTTTTTGTGTCCAACTTTTATCCAGATTTAATATCTTTTTTTTGTCACTTAGTGTTTTTGTTTATTTAAGTAATTTAAAAATGGGACATCATTATGGTTGATAATTTATTATTCACATAAAAAGTATTTTTAAAAAATATATTTCTTTTATCGTCTCCCCGACGGGGAATTGAACCCCGGTCTCCCGCGTGACAGGCGGGGATACTAACCACTATACTATCGAGGATAACGAATGTTTTTCCATTGAATACGTTTCTCTAAAAACGGTACAAGGAATTCAATTATTTTTATATTTTAAGGAACAAAAGAATGTCGCTTATTAAAGAATGGAAAACCTAATTATACTTTTTGAACACCTTTTAGCTTCTAACAAAATCGCACAGCTCCTGCATGCTAAGATCCTGCAGACGTATCGCATCAATCAAATCTTAAGTACAGATGAGCGAATGGGAGCCAAGTCGGAAGCTCCGCAACCAGCCTACGATGTCATTGTGTCCGTCCTGAATCCGAAACCGAGACTCACCCACGCCAAGTGGAACATAGCCATGGCTGTGAAGAGTAAGCATTAAGGAAACACAGAAAGTTATTAGTTTGCTCATGCCAATTAACATTACCTGCAGCTTATATTGAGCCCTGGTTGGCAAAGGTATCCGGTGTGTCCAACTACACGGTGCGATCGCAGTGGAAGTATCGGGTGGCCATCGAAGCGGATATCAAGCAGGTGCGCGACCAGAGCAAGCTGGGGCGGCACTACGCCCTCCAGGAATCCGCTCTGCCTCATCTGCTCACATCGATTGCCCAGAATCTGAGCGCCAGCACCACCGACAAGCCGGCCATCAACCTGGTGGTGTACATTCCACCCTGCCACATTGCACCGCTGCACATCTACAACAGCAAGGATCAGCGGCTGACGCGAAATAATGTGGATGCCTTTATTTCGCCGCCGTGGGGTGGCTTCATCATTGCCAATCCGCCGGAACATGTCTGTCTGGCGGCCATGAGCGATCAGCAGGCAATTGCCTACCATGTCAGCACCACGGAAAACATGCAGGTGATGCTGGACCAGCTGCACAAGCTGCTCGACATCAGCAGTGAGCTTCAGATGGAGGGCGTTAAGGTGGTGGACATTGAGCAACTGGAGCCACGTCGCTGGGAGTACGAGGCATACCTAAGACGCACTGCTATTCGACACATATCCACAGCAAGCAGCACGCTGCAGAGCCTCATCAAACTGTTGGGTAAGATTGTAACAATAAAATGTAATAAGTTTGCGAAGATACCCATGAAAGACTCTTAGTCCTATTCCATTACTACATATATTTCGATGATTAAAAATATTTGCAATTTCCGCTATATAATTAAGTAGCTTTTAAATAAGTTTGATGTTATTTTTATTGAGTCTGCACTGCTTGAGAAGTTTAATAACCAACTTAATTGGACCATATAATTTAACAACCGCTTCCTCCTCTCGTTTAGATCAAATCAGCTACATTGTGATAGACGACGAGGTGGGCGCCGCCATAACAAATTCCTATGCCGACATCTTGGCCGCCAAGGCTGCCCTTCTGGAGCACCGACTGGCGGACGCTTCGGTTCTGGCCAAGCGCGCATTTGTGGCATCGGAGCGGGGATTCTTCGATGCTAGTCTGCTGGCGCAGTTGTACTTCCCGGACGAGCAGAAGTACGCCATCTACATTCCACTCTTTCTGCCCATCATGGTGCCCGTGCTCAGTTCCTTCAACATGCTGCGCAGTGTGCTGCAGGCCAGACGGAAGGAGAAGCAGTCGTAAACGATCCGTAACCAAATAGTATCATCCCTCATTAAAAGCATATATTCTTTATAAGCTCTTACTGGTGCGGTTTATTGCTTCACTTGGGTTTTACGTGGAACATCTCATCGCCGGGGCCTTGCGTCCGATTAAAGTTGCCAGCTGTGTAGTATTCCAACATATTGAAACTGTATACTGCAGCGCATAACAAGTAGGTACAAATTATTCGTGCCAACATTTTGGTCTACAGAAACCTGGTGGAAACGGATTTAAAACTCAACAATTTTGATCTGTCAGAGAGAGTTGTATGATTTGAAAACAAGTCCACGTGCCACTAATCTACCCCAAAGTTTTCTGCGTTGGGAGTGCTGCAATTTGATGTCATGGCTGCTGGTGGACCAGCGTGTGAACTGTGTATAGGTCAGGTTCAGCGGCGAGATCGCTGCCGGATGAATGTCATCCGCGGCAGGAGGCCACAGACGCAGTTGGTCTTTAATTCTAATTTTCTAGTACGATTTTATTGACAATAACTCTTGGCTTCGGCTGATTTCAAAGTATCACCAACCGAATGGATTGGAATGCTCATGGTAGTTAGATAAAACATCTAAGCTCATCAGTTTCATTATGTAGTGATCAATAGGCTGAATTTAATGTTTTTCTCTGTTTACATCTTACATATAATACCTTCAGAAGTACATATACAGTGTAAGCGTAGGAATTTGGTAAACAAAGTTTCTCAAAAACATTTGAAATTTATGGGTCTTCTTGAATTTGAGGCTTACCTTTTGCAGACAAAGCCATCGCAATTGCATGCCATTGCAAATGCGCAGATGAAGGCAAACGCAAAAGCCTCAGAAATGCGGCTGTCAAAAATCGTTAGACATGGAATTCAATTGGTAAAGGGGCCCCTCAAAAATACTGATGGAGGGGCTGAGGGCGGAAGACTCTAAAAAAAAGGGGGCGGGGCTGGGGTCGGCGTCAAACTTTGCGCATTAAAAGTAAACAGTTAATTTTTAATTGCTCACGGCTCGTTGGCTCTCGACAAAAGAGATCTCTCGGCATACCAACATACCAACATATTCGACAAGTATTTGTCTTCCCAAAGGTTAAATATTATTTTAATGAGCCGCGCAGAGCGGACAGGGACTTCAGAAGAGACAGAAACCTTTTCTCCACGCGGCCCCAAGACCGCAAAAAGGTCAACAATGTGACTTTTAGCGATCGCCAAATGCCGCCAGCCAGCCAGCCAGCCAAGTGGCTTTGTGTCATGGTTTTTGTGCCATGGCGTCGGCGGCGGCATATGGTGTATATGTATCCCAAATCGTATAGTATTCGTATAGTCTCGGGATGACGCCTATTTGCAGCCGTAATTGCTGGCCGCAAGGGCCATCTGCATTTCCGGGCCACCGAATCGTTCCGTGGATGGTGGTGGCTCGTCTTTTTCCCACACGCACTTAGTCACGGCAAACCGCACGCACGTAAGAAATCAATTGAAGCGAAGTCGATTTTCGAGTTGAGTTGAGGATTTGGAGCTTTTTGGAGTTGGAGTTGGCCAGCCGAAGGCTAACACAATAACGAAACTAATTTTGATGCGGTTGTTAAGTGTTGCCAAACACCCAGGCAGCTTAAAGTGGAAAATGGGCAGAGGAGATGTGTCCGATATAAAGATGTTGCAGACAATGGATGGACTCCGGCACTCTGGCACTCTGGCACAAACTGGCACTCGAGTACAACAAGGCGTATAATTAATAATTGATTGAGCCGCATTTTCCACAAACAATGAATGACAAGGCAGGCAGCTGCGGTTGCAGTTGCAGTTGCAGTTTGAGTTGCTGTTGCTGTTGAAGAATTTCTTGGCCCAAAAATGGCACAAAGTACTGGGTTTTGGAGGAGCAATGGTGCCGAGATTTGGAGCCAGGTGTGCCTGTGTGCCCATAAGTGGCCGATATATGGCTGGCGAACGTAAAAGCCACATTGCCAAACGTTTACGGCGACCGCAATTGTAATCACTATTTGACCAAAAGTGCACTGCTGCCTGTTTGTAGCTGATGCACTTTTTATAGCTCTGGTGCATTCCCACCGCTAAGTGAAATTAATAAAAATCGACTGCACCAAAAACGTCAATGCGTCTGCGCAATGCACATAATTTGTTTAATTAATTACGCCAACACATTTTCATTTGCTGCCTATTGGGCAATTCTCGTTTGGCTGACGAGCGGCGATGTGATTTTTCACATAAAACGGAAAAAAATAAAAAATGGAGTCTCGCACTGAAACTATAACAGCCATTGAAAGCCGAACGGATTTGCCAGCTTTCGAAAGATTCAGCCATCGTCAAAGTGGAAGTGGATGCTGCTCAGATGTTACTGCTGCACTAATGCTGCACTGATGCTGCTGCAACATTCTCAGCTTGCCCCAAGGCCACTGGCATTCTGTCTGCATACGCTGACTCAACTCAAGATCTGCTATTGAGGATCTGCGGCGCTTTGTGAGTGGCAAGTTATGCTCGCATCTGATTCTGACCAGAAATGCTATGCGATCAAAGTTCAATACTCCGCTGGAGTGGAATAATGAATAATTTACAGCCGGCCATGCATTGCCAAACATGCAAGTGATTGTGGAACAATTAACCAATTTGTTTCGGCTCAATAAAGTCGAAGCGAACGTTAAGCTAATATATAAAAAGTAATGCCCGACTCCAGCATCAAAACTATCATCATCATCATCATCATCAGAAACTTATGCGAGTGGCAGCCATGGGAAAGAGTCTCCAAGCTGGAAAAGTGTCGATGCCGACAAACCCCAAGGACGCTGGCTTATAAAAC
The DNA here is from genome assembly GCF_016746245.2 of Drosophila santomea. NCBI lineage: Eukaryota > Metazoa > Arthropoda > Insecta > Diptera > Drosophilidae > Drosophila > Drosophila santomea. The sequence continues at coordinate 25,812,208 of NC_053019.2, forward strand.
AAATAAAGCGAAATGTATTATACAAAATATTACTTACCCTTACCGCAGTTTGACATAAATGCCAATTTAAATGCTGCAAAACGCATAAATCAGCAACGAGCGTCTAGCGCTTTTGTGCACAGAAAGAATTAACTCGTTTTGAAGGGCAGCGTTTTTTAAAATTTCAAGTTAGTGCTTCCAAAAAATAAATCAATTCTTTGTATCGTAAAATATCTTTGTAAGAAACCCGTAATTGGATTCATATGGAATATAATTTAAACATTCAGTTTAGCAGTTGTAAAAGCTCTGAGTTTTTTTCCGAGTGTACTTGCTGTTGCGGGCTGATGTTGCTGTTGTGCCTGGCGTTGTTGTCGTGTTTTTGGCAAACAAACGATCAGCAAGTGGCGCTCCTCAAAAACGTTTTTGTGCAAAAATGTTTGCTGGCAAAACGAAGAAGACCCATCGATGGGCAGAGTTTCTGGAAAAAGCCAATGTTTCTGCTGCTGTTGCTGCTGCTGGGTGACAAAAGCCGCCGTCTAATTGAATAAACATTAAATAAAAGTTGTCTTGGCAATGCCCAAGCCAAGCTCAACATCCTGGTCAGTGGAGCTAGCCATAGCCATAGCCATAGCATTGGCCATTTGGCATTTGGCTCAGAATCTGTGGCCAGAATAATCACGAACAATGAAGACTGAACGGCGGAAAGCTCATTAACATGATTACAATGAAGATTCGACTGCATAATAATTCACACATATTCCGGCATTACGAAAAGTGCATTTGTATGGGCATGCAATTAGTCACAGAGACCGCAGCATCTGCAAGTTGGAGATCCGAATTCTTTACCGCCCGCCGCCACCATTCGTCCCATTCATTCCCATAATTTAGCAAATATTTTTTTCATTTTTTTATTTTTTTTATTATTTATTTTCGTATTTTGCCTCTATGTAGACGGCATAGCAACTGCATTGACTATAACATTTTCTCACGTTTCGTCGTGCAGATTTCGGCACAAGTTGCGCCTTGGTGTGGCCGATCCAATGCCTGGGATGGTATGAGATCTCGGTTGGCAGTTGCAGTGTGGTGGCTCCACAGTTCCACAGTTCCATGCCTCCATGCCTCCATGCCTCCATGGAACGATGATGCCATGGTACCATGGTGATAATGATGATGGTGGCGAGGTCGCTGGATCGGCGGAGGCGGGCGACTAATGCACATTTTATGCAAATTTCGACTGCGCGATCCCCGTGTTTTTGGGTTTGCTTATGGCAGCTTAAGTCGGTTTACGAGTGCCAGTAAATGCAATTTAGAATGCTTGAATCTATTGACTGTCAATAGGCGCAGGTATTAAACCTGTTTGCATGTATGCTTTACAACTGTGGATGGCCAGCCAAATTCTTTAGTTTTATTTAAGTCTTCAACACCTTATAAAATATATAGCTTGTAAATAATATAGTCTTTAGGGCTTCTTATTTAATTAAGCTGCTGCACCTTGCAGCAATTAAATCGGTTAATACTAATTGGGTAGAGCATAAAACCTATTCGATTTTCTACTGAGGATGCCTTAAAGGCAATAGAAATTAAAAGCATAATGGTCAACCAATAACTACGAGTTAGAATTAAAAGAAGACTTAATTTTAACCGAAAAAAACCATTAAATTATATGAGTTGCCAGATATCTATATATCCCAACAAACATAAAATTTGTATTATAATGCTAGGCCTGTTAACAATAGTTCTAGTTAGAAAAGATCTCTTACAACAGATTGAAAACAAGTTCGTTGCCTAAGTCATTCGTTTTCATTAAGCCTTTTTGCGTTTCTCTTGCTGATTTTCAAATGTGCCGCATCACGGCAATGCGTCAAATTAGCCAAGCAGTCCGCTCACTGACCACTGACCACTATCCGACTGCCTGACTGACCCATTCCAATCCAATCCCAGCGAGCCGCTGATTCGCTTGGTTTCGCAAGCGCCGTCGCATCCATAAAACTGTAAATTGCACAGCTGCGTCTCCGTCTCCATTTGCGGCTGTCGCTGCCACGTGCAATCGCCGAATCCGAATATGAGTCGGAATCCTCCTCATCCCAATCTCAGGCAGCCAATGCGAAATTATGTGTGTGTAAATACATTTATATGTACCTATGCAATTCCTTATTATGAGCGGTACGCTGCCAAAGGTTTTCCGAGAGCTGCACTTTATCAACGGGAAAATCTGCTGGCAGCCCATGCTCATTGCTGCACAATTACTCAACGACCTGGGTTTCCAATTCCCGCTCGAGTCCCAATCGCAATCCTCGACACTCGTTAGTGCACGCAGGAAAAAATTTACATCGATATGAAAGGAAATAAATGTGTGCCTGAAGTATTTCAAGTTCAAAACGATTTGTAGCTTTTTTAAAAACCACAATCTACATTGTAATCTCTTGATTTCAATTATAAAATTGTTTTGGAAGTAGGATAGCATTTTCTTTCTGTGTGGTTGGCTCTTTGAGTGCACCAGCTTCTGCCTGGTTTTTTGGCATCTTTTGGCGCGTTGCTGGTGGGATGGATGGGATGGGATCGAGAGTCGAGAGTCGAGAGTCTGTTCAGGCGCATCTTCAGCTTAATTGAATTTTAGCTGCTGCTGCTGCTGCTGTTGGTGGTGATGGTGGTGAATGCATTTTCCATAGGCTCCCACACGTTGTGCAAATGCTTTCGGCACTTTTACTGCACATCGGGCTTACATAATGAGTAAAAATTAAATAATTTACCCCGCCAATGGATTCTGGCGTGTACTGGTGTACTGTAGCTTGTCGCTGCCAGGTGAAACACCGAATTCGTGTCTTTGTCGGCGAGCACATTCATCAATGTCAGGCGTTGAGTCCGAGGCCGTTCAAGCTACGAATAGATTGGTATTTAATTGAAAGCGCCCGCTAATTAGAATCCAATGCGCTTGGATGCTGTGTAATGCCCAGCGATGGATCGTGTCGGACCTCATCTTCCAATAACAATTGGGACTTGGGCATTAAGCATTGGGCATTTGGCATCTGGCATCTGGCACTTCCTTATTGCTGGCCTTTCCCACGCAGAGGGATCGCGTGAGTCATTGGCACACACAGGAGTTGGATGGCAAGGCGAACAAACATTTATTACAAACAGCATTACGGCTCTTGCACAATCGCAATCGGCAGCAAATTAGAAAGATGGCGGCCACTTCCCACAGCTCTTTTTTTTGGCAGATGGCTCCGCTCCGCTCCGAACTGCTCCACTCCATACCACACCGGGTTGAAAGTCATCCTCTAGTTGACATTTTTTCGCCAGCTGCTGATCTGCATGACTTTGGCTGCCTGGCCTTTTTCCGGCAGGCAACCTCAACTTTGAAATGCCAAGCTGCCAGTTCAGTGCGACTCGGCTTATGTACTTCAGTTCAGTTCCAGGTGACATGACAGCTTGAGGTTGCTTGCCAGCCATCTTTCCTGGCCAGCAAATATAGAAAATCTAAGCAGCTACGCCCAAGATCCGCCAAAGATCTGGCCAAAAGTAGCAGGCGTGTAAATTCCCACACTGCAGCAAATGCCGTCAAGCTAACCGTCACCGTCACCCCCGAAATCCCCCCAAAATCCATGGAGCACCGTGCCACACTCACCCATATACACATAACCGGATTGGCGGTGGCACCGCGACTTTTGCCCCGACATGGCAGCCGCGGCAGCAACGGCAGATGGGGCAGCAAATGACAAAGCCCCGCCACGGCTATGACATAATACCCAGCGGAAGATACAACCAACGAGCTTGCTGCACCAGGTGCACTGCGAAAATCAAGAACTTCAAATGGTTCGAAAAGAAATTAAATTTTAAGTGTGCCTTCCTTTTACTGTATTGTAATAAACTGCTATATTTTTTCAAGATATTATAAAATTACAAATCAAAGAGAGGTGTTTGTTCTTTACTCACATAGTTTTTTGTGCCCAAATTTGATTAAATTTATGTGTGATATGTAAAGCTCTCTCTGCATACATTTTATTTCTCAGTGTACAGCGGGCGTAATTGATGTGGGGTCGTTGGTCGGGCGGGGGAGTGCTTGCCCATAATCATGAGCGGGCCCTGCGGCCAGCTGACGTAAGTGATGAGCGCCAGCGACTCCTGGCTGTCGGTGTATCGCGTACAATGCAACAAAGTGAGTGTCATATGGTCACACGCTGCGTATGCGTAATTTGCGTTAAGCATACGACAGCGAGCCGCAGCCAAAAAGGCAGCAGCAGAACCAAGAAGCGTTGGAAAAACAAGCACTGAAACGAACAGCAGACGACCACGAAGATGCGAGACGAAGCTGGAACGCCGCTGCGCTGCTCGCGTCGACGTCGCACAGTGGGCATGGGCATAAAAATAAGTGTTATTAAGAGGATACAGAAAAATACCTAACAAGATACAGAACTTTAAAACTACATTTATTTGCTTTCAACAAAAGCGGAGTTAACATTTTGTAACTCTTACAGATTTCGCGTAAATGAGGATTCAGATTATAATTCAAAACTTGGTTTGTAATTTAAAACTACTTATGTTTAAATGGAGGTATTCCAGTTAAGATCGAAAGTAAAGAATGTGATAATCTATTTACAAATAGTAAAAGGGACTAAATGTGGATTCACACAGTCTGGTCCCACTGTGCACCACTGCGGTTGCTGCCTTGGAAGCAGCGCCGCGATGGGCTCCAAGTGGTTTTCCTTTCGCTTTCAGAAATCATTTCGCTTCGACAACGTGGACGATAAAGTCACAGATCGCGCATCGCGAGCCCGCTCTGCCCGCTGAACTCGCCTGGTTCGCCTGTCTCCTCCGGTCGGTTTGGTGGTTGCTCCTCAGTGGATGTGGTTGGTGGTTGCTGGTTGGCGGCTGGTGGTTCTGTTGTGACTCTGTGCTTTCCGCTGTTTGCCCAGCCAAGTGCGGCGGAGGCAGACGTCTTCAACGTCTCGCTGCACCATCTAAATGGGTTTTCCGTAGTTTTCGCACCTTGCGAAACACATTTCGTACGCATTTACATACAAGATCGAAGTTTGAAGAATTTTTGCCCTGCTGTCCGCTCATTTCCTACATGACGGACAACTTTTTATGGCGATGATTTTCGCGTTGAGTTAGTGAAAAAAAAAAGCAAAAATACAAAGAAAAAAAAACAAAGTAACAAAGAAGCAAAAATCTTGTGCAGTGGGGAGTTTTGCAATCAAATCCCTTCCAATACTCATAAGATTTCTGGTGTTGTGCCCTCTTGTTTTGCAGTGCGATCCATGTGAAAATCGACATTTACTATCAGCTTAATTGCTCTGGATTACTTATTGGATATCATCCTGATTTTGGATTATAAAAACTAATACAACATGCTGAGCATTAGAAATGCAATGATTGCCTTCCTTTTGGGTGAGTAAAATTTTTGAGTCTCAAAAAGGATATTATTTTAAATGGTTAGCACTTATTAAAATTTGGGTTAAACAATTTGTATGTTTCCTTAATTTATAAATTGAAAATCATTTAAGTATGTGCATACATTTTTTGTAATCTTTAAAAATTTAAAAGATTCTTCTAGCAACCCCAAAATAAATTCCCTATATTCAAAAACATGTTTTTCATAAAGTATAAGTTTAAAGAAAGCCAAGGATTTATTTAGTTACATTATAGTTGTGTACATCTTTTCCTTGTGATATTTTCCCATTTGTGGATGTCACACTTTTACCCACAATTAGATGACAAATTTTAAAAGTACTGTCTTAATCCTCACCTACTTGTAACTTTGGAAAAACTTTCAGAAAAACGCCGATATTCGATATCGATTGAGTACAAACTTTCTATTCGTTTTTCCAACTAAAAACTAAGTTTTGCTTTTTGTGAACCTATTTGCTGCCGATCAACCTTCTCTATAAAATCCCACATTGTGTCTAAACATAAAAGATGGCATATCGGTAAACATAAAAAATCGCATGCTCATTAGGCTTCGTTTTTTAACATACGAAATACAGAAACAGTGCGCTGCTTCAAGGTCCATCGCGAAAGAAATTAATGGCATTCAATGGGTTTCATATCGATCACATTTGAAATCAAGCGTAATTTGCTTGGCAGCCCCCGCAGCAGGCAGAAATGAAGACAAGGCTGAGAAATGGCAATTACGGCTAAGAGTGGGTCATCAGTAAACATAATTACCATACTGTAAATTATATTTCCAGCGAGAGTTGGAATCGGACAACGCCCAACACACAGTGGCTTATGGGGATTTGAACTGCGTGAGAGCCTAAGTTGGTCCAAAAGTTTTGAACAATTTGTAGATTCAGTTCGGCAACCAAGCAATTGAAATCGGAATCGAACAATCTGCAGTGGTTGGAGGGGCTGCCATGGATGCCTTTGCCCAGTGCCTGTGCCCCATGCCATCTGCCATCTGCCCAGTCATAGTTCACTGCCAAACAATAGGCTACGCTGCTGGGGTGGAAAGTTGGGTTTGAAATTCACTTGAATTAAATGCGAATCAGAGTCGAGTTTCGGCCACAGCGTCTTTCTTTCTTCGAACTGTGCTGGATGGCTTGTTTTCTCTTTGTTTTGCATTTGAAGTTTCCTTTAACAATTTTTTTGTGTTTTTTTTTTTTTTGGCATGATAAATGGGGGCGCACTGGGGGATTATGCAACCTGCGACTGCAATTTGCAGCCGTAGAAGAGGAGCTTTGTTCTGCAGCTTGCCATGGCAATTACACTTGCCTTAATTGCAGCGAAACCATCTTCCGCTGTCTGCAGAACAGAAGCTTCGCAGAATAAAAAAGATACATATATGCAAACATAAGATATATCTAAATGTACATATATAAAAAGCCAAAAGACAACAATGATACATTGTTCAATCTCAGGGTAATTAGCCGGATCCCTGGGTCAGTTTTGCTTTTAATGCCCAATGTGTACACATGTACGACAAGCGTAATCCGTGAATTTGATTGACTTGGCATTTTAATTGCGCGACCCCTATGTGGCCAGTAGATCCAGTGGATCCGTTTGTTACCACAGCGATCGTATATCGTTCGTCTGGCCAAAATGTTAATGATGTCGCTCGACATCGCAAATACCAATCGATGCTCCGAAAAAGTAAATAAAAAGCGATCCCAAGCACTCACAGAACCGAGTTAGTGGCTCCACAGCCTTGGACCGCAGCAAGTGCTCCGGCACACATAAATCACGAGCCCGTCTCGCAGTTGTAAGCGAAAGTGATGCGGCCCGAAGGTCACTTGACCACCAGGCATCGCCATCAACAGCAGCATCGTCTCGATCAGCACCAGCATCAGTTGCCACTAAATACCCATGCGACTCGATTCTGGCACCACTTGAGGTGCCATTTGAAGACCATACCTAACCAGATCACGATTTCTGATTACTATTTTTTTTATATTGTTTCCACTCTTGCAGCAACGACACTTTGCAGTGGATACGGACTCGCGCAGGCCCAGTTGCTCGACGAGGACGACGACCTGGCCTTCGGAAGACCCTGGCCCACCTACAGCCTACAGAACATGCCCAAGACGCAGTTCACCTGCCACGACAAGATCCTCGGCGGCTACTACGCCGATCCGGAGACCCAGTGCCAGATGTTCCACGTCTGCGTCAAGCTGCCCGGAGTGGGGGTAAGTGTTGTTGTGCCCAGGTGCAAGTGCTTCTGGTTGAGATCAAGGCAGCAGTGGGTCATGCAGCGAATGACATTGGCGTGGAAATCATATTTTTAACTAGGCATTTAAAGGGGGTAATAAATATTTGTATTTCTCTTTTTCCGACCATCTACCACAGAATCAAAATGGAAATACTTAAAAATTTTAATGATTTTTTTATTGGCCAAAGTTATTACCTAATTGACTAACTTAGATTAATCTACAATTTTAAGATTTCACGTAAAGATAGGCAGCACATAAAGCACACATACAGCAGACAAGGGCGAAACATTACAGAATATAGAATTTATGCTGTTGCAGGCAAATTTGATAGTGCTCAATAAAAATCTTTTTTTTTTTCTGCAACTCTATCACAGCGTAAAACGAAAGACTTAGGCAACGAACTTGCCGACAGCCAATGGCTCGGTTCCGCCGCGCCAGCTAAATGGCAAAGTGGCACAGTCAGATGCGCTGCACTGGGGAATGTGTGAGATGGCTCCAAATGGTTCGTGACTGGTCCGGATAGCCGGATGGCTTTGGTGCTCGCAAAACCAGAAGAAGAAGACGCTTGACTGGCTGACCTTTAAGCGGGTGCTTCGCTGGGAGCCGAGTGCAAAGTGCTATAGACTAGGGTCTTCCAACGGGCTCTTCCGTGAATATGCATCATGCTCATCTGCATCCTGACTGGCACATGGATTCAAACAATTCGGACAGCTGGCGCAGCTGCCTGCGCTCATGGTCCTGTATATCCAAGCTTTGCCGTTGCCACATTCCCTGGAACATGTACGTGTACTCGGCTATCTTGTCCTGGAACTTTCGCGTTTGATCTCTTAGCTCCATGTGAACGGACAGCAAGAGATTGCTCTGCCTAATCAGTTGACAATTTTTTACGTCTAGTTGCTGTAGTGGCAGTTCCTCTCCGTCAAGTAATCTATGTCCGTCTGAAGGTCCTTTAGCTTTTCAATCGACATTTCTGCCTCTGAGCGAATTTCCAGCATTTTCTGCTCTAATTGCTGCTCTAAATCGATCCCTGAGGTCATAAAGTCCTGCTTTGAACTTTCGCCTGCTTCAAGGCTCTCCAGAAATCGCAGTAGCTCTTCCTTGTCCACCACTATTCCTAAAGCCTTGTTCCGCAAGCAGCGATATTTAGCCCGCTCCTGCCTCAATATTCTTCTCCACACCTCGGAGGGCACAAGGACATTGGAGTTTGGCGAGGGAGTGGGTGCTGGTGCCACTAGATGGTCCCTACACTTCGGCGGATCCGTGTAGTTGATTATCACCGTCCTGCTCCCGTTGCCCATTAGTTGATTGAGTATTCTTGTCAGTCGAATGTTGTAGTACCGAATGTGAGTCTTCGGGCTGCTGGCTAGTGCCTGGAACAAATTGATAAGCGTGTCCAGGGGCGTGTCGGATTCGAGTGGCGGCGAATCCTCCTTCAGTTGCTGCAGGTGGACCAGCTGCAGTCTGCCGCAACATTTCCGCAACTGATCGCCATTCGTCTGCTTTACATGGACGGTGAAGATCAGGTGCGGGTAATCGCCGCCTGCAGCCACCTTGTCCATGACCCTCGCGATATAGGTGTGTACCCCGCGGGACGTGGCCACAAAGTGATCTCGGGTCGACCGGCGATTGCATCCCTTGAGGCTCACCACCAGGTCGTTCGACTCCCCGTTCAGTTGGACGTAACGCACCGAAACGTGCACCTCCATGTTCGTCTCCAACTCGTAGATGCGGGTGAACAGCTCACCCAAGATGCGGCTGACCACATCCGATGGATCGGCTCCATGGTTAATTGGCATGCCGCCACAGCTGAAGATTGTGCTGGTGCGTCCACTGAGGACCTGATCAAGCACCTCGCTGATGGCCTCCGCGCTCACTTCCAGTTGCAAGTCAGTGGGAGATGTCAAGAGTTTGCGGAACAGATAGACCCTCATCTCGCCGGGATGAGGGCACTTTGTCCCCGGGCTGCATAACATAAAAGGAAAAGGAACAATCAAACGGAATAGGAAAAACGAGTTTTGTACGCGGCTGTGACGTGTGAGTTTTTACGAATGTATTTTTTTTTTTGGTTTTACGATACAATAGATGCCAGGCTGTCAATTAGCCTACTGTTCGCAGTTACTGCAGTGCCAGATGCACAGATCCATCGAGAACTCGATCGAGAACGTTCACTTCTCGCGGCCTGCGAGGCTTCCCTGCGGCCCAAGCCAAATGCCAAGTGGCAAGTGGCAAGTGGAAATGCCAAAGTTTGCGACAGGCCACCGATCGCTTCTGGTTACTGTGGCATTCAAGTCGCCTCACAAGGAAGCCACTGATTGGATATATGTGCATCTACACTGCCGATCAATAAAAGAAGAAACTCTAAAATCAATTTGTAACTATTTAATCAGGGCATCGCATGTCAATGTCTCTGAATTTGGAAAACTTAAACTTGTTTATGATTTATTGCTAGCACTAGTGTTGTGGAAATATTTATTATTTGTATATCAATGATTCTTTTTTTTTTCGATTGCAATGTTGGCCCAGTTTAGATTGACTTAGTGTAGACTTAAACAACAAGCTGCAGCTGCTGCCTAGTTCTTGGCCTTAATGCTTTATTTTTTTTTGGCTTAATCGAATTCACATTTAACATTGAATTTTGCATGTTGCTCTGCCAATCTAATGGTGCTGTTTTTGGTGCTTTTGATGCTTTCGCTGTATTGCGCAGCTCCTTCATCGAAGAGCTAATCCGTTTGTCCAACAGGTGCAGGACTATCGATTCCTCTGTCCCAACACAACCGCCTTCGACCAGGAGCTGCAGATCTGCGCCAATTGGTTGGATGTGGACTGCGACAAGGCCACCTCCTTCTACGACAATGGCCATCTCAACGATCTCTACAGCGGCGGCGACGAGAGCAAATCCGCCAACGAAGAGGAGGCCACCTTCCACCTTCAACGCGCCGAAACTGGTAAGTGCTAGATTTACACTACAAAAAATTAAGTTATTTAGTAATTAATTGGTATGTGGTATCGAATGGTATTTAGTTACTTGAACGGAAGTGGCAGTCGTGACTTGAGGTTACTCTATAAAGGGTTATCTTTAATTGCAGCCGATGTACGACGCTCTAAGGAGAACCACAACAATAACAATATCAACAACAATCGTGGAGCGGAGCAAAAGGCACGCCATCGCCCCACTTATGCCCAGACAGGTGGCAGCTCCAGCTCCAGTTTCAGCTCCAGTCCCAAATCGGAGATCACGCAGCCCACCAAACGACCCATTTCCACCTATTACACGCCGACCACTTTGGGCAGCACCACCACCACCACTTCCAGCACTTCGACCACAACCGCGACGGAACGCAACTATTACAACAACAATTACAACAACAATTACAGCAACAATGACGACTCCAAGCGTAAGAAACAATAGGCTCTTGGCTTGCAGCACCGCCCAATAACTAATCACGATCCCATCCACAGAAGACTTGGACGACATCTTCAAGGGTTCCCACAGCTCGCACTTCTTCTCCAACCGCCACGGGGGTCGGGAATACGACGAGGAACCCAGCCGCCCCAAGCCCAATGACTTTACGGATAACCAGCGCAAGACGACCCGGGTCACGCCCACGCGCGGTGGCCAACGTTCCACTTCCAGTTCGAGTAGTCCGATCCCGTCCAGCACCGCTGCTCCCAGCACCACCAAGTCCCTGAAGAAGATCACGCTGCATGCCACCTTCAACACGGACTTCCTGGACAGCTCACCGCACACCAAGAGTCCATCTTACAGCGCGGTCACCACTCCGCGGCCCAGCAGCAGCATCACCAGTCGCTTCAGCTTCGGTTCCAATGACTTTTCCACGCAGGAACGGATTCAGCCAACCACATATAACCCCAACAACGGTGCCTACCGCTTCAAGACCACCTCGCCACCGGCCAGCTCCACCAAGGTGACGGGCAAGGGAGTCCAGGACTTTGAGAAGCGCAGCAAACCCACAACGGCGGCTGTGCGCAAACAGAAACTGGGTCCCCAGGAGTCCAACTTCATCAACCAAAACGAGTTTGTGGATCTCTCGAAGAGCACCAAGCTGCAGCAGCCCCAACCCTTCCAGGTGGCGCAGAATAAGCCAAACCAATTGGAACCACACTACCAGCGACACAAGCCACAGGTGACCCGAGTGGGTGGCCAGGAGCCAGCTCCCTTCTCCGCACCCAGTTCCAAGCCGCGCTCCTTCACCAGCCGGGGAAGCATCACCTACAAGGCCACCACCGAGCGGTATGCTGACCAGGAGCTGTACTATCCCACCACCAGTTCCACAACCAGGGCCAAGGATGCCTACACGCCCACGACCTTCCGACCCACCACCTACAAGAAACCGTACGAGCAGAGCTACCAGACGCAGCTCACCCATCGACCCACCCAGGCGGCCACCAAGAAGGCAGCCAGTGCGGTGACCTCAGCTCCACCCACTACCGCCAATCCACATGCCAATGTGGATGAGGACGATGGACAGTATCATCCGGAGCTGTACGAGAACGACTTCCCACGCAATCGCATCCGCTTCCTGCGCAATCGATCCACCAGCTCGACTACCTCGACCACAAGTGCTCCGGTGGTTTCCAGCCGGCAGCCACATGGCTTCCAGCAGGCACATCATCATCCCAAGAGCCAACAGCAATCCGTCTACCAAAAGGAGCGGGAACGAGAACGGGAACGGGAGAGGGAGAGGGAGCGTGAGCGGGAATCGGACCTCAGCGACGAGGAGGAGCTCTTCAAGACCGCCCAGTCACTGAACTTTGGAGCGGCCAGCATCAATAAACTGAGGGCGGACATCTACAAGGCGGAGAAGACCTCGCAGCAGTACAACTCGCAGTACAGTCCGCAGCTGGCATCTAGTCCGCAGGCCAGCAGTAGCAGCACCACTAGCACCACCAGTACCACAACTAGCACCACCACCACCACCACCACTCGTCGCCCTCCGACCACAGCCAGAAGCACCACTACCACCTTCACAACAAGTGCACCACCAGCCGTGGAGTCCAAGAAGTCAGCTAAGAGCAAAAAGGAGCAGCAGCAGCTGGAGAAGAAGGAGCGACCAGCTGGCAAGAGGCCACCACATGCAGACGAGGACACCAGCTACGATTACGCCTACTACGACACGGACTGAGCGCACTGATCCTGCCCAGGACTCGCACTAACTACTTGCATAACCACACCATAACCATAGCCCACCCTTTCCGGACCACACATACCCCCCACATACATAGGTGCCACAGTAATTTAAAGAGAGATCCTCCCATGAATAGCATGCTCATCAGAATTGCAAACACCATTTGCGTGCATATCTTACTTACGACCCGCTTGACACCCATTAACACTCGCGTACATTCATTCAATCCGTTTCAGATGCGTTCTAATGAATTTCCATGCGTGTATCTAGTTATTTAAATAAAACGAATCTATTGTTAGTCGTTAGACAATTGTTAAATTGAAGCGAATTGGCAGCGAAAACCGTAGCGAGAACCGGCTGGGGAATGTTTTCAGAAATTGCATTGAACTATTTTGTACTTGTCGTCCAATATTCAATGAATTCACTACGAAATTGTATTAGCCTTAAGTTTTCTTGTAAATAAAATGATGTGTAATTCGTAAAAATATTGTTTAATATTTTTTGGTGCCCTAAAATTGCAACTGATGTTCGTTCAGTGCAGCAATCTATAATTAAATACAAAACTAGTTTTTATACTTTTAAATAGATACATTGAGAAGTTTTTATTTTGTTAAATTATAGTTAAATCTAGTGAAAACTCGGAAACATGATAACTGCACTGCAAAATCGAAGATCCTTAGTCCTTGAACTTCTGGCGAACACATCGCGGCATGGGAAATAGGTAAACCAGCATGTTAAAGGCGGCCAAACCCACAGCAAAAGCGCAGGAGGCAGCCACATCGATGGTTTCCTGTGCAACAAATGATACAATCATTCAAGAACCTGCCATATGAACATGCCACTTACATCGGGATCCGGCAATCCCAGTCGCTCGTGCATGAAATCCGCTGGCTTGGGACAGATCACGGAGGCGGTGGGCGTGCAGTTGAGTTTCCTCGACTGGAAGGCGATGCTGTGCAGCAAAGAGGATGCGTAACGCGTGTGGGTGCCCTTCGTGTTGTCCTGCAGCCAAGGTTGAAGTCCCTTGAAGGAGCTAATGGCACAGACACCTTAAGTAATTCAACACCTTAAGTATAAATATCACCCCACTCACCGCACAGTTCCACTGGCCAGTGCAATGCTGATCACAAGCACATAGGTCACCGCAATGGCTGCGTTGAAGGGAACCTTCACCACCAAGAGAAATGCGATCGTGAGCTGCTCAGCCAGCACAAAACTGGACCAAAGGGCCACCAGCAAGTAGGCGAAGACAGTTCCATTGTTGTACTTAACATCCAGCAGAAGACTGAAAGAAGTAGTCACTTAGTATCGAATCAGATACCCAGAGTCATGAAACTTACGGATACACAACACAGCTGGCTATTACGGCGGATACGGCGGAGAATGGTATGGACACGGAGTTGTAGGCAATCAGTAGAGTGGTGCCCGAGTAGAGACCCTCTGGAGTGTCCTGCGAAAACTTCTTGCGCCAAATGGGAACTACGAAATGGTTAAGGATGCTAAGACAAACTTGGAAACTTGGACAGTAAATCTTAACTTACATAGAGATATGGTAGTCAGAACTCCGCAGCCGTACGACAGCCCCAAAATATTAAGGATCATGCCGTTTTTGGTAAAGAATCCATGGGCATCGTCCTAAAAAATTAAGCTTATTGCATAATGCATAAAATGTATAATAATGGATTGTCATACCCCGACATCCGTGTAAAATGCCCATAGGATGCTTAAGGCCACGGGAAGTAGCAAAAGGCGTAGAAATAGCGTCTTCATACCAACGAGTCCACAGGAGAAGGTCGAAGCCAGTAGTTTTCTAAAAAGAAGAATATATCAAAAATCATATTCGGATTTAAGTAATAAGCTTTACTTACAGGTACAACATAACCCAAACTTTGAGCTCCCCAGGTTTGCCATACGCCAGCGGCACTTTGCCAGATCCCATGTTGTTCAGCGGAGCATCCGAGATGGGAGTTTCCCTGGAGAAGCGTTCCACCAGTGCCTCGATCTGCTGACTTGACTCCAGGAAACGATCGCGACTGCGACGATCCACAGTGGACAGGCAGAGATAGTACATGAGGGGGTTCTCCAGCTGGGGACAAGGGAATCCAATGCCATGGAAGTACTCCAGCATGGCACGAGTGCCACCCGAGTAAACCACTCCGCCCAGGCAGAGGAACAGTGCCCTGTCCAGGAATGGGAACACATCGGAGCGAGGCTTCTCCAGCGACAGAAGAATTCCGCAACCCGTCTTCTTGGCCGTGTTTGACAAAATGGATATCAGCAGATAGGCACTCAAGGGATCTAGGCCATGGGTGGGCTCATCCAGCAATAACATGACTAGAAGAACATCATAGTTAATTAAGGATTCCTTGTGCTATATGCACACATATCCTTACCAGGATCTCTGACCAACTGTATGCCAATCGCCAGCCGACGCGCCTCACTGATGTTGAGGTACTCCACTCTCTTGTGCGCCACTTGGGAAAGGGCCAGGTCGGCCAGGACTTGGCGCACTTTGGAACTCTTCAGATAGCCACTCAACTAAAAAGGGATTCCACTTAACATCTATTCATATTCGAACCGCATGTAGGTACTACTTACAATGGTGGGGGTGTAGTGGAGTGTCTGGGCCACCGTGAGACCAGGAACAAAGGTGCAGGACTGGGTGACATAGCCGCATCTCTGTTGAAACAATGCCTTGGATAGCGGCGATCCATTGAGCAGCACCTGACCACGAGTGGCTCCATCGGCACGTCTGGAAATAACATCTAAAAGAGCCCTCTTGCCACTGCCTAAAATGGATAGTAATATTATTATTTTGTTTTAACCAAATATAAATTTATAAAAAATACCCTTCGAGCCCAGAATGGCCATAACCTCGCCGCTGTGCACGGTCAGATTGACACCTTTGAGCACCAGGGCCGAATTGCCGGCTCCATTGAAACAGCCACCACCATCCACCTGTTGTTTGGGCCAAAACAAAAAAACAAAGAAGTCTTAATAGCGGCGGGGTTTTTCACGAGTCTGAAGAGAACGCACCTCGGTGGTGTGGAAAATGTTGTGGGCTTCCAGTACGTAGTCGCTGCCGATCATTTTCATAGCCGCCACTGGGAGAGCCGCTTTTGTTTGTTTATACTTCTCGTGCTCTTCGGGCCAGAAACGCTCTCTTCGTGACTCAAGAGTGGTTTAGTTAGGAGCTGACTTCCAGGGAGGGAAGAGAGAATATCAAGAGGGGAAAAGAGAGATATGAGATGTATAGAGACTTGGTTTTACATTAATATTCGGTAGAAACTGAATACTAGGACTGTAAGCCTTTAAAAATTAAAAAATTCTATAAATATTATAAGTACATACATTCTTTATACGTTTTCAAAGAACTTTAATACATTATAGATATTTTGGTTACTTGGCTAAAATATTCTTTCGTATTCTTTAACTTACCTCCGCGAACACGTCCTCACCAACTGAGCGCGAGTTTCCAACTGAACTGAAACTGTTGATTGCCCACATAGGCCATTCCAATTGGCATGGTTCGCTCTCGCTCTCGCTCCAAGCCGCTCCGACTGGAAAGGTGCTCTCTCCAGCCAACTCGCTTCCAGGCGAAGCAAGCGGGCTAAGATGGCGGCCGAGGCCAAGTTCAGATCAGTTCGCTGCGAGCCGAGCTCCGAGTGAGTTGCCACCACCGATCCGCGGTTCGCGTCGATCCGATTTTTTTCTGGCGGCGCCCCAGCACACACAGTTCCCAGCTGAAAATAACAAAAATAGGCAAACACATTAAACGCTTTTGGAAATCTAATTGAAATATTCACGGCTTAACGGGCTCAAATATATGCACACATAACATATCTCTGTGCAAAGGCGAATATATATTTTAATGGCCACCGGGAAGTGCATGCAAATGTGGTTATTTGTTGACTCGCGTAATATCCAATAGATACCAAGAAAAAAAAATAAATAAAAAAGGAAAATAAGTGGCAAAAATACAAGTGACTAGTGTGTGTGTGTGTGTGTGTGCGAGTGAGCAGTGTCTATATGGTCTAAATAAAGTATGCAGACATCGGTGTAGCCAGCAGATCGACATTGTAATGTAAGTGTTTTGCCCAAGTTATGAATGAGTGTCGCCGAGCGGCTAATTAGAGTCCAACTGGCCAACTGTCCAACTGGCCAACTGGTATTTACTGTTAATTGTATTAGGCCAACGGCAGCACTTGCCACCTCGAAGCAAATGAAACCAAATGAAACCGACGAGTATCCACCACGATCCATTCCTTTGGCCATAATACTAATACCTTCTGGTTCTTCTGTTCTTCTCTGCTTCCCTGCTTCCTGTACTCCCCTCCGCTGTTCTTCTGTTCTGCTCGCGCGGTCGTCACCATCGCAGGTCAAAGATCCCGCGAGCGGGTTTTGTCTAGCAAATGTATCTTAGCCCACACTACCTCCCTCCCCCCCCTCCATCCATCCATCCAGCACTTGGTAGCAACTTGGTAGCTCTCCCTGCGCTCAGCGCCCTGCAGAACCCAAGCGATCCAAAGTGGAAGTCCAACTCGAAGCCAAAGCCAAAGCCAAAACCAGAACCCAAGTGCCAGCCAAAGCCATAGTGGCTCAAACAGCCAAGTGCCTGCTGCTCAGCTCAACTCAACTCAACTCGGCTCGGTTTGTCTTGTCTTGTCTTTTATTTTCTCTGCAGCTCACTGCTCCGCTGCACAGGAAAAAATAAAGAGATACTAAATCAAATATTAAAGTAATAGCTCGAATATTTATGATTTGTTTTCTCAAATTGCTGATAAGGCCAAAATAAATCCAACAGTGAAATACTATATATTCATGTGGGAAATTGAATCTAAGTAATTCTTAGTGAGCTGTAACATAGTCATATATTTCTTGTATTTAGTAATTTATTTATTTCCAACTTCTTTATTCATCTCACAGAGCATTTCTTGCTGTGCACCAGTGTGTATCTCACAGATACAAGTTTCAGTTTGTTTGTTTGTTTGGCCGGCTGTCTTTGCCTTGGCCAATGCCTCTTCGCGGAGCTGGGTTCTTAACTCCCCGGGGATCGTTGCTTGTTTGCTCTACCCGCAGATGCCAGCATCGTCTTGCTCTGGCCATTTTCTCGTAAAAACAGCCTCAAACTTACGATAGAGCTCTTTAGCCATTATTTGTTTTTATGTTCATACTTCAGCCACATAAATATGTTTTTATGCGCCCTTAGAATAGTTTGCATGGGCTTATGGGTTTTTATGCAAAAATGCAAACGACTTTTCGTATTTTACAACTTTATCTACAATTCAGTTTACTCTAATTATTTGTATAAAATTACATAGTAATATTTAATCCCTTTAAGTTCAAACGAATAAGGTTTGTCACGTATTTCAATGGCTCGAAGAGCGATGAATTTAATTTCGAACAAGATGTGAAAGCCATAACAGGTCTGAAACACATTTCTTGCTGAGTAGAGACAAATATTTTATTCCGGAGTGTACTCTTCCTATATCGACTCATAAAGAATAACCACGCGGCTAAGCAACTTTCACATTCATTTTGCAATTTCGATGCAGCTGCCAATCTGCGCGCACAATCACTTTCAAAATTTCGTGCCGCGGAACTTGATTTCTCATCGAAAATGAGCCGCGGGCTAATGGAGATTTTGGCTTTTGGTCATTGTGATAATTTGGGCCTTTAGCACCATTCTCAGGGCCCCCCGACTGCAGATCATTGTCAAGCTAATGCCTTTGGCCCTTCGCAATGCAAATTCCCAACCTCCTTTGCGGCGGGGTCCATTTCACTGATTCTCGCACCTAATTAGCCATGTCATGTTGGCCGGTCCGTTAGAATGCTGTTAAAGCCATGGCCAAGCTCATTGAAAAAGTTCCAAAATGATTTCTGCTTCTTCGAGCTGACTTGCTGGATTGTTTTTCTTGATTTTCCCATTGTCGTCGTTTTTTGTTATTTGTGGCGCAAATTAGTTAACAGTATTATTATGGCCGCTAACGGGGCTCCATGATTTGTGGCTGCTGTTCGGGCTCCCTCCAAATAAAAGATACAAAACCATTTCAGGGCAGAGAGAAAAAAAGCGTTTAGAAGTGACAAGATCTCCGAGCGGTCGAAATTCAATTTCGACAATTTCAATTCCAGTCCAGAAGAAAACAAACACAGAACACAAACTTATAGACTGAGAAACTGAGAAAAAAAAAGGAAAACAAATCAAAAGACTTAAGACAGCAACGCGGAGTCTAGACAAAAAGACCAAGGCGCGGCAAAGAGGCAGCTTAAGTTGAATTGATTGTCAGTTATGGCTTTGTGGTGAGTTCGGATCCGGAGTGGGGTGCTGTTGGTATCTGTATATTGGGTATATGGGATCTGGTCTTTGTCTTGGGTCTAGGCTGGTTTTCAGATTGGTTCGCCATAGGTGTGGCTGCATCCAGTTGGCCAAAACTTGTTCTTGTTCTCTCGGCCCGAGTCCTCCATATGTGTATGGTTGTATGCTCGTTTTCAATTGAACTTAGTCGCTGGCTATTCCGATGGATGGATGAATCATTGCATTTAATGATGGCCGACTGGATGAAGTCAGCGGCGGGCCATTGGAACGATGATGAGACGAGAGACCCTTGGCCGCTGGCAAAGTGAAAACTCAACGAGCAGGAAATGCAAATTCGAAATTTCCCACTTGCATAGGCAATCTCTCCAGCTGCGGGGCCATTAAAAGCTGCGACCATGAAAATTGTGGGCATTGATAGATACGCTATGGGGCCGCAGTGAGTTAATTTACTTTTTATTGTAATTAAATTAACACAGCATAGCTGAAGAGGTAAACGAAGAAGCAGGCACAGAAGCAGAAGCAGAACAGCTGCATAATTAGGCGAAGAAAGTACATTTCAGACTACACACACTCCGTGACTTTAACGGCCGTAAAAAGAGAACTCCAAACCTCACTTCATTTCACTGCACTCCAAGTTCACAGACGCGGCTCAGACATGCCGCTGACATAGAATCAGAATACTGGTAGATGAGACCTTATTTGATTGGACGTGAGCCGAATAAATTGCTCTTAAAAACCATGTCACATACTTGGCCCCCACATTTTTCACTGCGAAAAATAGCTGGCTTATAACTCTGCTCATTCCGCTAAGAAGGTTAGTCCCCAAGATTTTCTTTTTTTTTCAAACTTGGAAATTAAATGGAACTCTGCCAATTTAAAGCCGATTTCATTGCAACATGAAGATGAGAAAAGTTCAATCATAATAAAGCGCGATTATGCGTGTAATTTGTTTGTTTGTAATAAATGGAAATCTCTGGCCATACAATTTTTGGTTTTTTGACTAGGCTAAGACATTTTCGTTGAGTGTGGAGTTGGCGCCCATTAGACCCGGTTGCTGTGTGTCTTTGGGTCGCTGGGTGTGTCGGGAATTTGGCCAAATACGCCTGACGGTCGCATTTTAATGCATGCAATGGCAACGCAGGGAAAAATTGCCATTTTTCTGTTTTCGTTCGGTTTGCCATGGAATTTATGTCAATTAGCCTGGTGGCACACGTGTTGCTGTGGAGGCGGAGGAGCAAATGGGGAGCGGCGGGATCGGCATTGGCATGCAAATTTTACCCACAATTGTTGGCCACTTTCACAAGTCTTTCGCAATACAGGAAAGTGTTTTGTTTCGACTCGGTTTTGGAGTCGAGTGGGGGGATTTGTTTTGGTTGTTTGGCACGGCGTTAATTGCCTGTAAAGATGCCCGAAACTGTGGCAAAGTTTCGTATTCCGTTTGGGCAATTAATAAAACTGACCTTGCCTGAGTTTTCTAACCGCAAAGCGAAAACTGAACGCTGTACACTGAAGCGCTGGAAACTGAAAGCCGATCCGAAGCGCTGAAATACGCTGAATTGAGACCACCACGATGCCAATGGTTTTGCCGGTGGTTGCGGTGGTTTCGGTGGTTTCGGTGGTGGGGGCTATGCAGCCATGACGAATATTCGTTGACGGCATGACATTAGCTCGACTTTTTGGGGTCACAGTCAGCGGAATTCTTGTGCTCGCATTTCTGCCAGCTCGTCGCTTAACTCATTTCTGGTTATGCCCCTGCCCCTGCGGATATTGCCCAATTCGATAGCGATTTGTGGGCCAGATTCATTAGTTTGCTTACAAATCGGGTCAGCTCCAGCGGCTTTCGATTGCCATTAACCAGTGTTTAATTAATCATTTGTTCCTTCTAGTTCTCGAAGCTTTTGTTGACAGACTTGTGAGCTGTATTAAATCAATCAATTGCTCAGCGGCTTGGAAAAATGTTAGTAACCTGAAACTGACGCATCAAAAGTTGTGACTAGAGTGACCATTTAGTTAGCATTTTTTCTCGCTGTGCACCCATTCACCTGCTGGGCCTGGACCCATCTCTGCCCGAGTTTCGTCGACGTTTACCCACTCATAATCAATTTACGCAGCCGAAACTTTCACAAGTCGCAGAGCTGTGGCAGCTCGAAGATTTCCTCGCTGCGTGCTCGTCTGCTCTTTGACTGACTGACTGTCTGTGGCTGTGTCGCTCATACGCCATGGTGGCCAGTGGAGAGCAGTGGAATAACATGGGCATCTATCGCACAACGTGGCCAGCAATTTGCATACTGGCTTTTGCCGGCCAGCAGCGACAACGATTGGGCACAGAAAAACGTGCTAAAAATCAAACAAAAACCTCAACAAAAAATCTCTGGAACCCGAGTGTTCAATTAACACACAAACACAGTACACACACACGCAGCAAACAACTTGTCTCGAATGCCTTTCCTCCCAAGGCATAATCACTAAAAAATTTCATCTTTTTCGAACCGGACGACGAGCAAGTTCAACAAACCGCTTTGTCGTCGGTATGAAGCGAGGAATGTTGGCCACGGGCTGCCGATCATTTAATTTGTTTATTATTAATTTGCATCTGGCTATGGCATTAGTCAGCTCTGGAAATCGCCTCTCCTTGCCGACCACGCCTCCCCCTCCCCAAACTGCATATATATGTGCGGGTCCTGAGTGGAGTATCTCAACTTTTTGGTGCTGCGAATGTGTCTAAATATATCTGCATACGTGATTCTGTCGGGTTTTGGGTTTAACACATCTGTGACTTTGCATTCTGCGGTTTCTTTTAGAATTTTGTGTGTTGTTAAGTGATTCACAAGGGCATTAAATACTTATTTAATGGAAAACATCCCATATAATCAGGGGTTCACATCTTTACTTCTGCTTGCTTTTATCTGCACAACGTACAAAACGAAGCTTAAATGAGGAATCCCAAAATTATCAAGAAAATCGCGGTTGAAAACAAGTTTTCAGAATGAAGCATCTATAGCTTTTATAAAATGTTTCTTACATTTTTTATTTGACAATTTATATATACATACATGTATATATTTTATGAAGCTCTATTAACTGAAACTAAAATGATGGTTTTTATAATTTGGTCAATCAATTAAATATTAAATAAGGCATCAACTTTCTAAGCAATTTCAGAATTGAAAATGATTTCTTTAATTTAACCCCAAGCTCTACTAATTTAAGCTTTTGTCTTTCCATAATAAAATGACTTTTTCCCAGTTAAATAAAAACTTTAAGGCCTTAAGTGCATGCATGCTTCGTTGTGTAGGCAGTTTCCCCTCTTTTAATAATCGCAAATTACAAAACTGCAACAGTGACCCACTTTGAGGCAGTCGCAAAATATTTTGTAGGCATTTATCATACGCCCCGTGTGCCACAGCAGCAGCTACAAATTATGCCACAAGAGTTTCACTTTCACAGCGAGATCTTTGTTGGGCAGTGGTTTTCCCACTCCCTCAGTTAGTCACTTGGTCACTTAGTCACTAAGTCAGTTCGTCAGTTCGTCAGTTCGTCAGTACGTCAGTCTGTGTCAGCGGCAATCGGGTGACCGCTTTTGATATGGGAGGGAGGCTGACCCACCTGTTGGCTACGTTTCCAGGGAACCAGTTTTGGGCCAGTGAAATGAAGAGCCCAGCAACCCAATTTAATTGGCTTTTGCGTGGGAATGGAAATGAAAATGGACGCAGTTGGAGCTGGCTGAACCGCAGGTCAGGTCTCGTTTGCAGCTCAATCACTCGCACATCTTGCAATCTTTGCAAGTCCCAGCAAAAAGCCAGCGAAAAGAGAGAGAGCAGCAAATTGTTATGGCCGGGACCACTTTGAAAGCCACTTGGGTGCGCTCCATTAAATCATAAAATGTGCGCACAAGCCGGCGATCAGTGACCGAAAAGCCGAAAGCCGGAGGAGGAACCCAACTTGTCGTGGTCGTAGCAGCTCGTGTCTAACTGCAGTTTTGCATCAATGGTCATGTGAGTCCAACTGCAACAACTGCAACAGCGAACGGCGAACGGTTCTCGACTTGTCAACTGACGCATGTATCGCTAGCTTCTCCACGTCGTGGCCAACGGGAATGCAGACTGACAGCAACGGGACTCCGCCGTCTGCATATGCAACATCTTGGCCAAGTCATGCGACAACCAACAAGCAACTGAGAGTCGACAGCCGGCTGGCAATTGGCCTAATCGGCCAATAGAGTGCTAAGCTATTGCCAATAACCGTTGGCCCATTACTTAGCGCATTGTGATTTATTCACACCAGCCAGCGGCCTCGTTGACAAGCAAATATCCGCTAGCTGCGGCGGCTTTAGTTTCTGTCCGATCTGACCGATCATGCAACCGATCGAGCGACCCAATTGGCCATAAGCCATAAGCCATAAGCTAATCAAGACGGTGATATAATTCCGGCCACACTGCAGTTGCAACTGCAGCGGAACTTGACTGGATTTTTTGGCCACAGCTGCGTCCAGTTTTTTGCCAACATTCGAGAACCGCAATCTGATAAAGTCGCTTTAGGCTTGGCCAATAGACAAATAGGTGCGGAATGCCACCCAAAAGCTAGGAAAAAACAATAACCTACTAATACTTAAAAGTCATGGGAACTAAATAATCGTATTTAACAAGTTGTGCTCTACTTCATTTCATATTTCTTAAGTGCTCTACTTATTTCCATTAAGATTATAGCTATCGAAAGGAAAGAACAACAAATTTTTGGCCATGTCAACATTGCATTTTAATAAATTCCAGAACGTGCTGAAGCATAAGTTTTCAGCATTGTTTATGATAATAAAGTGCTTAACAGCTAAGTAAGCAAACTGGAGTTACAAAACGTATATCTCAAAAAAAAAATAAAAATAAGAAAAAAGCCCATTGATGTACCTCTGCTTTTGAAAAGTGTTGTTCCATTTAAGCAAACAATTGATTCAATCAGTGGTAATTTTTTACCCACTCAATTTAAAGTGTATACAACATAATGAGCTCGTTTTTGATAGTTTTTAATGCAAGTGCGAGACTTTAGCTAAAAACTAAAAGTCACTTTAATCATTTCTTCACTTTCCTTCGCTGTCAGCTGTCGGTGTTTTTAGCCTCCACTCGCAATGTTTTTGCTTCACGCACTTGTGCGAACAATGGATATACATAGATATAGATACGCGTACTGCGAGATACTTAGATATCGGCTGCCGCGTCACCGGAGCATCGTGATCGCATAAATCAATGCCGCCGTCTTGGTGGCAGCCGTATCATTGCCCCCAATACCATTCATTCATTACGGGCCGCACAACAAAGCGACGCTTTTAAATGCCGAACATCTCTCTTTCTTTGCGGCCCATATAGAGATTGCCCAGTTTGCAGTGCGGCTACACTGAGAGAAATTACAAATATAGCAGTTTGCTGCTAAACGATGGGGTTACTATAATAGCAGGCTATAGATTCTATTTAGCAGGAGATCATACCTGAAAGGTATATAGTAGATATACACCTCAGAAAGCTGAAAGTATGGCTATCATTTTCTTTGGTAGATAGTGTAGTTTTTAGTGCATATGGTAAGTACCATTGGCATATCTGTGTAGGCATCTTGCCATGGGTGATGGGAAGCCTGAACTGTATCAGGTCTTGAAACCCCCTTGGCTGACTTCCACTTTCACTAGGTGCAAGCCAAGTGCTGGCCAAAAGCTGAAGGCAGGCAAAAAACGCTTACAGCCACGTAAAAAACGAAGGCAAATAATTGTATGAGGGAAAGAAATGATAATAATAAACAGAAAAAAACGCTGGCAGACAAACAAAATCGAGTAAAATGCGTTGAACGGCGAGGAAAATCCGTTTATGCGATTATGCCACAAGTGGTGATTTTAATTAAAGCGAATTTAGCACGCAATTAAAAGTGTTAATACACCAGCCAAGTTCCGCGGCAAGCGATGTTTAAAATCTTATAGTTATCTATAAGTAGATGGGCGAAAGCACTTGCGGCATGGAATGCCGTAATCCCAACGCCAAGCTTTCTTCTTCTGGCCACCGCCCCCCAAACCCAATCCCAATTGCAATCCCAATCCCAAGACCCCAAACCCAAATCCCAAATCCCAGCTTCACTTTCGGCGACTGTCTAGTGGAGCTTGCAATTACGAATATGGTTAGCAGCTTGAAGCTTGGAGCTTGGAGTTGAAGTTGGATGTGGATGTGGATGTGAGTGTGGAGTGTGGAGTATCTTGCCACTCACTTTCGCCGCACTCGTAGAACACTTGAGTACCTAGCATACGTAATTTCTGCGGCTGGCAAAACGGAAATCCGCACGGCTCGCTGCACTGCATCCACTGCATCCATTTGGCGTCCACACAATCAGCGGCGACAGCAGTTGCATTAGTTTGTTTGCCTTTCGTTCGCCTAATGTTGCATAATGCTGCAGTGCAAACATTGGTTCATTTGCATGGATTTTTGCTACCTTTTTTTTCGGCTTGCATTGGCAATTAAAAACCCAGAGGCCGTGTCCAAATGAGCTGCGCTTTGTTCTCCCGCCCGGCGTTTTGGATCTCCTCAAGATACGGAGCTGGAAGTCCGAAAGATCCAAAAGAAATACGATTAGCTAGCATTGTCTTGGCGAGCACCTGCTCGGATTAGAACTTCCAAAAAATATATATATGTATATGCCATTGCACAATTACAAAAGAACCCTGTGGCAGTAAGATAATAAATAGCACACAATCATTATTTATTTTGATTTATTTATTTATTATAAACAGTAGATAAAGTAGCCAAGAAATAAGTTCGTTAGGGTGTCTTGAGTTCGCCTCACCTCGCAGCGTATACGACACCATTTCCGCTTTTGTCATGACAATGGTTGTGAATATGCGACTGCGACTGCGACTCCGATTCCAAATCCGAATCCGAATCCAACTTCACCTCCAACTTCACGCTGCGTGTGGATATATGTGGGCATTGTCATTAGGCTAATTCCCGCCAATTATGAGTAATAATAGCGCAGCCATTCTCGCGTCATTCTTGACCCACTTTACGTTGGAATTAGCTTAATATTTTGGCCCGAACCATCTAACCCGATCCGTGTGCTTTTCCGCCAGATCATGGAGCTGAGCAACTTTTCGAGCGGCAAGAAGATGTCACGCGAGGAGCGACGCTACTCGGTGCCCCACGGACCCAATACCCCACTGCCACCGGCGGCATCCGAGGATCTGCACGCCTGGTCCATCTACAGGTGAGTGGTTTGGTCGTTGAGTGGGGGCCACAGCCATGGAGACATGGGTGTGGCCACTGGAGGAAGTACTGGGGAGTAGCTGCGGTAACCACTGGCTGCAGCCGCACCTGCCCATCGAAGTTTTGACGCTTGATTTAACCGCAGTTGAACGGAAGTTCAAATGCCATAAATGGCTAATTGAAGAGCCAAGAGCCCCACGGCCAAACCCTAATGTCCAATCATGTCCAGCTGACCGCAACTGCAGCCGCCCAGTGCAGCTCTCTATGACGCTTTCCATCCAACCTCCACAACTCGAAATACTCGATAAATACCTCCATCCCATCCCATCCGTAGGCAAAACCTGAACTCTGACTTCACCGATTCGGCTCTGGGCTCGTCGGACAAATCACCGCTGCCATATGGAAACTTCCAGCTACGCGATACCACAGTTCAATCAATCTTAAACCATCCGCGCTACGGACCCAAGTGAGTAATCCCATACATTATTTAAATCCACAATTATTAAGCATAATCAGGCGTTAATAATGCCGGAGAAGGTGATCTCAGCACAAAACTCGTTAATAGAATTAGCTATACCTTATATATATACTTTACTATAAATCCGATTATACCTAATCCTTGCAGATCTCCCTTGGGCTCCAATATGTACACCTACTTGAAGTTCGGACTGCCGCGTGTTTTTCCGCCGAATGCTGGATCACAGCGCTCGCATCGTCCTGGTCCGGGTCCGGGCTCGGGACCGGGTCATGGTCATGGTGGCTCCAGTGCGCTGGGCGGAGTGCGCGGTCGAGTGAACCGCGCCTTTAGGGACAGCTCGGGAGCACCGGCTGGAGCCGGGAGCAGTGGCTACGACAGCAGCGACAATGAGACGACCCGCAGCCGGGTGCCGCCCAATCTCCGGAAGTATCGCAGCGAGTCCGACTTCCGTGCCATCGGCGGCATGCCGCACTCGCGTCCGGAGTCACGTGCTCAGATCGGAGGAGGCGGTGTCCCGGTGGCTGCACTGCGGCAGGCCAATAGCCGGGCCAGCATTGCGGTGGGCCAGCACCACCACCAGATGCAGCAGCATCAGCAGCAGTATGGAAAGCACTACGGTCACAGATCGCACAGCGAGGCGGATCTCCTGGGAGCGGGATTGAGCCAAGTGGATGGCGGTGGTGGTGGGATGGGCTACGACTACAACGAGGCCCGGCTGTACGGCAGCTCCAGGCAGTATGGCAATGGTAATGGTCACAATCCGGGGAGTAGGAAGCAGTCGGGCATGGGCCTGATCTACCCGAACATACAGGTGCACTGCCTCGATGTGAATCCCTGCCTGCGCGGTGTGTCGATGCAGGCCAAGGCGGGCGATCTGTTCGCCATCATGGCCACCTCGCAGCGGGAGGGAAGTGCCCTGGCCGAGTGCTTGGCGGGATTGAGTGAACGTCTGGGCGGGGAGATCCTCATCAACGGACAGCAGGTGAGTCGCCGTGGGCTGCGGGAACTCTGCAGCTATGTCCCGGCACTCGAAGTCTCCTCCCTGGATCCCCGCATGAGTGTCCAGTGCACCCTGAACTTTCACGCCGCTCTGAGAGGTCCCATCGATCGCAGCGATCTGGAGGAACGCATGGATGTGCTTATCGAGGATTTGGGGCTGAATACGGTGCGTGCCTCCAATGTGTCCACACTGACCCACTCGGAGAAGCAGCGCTTGAGCGTGGCCTGTCAGCTGCTGGCGCAATCCTCGCTGCTGATCCTGGATCAGGTGACCAGCAATATGGACATCTTCGACACCTTCTTCCTGGTGGAGTACCTGCGCCAGTGGTGCAGCGGTGGTCGCATTGTGATAATGACGCTCCAGCCGCCCACCTTCGAGATCCTGTCCATGTGCTCCGGCGTGCTGCTGCTCTCCGGCGGCAGGACCGTCTTTTCCGGCAGTCGAGCGGATTTGCCACGACACATGGGTGAGCTGGGCTATCCATGTCCGCCTTTCAAGAATCCAGCGGACTATTACTGTAAGTAATTAGTGATTGAGTGCAGCTTGAATGGGTAATCAATTGATTTTCTCTAGTGGATTTGGTCACCCTGGATGACCTTTCGGCGGCCGCCATGCTGGAGTCGTCGGCCCGCATTGAATCCCTGGCCAACGCCTGGGATCAGATTAACTCGGAGCCACCATTAGCCGCGCCGCCCGCCTCGCTGCCCAACTTCACCATGAAGGCCGGCTTCTTTGGCCAGATCAGCGCGCTGATCAAGAGATTTGCCGGCTACAAGCAGCCGGGATCACTGCTCACCTGGATCAGCAAGCTGATTGCCGCCGCCGTCCTGTCCCTGTGCATTGGCTGCATCTTCTGGGATGTGCCCGCCTCCGATCCACAGCTGAGCTACCACGATCGCTTGGGCTACCATCATTGCGTCATGGTGCTAGTCTACTGGCCACTGGTCATGCTCACCATCAGGGACACGCAGGAGGATCGCCGGCATGCGGAGCGAGACATTCGCCTGGGCCTCTACACGCGCAGTCTATATATCATTGTGCAGGTACAACGTGTTTAGATATCATACTCTTTAGAGGATCCTCTAAAGGATCTCTGTTCCTCTTGCAGAGTCTCCTGGGCCTGTTTCCCAGCCTCTGCATCTGGCTGGCCTACTTGCTTCCGGCCCACAGCATGGCGGGTCTTTACACCTACTCCAACAGCAGCGATACGGGCATATACCTGTATATGGGTAAGCTATCTTGGACACCACATTCCAATATCTCGTTTAATACGCCCATTGATTCGCAGGCTACATGCTGCTCTACTTGACGCTCATCCAGACACTGGCACTGTTCTGTGCCCACCTGCTGCCCTGCAAGGTCTCGGCGAGCATTGTCAACGGGCTCATCAGCCTGGCAGTGGCTGCAGTGGGCGGCTATCTGGTGCATCCCCAGAACCTGGCCAAGTTCTGGTCCTGGTTGCAGTTCGTGTCGCCGGAACGTTGGCTGCTGCCCGTCCTGGTGCAGGATGAGTACAGTGCCGAGACGTTATCCAACTCCGCAGGACTGCAGTTGTGCCGCAATAAGCAGGTGGGTGTGCTTGATAATCCCTTCCAGAGATCTCATGGTCATGACAAATATTACTTAACTAATATAATTGCTTTATTTCAGGTGCAGCACCAGGAGATTATTGTGCAGCAGCCCTGCCCGCCGCCCAACGGCACCCAAGTGCTAGTCGACTTCGAGCTGCTGCCCCAGCAGCACGTGCTGGATCCCACGGCCACCTATGACCAGACCACCTCGGTGGCTCTGATCCTGGGCTCGGGGCTCGTCTTCTTCGTCACCTTCATCGTCTTTTTGTGCAATTGTCGCGGCGCCTGTCGAAGGAAGCGTAGCCGTTAGGCGGATACCGTGACTTGGAGCTGGCCAGGATCTGGAGTTTAGATGGCATTGGCTACCGAACTGTACATTCCGTAGAAACTAATTCTTGAAATAAATAGTGTTTAGTCGAGGCAGTGTTCGTTTAACTAACTAAAGGCAAGTGCTTTTATTGAGCTTGGAATGGTCATAAGGCAGTTTGATTAAGGGGTTTGATCAACAGGGTTTTGTATATCTATAAAAATCCTTAAAATGCTAACAATATTATCAAAAATATTTCGTATACGACTACAATAAGTGCAGATATGTATTATTGCTTCCTGTTTTAAAATGTCTTTTTACGCAGGCTTTAGATTTCAGTT
This sequence comes from Drosophila santomea, assembly GCF_016746245.2. Lineage (NCBI taxonomy): Eukaryota > Metazoa > Arthropoda > Insecta > Diptera > Drosophilidae > Drosophila > Drosophila santomea. Next base: position 25,842,219 of record NC_053019.2, read on the forward strand.
TAAAACAAAAGTGAAATCGATTGAGAGAATATTAACTGAATCGAGAATATATCTCAATTCTCGTATGTATTCGACTTGAGAAGTTTAGATTGAAAGTTGAACTTTGCGGGAATCATCGTACACTCGAGAGTGTGTTGAACTTAATGGTGGAACAATCGCAGATTGGTGTGGGCAATGATGATACCGTGCTCATCGCAGGCGGCAATGACACCAGCATCATTGGTGGATCCTGCGGGGCTGGCGATGTAGGAGACGCCGCTCTGGATAAATATTGCAGCAATATTTAAATATTTGAAAACTCCAAAATGCTAGTTGTTAAGTAACTCACCAAGCTAGCGCGATCGATATTGTCACGGAAGGGGAAGAAGGCATCGGATCCCAGGGCCACACCAGTCAGCTGCTTCAACCACTCCACTTTCTGCTCGCTGGTCAGTTGAGCGGGTGCCTTATCGAACCTATATGAATAGAGTGGGTTTAGGAAATACCAATAAGTGATAAAATAATTCATCAACTTACATTCCCTCGAACTGCGACAGAGGCATGTCCTTGCCCACAGTTCCGTTCACGTAATTGTCGATTGCATTCGAGATCTCCGCCCGCTTTACACCAGCCTTGAACTTCATGCCGGCCACACTGGGATGCTGACGCAGCCACCAGTTGTCAGCCTTCTCGCCCGCCAAGCGGGTGCAGTGAATCCTCGACTGCTGACCGGCACCAATGCCCACAACCTGGCCATCACGGGCATAGCACACCGAGTTGCTCTGAGTGTACTTCAAGGCAATGGTGGCGACGATCAGATCCCGCACAGCGGCCTCGGGCAGAGGACCACGCTTGCTCACCACGTTGGAGAAGAGCGAGGCGTCGATGACGGCATCGTTGCGTTTCTGCTCCAGGGTCAGGCCAAAAATAGTCTTGCGCTCCACCGCAGAGGGTTCGTAGTTGGGGTCCATCTAAAAGTTTAATAATTTTAATTTACTATCTTAAAATAGAATGCATTAAAGCATCAATCTTACCTGCAGAATACAGTAGCCACCATTCTTCTTTTTCTTGAGGATCTCCAGAGCTTCGGGCTCATAGCCCGCGGCAATAATACCATCGGACACCTCGCGCGAGATAATCCTGGCTGTCACAACGTCGCACACATCAGATAGGGCCACAAAGTCGCCGAAGGAGCTCATGCGGTCGGCTCCACGAGCACGAGCATAGGCCGTAGCCAAAGGTGTCAACTGCTCGTACAGATCATCCACCATGCAGAGCTTGGCCTGTGCCGGATTGAGAGGCACTCCCACAGCCGCGCCCGCAGGCGATACGTGCTTAAAGCTGGTGGCCGCCGGCAGCTGTAAGGCCTTCTTCAGTTCCCTAACCAACTGCCAGCCGTTGAGGGCGTCGCACAGGTTGATGAATCCCGGTGAGGCATTAAGAACCGTCAGTGGAAGCTTTGCCAGCTGTGTGTAGAGCTGCGCCGGCTTCTGGTGCGGATTCATGCCGTAGCGCAGCGGTAACTGAGAGACACCAGATCCATACTGTTTCCTAAAGTAGTCCGAGATGGCATCGTCGTAGGTGGCGGTGTGGGTGAATGCCTTGAGGGCCAGAGCCTGTCGCGTCTCCACGGTGGTATTCCCCGAAGCCTTCAACTCCGCCAGGACCCGGTCATAATCGATTGCTTCGCAGACAACTGTGACTCGCTGGTGATTCTTAGCAGCCGCCCGGAGCAGTGTAACGCCTCCAATATCGATGTTCTCCACAGCATCGGCCAGCGTAACATCGGGCTTAGCTACGGTGCTGGCGAAGGGGTACAGATTGCAGACCACCAGCTGGATGAGATCGAAGCCCTGCTTGCGCATGTCAGCCAGATCAGAGTCGGTGGTGCGTGAAAGGATTCCAGCGTGCACAGCTGGGTGCAGCGTCTTCACACGTCCACCGAGCATCTCCGGGGCTCCCGTAATCTCAGATACATCCTTCACCTTCAGACCAGCGCCACGCAAGCTGGTGGCAGTGCCTCCGCTGGCAACCAAGTCGAAGCCCAGTGCCACCAGACTCTTGCCCAAGTCGAGCAGGCCCGTCTTGTCCGACACACTGAGAAGAGCTGGGGAAGATATGGAAATTTTAGATAATCCACCAGGAAAGGATCCTGTCAGACTCACCAATTTTGCTGGAGCTCATGGTAGATGTCTGGTTTCACTGCTGATTGCGTCTGAACCGCTTGGTAACTGAAATGCAAATGAAAGACGAGAACAGTCAGTGGGCGATTGCGATTGTGGAGGCTGGTTGTTCGGTGCACAAACATGTTTACGCGTTTTCGCTTTTCTGGCTAGGCAACGACCTCCCCTGCGGTCTGTGGTCCCCATTAGCGAGGTGTAGGGTTATCAGATACTCCTCAATCCGCTTGCATCAGCAGCAGATCGCTGGGGCTGAGATTCAAAACAACAACAAATGGCTCAAATTTACGTAGGTTTGTTTATTGCCAAGCCCTGTCTGGTGTTACATTGCCTTATCAGTATCATTGACTCGGCTGGGTGGCGGCTGAGTCTCTGCCTCCTCGGTCTCATCTTTCTCCGCCTTTTGCTTCTTTGATAGATCCGTTGAAAGCATTGTTTCCTGATCCCTTTGCCGCTTGCGCTGTCCTTCCTTTCTTCGCTTGTGTTTGTTGGACTTCAGATGCAGTCCCCACTGGTACTCCCCAATGAAATGCCGTTCGCATATTTGGCAAAAATGGCTGGTCTCCTCATCCAAATCTGCTCCAGGGTGCTCCCGCTTGGCCATTGGCTGTATCCCACAAGTCTCCTCATTTCGATAGCTTTCAATGATGGTCTCTGCCCGCTTGTACACTGCTTCCGGCCAAGCTGCCACATCACTGGTGTCCAGCTCGTAGAGATCGGGCACCTGACGATCCTTGCTGGCCAGGAACCGATTGTTGATCCACTTCAGCTGCTTCTTTGAGTACCGCCGAGTTACCAACTTAAGTTCTTCGCAGCAACTGCGCAGGAGTTCCAAGCCATCTGGCAGACCCACTTCTTTCAGCTCATCCTGGTTTGGCAGCTTGAAGCTATGGTTTTTGAGGTACTCCTCTATCTTTTCGTCCTGCTGCTGGTCGTACTTGAGCAGATAGGGAATAAACTCCTTGTAGCCAATGGTCTGCAGAACTCCAGACGTATAGGCTTGTACAGTGGTAGCGTGATGGGCATTGTGAAACTGTCGTAGCTCACGGAGCAGTCCTTGGGCCAGCATGCCATCTACACGGGAGTCCAAGCGGTCATTGAGAACCTCCTGCTGGCAACGCAACCACAGGAGGACGATGTGTGGATAGCGAAGGGGTCCACCCAGGCGATTCCCTCCCGGCTGTGCTCGCTGTTCCGCCAGCACCTGGGTCAAAGTCTGCCCGGTGCTCTGATACACTTCGATGGCCCGGATGATCTTGCGCCGGTTGTTGGGGTGAATACGATTGGCACTTCCCGCATCGATCTTGGCAAGGTGATTATGCAGCTCGAGCGTGGACAATGCATTCAGTTCGGCTTCCATGAGATGCGCCCCCGAAGGTTTGCCTTCATCCGGCTTGACATCCGAGTCCACCAGAACATCCCAAAGCAGGGATTCTATGTAGTAATTGGTGCCGCCCACAATAATCGGAGGAGTTTCCTTGGCGAGCAGGCGCTCCACAATGGGCAATGCCGCGTTGCGAAAGTGAGTGACTGTGAAGGGTTCCGCAGGCGTGGCCACGTCCAGAAGATGATGTCGCGCACGGGACTGCTCCTCCTTGGTTGCCTTGGCGGTGGCGATGTCCAGGTGGGTGTACACCTGCATGGAATCAGCGCTGATTATCTCTCCTCCGAAGCGTTCGGCCAGTTGCAAAGACAGTTTCGTCTTCCCGGTGCCCGTGGAGCCGAGGATCACAATCAGCGGCACCTTTCGAATCATCTCAGCTTATTAAGGGTCAATTGAAGTCAATTAAGTAAATAAAACCCACACGTTTTGAGCACGTGTATTCCTCTGGGGACCGAACCACCTGTTGCCGCCTGTTTTTTTTGGTGTTTACAACTAATTGGAATTATTTTTTCAATTGGCTTATAAATAATTAAATTTTAATAATTAATAAGCTTATTTTGAAGCAAAAACTTAATGTTTAAACTTACAAATCGCCAAATAAACGTATCAGTTTAAAAGGGAATAGTATGACCACACGATATTCTGCCGGGAGATACTAGTACCGCGTTGCCAACTGCTCTCTTGTTAGGCGAGCCAATGCTGTCCTAGGGAATTTATAATTGGCGGTTATTTTAAACTGATGTTCAGGCTATAATAACTTATTTTTATATTAGAGGTTTTAGCATTTTTAAAAATAAAAAAAAGTGTATAAGAAAAATTAAATTGATGTTATTTTTCAGGATATATTAAAAAACCATATAAAGGCAGCTAAAAACAGAAAATAAAATTTTGATTATACGCAGTTGCTTGAATTCTTTAGTTTTATGGATGATGATACAATTTTTTTTTTTTTGAATATATTGTTTTTTTATTAATTAAATTTAATTATTAGATATCCTGGCGATACATAGAATCAATGATTCCACAAAATTTTGCTCATCCCTATGCGCTCGTGCCATCTCCAATTCGCACGCGGCAGTGTGGCCAAAGCAGCGCGCAATTTCAATCCTGCACGGGCAGCTAGTATCGTATATCTTTCGTGCATTTCTTTAATTTACCTGCAGTTCCGTTCCGAATAACAAAACTAGATCAATCAGTTCGATTGAATTTCGACTACTCGCTGTCACAGAAGAACGCAGGGCAGGCGGAAACCTCTGGTGCTCGACAATTATAATATTTGCCGCACCGTGCGACTTTCACTTTTTACAATTCGCACAAGAAGAACAACAACAACGACAGCAGCAGCAGCAGTAGCAATAGCAGAAACAAAAGCAGCAACAACAAGGGCAGTCAGCAGCAACAAAAGCAAAAAAAGAAGAGACGAAGGCGAAGACGAAGAGCGATGAGTGTGGAAAATACCAGAGCGGACAACATCAGGCCACAGAGTGCAGCGAGAATTGTTTAAGAATCGGTGGATTGCACGGCAAATGCAAAGCGAAATAACAATAACAAACCAGCACAACAGGGCCGCCTGTGTGTGTGTGCGTGAGCGGTAGAGGGTGTGTGTGCGTGTGCCTGTGCGTACGTGCGTGTGCGTGTGTGCTCCAGCGAGAGTGCAAGTGTGTGCGTGAGTACATTGAGTACATTTCGGTGCCCCCAAAACTTTGTGTGTGTACGTGGTTTGGATTGGTTTCGCTGCCAAATTGGGTCAGCTCGCAGAAATCCACCATGGAGAGCAGGACCCAAGTGAATCAGTCGAACCAGCAACAGCAGCAGCAGAGGAATCGCCTGCCCTCCTCGCCAAGTCCACCGCTGAGTGTCAGTCTCACTGGCGGTCCGAATGCCAACACAACCTTGATGGGGCTTGAGCAGGATGCAGTGCCCTCGTCGCTGCTGGGCAGAAACAACAACAACGGTGGAGGCGGCGGTGGCCACCATCGCAGTCACAGCATCACCAATGCGGCGACCACATCACTTGCCAATCTCCTGGACGGATTTACGGCTCGCGTCTCCACAGCGGTGAGCGTGGCAGGTGGCACCAATATGCTAATGGACCGAAGCAGCCAGAGCGCAGCCAGCACACCAGGGTCAACCCATTCGATAGCCAGCCTCACCAGCATGGGTTCACTGGGCACCACGGCCAATGCGCTGTACTCCTCCATCGGCAGTGCCCTCAACTCCATCACCTCACCCATTCAGGCTGCAGCTGCGGCGGCCACGGCCACAACCACCGAGGTGGTGGTGGCGGCCGCCTCTGTGATCACCAACCACCTCAGCTCACCCACCAGCGGCACTCCGCCACATGGCCTGGATGCGGATGAGGGCGATGACGAGTGCGACGACTGCGAGGAGGACGAAGACGATCCGGTGGACAATGACGGGCACATTGCCGCCCCCACGCCCAACAAGAGCTGGGCCGAGAACAAGCAAGTGGTCCAAGAGATACGCAAGAAGATGTGCAACCTGTCCTCCATGGTGCCCACCAATGTGCAGTTCCGCCACTTGTCAGATGGACGTGCCAGGTGCTACTTCCTCGGCACTCCGCCGCAAAGCTGGGAGACTACGCTGCTCTTTGCCGACATAAACCTAACGCAATCGGAGGAGCAGCAGTTATTAGTGCAGCGACTGGAGGGGATTGCATCTGATGAGTGGAGTTCCACTTTGAGTGCAGGATCCCCCACGAGCAGCGGGCACCAGCCGGCCTTTCTTTTCAATTCCCTGCCAAGGCCTAGGTAAGCTCACAATCGTTGCAGTCGACTCCTGGAACTAATGAGATATTTTTCAACTTTTATAGACTCCCATGGAGTCCACTACTACAGCAGCCCATTCAGAGTAGTGGAGGCAGCGGAGGCAGTGGAACGGCCAGTCCCTATGCCCGGGAGTTTCAACTACTGCAGGAGCGCAAACGCCTCTCAACCTGGGGCATTACCTGCTACGAGTTGCACAAGCCCTCGGGCAAACTGGTATTTCCCTGCTTCAATGACCTATACCAATGTCTGGACACAGGATACAATGTAAGCATTTCAAAGAATTCCATTGTCCTCTACTTCCTTTCTTCTTCTACTTAAATACATGGCTTTATTTTCTATCAACAGTCTGGACTGCTGTTTCCCACTCAGCTACGCACCTGCCCGCAATGGACGGCTCTGGATCCTCAGATTTGTCCACAGAACTCCGACATGATAGCCTACATCAGTGACTGCGACCTCTTCGTCACTCACACGCTGAGCGGGCACGAAAAGCGTCTCACTTACACGTCCACCGGGCGCCATTCGTATGTGGACGATGCATTGAGTGCCGGTGTGCCCTCTTATGTGATGCAGGAGGAGTTTAGCCGCTACCAAGGCTTCTGGTGGCAGCCACATTCCAATGACGGTATCTACCGCATTGTCTACGAGGAGGTGGATGAATCGGAGGTCTCTGTGTACACGTTTCCATCGTCGACGGCCGTGCACGGCAGGGTAGACGAGTACCGCTTTCCACGCACCGGTAGCCCAAACGCCAAGTCCAAGCTCAAGCTGGTTCAGTTCGTACTGAACGAGGCACTGCAGGTCAGCGAAATTGCCATCAAGGATCTGCCCTACTCCCTTTTGGCTGTATTCAGCTGGTTGGAGTACATTGTACGTGTCGGCTGGACACCGGATGCTAAATAGTAAGTATAATCTTGAATGTGAGACATGTTAAAGCCAAATCTTTGGGAAAAGTTCTTTCGCCATTATGTTAATGTATGTTGCCAGAAGTTAATGTATATTAACTGTGCACTCTTTTCCAGCGTATGGGTGCAGGGATTGGATCGAAAGCAACAGCGGATGGATGTAATCCTTATTCCGTTGGATAACTTCTGCGAGTCCTACAGCAGTCAGGTTTCAACGCCGACCGACTCAATAGGCGACCATAGCTGGCGCAGCCTGTATAGTCGCACAATCACACCACTGCAGGTTATCTACACAGAACGCTCGGACAGCTGGATTAATGTACATGATATGCTTCACTTCCTGGATCTGACGGAAACAAGCGTCACCTTCCTGTGGGCATCTGAAGAGACTGGTTTCCGTCACCTGTACTTGGTGACCGCCAGCTTGTTGTTGAGCCAAGCCAACGGACAGCCAGATCCTGCATCCGCCGGTGCGCAGCCCAGTTTCGTGGAACAATCGGCACTGCAACCGCGCATCCTCAACAAGGTGGCCTTGACCAGCGGTGAGTGGGAGGTGCTGGCCAGGAATCTCTGGGTGGACAAACCCAACAAGCTGGTGTACTTTGTGGGACTTCGCGATACGCCGCTGGAAAAACACCTTTACGTTGTAAGCCTGGAGCGACCCGAGCACATTCGCCTGCTCACGGAGCCAGGTTACTCCTACCTCGTGGAATTCGACGATGTACGTATGTTTAAAGTCATTATCTAGCTTAAGTAAGGTGGTTTTCGAGGAGATAACTTGAAATGAGGATTTTGTAAACATTTTACATATTTTACATTGTACCCAAATAAGTATGCTACATTTTATATTACGGCTGAATCCAAGGACTTCATTATAAAGCATATTAACGATTGTTTCTCTTATTTCCCACAGCAATGCCAGTTGATGCTGCTCGTCTACTGCAACATCCAGCGGCTGCCCAGTTGCAAGGTGATGCGCGTTAACCAGACATGCTCGAACGGTGGAGTGAACGGCATTCAGATTTCCCTGGTTGGCTATCTCCACGAAGGCGGAAAGCCGGAGCCGCAGTACTGTCCGCAAATATTTTCTCCGCAGCTACCGTCGGGAGATATCGTTTATGCCATGGTTTTCAAGCCGCACAATTTTGAGTTGGGTGTCAAGTATCCAACGGTGCTCAATGTTTACGGAGGACCCGAGGTGCAGACCGTGAACAACACATTTAAGGTAGGTTTGATATAGGCTGTAACCAACATTTTGAACTCTTTGTTTAATTTTGATGTGCTTCTGTAAATTTTTAGGGCAAACACCAATTGCGGATGCATATGCTGGCCGCCCAGGGATATTGCGTCATCTGCATCGACTCTCGAGGATCGCGGCATCGAGGCAAGCGATTCGAAAGTCACATCCGTGGCCGGATGGGACAGGTGGAGCTGACGGATCAGGTGGACGCGCTGCGCAGCTTGTCCGACCAGCTGGGCTACATTGACATGGATCGCGTGGCCATTCACGGGTGGTCATACGGTATGTTATCTCAAGATAGTTGACTTGTAAGGTGATTGACATTGTGTTATAGTGGAGTAGTTCCCACTACGCTGCATACAACTTAATCTAATCAACAAGCAAAGTCATTCTGAACTTGCAAAAATATAAAAAATCATTCTGAACTTGCAAAAATATATAAAATCATTCTGAACTTGCAAATATATATATAAAATGAAGATGTCTTATCTATTAATGAATTTCATTTCATTTCCGCAGGTGGCTATCTAAGCTTGATGGGACTTGTTCAGTATCCGAAAATCTTCAAAGTGGCCATTGCCGGAGCGCCGGTCACCAACTGGGAGTATTACGACACGGGCTACACGGAGCGTTACATGGATATGCCGCAAAATAACGAGGCCGGCTACTCAGCCGGTTCGGTGCTCGAATACGTAAACTCTTTCCCCGAAGAGTGAGTACTAGGATAATTGTTTAATTTTCAAATTCTGTAAATTTTCATGTTCTCTTTCATTCAGGGACAAGCGCCTGTTGCTCATTCACGGCCTGATCGACGAGAATGTACACTTCTGCCACACCTCGCGGCTGATCAGTGCATTGAACAAGGCGAACAAGCCGTACGAGGTGCATCTGTTCCCCGAGGAGCGGCATTCGTTGCGTAACCTGGAATCGAATAAAAACTACGAAACGAAATTACTGTCATTCTTGCAAAACTTATGAGATTCGTAAATGTCGATGGCCGAAATAAGACCGCCTGCTAAGGCAACACAACTAGCCCCGCCCCACGCCCTCTCCCCTTCGCAATAGTTTTTTACATCATTGTCTTTGTTTTTATTTAACTTTTTGTTGTTCGAACGATTGTTTTTATTAGATAAAGAAAATGAGAGCAAACGAAATTTGTATCATATTTTTAGCATACTTAATTTATAAACATACGCAGTTGTAAGTATAATGAAAAGTTGAATGAATGAAAGTTTACCCATCCGTCTGCCTCCCAAAATTAGACTTCAGATCTTTATCTTGACCAAGCAGCTTACTGTAATTAATTTATACTTAATGTTCTACCCCACACGTCATACTGTACTCTTAATTATGTTGTAATTGTTTTTGATATCCGCAAATGTACATTTCTCCTATAAATAATTATAAGTTGTGTTTTAGTGCGTATGTACGAGTATGTGTGACTGTCTGCGTAAGTGTTTTCCACAAAAGCGGAAGAAAAAAAAACCTTAAACTTGTCATGCCTTTGGGGCAGGCCATCAATTAATGTTAGTTCTACGCATGCATATAAAGATATATCTCTTCGATAAACCTGTAGCAAAACGTATGCATACTTGATTGAGTTTTTAGAGAAACCACGTTTTGGCTAAAGCAACAAAAACAGAATTAAATTTAAAATTAATTATGCCTATATATAATCATTAGTTTTACAACTGATACATGCAAACGTATATATATACATATATTTTGTTTAACATTTAAATAAACAGTTGTGTGTAAAAGCAGGTGCGTTACTTTTCTCTTGTGTTTGGATGGATGGGGATTATTGAGCAGAGGGGGCATAAAAACTCTACAATACCTTTAAGGTATAACAATACTACTAATTTTAAAAGGCTTTTCTGTCAGCTGCGTGGACTTAAAATTTATTTACAAAATACATGTCTACTTTGTTAACTTCAAAGATTAGCGAAGTAGCAAAAACATTGAAGTAGATATTTAAGTGAACTGGCCGTTGTAACGGCCAAAAAGTGCATCACACAAATTTTGAACTGCCGCCTTTTGAATTTGCCGCGCTTTGAGAGACTACCCCCAATGCCTAGCTTCACCACAGAGGTGTAATCGAGGAGATTTCCGTTAGGCAGCCAAACGCCGCGACACGGTCACACTGCAGCCCGCAGTTGCATCTGGCATCTGGCGGTGTTTTTTTGATTTTTTCTCAGTGCTCTCTATCCCTCCGGCCAAGCGCCATAACTCCACAAAACTCGAGCCGGAATTGAATTGTGAGTTTGTGTGTTGTGTGAATAGGCTTGATCGAATCGAATCGAATCGAAAGTAGCAGTAGCTAACGAATCAAGTTGTAACCAGCACACCACTGACCACATCCAGGAAGGAATCCGCTAGCGAGGATCGTGCTGAAACCAAGTGGAAGTGGAGGAGACGAGGACTCCAGCCGCCGCTCACAAGAACAAAAACAACAAACGACGAGTGCGCTCACACGCAAACAGGCATTCAAAATGGCGCCCACAAAAGCAACAACGCGCGCGGCCATCGCCGGCGGGCATCATCAGCTGCAGCAGACAGGGAATCCCATCCTGGGAGCCCTGGGAGCTGCCACCAGGAGGGGCCTGAGTCGCCGGGCGGCCGCCACGGGGAACATAGATCCCAATGCCGAAAATATGCAGACGCGCGCCAAACGCAAGGCCGACCATAGTCCCATCAAGAATGACAAAATCAAGCGCTCGGCACTGGGTAACCTGACCAACAATGTTAAGATCATGACACTGCATCCGGGACAGGATGAGGAGCAGTCGGCGGGCGTGGGCAAAAAGCCAACGGCCCAGCAGCTGCAGGCCCTGCTCGATGCTAAGAAACAGGAGAATCTCAGTGTAAATGTCTTTGCCGCCAGCAAAATGACCACGCGCGCCTCCAGCAAAGTGGAGGATTCGGTGGAGAACTGTCACAAGGTGCTCGATAAGCTGGAGGAGGCGTTGGCCAGGCCCAAGCCGCGCCCCAAGGCAGTGCCCGCCACAAAGAAGACAGTTTTGGGGGAGATTCAATTACCGGCCATGCCAAATCCTATGCAGATTCCCGTTTTACTGCCGCCCACGCACAATCTGGTTGCTCCCCAGGTTGCCGCCATCAAGCCAGTTCGCCGGATCTCCAATGACTTTAACAAGACTGAGGACAGCCTGTACATGTCCGCGCTGGAGGATGTCTCCAGTTGCGATTCCATGCGGCTGTCTGGAAACTTTGAGGCAGCGCGTCGTCGCTCCGCCAAGTTGCAGCAAAAGACTGAGCAGCAGCCACAGCCGCTGTTGCTGACACTCCCAGAGACTGCTCCCAGCCAGGTGGTGCCCATTCTGCCAGTGCCCGAGGATGTGGAGGACTTCGACCGCAAGAACTGGGACGATCCCTTCCAGGTGTCCCACTACGCCATGGATATATTCAACTACCTTAAGGTGCGCGAACCGGAATTCCCCATTGCCGACTACATGCCCAGGCAGATCCATCTGACCACCTGGATGCGCACCCTGCTGGTCGACTGGATGGTGGAGGTGCAGGAAACGTTCGAGCTGAACCATGAGACTTTGTACCTGGCGGTAAAGATCGTAGATCTCTATCTTTGCCGCGAGGTGATCAACAAAGAGAAGCTGCAGCTCCTGGGCGCCGCTGCCTTCTTTATTGCCTGCAAGTACGACGAGCGACAGCCGCCGCTGATTGAGGACTTTTTGTATATCTGCGATGGGGCCTACAATCACGACGAGCTGGTGCGGATGGAGCGGGAGACGCTGCGTGTTATCAAGTACGATCTGGGCATCCCGCTCTCGTACCGTTTCCTGCGCCGCTATGCCCGCTGCGCCAAGGTGCCCATGCCCACACTGACCCTGGCCCGTTACATCCTAGAATTGTCACTGATGGACTACGCCACAATTTCGTTCAGCGACTCGCAGATGGCATCCGCTGCATTGTTCATGGCTCTGCGCATGCACGGCGGTCCGGGGCAGCTGGACAAGCAGACTTGGGGCTCAACGCTCAACTACTACACCGGCTATCAGCTGGCGGACTTTGCTGAAATTGTGCCCGTGCTCAATGCAGGACTGCATCGCAAGCCGCGGGCCACCATCAAGACGATACGGAACAAGTACTCGCACAAGATATTCCACGAGGTGGCCAAGGTGCCGCTGCTGACGAACCAGGAGCTCTTCCAGGGCAACCTCGACCTGAACGAAAGCAATCTGTCGTAGGACAGCCTCAAAGTTTAGCCAAATTTAACACGTTACGCTTCACTTAGGCTCTAAGACGCTCCTGTCCCCATAGCAACCCGTTCCCGACGAAACAGCGGATCCCCGCCTTAATCGAAAACAAAAAAAACCCGACCCTAAATTTACCCCTTTACCTAGTCCCGAGTTCCCGCCAAGTCCTCACATTTTATTATATTTTAATTATTATTGTGACCTTTGCATTATTGACATGTTTTTGCATAAATATTATGTTAAGAGTGCTTTTGTTTCTTTTGCCATGTATTATTGTTTAGTTTTTCCACATACCGCATACGTAGCCACACACACACGCACACACACCCCCCACCCCATCAATCTAAACTGAAAAATCGACATTATCTCTAGCAGCCAACAAAATCCCAAAAACGATTCATGTTTTAATATGTACGTTAGTCTTAAGAGATGCCAGCATTAAATAAACCTAACTCGTAAGCCACCAAAGCAGACACGGATCGCCAGTAACTTATTCAACACAGATACACAAACGCAAGGATACGAAGCGAGAAGCGACTAGCAAAGGCACGTGTGTCCTGTACAACCTGGAAATGCGCCGCGATCAACCCTCGTCCTGTGTACGCCATCTACGCCATGTGCATCTGTTCCTGTAGTCGTTATTAATGCTGTTATTTGTTAAGTCGTTCATGGACTCCCCTCCTCACCTCTTCACCTACTCCACTGCTCACATTCCCGCCCCTCAAAGGAAGCTCACCATCCAATTCCCAGTTCCTGCCCGCTCCCATCCGCCTCGTCCTTCCATGGACGTTGATAACGTTGCATTGTTCAAGTAACTAGTTATGTATGTACTCAGTGTTATGTATGTATCGTTTTGCCAGAGAATACCAATAAACATTTTTACGTCCGTTCAAAAATAATTCAATCTTTTGCATCGTAACAGGTACAGCAGATATACTATCCCAAAAGCTGAGAATGAAAACTATGTGCATTCTGTGAAACTAACTGAGTGATTATGTTCATAGAGCATTGAAATATGATCAGATATGATATCCGAAACAGTTGATTGTGTTTTTATCCATTTGGGAGAGCAATTTGAACACCCTTCGGAGAAGTGATGACTAGTAATTAGTTGTTTTTCTCATTCCATTTTTGTATTTAAAATTATTTTATAATTTTATATTTATTATCATATTTGTGATCATCCAATTAGAGAAGGAAATAGATATAATATAGAGTTGCTTTAACATCAGGATATTTTATTTATTTTACTTTTACATAATACTTCTTATTACCTTTTGATCACAGTACAAACCAAATGCTACAAATGAATTTTTTAATTTATGTATCTTATAAATGCCAACTCTCTTGCACAAAAATTTAAATTACTTCAACTTCGATGCTAGGAATTAGTGTTCCCCTCAAACGGATTAAAGTGAAAAGCCGTGAAGCTGCCTTCCTCTAGGGACATGCTCAGATTGCTGGGGTCGAATAGCGATTCGGAGACACTGGGGTGGCCCATAATATATCCAAGGAGCTGCAGGACAATGATCCCAAAAGTGGGGACAGGAAAGACGTGCATTCTGAACGAAAAACCGACTGATTCTGACAAAAATATATTTTTGCGACTTATATGTGACAACGAGAGAAAATTGATGCATTAAAATTAATTCGCTGGCAAACAAATTTTTTATATAATTATACCCGTTACTCGTAAAGTAAAAGGGTATACTAGATTCGTTGAAAAGTATGAAACAGGCAGAAGGAAGCGTCTCCGACCATATAAAGTATATATATTCTTGATCAGGACCAATAGCCGAGTCGATATGACCATGTCCGTCTGTCCGTCTGTCTGTCCGTCCGTATGAACGCTGTGATCTCAGGAACTACAAAAGCTAGAAAGTTCAGATTAAGCACAAATCGCCGAAAACTGTTGAAGACTCTGCTTCGCACTTCCTCTAGCTGAGTAACGGGTATCAGATAGTCGGGGAACTCGACTATAGCGTTCTCTCTTGTTTTGTTTTTGTTTCTGTTTTGATTTTGATTAGATTCTGAATCACCGCTCCCACTCATTGTTATGAAGCAATTGAGAAATTCAAATGTGATGAGCAAATTGTGTTAATAATAGAAAATAGTTTATCTGCAATAATAATACTAATAATAATAAAATAAAATTAATATTGAATGGGTAAGTTTTAAGAAAGTATTATTTTAAAACCCTATCAAGGTCTTAAATTATCATTTCCTGGGGTATTAAGTAATTTAGGGCATTATTTTCCATTTCCCCGAATCTGAATTGCTGGAAAACAGAACATAAACTCTGAGATGTCTAAGGTTAAGGGAAAATCTTTTGCACATCTAGACTAGACTGCTTCGCTTTGAGTATACCCATTACCCCCACCCATTTCCATTTCCATTCCTTTGTTTCGAATCCTCTCAGCTGAATCTGTGCTCCTTTCCTCACGCTCATCATGGAACAGCTGATGGCCGATGGCTGATGGCTGATGACCTAAGGACATCAAACCCTGCGTGGAATCGGTTCGATTTGCTACATGCTACAGGTAAAACCCACCGATACCGTCCGCCCAAATCATTCATAATCTATGAGTGTGAGTGAGTGTGAGTGAGTGTCTTGTCTGAATAGTCTGTTTATTGTATGTCTGTATACCCTTGGCATGGGTTTCTCGAGTTTCCTGCGGTTCCTTGCTTTTGGCGCGCTCGTCCGTCATTTTAGCGCCAAAAATTTGTTAAGGATTTGCGCGGCAGGCTGCGCATGCGCCGCAAGACATCAAGACGTCGTCCCTCGGATGGGTTCCCTTTCCTTCTGCCCTCTCTTTTCTGCGCTGCACAGCGAAACCCAGCCGATTTATGTCGCTGCAGTTGGGCATCTAAAAAGGTAGCAGGAGTACCACTACCAGTACCAGTACCAGTCTCCCTCTGACGCTGATTTCCTACCACCACCTTTGGCTCGCCCAGAGTCTTGCCCTTGTTCTTGCCCTGTTCCCTTTTTTTAGTTTTCGGCTGCCTGCCAGCCAGGTAGCTCCTGTCGCCTTCAATTGTGTCCTCGCCGGATAATGGAATCGGCAACGGAATAAGAATAAGAATGTGTATGCCTTGGGTTATCTGTCTGTATGGGAGCTGAATGCCGGAGTGCATGTGCTTTATTTTTTTCCGGTTCAAGGTGCAACTGGGCAACTGGGTAACTGGTAACTGGCCAGCATTGCTAATTATCTTGGTTGGGTGTGCAGAAATCAAGTTTATTTCGCAGGGACACACACAGGATGATGATGGGTAAAGACAGCTGCCTTTGGCCAAGAAGGCAGCAGCCAACTTATGACTACGACTCGGATTACTTCACGCCCAACCAGCACCACCACCATCACCATCAGCACCACCATCACCACCATCACCACCACCACCAAGGCGGTCCACCCATAATCTCGGCCAGCTTCAATAGGCCGGCGAGTTGAAGGCGCCGTTGTAGCCGCCCCCATAACCACTGCCATAGCCAAAGGCATTGTGGTTGTTCAGCACTCCAAATGGTCCCTTGTGAACGCCATCCTCCTTGTACTCGGTGTTCATGGCGAAATGATGGTCCCAATGGCTCGGATCAGCGGGATTGTGAGCCGGATAGTGCTGTACGTGCTTGCCCTGAGCAGCTGCTCCGGGGACTCCTGGCACTCCAGGTGCTCCCGGAACTCCAGGTACTCCCGCTACTCCTGGAACTCCAGGCACGCCAGCTACACCAAGAACACCGGGCTGAGCCACAGCTCCGGGAACCACTCCATAGGCGGGGAACTGGGCGTGCTGAGGGTATCCTGGGTACTGCTGCAGGTATACTCCTGGGTAGGGATAGCCGGGATAGGCACCAGTTCCCGGGAAGTAACCAGGTGCTCCTGTACCCACTGGCTGCTGTGGAGGAACTCCCACAGGATACTGCCCCGGAACTGGATAGCCAGGAGGAGCACCAGCAGCTGAAGAGAGGGAGGAAATGTGATTAATATAGGCCACTACAATTTCTAATAGATTTTGTAATTTGGATTTGCTATTCACCAATCTTTCCAATTTTGTAGAGTTTTTTCGGGAGTTAAGACCTGATTTCACTTAGATAAACGAACAATATAGCATTTGCCGCTTTTTTTAGTGCTTACCTGTACTTTGGTAACCACCGGATGAAGCTCCTCCTGAAGAGCCCACTGCAGCTGGGTACGGAACTGGAGCCTGTTGTCCAGGAAAGCCGGGAGGAGGATAGGCGGGAAACTGGTGACCTCCTGTAATTGTGAGTGCCGGATTGGGTGACTGGTTGCCGGGAAAAACTACGGAGTTCGTACTGGCCACTCGTACGCCGGAGCCACCCTGCTCATGGCCGTGGGCATCATCGATGGATCCAGTGGCGCCCGCATAGCCTGCTCCCACCTGACCAAGTTCCGGATACAGTTGCGAGTTGAGATTGGCCCGCTGGCGGTGACGACTGCTGGTGATGCCTCCCGTCAGAGTGGAGGCCAGGTTGAACTCCGTCTTCTGATCCTCCTGACTCTCGTCCCTGCTGAACTGTGAGGCCTGACCGCTGGCGATCTGGATGAGGGCCAAAGCGGCGATTGCGACGACGCTCCTGCTGAACATGGCGTCTTTGGGTAAACTAAAGCCCCGAAGCTCACGGCGCGTGTATTTCATGGTGAGATCTGATGACACGAGAGCTTAGCTGAGTGTCTATTTCTGGGGTTATCATCAGGGGCTCAGTGCCCAGATAGGTAGTTTAAGTCTCATTGAGTGTTCCTTCTAGTAAATTGAATGAGAGAGTTTGGTATATGTTGAGATACAATGCATATGGCTTTGCTGACACTTTAAAACATAAAATTATTTTGAAGAAAGATATGAAATATTATAGTTTATATATATATATTTCTTCCAGTGATATGTTTTTGGCCCAAAGCCGAGCAATAGGGGATTTCCCAAGCAATTCAAGCCCAATTTTAGCATAGATTATGATTATGAGTTGCTATGATCCCTTCTTTGTATAGAGAACGAAAGCTTTCTCGGACAACCTTGTTTACCAGTTCAATAGATTAGTATTATAAATAGTACATATAGCATTTGTTCCATTGCCCAAGGTTCTTCCACTCGATTCCATTCATCATCTTTCTTATCGCCTATGTGCTGCTGGCTATAAAAGCAGCAAAAAAAGTGGCACATACAGCAAAATTGATTTACCTATTCCAAGATGCAGTTGTTAGCTGCGATTCTGGTGCTAATCCTGGCCAGCTTGGCCCACGCTAGACCCACTTTCGATAAGATTGCGGATCTACTGTTTGGCGCAAAGTATTCTCCACCAGTTGAATCATATCCTGGTCCTGGTCCAGGTCCAGGTCCACTCATCCACGAGGGCTACCAGCAGGGCTACGACTACCACTATGGAGGAGGCTACGGCTACGGCGGCTACCAGCAGTCGCATCCAGCTGGCTATGGATACTACCCACCACGTCCGGCGCCACCGCCAAGTGCCTACTATCCAGCACCTCAGCCTGGCTACAGCCCACCTGCCACCTATGATCTTTATGGAGGCGGAGGTGGCTACAAGCAGCGGGGTTACTAGCGTTCATCCGTCCGATCAATCCCCCAATCCCATCCAATCATCTGCTGTCTCATTTGTTTATGTGTAATTTATTAAAATTGTTTTAATTTCCATCCAGAAGCTTTTAAAACCTGTTTTGAACTTTCGATAAAGAAGATCTCGAGTGAAGCAATTGAATATACAACTGCGATATATACAAGTGTGGATCGGGGAACTCCCTCTTGGAAGATTCATCTTCGTCTCACATCAATGGGTACCGAGGGAACTTCCTGGTTGGGCACATGGATATATTTGCTGGAGCTGGGGAATATTATGGCATTATTTTCGGAGGACTCGTCTCGGGGCTTTGGCAATGGCTCAGGCACGATCCAAGTGGGAAAGGTGGTCGCGGGTGGATCCGGATTCTGGGGCGGCACCAGCGGCGGCCGATTGTTGCCTATAATTAGGGTGTCCTTCGTTGGCTGAGCGGGTGGACGTGGCTGGATCGTGGGAAACGTTGCCGCTGGTTTAGGTGTGGTTGCTGGAAAGGAGGGTTCTGGTACTGGAGTTTGGGGAGTGGTGCTAGACTCATTATTTGGATCCACATTCGGGTTGGTATCATTGGGATCCGGCTGATCGGGGAAGCGTGGATAGTTTTCCCATTCCTGCTCCATCCCTCCATTCCATTCTGGTCTTGGTGGCGGTGGTCCATCTCCGTTCCATCCTGGCCTTGGTGGTGGTGGTCCTCCTCCATTCCATCCCGGTCTTGGTGGCGGTGGTCCTCCTCCATTCCATCCGGGTCTTGGTGGTGGCGGTCCGCCTCCGTTAAAGCCTGGACTTGGTGGTGCTCCTCTTCCACCGTCTCCATTCCAACCTGGTGGTCCCCTTCCACCTCCTCCATTCCAGCCTGGACCTGTTCCACCCCCACCGTTCCACTCGGGTCTTTGCCCGCCTCCTCCATTCCAGCCTGGTCCGAATCCCGTTTGATCCCAGCCAAATCCGGGTTGATTCTGGTTACCACCTGCGCCCCACTGCCAGCCTGGTGGCCATCCAGGTGGCGTCGGTTGCTGACGGTTGGGCGGTGCAAATCCTGGCCTGGGCATTCCTCTCCGATGCGAACCCCATCCCGGCCTTTCCTGCTGCAGTCTTTCAAACTGCTGCTGCTGCTGCTGCTGATTCTGATTAAAGCGATTATTGTGCATGGCATTGATCAGTCCATTGATTACTCCGAAACCGGGCAGCTGGGCCACCACGGTGACGCCACCGGCGGAGGCGACAGCTTCTCTGGGGGAGGACGAGGAGATGGCAAACTGCGCGAGACACGTGCGCATCCACATGGATGCAAAGATCCAGAGGAGCCAAGCCAGGCCAGCACACCAAGCTGGCGAAGATCGCGTCATGATCGAGTAACCGCGCAGTGATCACCGCGAAAGGCGGACTCTAACTGAGGGGGAACGTTTGTGCTCCGCCTATGCGCTAATCGTGGATGCTTGATTAAACATTGGAAACCTGTCCGGCGATCAGCGGGAGAACGATGAAGATGAGTGCCCAAAGCCAGAGAGATCTGTACCGCTCTCTGAATTGAGTTCCAGAGAGATCATCATAATAATATTCATACGAAAAGTAAACAAACAGCTGAAGCTGAAACGCTGGAAACAAAAGCTGAGATATTTAGTACACAGATTGCAGTATAAAAGACTAAGAGATACTGGCGCCGAAAGCTTTCTTAAGTGATGAATAAATCAGAATATATGGAAAGTAAGCTTTTCTTTCAGTGGTGATATGATATTATATGATATGTAAGTAGCTACAAGGGAATAAAATCTATAGTCTAGCCTTTACAGATCTATGTAAGTGTTTTATTTCAGCTTGAGATTAAGTAGAATTATTATTTGAATCACACTTAAACGATCTCAGCAGTATATGGAGAGTGATACATATAATAGATGGGGATGGGATGTCCGTTGTATAGCGACCATCTACCATCTGCGATAGCTCAGTGTTCCAGTGGATGGGATGACGCGTGCTCCGCATGCTGATCGTGCCAATCCGTGTGCTATAATAAATCCAGCATAATGCATTGTGTCGCCGCTGGCCGTCTGCCCGTTGGCCAAGCTAATCTTCCAGAGATCCCGACTGTGTTTATGGGACTAAGAAGTCGTAAAAAAAGCATTGAAATGAGCTAGACCACAATGTGTCACAACCGCCACTGCTGCCGAACTCCACTGCCCAAGGGTATAAATAGAGGGAACTGCGTAGATGGACTGTCCAGTTCTGACTGTGATTTGAAATCGAAGCAAGATGAGTGCCAGCTATTCCCTGTTCGCCATTCTAACTTTGCTGATTGCCTGCTGCCTGGAGTCGAGTGGCGCTCTGTTCTTCAAGTCCTGGAAGTCGGGAAGAGGATATGGTGGTTATGGTGGAGTACAGAACTATGGGGGCAGTGGCTATGGCAGCGCGGGCTATGGAAACTACGGCTATGGAAACTATGCTGGCGGATATGGTTACAACTATCCCTCGTATCCTGCATATAACTCCTACTCAGGCTACGCCTCTTACTCTCACCCCAAAGGAGGACGTAAGCCCTCTGGACACCGCCAAGGACGCACTTACAAGGATATAGCCAGAGTTATAAACCCAGTTCCCTACATCGGTCCTGGAGGCAGTCGTTATCTGCCCCGTGCTCCCTTTTCGCCCCTTTGGGGTTAAGCAATGGCCCATCGGAAGTAGCATTGTTGCCAGCAGTATTAAACCATTAAAATAAAATCAGCGAAAGTTACATCTAAACACAGGTTGTTAATTATTTAAAGCACTTTAAGTCCGCTACTTGTGCGTACGTGTTGATTAATCTACGATCAACTGACTTATGATCACTGGCCCGCATTTGCGGAGCAGTCGCGTTCAGTGGATCGTTGGAACGTGATGGTAATCGAAATGAAATGGAGGCGCGACATCATCATTCAGGGAAAGACGCTGGTGGGGATTGGAACAGTGGAACAGTGGGGTAGTGGGGTAAGGTCCCTGATCCCACAGCAAGGGATTTCTTCGGGGGAATTCCTTACAATATCTTTTATGCACGACAGAATATTCTGTACTCCTATGGCTTACGAATACTTTAATAAGCGACTAATAATTCCGTTGATTGTAGTTATTTCTCAGCACATCAAACGAATCGTTGGCTAAAGATCCCCTGATCAATGTGTTTCAGAAAACTGCGAAATTGGCCAGTGAATCACTGCATTGTTTTAGTACTTTTCTTATTACAATACCCCCCTATTTAATTCATACAAATTGCCGGAAGAAACTTAATGTCGAAATCATCAGCAGTAGTTGCCAGAAATTCTTCGATCCGCTAATGAGCCAAGTCATCTTGGACTCAACTGAACTTATCATGGCTCACTAGTGTGGTATATATAGTCTTTTTACGATCCCAGCGAGGTACTAAACAAGTGATTCACGCTGCATCACGAGATGCAGCTGGTCAGCTAGGACTTCCCCCCTGGAGCAGCGTTCAGCGTCATTGAGGAAGTGAAACGAGAAACCAGAAACCAGATCGCAGCCACCGTACAGGAAGGAAGACATCGGTGCCCAAGTCAGTGGCAACTAATCCCGCCGAACATGGCAATTGTTTATGCAAGAATGTGCTAATACACCGCCTCAGATGGCGCACCTACGTCATTACTACAATCCGTCAGAGTCGCTAATTACTATACAATTCAAATACGTACGAGCACTTATGCTGAGAGGCTGGGTCGGGTCGCATGGATGTGGCCACATCATTCATCGCGCAAATTAGAGTCAAGATCAGGTGTGGGACACACATATATGCCAACTCACTGCCGCCATTTGGATGAAATAACGGACTGCGGTGTGAATGACTTGGCGCGGGGCAGCGTGTCAGTAAATATTGAGAAAACAAAGTGATCATAAAAAGCCATTTTGCACAAAGAGGCGAGATCTACGTGAGCGGCAACGCAATTCTCTTGGGGTTTCAGTCGACTTCAAAAAACCTGATTGATAAGCCAAGCGTCTGAGAACGCCAAGAACCGATCAGCCGCCGATATCCATATAAATAGACTGGTCACCTGGGCATCACCTGCAGTTCAGTGCTGGAAGCGCAGCACTCACACACACTAAGCCACACCTTGCAAGCCATGTCCGTCCAAGGAGTCATCATCCATTGCCTTATGGTCGCCCTGCTCCTACTCCTGGTCGTCGTGTCCGGTTCCCCGGCCCGTGGATACTATCAGCAGCAGCAGCGAGAGGGTCGCAGCTACGCGGACATCGCCCGAGTGGTCAATCCCAATCAGTACGCCTTTCCCGGATCCCGCGTCTATCCTGGCCAACCCTTCTGGCCATCGGGATAGGTCTGCAGTGGTTAACTTCGTATTAAGATACAGAAAAGACTTGACTAGCTGATAAGCTACACAATGAACTGTTACATCTTGTACCGGAAAATATTCAATAGGATTAAGCTAAAGATTAGTAGCATGAACAGTGTGGCAAAGACCATTCCAATGGAATGATATGTTAATTAAAAAATGTCATAAAACTCGAACTTTCTCTTTTCCAAAGGTTGTTATAAGGTTTTCCTCCTAAATTAACCATAATTACAGCTGCCTTAATGAACGAAATGCATTAGCGAGTCACGCCCACATCGAGCCACTTTTGTTCAGCAAAAAACACTTGTAAGCTATACAAATTCATAACTACCAGTCAGAGTTCAACAGTCAGCAGCTCGGAAAGGATTCGAAATATGGTCAAGCTAGCAGCCACATCCAATGCCATTTGGTGGATCAAAAACCCCAAGGCAGCTGCGGAAATGAAGTCCAAGGGTCAGCGTAAGAAGTCCCTGGGCTCAGCCTTCTGCTTGGATATGGCTGATCTGGTTAGGAACATATCGCTCCAGGGCTACAATAAGCTATTGTCGCCAGACTTGACTTTGGGCCAAAGGTACGAAAGCTGCTCACAAATATTACTCATACGCAACGTGGCTTCATCGGCATATTTTAATAGATTGATTTGGTTGCTGGTACACATGGCCACCACCGTGTCCCTGATAGTGGTGCTCTCGCTGACCTGGGAGCAGTTTGTGGCCCAGTCCTTTGTGACCAATCTGAAGGATCCCCTCTATCCAGTGGAGGATGTCCCATTCCCGGCGGTTTCCATCTGCCCCAACAATCGCATCTCTCGCCAGGCGGTCATCAGATATGCCGAAGAACTGTGAGATTGAAACTAGTAAATTAATTGTTAATGTACTTTAATTCTGTTTAATACTTATGGTTAGGAGACT
The DNA here is from genome assembly GCF_016746245.2 of Drosophila santomea. NCBI lineage: Eukaryota > Metazoa > Arthropoda > Insecta > Diptera > Drosophilidae > Drosophila > Drosophila santomea. The sequence continues at coordinate 25,865,751 of NC_053019.2, forward strand.
AAACAGTCCTGTCATTCGCCCTGTGGAATACTTTCTAGAGCGCCTAAGTTTCTTCCGCGAGATGTACACCCACGTGGGCGTAGTGGTGGACACCGATGACTTCATCACCTTTCAGACCTTTCTCGACGTCTTCGGCACCTGGAACAATGAGACCTTCTTCGACACTCGCCGCATCATGAAAATGGTAAGCAAACCATGAAGTAGAGAAGATATAAACCAAGCTCTATTCTCCCCCAGTTGGCTCCTCGTTGTGAAGAATTCGTGCTGAAGTGCACCGTAGCCAATGTGGAAGTGCCGTGCTTCAGCAAGGATGCCTTCCAGGATAGCCTCACCATGTATGGACCCTGCTGCACCTTTAACTTGGGGAACAAGTAAGTGGCCGTTGCCCTAAGTAATCGCATCTTAATTTTCAAATCTTCACCAGACTAAAGAAGCGCCACTACAAGAATCGGCTGGCCAGCTCGGAACTGGGCCTCAAGGTAGTCCTGAATGACAGCCACGCGGACTACTTTGCACCCATCCTGAACACCAATGGATACATTGTCCTGATTCACAATGCTGAGAACTATGCCTCCGTTTCCTCCTCAAATGTGCTGGAGATGTTTCCTGGCCAAGGCGAGGATAGCTACCTTTCGATCTACGCACGAGTGGTGGACACCGATGACAGCCTCAAATCTTTTTCGCCGTTCAGCGTATGTTGTTCTATACATCATTAGTTATTAATTCTAGAACTCCTTAACTATGATTCTATAGCGCCGCTGCTATTTCGAGAACGAGGCTCAGAATCCGGTCCACGAGCAGCTGGTGAAGACTTACAGCTACAGCTACACCTTTCCGAACTGCATAACCAGGTGCCGTATCCGGAGTATCATGGCCCTGTGCCGGTGCCTACCCTTCCAACTGCCCCTTCAGCTGGTGGAGAACCTCGACGGCGTTGTCTTCTGCACCCTGGGACACGTTGCCTGCCTCAATCAGTACATGTGTAAGCAAATCAGTGGGTTGCATCCAACTTCTTCCACTACAATCGTTCCATTTTCAGTTAAGTGGCGAAATGTCCTGACGGAACGGCACCTCATTGTCGGCTTGGAACGGGAAATCGAGGAGGCACTTTACTGCCCACAGTGTCTGCCCTCCTGCCGGGATGTCCAGTACGGTGTTTCAATGAGTGCCCTGCCCATCGATAACTACCTGGCCACCCTGAAGCTGGATGAGAACAACCAGACGGAGTTCAGCACAGACATCTCCGTTCTCAGGGTCTACTTCGGAGAGCCCACTGCCCAATATTATATCCGACTGCTGAATAACACCTGGTTCGAAGTGTTCAGTGGGTTTGGCTCTACACTCTTCGCTTGCCATGTTGTATCTAATTAATTTCCAATTAACAGGTACCATAGGTAACATCATGTCCATCTTCGTTGGCTTCTCCATGGTGGCCATATTCGAGATACTCTTCTTTCTGACCAAGTACATCTATGAGGGCTGCAATCGCATCGTGCAGCAGAACATAATGGATCGGAAGGCCCAGGAGTTGGAAGCAAAGCAGTTGTACATATGTCCTTAAAGCAGTGGTACACATGTCCTTGAAGCAGTTGGCATCCTTACTCTGCATCTCAGCACCTGAAGTAAACATGTCAACAAATTTAGTTATACCTATGTTTTGTATTGTAAATTTGTAAGTGTCTTACATGTTTCTGGTGGCAAGAAGTGTGGCCCCAATTAACTCGGGGACAAGAAGTCATTTTGGATTCAATTACGATAAGCAGGGGAGGGATTGGAAGGTAAAAGGTTGTCAAAGACAATCGCCCATTGCGCTGTGGTCCTGCAATGTAAGCCATTCGATCTGATCCTGATATCCTGATGCAATAATACTTAAACTTCGCTTGTCCCAAGACCATTACGTGTGATGTGCCCAAACTGAAGTTTGTGAACTACCATAAAAGCCTGTGTGATCCCTTGTCCGTGATCAACAATGGACTAACCGTCCTTATGCGGATCCCCAAGACCGTCGACGGGAGCCGGCCATCCCTTTGTATCAGCACCGAAGGACAACAGGTCTTTGAGGCCGAGCAGTTGCACTTTCATTGGGGCTCCGCACTGAGCAAGGGATCGGAGCACAGCTTGGATGGGAACTACTACGATGGGGAGATGCACATCGTGCACAGGAATGCCTGTTACCAAACCAACAAGGAGGCTGCTCTGCATCCCAATGGCTTTGCGGTTTTGGCCTTGTTCATAAGGCACCTTGAGGTAGAAAGTGAAATCCCTTTACCTCATCCATTGCCACCTCATTTTCATTGAAGTATCCGTACATTGAGACGCCAGCTATAAACATGATATGCAAACAGGTCTCCAGCATAAGAAAGTTGGATGATTCGTGTCCTCTGGAGGACAGTATGGCTATGCAGGATCTGTTTGCTAGCATAGACAGCCAAAAATACTTGACCTACCAAGGTGGGATGTCTCTGGCTTTTGGATATCCATATTCATGTATAAGTTTTAGGTTCACTTACCACTCCGCCCTGCGCTGAGGCAGTCATCTGGTTCGTTTTCCAGACTCCCCTTGATGTTCCCAAGGAGCTGGTGAGTGGGCCAAAATGAAGAGGTTCTTTTTAAAAATATACATGAACAGTGGCAGAACTTTTGGCAGCTGAGGGACTCTCGTGACCAGCGGGTGCTCAACACCTATCGGGAACTGCAAGATGACCGTAACCGACCAGTTTACAGAAGTAAAGGAAAGCAAGTTAAGTAAAATGTATTGTCCAAGTCATAGAGTGCATTAAAATTATTTCAAGTGCATTTGTTGTTTTATGCAAAAGCTTAACCCAAGTGCTTGAATGAAAGCTTTAGCCGGCCGCCAGCTGATGGTGCATCCACCCTCTTCCCAGCCCCAAAGATCCGGAATTGCATTTTCTAGCTGCGTAGCCAGAATTCAACTGGTGTCGTACAAATGTAATCCACTCCCAAGTTGGAACACAACATGAAGCGCCTGACCGAGCGAGTGCATCACGAGGAGCAGGAGTCCGAAGAGGTGGTCTGGGTCAAGAGGGAGGACGCACGCACCGCCGGCAAGCTGCCCATCGTATTCTCGAGGAACTATGCGGTCCGCTTTGGTGGCCTTGAACGCCTACATCCCTTCGATGCGGCCAAGGGCAAGCACATTCACAAGGTCCGTATGCATGCCCTGACCTCCTGAACTTTATTACACCATTCAATGGACCACAGCTCCTGTGCGCCCAGCTGCAGCTCGACGAGGGCAGCTTCTACGAGCCCACGGAGCTGACCAAGGACCAGCTGCGTCGGATTCACACAAGGGGCTACCTTAAGTCACTGCGCTGGAGCATGAATGTGGCCTGCATCGCTGAGGTGCCGGTAATGGCCTTTGTTCCGAATCGCTACATTCAGCGCTCCTATTTGCGTCCCATGCGCTTCCAAGCAGCCGGTTCCATTTTGGCCGGCAGGCTGGCGTTGGATTATGGTTGGGCCATCAACCTGGGCGGTGGGTTCCATCACTGCTGCTCGTACAGAGGCGGCGGCTTCTGTCCGTATGCTGACATCTCTCTGCTCATCGTCAGGCTGTTCGAGCAGGAACCATACCGGGTGCGCCGCATCATGATCGTGGACCTGGATGCCCATCAGGGCAACGGGCATGAGCGGGACTTCAACAACGTGGCAGCCGTGTACATTCTGGACATGTACAATGCCTTTGTCTATCCGCGGGATCATGTGGCCAAGGAGAGTATCCGGTGTGCGGTGGAGCTGCGCAACCACACTGAGGATGCCTTCTACTTGCGACAACTTAAACGCTGCCTGATGCAGTCCCTGGCCGAGTTCCGTCCAGATGTGGTCATCTACAATGCGGGAACCGATGTCCTCGAGGGTGATCCGTTGGGCAATCTGGCTATTTCCGCGGAGGGCGTCATGGAGCGGGATCGATTGGTGTTTAGTACATTCCGCACTTTGGGAATTCCGGTGGTAATGCTGCTGAGTGGTGGCTACCTAAAGGCATCCGCGGGGGTAATTGCGGCTTCCATTGTTAATCTTCGGCTTCAGGGATTGCTAAACTAAAGAATGCAAATAGTTTTAGGCGATTGTACCAAGGTAGTGCTGTGAATGAAAGTGCATAATATGATGGCTTAGAAATTACCTGACTAGATAAGAAGACAGCTCTTTACACCTTATCAAAATTTATTAAACATATATAATTTAAAGTCGTTATAATAGTTATTTGTCTTCTATGAAGTAATGATTTCAGATCATTAAGTTCAGTATCGCAATATATGCAGAAGGTATAAATATTTCCAGTGATTTATGAGTTTTAGCAGTTGCTTGTCAATATTTGTACAGACATCTCTTCCTTGGCATTTTCAGAGGTTCAATTGGGTTTGTTAATCCTATGTACAATGCAAAAAGGGCCGGACAAGTGGAAAGAATTTTGTCGCAATTGGTTAAATGTCTATATATGATACAACGTAGTCGCTAGAAGCTAATTTACTTGTTTAAAATACAAAAATACATATAAATAAACGTTCGCCTAATGTTTTAAATAAGACAAGTTAGAATATCATTTTAGTGTCTTTGTTAAGTCTGTTTTTAGTTTTAGATCATATTCAGCAACCCTCATCATCTTCGGCATGTGCTCAGATATTCTTGAAGATTTAACAGGCTGTCGGCCGCGGCAATCTAAAAGGGCACGCATAAATCAGAGAATTTAATCGATCGGTTTACAACTAACGTTTACGCATGCAGAAATCTATGGAATGAGCTGCTGAACGCGATGATTTCGTCGCTGTGGCAGTTGTGACATCAACCAAATAATCTAGAAACAATAAATTTAAAATAAATAATATTACATAGAAACAAAAATAAATCTAAGCTCTAAAGATGACATGGGTTTCCCAGTAATTGATGAGCAAATTGGCGATGTATAAGTGGATGCATCTGAAGGGACTTACGCGGCATTGCTTGCCGGCAAATCCTCAAAGAGGACTTCCGATCGTGAGCTGATTATATACACCAAGCAGAAGGATATGATCAGCACCACTATGCCAACGCTGAGTGTAGTGACCTGGTGCACATTGGACGGGCGCAGGAAGATGCGTGCACTGAACTGTGACCAGGTTGATTCAGTCCATGTGGAATACATGCCGGAACTCCAATCGTAGCCTAATGAAAGTTTAAATGTAATATTGTTTACACCAGAAAGTAAATGCATTTCAAGGCTTACCATCAATAAGAAAAGCTGGACTCAGGGCGTGACTGTAGTTCTGCGTGGTGAGACGACACTCACCGATATTGTTGAAGCCGGCGAAATAGTGCAGCGGCAAGTCGGTGCAGTTATCTTTGGGAATGTCTGGCTGCAGCTGCGACAGGAGATAGCCCAGCATTCTATACGTATAGCCCGATGACTCTTGAGAGCCGCCCAAGACGCTTATGTAGCTAATGAAACGAAGAGCAGATAATAGGTAAATTCAAGCCGATACCTATTTATATTGAACTTACCGCATTGGAGGCAAATTGGTTAGCTGGCTGCCAGGATACGATGCGGCCTTGAAAAGTGGGCAGTCAGCCGATTGCAAGAAACAGTAAAGGAACTCATCTGCCATCAGGGGGTTGGCCACCTTGGTGCCAGTGTACTCCTTTCCAGTTAGCGTCTGATATAGTGCCATGGCCACAATTGAAGACACGTTGCGCACTTTCATTTGCAGTGAGTCTGCCTTAAAGCTTTTAAAGTCATTAACATCCGTCAGCTGGGTGAAGTCCTTGCTTGTGTTCGCATAGGTGAAGTCGACGTTGTCGGCATCATCGTAGATGGAATGATAATACTTGTTGGTTGGCCGAGCGTTCAGAATCAGAGCCTGGAACTTTGGATCACGTCGCAGAAAGGATTGCGCCGACGTAGGTGGTAAGTGGGCGCTCATCTCGGATTGAATGTTCAGGTTAAAGCCATAGCGTGGCGACTTCGCATAGTTGTTCAGATGCTCCAGAATTTTCTGAGCCAGCGGTGTTCCAGTCAATGCATGCAGCTTAATATTCGATATGTCATCCAGTGTACCGATGTCCAGCATGAAATCGATATTGTCGAAGGCAATTGGCGGCGTGCCTGTGGACTCAGTAGGAAATTGGAGTTTCTCCATGTCGTATACAAATCTCTGAGATCCAATGTAGTCATAGGATTCGCCATTAAAAGTCACAAAGAGCACATTATGAAGAGGATTGGACAACGAGCTTTGCGGAAGCAATTGTTTTAAAAGATACGCCACCTGGGTGAAAACAGCGAATCCCATAAGGGAGTCCATGGCTCCAAGACCTGTTAATTGCAGACATAAATAATAATGTAACAAGGAAGTTAATCAGATTCCAGTGCATTAACTCACCGACGCCATCGAACATGGTGGTGGTGTCCAGTCGGCAGGAAACTAGTATGAACTTTTCATTCGTATGGACTGTCTCCAAGTTGTTTTCCACTGCTGGTTTTCGGGGGTACAAAGTGGCGTACACATTCCGTCCCTCGAGCGGATCACAGTACTTGCTTCCCCCAAGATTATTGATGAAGTTGGTGCGGCGCATACAGACCTCGGTGTTAACAGCGGCTGACATAAAGGACTTGACCTCGACGGCGCACAAGCTACGCAAAGCGTGCGTCTCGTAGTTATGGTTGTTGAAGTCCTGGAAACACTTCTCCAGCTTGTTCACCTGATCCAAGTCCGCTATGTAGTAGATGGGAAAGGGAAAGTCTTCGTGCAGCAGTCCAGTGCCCCAGGGATTCCAGTTTTTGGCTGGATTGCTGGCATCGCAGGTCTCGCTGCTGCTGTTCAGGCCACTGTACTGATTGGGGCAGTTGAGTTCGTGCGAGAACTGCTTCATCTGATTCGTGCGGTTGATCAGCAGCACCACAGAAATGTTCTTTGGTCCGGCTTCCTTCAGGCGCATCAGGTTGCTGCGTGTGAACAAGTGTGGTGGTATCAGCGGGGCATATGGTGGCGATGGTGGACTGGTTAGTAGAAATTCCAGGTCGGCCTCAACGTTTATCAGATGGAGTACGCCCACGGAACCGGAGTACGTTGCTGTTGGGAAAGAATTAGAGAGGATTTCCAGCGGTATTCTTAATGGACTCACAGGAACAGCCTGTCTGGTGGGTGCCATTGAGACGCCGGAAACAGCTAGCTCCTCCAATGGGCTCGTACATCTTATCGCGGGTTCGTTCTCCTTGAGCTGTGGACAAAGAAAGTTCGGATTAGATGACTCAGGTTTTTGGCCCATATCGAAAAGTGGGCCTGCGAGTTTAGAACAAACTCGTCGCCGCTGGAAGATCCACTTTATTTTTGTCCTGATCCTTACCAATAATAGCTCCATACGACAGTAATAGCAGCCATATGGAAGCCGCATTCAGACGCATTTCCATCGAAGATTCCCACGAAATCGCGTCCAGAAATTGTAGTGACGCGTGTGACCGTTCCGGTTCAAAATACCATTAGGCACTAAAATACTGGTACGAACTTTTTAAATTTCATAAAATACCAAGCCTTAAATATACCAAATACCACTATTTTTAAATCGTTTTTTATTAATTTAGAAAACAACTTTTAAAATGTAAATTGTTTTATATACATATCCACATCCAAAATATATAATCAAAACCAGTAGGGATGAATCCGTTTTTCAGCATACTTATTATTTACCTAAACATGGTTATTGCTACAAAACATGTAAAAACTTAGCATCTAGGGATCTAAAAGAGCGTATCCTCTGCGCGAATGTACTCGCCGATGTCCGACTGATGAAAGCAAACAGTGGTCATGGGATCGGCGGTCTTGCAGTCCGTTGTGGAACGCGCCAGGACGCCGAAACCCAGTGGCAGATCGTTCATGGAGTAGACCACCACACCCTGGTACTGGCCGGCGTTCTCCGTGATGCGACCCAGTCCGGTTTTGGGGATGTGGTTGCCGTAGAGGAACTGCTGCTCGAAGGAGGGCTTCACCCACACCTTGTACTGGGCGTAGGGCGCTAAATAGTAGAGCGCCGTGATGTGGAACTTCAGTTTGTTGGTCTTGGAGAACTTGCCGAAGCAGGTGCCCACGCACACCAGCTGCTTGTAGCCGAAGCACTCGCTCAGCTTCAGAATCCTCTCGGAGACGTAGTACACACGATCCTTGTGCTCCCGAAAGCAATATGTTCCATCTGGCCGGTCGATCAACTGCTTCACATTTGTGCCAATGCTGTAAACGCACTTGTTAGCTGCATTCCGATGGTTAGTTCTGGGTACTCACTATTTGGACAGGTGCTCGAACAGGATCTTGGCACGTTCGTCACTCAGGCGTTTCATTTTAAGTTAATTCAAGCCGAAAAAAGAGGAAAACAAACTGATCAACTTTACACGTGAGAATTGTTTCAGTGTTGAGTAGGGGCAGCTGACAGCGCTGAATATATCGCAATACCAATACAAATTTGTATCGATAGTTAAGGAGTGCTGTGAAGCGCCAATTTCAAGTGTTTGAAAGTGCTCCACTATTTAAATTCAAAATCAAAAATAAACGAATATCTAAATAAAATAAAAACTGAATAAGAGTTTTCATGAATTTGCATTTACTACGGATACTCAGTTTTACCCTTTCAAAAAATTAAGAAAACAAATTATTTTTGTTCGTTGTTATTATTAAGTAATTAAGAAATACACTTATTTGTTCAGCTTACAAGTTCTAATAGTGTTTTGTGCTCTGGCTAATACTACACATTAGTTCACGATCTATTTACAATGCCATAAATAACTAAAGCAAGCACTTAGCCTAAACGATTTGTATCACGTGTTGAGGAGAATGAGCCAGTTAGGCCGTCTCAAGGCGTTTCTGTACATAGCTCCGCTCCTTGAGCAGCTCATCCAACTGCTGCTCTTGGTAGTATACCACAAACTGGGCCGCCGACACGTGCTCGAAAAGGGAGCAGATGCTCGGCTTGAGGTTGTAGAAGAAGAGCAGCTGACCCCGCTGATTGAAATCACTGATCAGCGAGTCTATAACCGTGGCCGTTGTGAAATCAGCACCGTAGACATGCGACGCATCGATGACCACCGGCAGATTTTGCCTTATGGACTGCTTGTTGACCAGATTCCTCACATAATCCACAGACGGAAAGATTAGGCAACGATCTGGGGTGATCATGGAGTACTCCACACCCGACTGGGTGGTCAGTAGTTCGGTGCTTAGCTTGGGACGCGCAGCATGGTAGAGGATGAAGATGACATTGAGTCCCACTCCAATGAGGATGCCCCACTCCAGCGGCAAAACGAGGCAGGCCACAAAGGTTCCAACTCCGGGCACCAGATCACTTTCTAATGGGTTATTTAATCGAAATTAAAAAATGAGTATTACTTCGTTAGCTTGTATGACTTACTCTTCGATCTCCACATGGGCTTGACCACCTTAACTTCAATCATGAAGACCACGGCGGATATAATGATGGCCGCCAGGGTGGGACGTGGAATGAAGTAGAAGTAGGGCGTGAGGAAGAGCAGGGCAATCATGACCAGGCTGCCGGAGTAGATATTGCTCAGTGGAGTGCGGACACCACTGGCGTTGTTGACTGCTCCGCGACTAAGGGCTCCGGTTCCCGGAAACGCTTGCACAAAGGAGTTGAAGATGTTGGCCGTTCCAATGGCAATCAATTCCTGCGAGGCATCCACTGGCTTGCCATTAGCTAAAAATATGATCTATTTATATAGGGAATCATATGAAATGATAGAGCTAAACACTCACCAAAAGCCTTGCAGATGGCTATGTTTTCCATGAGCGAGATCAACGGAATCACCACCAAGCCGGAACCCATGCTGTGCACCATCTCCACGAATCCCTGGGCCACGCCATTACTAGTTTCATTGGCGGTGAGCGAAGTGGGTGGCAACTGGATGCTGGGCAGACCTGGTGGGATGTCGCCCACCACTCGGAACGGAGCTCCATGCTCCTCGGTGTGCAGCAGATAGCCCATGATGCAGCAAACGACCACCAGAATGGCATTTCGAGCAGTGCCCACGATCCAAAGGATCTTGTTCACCACCCGCTGGAAGGATGAGCATTCCTTCTCGTCGGCCGGTCCAATTCGACAGGAGGAGAGACTGCGCATGAGCAGCAGGATGACAATGCATGTGAGACCCAGTACCGTGTCTCCTGCCCTCGTGTGCTCGATGTTGTGGAACACCTGTGTCCAGATTTCCACAAAGGTGTTGCCCTTGGCCGTGATACCCAGCACACTTTGGATCTGCGAGGTGAGGATGATCAGCGAGACGGCAGAGGTAAAGCCCGAGGAAACCGGTCCGGAGACGAAGTCAATCAGGAACCCCAGTCCGAAGAGACCCATCAGCAGCTCCACAATTCCACTGAGCAGGCAGAGTAGGACCGATTTCTGCCAAGATCCTTGAGCAGCCTGATATGTAAGCAGGGCCACAATCGCAGATGGCCCCATGGGCACATCCTTGCAGCTGCCCAGGAATATGTACACAAAGCAGCCCACAAAGGAGGCATATAAGCCATACTGCCCAAAGGAATATTACGATTAATAGTTATCCTTGTACGCAACATGTACTTGCTACTTACGGCTACGGGCAGTCCTGCTATTCCCGCATAGGCCAGTGCCTGCGGGATCACGGTGAGACCCACTGTGATGCCAGCAACCAGGTCACCCACAGCATCCTGGCTGTTGTACTTTGGCAGCCAGCCGAGGATCGGCAGTCTCTTGTGTAGGGTTTTGCGATTGAAGGTGCGTCGCTGGCAGTCCTGCAGCCAACTACGGGTGCAGTCCAGTGTGCTCACTGGTGGCTTCACCTTCTTGCCGTCCTCAGTGACTGTAGAAGATGTGGCGGAAATCAAAAGAGATTCGATGAAATGGCTAAAACCGCACCGATTCATAAGCACGTACTGCAGAACACCACGCTCGATCGAGTTTTTGCTGATTCCCACACTGCCATTTAGTTGCAGTTTGCTTTCTGGCATTTTAATTGCTTTAGGTTTTCATTCTGATCTACGTGAATTTCATTGTCAAGGCCAAAGCAAAAGTTTTTTAGCTGAGAAAACGCGGAGAACAATTGCATTGATGCACCGTTTTTCTTGCCAGAAACATTCGCGGAATTCCATTAAATTCCATTTAATTGCAACTAACTAGGAACTAACTATGAAATCAAACTGTAACTTGTGGCATAAGTTGCTGCTAAACTAAAGAGCTTAGGTAATAGCAGTTAAATGGGCAAATCTCGTGATTCTGAAAACTCATTACCTTGTTCCTACAGAACAATCAATTTAATTTGATTTTGTAGTTCATAATTCAGCAGCTAATGGCCAAAATGTTTAGAGCAATTTGAGTCACTTTTTTAATGTGTGGTAATTTGTCAAAAAATAATAATAAATCAATTGCATTCGCTACACGCTTAAATGGCTGGAGTTTGCACTGTTTCAGACTTTCTGTTAGTTCCAACAAACTATTTCATTACTTATTAAAAGATCATTTGGCACTAACTCATTTGAAATTTATCACTAATAATTATTGACTTTACAACTGCAAATTACTATATTTTATAAATCTCCTTATTCCTGCCAGTAGTTAGTAAAATGTTAGACTCACGGATAAACTCCTTGGATCCCTGGGATCCCACGCTGTTGCTGCTCCCATTGGGTTCCGTGAGGTTGGTGCTGATGCTGATCGTGGAGCACTTGAATCCGTCGTTGAAGTAGACGTGATCCGAGGCCGGATTGGATTTCATCTTTGGAGCGGGTCTGGTGGCAACAGCAGTTAATCAAAACAAACACTGCCTACGAAGCACAAGTTAGGCACAAGTTTTAAGTTATAAAAGCCGGCGAATGGCACTAGGTGACACTAAATCTAATGGGTGGCACTCATAGGTGCATCTATGGGTATTTTTTTTTTTTTTATTGCGAAGGTGCCAAGTCGGGTGTTTGGATAGTATCTGAAAGATGCCCGTTGTTCGAACGATCGGTTCTGGTCGCTTGGCTCTTCACACGGCAGCGTTTCGAACGAAACTGTTTTGTACTTGATGCGAACCTTGTCTTTTATAAAAATCAAAACTTTGTTGTTCTCGCCATCTTCGTCGCTCTGTTGTTAACTATTTTCAAGTCGATTTGAGTCGGGTCGTTTGTGGGTTTCGGGTCTCGAATCTGGCTTATTATTATTATTATTTTGGGAACTGAGAACTGGGAACCGGGATGATCGACGTTATGCGGGTTCCCCTGTGAAACTGATAATGCGACGAGGGGAAATGTAGGAAAACTACGATAAAACGAGGTTCCCATAGCGTGATTCGTTTTTTGTCTTACGAGCACTTATTGCCCTGGCTTCCAATTTCGCCCAAAACAAAAACCCATCAAGCAGCCGAAAAACAAAAATCTAAATAAATAAGTAAGTTAAAAGAAAAGCAAAGCAAAGAAGTGAAGAGGAAGTTGTAAATTCTTTTCGTATTAGTCTGTAATTATTTGCCTGGCTCGGCGTTTTAGGGAACATTCGCTCGACACGTGAAACGTATTTATGTATCTCTCTCTCTGATATTTTTTGGAACAAATGAGTGGAAAGTTACCCAGATTTTTGGACCCGACCGACTGTATTATTACTCGGGACTTTTTTTAGGGAGAAATTTTCCATTCATTGCAACAGCAGGTAGATGCTTCTGTCTTTTTTGTCTCTAGTCGGGGGTTACCAGTGGCGGTCAGGTGCTAAGATCTCGGAAAAACCAGATTCGACCAGAAAAACGACTGCAGACAAAGGTCTACTCTTTGGTCTGCATTCAGATGCATGCACCCCCTGCTGTTGCCGATGACCAAATGGAGTAGTTTTGCCTGTTTTCGGGTTTTATCCTCCGCCTTATCGGGCATCTCTTAAATGCCATTAACATTTACATAAACATATTTTTAGACACAATTAATGAGGTATTGCCTGATCAGTAAGTACTCGACAAGGCTAATTGATTTGCAGTCAGCGCGCTGACTTGTATTAATACTCCAGATATCATCATCACTTTTGTCTGGAAGTTAAGGAAATACCTTATCTACACAACTCTTTGCAACTCATTCCACAAATATAATAGTAGTGCAAGTATTCTGAATATTTCCACATGAACTTGACACTTTATAAACGCAGACCCTTTGCTAGACAAACAAAAGGTGATACCGAAAAAATGTCATGGGTAAATAAATATTTAAATGCATAGCCGGGGGTCGAATTGTTTTTCTATGGAAATCAATGCCTCTATACATAACTTGTGTGCTAACGCTTTGAAAACTTATTTTGAAATTCATGCATTGTAACCTTAGTTTCCGATAGCAAACTTTCTATATTTATGCTTTTAAGTTATGTTGAAGTTCAAGATGAACGTCGAAATTTAAGCAAATATATCGCAAAAAACTTCCTAGACAGCTGATGCTGTGACAAATGGAATTATTTAAATTAATTGAAGCGGGCTGTATGTGTTAAAAGCCCATAAATATCACTGTCTTTATAGCCCGGCCAAGATCAAAATCGGAGAGGCAAGTGGTGCTGTTTTGCATACCAACTATTTTAAAGGCTTATAGGGCAATATGGTATACTTCATAATATGTTTTAATAAAACACTAAATACTTCAGCACTTATATGGTTAGCGTTAACAAGAGAAAACTTTAAAGTGAGCTGAATTGAGAAGTACTCAAACACTTTATTGGGTATGTCGTAGTCGAGCTTCAAGAGCTCAAACACCCTCACCCGTTTCGAAACCAGTCAATGTTTGGGTATTTCTGATTCTGCCTCATCTGCTGTGCATTTCGTTTCCTAATCGCAGTCCAATGACTTGAATACTATCAGTCAGCTGGCAAAATAGCATAATTTTTAATGAGTGTATACGTCAAGACGCCGGTTACCGGTTTTATTCGGATCTCAATGATCCAATCTCGTCGGAAGACGGTGATCTTGGAGGGGATTCTCCAGCTGCCGAAGTCGTCAGCTAAATTTGGATGATGTCAAACGAGCTGGCGCTTCTCACACCGAAAGTATTTTATATATTCGGGCGTTTCCCTTTGTTTTATTTGTTTTGGTTTGTGTTTTGGTTTATTTTTAACTATTTAAGCGCACAATTAGAAAGTGAGCGAAATGTGGGCGTGAAGGCTGAGGTTGTCGCGATTTTTGCGAGATTTGTGCTAATTGCCATCAAATTGAGGCTTCCTCAACGCAAATAAGTGTATTTAATTCAAGTTTTCACTTGCATATGTACGCACTTAAGTGTTGCCCACATTTTGACCCATTGACACACGCTTGAACTTTGCACCCCAACAGGTGTGTGACCCTTGGGTTTCGAAAATATGTGAGTTTGCAGGCAAATATAAAGCTAAACTTTGAAGGCGCATTAGATTTCGGTTTCTATACATTCTGATCAGCTCATAAGCGAGTTGATAAGCCCACCCAAACAGGAAACACAAATGTTCGATTAATTGTTCAATTACATTTGCCAAATTCGCTTTTGCTGTTCCCTTTTTTTAGCGGTTTGTTTGTTTGTTTTTTGTTCAGTCAACTCAAATTACAGGGCCAATTGCAAAATACAATTCGCATGACAGTCAAATTCCCATAAAGGGCGTAACGAACAGCAGTGGGCGTGGTCGATGGCAGCACAATCACATCGAGCAGCAAAGCCGAGCCACAAACTGTCGCCCATTTCAATGAAATGCGTTTGGTTTGTTTACCATTTCGATTCGGACTGTTTTCGTGTATACTTATAACTCAATTATTATCCGAAAGCTGTATTTAACACGACATAGTGGGCATACACACTTGGATTTTGCAGGCTCACAGATAGCCGCAAGAAAATCACGTATACAACACGTTGTCCCACATGCAGACACAATTGCATTGGCTTAGATAACTTACGATCTCGTGGGGAAATTACTACAAGAATTTATGAGTTGAAGTCACAAAAGAAAGCTATAAGGGCTCAGAAAAATTACTAATTTATTAGATGGCTATAAATACTATTTTAAAATGTAGAACGTGATCGATCACAGAGAACAGATTGCATGAGGCTTGCTTAGAGTTGTTAGACAAAATTGAAGATCTAAGACAAACTAAATTATTTAAAATGGATACCAATTTGTAGGTAGATGTTAATTCTTTCTTAAAACTTCCTTTGTTCAGTATCTAAAAATAAATTGTAGTTGTTACTTAATATTCCTTTTTAGTCCGCAGCTCGTGAAAGACTTAATTGTTAAAGTCAATTGCAATGGCATGCGAATTGAATCTGTCCGAAAATATGCTGTTTATATACCCAGAATTCCATTTGCAGTTTGTTGACTTTAAACTCGGTTTTTATGAAGATGCCCTGCGCGAGTCTATTAAATGTAAGCAAACAAATTCAGTCGACGTAATTGAAACAACGTGCCAAAATCACAAAAAATCGCAATTGCAATTTCCTCGTTAGTTAATTATTATTTGATTAGAGTGTGATTAATTGCAAAGCAAGCCAAATTAAATTTATGTTCGCATAAAACGGGTTTCATAATCTATATTAGACGACGATCATTGTTAGACTAACCATTCATTTTCAGGTTTAATGGATTTTTGGGGGGAGAACAGCTACCGGCTTTTGTTTGTTTTGAATATTTATGACTCGATTGTTTATATTTGATGGAGCGCGGTTTTTGATAAGTTGGCAATTTTTATGCAAAACGCGTTTCCCCATCGCTTACGCAGCAAAGAAAACCAGAAGCGGAAT
The DNA here is from genome assembly GCF_016746245.2 of Drosophila santomea. NCBI lineage: Eukaryota > Metazoa > Arthropoda > Insecta > Diptera > Drosophilidae > Drosophila > Drosophila santomea. Next base: position 25,881,476 of record NC_053019.2, read on the forward strand.
CTGAGCGAAATCTTATCTATCCATCCAAATATTGTATACTAAAGCTTCATCTAATCTACTGTAGCATTTGCTTAAGATATGCAAGTCTAGCTCACAACACAGGCGATTAAAACCGAATTAAACTAGTTCAAGCAGCCAGTCGTGGAATTTAAGCTTGGAGATTCCTCAAAATTATTTCGGAAGAACTACGTTTTTGTAGTGGCGAGTTTTTCAAATAGTTTCTTGCGATTAAGTTGTATTTAGACAGGTTAAGTAAACCGACAATTTGGTGAAGCTCCGTTGTGAACACGTTTTCGCATTTAAGTCACGTAATCTATAGCTGAATTTTAACTGCCCTTCCCGCGTGTTCTTTTTGCAATTACCGCGTTGCAACCTATGGAATGCACCCTTAAGGTAGCAAAACTACTACCTAAATTTTAATATCTAAGGTGTTCCGATTTGGAAAACTTCGAGATGCGCAGATAACGAAAATATCTGCAGTGAATCATTTAATTGACACTTCATTGAGGACTTCATAAAATTAGCAACTCTTTTCGGCAGTCCATAATGCCAATTAGCATGTGGCGTTGGCTTTGTGGGAGTCATAAACAAATTAGTAATCGTTTAACGATAAATGTTAATCGACCGTTTAAACTGCGTCAGTGGATTTGGTAGAAAGAGGTGCTAATCCCAAAATCCGCTGGCAAACTTTCGCAATGGGAAAACCCACTCTTTTCAGTATCACTATATATATAGTAGCTTGATCTATATATCTGAGCACCCATAACTCTGTGTCACTTTCTGATGTCAGCGGGAAAATATTTCGATGGGCTTACCTATGTCGGCGGTTTGGCGGTTGGAGGGGGCGTAAATAGCCCAATTACGACTGGAATTTATTTTCCACAATTGTCTATTGAATTTGGCTCAAACGATGTGTGGCCACCGGAAATGTGATTTCATTGGCTTTGACTTTGGCGCGCGTCGCACACCTCAAAAAACTCAAGTTTGTCCCCTTCAGTTCTTTATTGTCCGTGGGTTCTACTTGTTGATAGTTATAAGTTTGAATATATGAATATGGCACCACTTTCAGATTGTTTTTTATGGCGTATGCCGAATTCGCATGCAAGTCACTGCCGAAATGCACCCATAAAACTCAAAGCATAAATGGTGGGTTTATAATTTGATTGCACTCAAATTTCGAATTTGAGCCTGGGTTTGTCCACGACGATCTTGCGGATGGCACGGCCGAATCGCTTAGGTAAACATGGCTAACTAACCAGCTAACTGGCCGCTCAGATTCAGATCTCTGGATCGGAACCGAAAGCCCTCGAAGTTGTCACCTCTCGCCAGCCGATCGTGTAATTGTGCTTGGCAGCGTGGCGCTGTTTGATTTTGTCATTCGAGAGTGGAGCTTTGTGTGCCCGATGGAGCTTTTCACTGCGCCCCCCCCATTTCTCTGCGCTCTTTCTCCGATTCTCCGTTGCTCCGTTTCTCTGCTCGGCGAGAAAATTGAAAGTAATCAGCGAATGGGGGCCAGCGAAAGGCGTTGGCATTACAAAATACCCAGCTTGTTAACATATTGATAACTGTGCTGCTGCATTAAATATACTGCGATCTATTTCAAATCAATGCCGTGCATTTAATCGATTTCGGTTGGATAACCGATCGTTTGGGGAGCTGCAAGTGCAGCTGGAAATTGGAATTTCAAGTGGAGAGCTATTTATCCTCGGAATTTTAAATAGATGTCGTATCCGTTGTAAGTGAACTAGATTTCATAAATTACGACCCTAGTTCACAAACTTAAAGTATCATATCTGTTGATCAGAACCTTTCCGATTTCAAAAATTGCACCCTGAAGGTCTAGGTTAATATTTCCTTATTAATAATAATACATGATGTACACAAAAGGGGTATGTCTGTGGTCTACTACAACCCTTGCCTTAGGAGTACTTATGTTCCAGTTCACTGGATCCAATTTTTCGTCTGCGTTCTCTGCATATAACAAACAATTAAAAAAATTAAGCAAAATGCAATCATTACCAATATAAATTCCAGATTTTAGCTGAATTCAGTGACTGAGATATATTGAAAACGTAGCTTCAGTTTCACTTGGTATCCGAATGAACTAAAATGCGTTTAGAAAAATACCTCTGTTTTGTGCTTCTATTAAATGTTAGCATGATAAACCAGGTCAGACGTTATATACCATTTTAAAGGCCGTATATAAATGTTTTAAATAAAATGCAGATTGACTCTCTAATCGAGTTTACGAACTTCAAGTGCGTATCCATGAACAAGGACGTGGTAGATTTCGAATATTGCTCATTTAAATCAGTTAATCGCACTTATCAATACATCTCCACCAAGGTAAAGGTGTTTAAAGTATCCCTGAACAGCATAAAGGTTTGTTGTGCATATTCTCAGCCAACTATTGAGTAAAATTCTAATTTTGCAGGTTAATTTTGGCTTGCACCAACAAATCAATGGGTATCAGCCCTTTCTATACAACGTTACCTTTGACGGTTGTCAGTTCATAAAGAACACAAAGTCCAATGCAGTGGCGAAATACTTTTACGATTTCATTAAAGACATCACAAACTTGAATCACACCTGTCCCATCAACGTAAGAGATATACAGTTGTGTGAATCCATTATAAATAATATTCCGAACTTTTTATAGCACGACGTCATTGTGGATAAGCTTTCCTCTGAGGCCATTAATTCCAGGGTACCAAAAGTGCTGCCTTTTCCCACGGGGAACTACATGTTTCAGACCTATTGGACTGCCAATGACAAGTACCACGCGGTAACAAAGATATATTTTTGCCTGTTGTAATGGAAAAGTGATATTCGGTATTAGAGCAAACAATGAGTTTGGGTTTTTAAAGGTTTTTATTAAATAGTATAGATAACAGCTACGAAGAAAACGGTTGTAATGGGTGAAGTTCTTAACTGGACCTGCAACTTTGACATGAAAATATTATTAACTTGCATCCTCTCCCGTATGAATAAGGTTTTCTTGTATTTCATTATTATTATTAATATTAATATTATTTTTCCATTCGATTATGGGCTGTGAGCTCGTAAAGCTATTTATGTTGAATACATACAAAAATTAAAATGTTTCACATTTGTAATTGCAATGTAAGCGATCTGAATTCACACTGTGCTGCTGAAAAGTTTGCCTATCCTTAGATAATTTCTTCCTTTGATTTTTATTGGGTTTTCCTGATTTTCCTCGACACACGTACACTCATATAAAATTACAATAAAATGGTGCCAAACTTTGGATCTAAAGTTACATACGTCTGTCTGTCTAGTGTAGGGAGTACTGCCTAAGGTCGATTGGGGAAATCTATAGAAAACATTTATCAGATAATATAATTATGTATATTGTATATAACGCAACTTTTCGTGAGAAGCGAATAAACTTGACGGTGGTACATATGAAACTTATACAATAGAACGACTTTTAGGCTAATGGCGACGAGTACCTAACTTTCTTAATTTCTTTCTCATTTTTTTTTCGCTTTTCAAAGATTACGTTTCGGTTTTCATATGTGAGGGGAAGGGGTAGGGGAAGGATGATCTTTTGTTTCTGTTGGTTTCACTGAGGCACATTTGATGGATCACTGGGGTAGATAAACGCCAAACTACGACTTCCGCTTCCGCTTTCGCCGATCGCCTCCTAGAAATGCTTTCGCATGTGGGCGGACACCAAGAACGGCGCCAGGAGCGAGCAGATCGAGACCAAGAAGCTGACCAGTCCCTGAAGATTGGCTGGAAGTTGAAGAAGATGGGTTAGGCATCGGGATTCATGAATCAGGATAAGAGAAGTTCATGTATCTTAAATAGGAAGTCTGAGATGAGGCACTTCTTACCTCCGCTGCAGATGTCGTGCAGGATGTCCTCCACATATCCGTTGTCGTTGTCGCAGAGACACAGCTTGGTCTTGCTGGACATGAACTTGGCCACTCCGATGGTGCGGTTGCTATTCTCGAACTGGCACACCATCCCGTCCTCGCAGTCGTTGTTGCTGTTGCACTTGTGACGCAGCCCTACAAAGTGAATAATATTATGTAAATATTTGTATATATACAATGAATTTGCTATACTGCATGATTATAACTAAATTGAACATAGTTTCATTTAATAGCCATTTTGGTATAACAACGCCATTATGCAGAGCTATAATAGTCTGGAAATGCGATACTCTGGAGTATTACAATGTATATACTGGCAGAAAGTAACAGAAAGTAGATCTGCCACACGGAGAAAAACTCGCAATGCCAAAGACTGCGAGACGTGCATGCAAAAATAGCGTATAACATTTCTGCTGGGCTGTGCATGTCACAAATTGGCACTGCGGCGATTCCCATTACCATTTGCCACTCGTTTGGGGCCTCGTTTTAGTTTCCTAGAGTTTCGTAGGAGTCACGACATCCTAACATAAATCCGGCATCGACATTGCGCCGCCATAAAGCTTGCTGCTCTGCCTTTCGGTCCTTCCTTGGCCCGGCTAAAGAATGTCCTGCCTGCCGTGAGGAGAGCTGGAGAACCTCCAGTTCTGGAGGACCAAAGGACCAAAGGAGCAAAGAACCAAAGCACTGGAGGGCCAACAATGGCGGGCACATGACCCAAGGAGTCCATGGAGCCCAAGGAGCAAGTGTGAATCGCGCACGAAAACTAAATAAATAAGCAGGCAAATAGCGAAGGAAGGTGAAAGTGGGTGGCTGTGGGTGGCCATCCTGGCAGGATGCTTTGTTTAATTCTCATTTAGGTGGCGCCTTGGACGCATCACCTACATGCCACTTGAGGCACTGGCTCATCACGGAGGAGGCCTCCAAGAAAGCAGCGGGCCCTTAAATAATAAATGTAATGTGCATGTCTTAGCAATTAGCTGACTTTTTGTTGGCTGTTCTATTTCTGGGAATCCTTTAGCAAGGATACTGCAAAGGGTTGGCAGTCAAAGGAGCGTAGATACAGGGCATTCATATTTAATAGAAATCATTTGGAAGTTGCATAACATTATAAACCAAAAACTATGTATCTAAAGTTTAAGCCAGCAACTATATGATATCAATCGTATTTTTAAAAAGGCTATTTCTCTTGTTCAAATAATATGTTTAAAATCTTTTCTTAATTGTGGAATATTGTTAGAAAATCTACTTTTTTGCTGATATATTACCTTTAAGGACATCCGGACAGCTGCCAGCCGAAGGAGGCGAGTCGTCGCCGCAGAGGCAACGCAGCTTGTAGTCATTGGGATCCTTGACGCAGCTGGTGCGATCTATCGCCGTGCAATCGTCGTGGGCACTGCACTCTCGTCCTTTAACTGCAATTAGGGATAGTAATCAAAGTTAATGCCCAGTTTGCTTAGCTAATTGCCCACTAATTGTGTGAGTATCGAGTGAATAACACCAATCACCGCTTGTCTGCCTATCTATGTATATCTATCTACTTTATCCATTCCTGTTTGCCAACTCCAATCACAGGGCTATTACCAACTTACCACCCAGCCAGAAAGCCCACTCCTAATGTCAGGGATTTGTGGAGCGTGGGTTGTCATTGCACTTGAGTGACTTGTTTGATCAATTCTCGATTCGATTTGTGTTAGCAATGCTCCGTGTTCTGTGTCGTGTCATTCAATCGCTGGCTCTGTGCCACAATTATTATTCCATTTATTTATGAGGGAGTACAAAGCCAATCGGATGACAAATGACTGGATCAGACAAACTGGATGGCTGGCTATTTGTTTTGCTAACGACTAGGTGTCTTAATAAGCGATTAATTGGCCCTTAGTCGAACTCAAGAGATTGGGTATTGTAGCTTTATCTGAAGTTAATTACAATAAAATAGTTAGCTCTTAACTCAAAACCTGTTTCTTAAAGAAAACGATTCTGCTTGCGAGCTTCAAATACGTAAACTACTATAACTGATCGTTTTGTTATATGAATTCTAGTACAATAATTATATTAATAATCCTCCAACAGCTAATGCTTGAGTACGAGTTACAGCAAAGTTACAGCCCGAACTTAAACTCAAACTCCTTCTAATCCCGCGCCCAATCTCGACAAGAAACTCCTCGTGACCTTGCCAGCGACTTTGATGGGGCTGTTTATGACCAAACCGCGGGGGTTCTCTTACCAATTGGGACGTGCGTGGGGGGCGGCTGGTTGTTGGTCTTGCCAAAAGTGGTCAGTGCCGTGGAACTGACCCCGAAGAGGATGATGAAGATGCCGAAGAGCATGGTCAGACTGCCGCATTGTGTGAAGCGCTTCAGGGGCTGCATTTTGCAATTGGTAACTAAACGAGTTTTGGGTCGAGAGTAGTACTACAAGAGTTCGCGGAAGAAGTCCTTTTTCGAGTGTTATATAAATTCCACAGGACCGCAACGGGTTTCACACGCACTTTGCAAGCTTGAAAACTGCCCAAAAGGCTTTAAATTGGTTTCCTCAACGCTTTTTTCGTTTCTTTGTCGGTTTCGCGGGCGCAATTTTATGCAAATTTTCACACCGAAATCGTTTCCGCTCCGCCAGAAAGTCCGACGCAAAACAAACCCGCACCAGAGGCGTCACTCCAAAAAATCTCCAATACTTTGGGGCACTCGCTTTCGGTACTTCCACTTGGTACTTCTGTCTCCGGACGAGTAGCTCCAACCAGTCGCCTGCGCGCTCGAAATGCAAGTGAAGAATTCGCGGCGCACACGGACCTTAAGTTGCTTCGACGACGCTGCTCGTGGCTACTTGGCGCTCGCGCACACCGGCGCCACCTTCCACCAACCACCACCCACACCTCACACCACCCACCAGACTGCTCCTCCTCCTCCACAGTCACCTGCTCGGCCAGCCAGCTAACCCCTTTCCCAGAGAGGCGACGAACCAGAGCCGCTTCCCAGATACCCTTCCTCAAAGAAGAATCACTTTATATTAAACTTAAGTTTCCGTTCAGCAGATAACAATATTAATACATATTAGTTTTTTAGAATATAATATTACTTACAAAAATTTATAATATTTCACTAAATTTGACAGTGGTTAGTCAAAAAACTTAGATATTATTTGGTTTTAAAAGATATTTATTAGACATAATAAAGTTAAAGTTAAACAAAAGACATTACTTAAAAGCCTTACTCTATGAATGGAAGTTAAAATCTTGTTTTGTTTAAAAACAACAACTGATTCTATTTTAATTGGCTTATAATAAATTCGCAATATATGTAAAAGCAACTGTATATCAAGTTAGACAACAAGACCGGTTTTATGGGTATTCATATTACCAACGATTTAGCTGACGCAAGAGTTGGCAACAATAAGTTTCACACAAAAAGATAAAAAATATGCGGTTTCATTAATTTTAAATGTACGCAGCTAACGATCCGTCTAAGCAACTGTGGCTGAGCGGAAATGAATTCACGCATTCCAGGACATCCATAATATTGGGATTCCTGGAGGACAGACACCGCATGCATAATTAAGAGATCCCTCGAGTCGTCGAAGGGTATTCCACTACAAGGAGTTGGATGGCTTGGAATCTTCGCGCAGATTTCGAAACTTTCGCTGGCAGTATGGGATTAGTATTTGCTATATGGTATGCTATATGGCATACTCCATATGATATACGCTATATGGTATACGCTATATGGTATACTCTATATGGTAGACTCTATACTCCGACGCACTTGTAAGCGCTTCACTGCTTTTGTGTATTTCGTGAGCGAGTTTTGTTAACGAAGATGGATTTTTGTAGCTGCCTCACCTTCGTGCACCTGTTTTTATTGTAGCTGCTGGCGGAGGCGACCTCGTCCTTTTCTCGTCCTCGTCTTCTCTGTATGTGTGTGTGTGGCAGTGTGTGGGAACTATAATAATGACGAAGGCATTAGAGGCGTACAACCATTGCATAGCCTACTTTTTGGGGCCCGCGGAGTCGAGCAACAGCCACAACAATAAAGTGTAACATTAGCACGCACCAGGAGCAACAACAGAAACTGGTTAGTCAAAGGCAAATAGTTATTTTGGCCATTATTCTTCGCTCGCTCCCTAATTTCTACTGGCCCGTTGTTTATGATTATTTTTTGCTTTTTGGCGCTGCATGGCCCTAATTACGTTTGCTGAATTGCCCAGATGAGTGGCTTGCTTGTTGCTTTCAACTTTTAACTTTCAAACCTTCAACTCCTGGAATGCAGCCTGTCCGAAAAGGGAAATGTTACTAGCCACGCCCCCTTAGCCCCAATTTGGCAAAGCACCATTTAGGTGGATATCGAACAGGCCGAAACGGATGCCCAACTTTCGGCCATGTCTGCTTCCATTGTCTAAATATACATACGTAGCCACTTTTCCAGCTGAGCCAATAATTTACACCCGAAGAGAAACACTTTGAGGTCAGTTGGGACATGAAGAACTCGCCCAATTTGCCAACACAAATTCCTTTGCATTTCGTGTACTTTCGACCCTCTTCCGATTGCCGAAAATGTAAGGCTATATGGGTCTGGTACTGCTTATCTACCTTCTCGATCGCCTTATAAACGATTGCTTTAATCGCTGCGACAGCATAAACAATTTTCCCTAACTAAATGCGTCCATCGCAGCGAATTCATTTCGCACACGCACGCCGAACGGAAAGAAAGTCCAGAAAATATATTCACGAAAATCGGTGGATATAACTAATTAAGAACTAATTATAACTAGTTGGGTTCAAGGACCGTGGGAATCATTAAACCAGTCTTCATATTCATATTTCTTTGTTTAAGTGTTAATAACAAATTGATATATAAATAATATGATTTCACTTCAAAAAATTTCAAATGTGATAAAACGACTTAAATAAATATTAAAGATACTTCTGAGTCAAATGGGTTATCCCTACGAGTTGGCTGTACTTAAAATATAATAATATAGTTGAAAAACACTAGTTATTTATGAGTTCATAATTATTTTTCTAGATTTGCCGACTTGACAATGATTTATACCATAGTACTTCAGCATTTACGCAAATCCTGCCGCAACGCGTCATACGAAATGGAAAATATTTATATTTACATGTAAAAATAAATTCCTTTAATTATTATTCAGGAGTGCTGGTGCTGGTGCCAGTCCCGTCCATTCAATTCGCCATGCGGCAGAGTCCGAAATTTATTTCGGATATTTATTTCTTGACATTATTGATAAATGTTGCCGGACACAGCAGAGAAACGGAAAACAAGCAGGAAAATTATATGGAAAACTCACGAAATCTTTTCACCAAATCAGAAACTGCAGCGAATCGGAGGCGCCGCCACTCGCCACTGGGTTTTTTCCCCCCTTTCAAGAAAAGCGAAAGACCAGCGTAATTAAAGAACTAATTCGCTTTCAACAATTTGGGCGTCATGTTTTTGCTCTTAACTGATGATTAATTAGTGCGACTGTAGCATTTCTAGGGCCCTCCAGTGCCAAGCCAGCGATATATAATTTTCTCACGAAATCTCATCGAGGTGTACTCATGCCCAGAGGTCATCATATTACTGCTGATTATAACTCCGAGTCCGGTGTATTAGGCCCCTTGGAAAAAAATGCCAATTTAAGGGACTTAATTCCACATTATGGCCACTTCTAATTGCGACCACACATATTATCCACTGCATGCAAGTTTGTTTTCGTGCGTTCCAGGACATGCACACACCAGCGAGCCAGAAGTTGGCCAAGTCCTTAAACTGAACTGCCACCTCCTGCCCCCGAATGTTGCATGTGCCGCAAGGCGAAAGCTTCGATAGCCGCTGTTACTTGTTTTAGCCTTGTCTGTTGGCCAAGTCTTGACCAAATAACCTTTCCATGACTTTCCCAATTTATCACATTGCCACATTGCCACTTGGCCACATAGCTGATTGCAGCTAAATGCATGCTAAATATATGGGTGGCCAGTCGTATAACGATTATTTCAAGTTCATTTGTTAATGCACACCTTGATTTTAGCAATGGGGCGACACTTTTGGGGGTCTTTCGACTTGGCCAATTCGCATGTCATGTTGGCCAGAACTTAAGGCGACTAAAGGCCTGGCTAGCGAAAACATAAAAATAACTACGAAATGCTGAGGCTCACGAACTTATTTTAATAACACATGCGTGGTCCGGTTGGGACGTCATAAGGATCCTAATCCTCAAAAGGAATTATAATTATAGCAACATTTGAGCAATGTGGTGGAATTCAGGAATTCAGTGTCGTTTGGACGGCAAACAATTTTACACGACTTACCTTCAAGTATTAGAACAAATTATAAAGATAAACTAAAACATGTGCCAACAATTACGCTAGTATTCTTTAATTTACTGTTTATTGTACGTTATCGTTATAACTTATTTAACTTGTAAAGGGGGTCTGTTAGTGCTCTGCCTTAATAAACTATTTTTAAAATTATTAAATCAATCAGAAAAACAATAAAGTCATACCTATTTCTTGTCAAGTTCACAATCCAATTATTTGTGAGATGCATTGCATACAGAAAAAAGCTTTCTAAATGCATATGAACTGTGTTAAAGGATCGTAAAGTATCTTTTATGAGGCTATTAACCAGTCGCTCGTTCCAAAAGGGATGATCGCAGAAATATTAACTGGCTAATTTAACTAGACGTTAAATTTCAATAGACACATGACGTTTTCAGTGACCTATCTAAAGGCGAAGCCAAAAACTCATTATCCAAGGCGGACGCTATTCATTACTCACCCAAAACACCGGGGAAAGGGATCAGGTCGGATGAAGTGGAATGGTCGGTGCACACACCCTTCCTGGCGTCCGACAAATATGCAAATTTACGCACATCAAAAAGTGAAAGTTCTAGAGGAGACCATAAAAAACCCGAAAGCGCCGGAATGGAGTACCTACTCCTGCGCAAAAAAAATCAATGCAGGCCAGCGGAGCAATGTGGTCAGTGGGAAAGGGAAGGGAAGAGAAAGGAAGGAAGGAGCAGGAGTTGCCCTCCACTTCTGGGCTGGAGTGCCATAGGCTGCCCAGGCGGTGGAACACGATTAAGCCGCACTGATTATGGGTTACGACCATTTCTTATGGTAGCCCAAAAGGGCCGAAAACATCTACAACAAAATTGCCCAAGTAGCAAGTTCCCGAGAGGAGAAGGACCATTGATGACGGCTCCGCCGCACGCAATCCATGACATCACCAAAATGCTCGGCTCTCCCTCGGCTTTTCCACCGAGTTTCCATTCGTTAGGTTGTCCAGCACCATCCGAACTGACCCACCCTTTCCCAAGGTGGCTTCTCCACGGGCAGGGAACTCACTTGACACCAACTGGACACCCACAAAAACTGTGGCAATGCAAATGCAGCTCACTTAGTTATTCTAATAAGTTTTTGTGTCCCCCAGGAGCACTGAACTTGTCAAGCGGATCAGGTAGTGTGTAAGTCAGTCGGCATGAGTGACGTTCCGTAATTGGAATTCAAATTGAAGAAGTGCCTGAATTTAATCGCCTTCTCACCGGTTGTATTATTAAAATGCAATTTTTCAGAGCCCAGGAAACCAGGAACCCAGGACTTTTCAGACATGCAATTTTCAATTGTTTGTCATTAGGGAAATCTCGATGTGAGTGCCTGACCTTTTGGGAATAATCACTGCTTGCCTTGAGAAGGACGGATGCAATGGGTTTTTAAATGACGGTTCTGGTCAGTTTGGGAAAGGGAAGTCCAAGGATAATTGTGCGGGATTAGCTGTTCACAATCAGGTAGAGAGCTACATATAGTTGAAATAGATCCTTCACAATAATATGCATGTTAAATCAAATTTACAATTATTTCTATATACTTAGAAGTTTATTTCATTAGAAAATAGAACTACATATATACCATACGTGTCAATTGCCGACCAAATGCAATATGTTTTAGTATATAACTATTGTAAACCAACCAGTTCCACCTCACATCCTGACCAACAAAATGTTTGTTTATTTGTTTGTACTCGCGTTTTCGCACGGCACGTGTCCCAAATTTACCCGAAATGAGTAACTTCCGTTCACGGGAATGAAAAATTACTTACCAAAGTCCCAACATTTAGCTTGTGGGAATGGGTCAGGTTTTCATGGATTTTCAATTTTCGCACGTACAACGGGGCGGCTACCTAATCTATGACTAATTATCGGAGCGACTTGGACGAAAGTCAATGTACCATAAAAGGAGGTTAATTCTATGCAATTTTGCATGGACTCGTGATTACTTTTCCCTCCAGCAGACGTATTAATTACATTGCGGAGCACATTAGGTCAACTCTCGAACTCCAACTAGTTGTAATTACAAGAAATTAGAGTGAGCCAAATCGTGCATATTCGAAATGGATCTTTGTTCACTGTATGTACAATGGATCATCTATAAAGAGTTGTACGAATATTGCTGATCACATTTGCTAACAAGGTAACTTAAAACCTCTGCAAATTAAAAGTATTTTGCTTGATTTAGATTTATCCCAAAAGTACTAATTGCATTGGGACATTAAACAGTGGGACACGTGGCAGTCCCAAAAATTAATTCAATAAGATTATATTTTATCTACGCGTGTAAATAAATGTAATTGACCAAGGACTACCAGCTCTACCAGGATTTAACCCAGAGGGATTAAGGATTTTTGACCAATTCCTTCATTCCGATACATCCAGCTTCCCTCTATTTGTTTAATGTACTTCTGCCTTAACATTTGTTTATGTTTACTCAGACTTCAATCAGCTGTTATTAGTTAACAGTTCAGTAACAGTGCTGTAAACTTTGCTGGGGCTGCCGGTGCATTATATGAAGTTTAGCGGGAAATCACGCAGAAGTATAGCCAAATATTATTCAAATATTATAAAACTTCAAAAACATAACAAAATATGTGGCTTTGTACTCCGGAACGGAACGAATTCTTCCCAAAATAATATAAATATGCATTCTTTTGTTTTTGTACTCCTCTTATATTTAACAATTAGAAATCAAATAATTAGCATTAGAACTAGCTAACTGAACAGCACCTTTGCTCGATAAGCTGACTGCTAGCAGTCTGGCAACGCTTAGCCTACAAAAGCAAAACAAAGCAATTCAAGGAAATAGAAGAAAACGCAATTGCGTCTCAAAGAAGAGGATAAAACAAAATTGCATCGCAACCGAAAAGCAAAAATGTCGGAGATCAAGGCGTTGGAGCACGCCACCCTGAAAGTGCCATACGAGATGCTGAACAAGCGTTTCCGTTCAGCACAAAAGATCATCGACAGAGAGGTGGACCAGGTGACCAATGTATCGCGTCAAGTGGAGAAGGCCCTGGAGGCAGAGGAAGGTCCCATTTTGGCCGAGGTCACCAAGCTGGTGGACAACGTCGCCCAGAAATTGCAGGTGCTCAAGCGCAAGGCCGAGGAGAGCATCAACGATGAGCTGAGCGTCACACAGATCTGCAAGCGCAAGCTGGACCACCTGAAGGGCATTACTCCGCCAAGCAGCGTTACGGGCGACCTGTGGCAGGGGTCGGTGGATCAATGGAAGCGCATCCGACTAGACCGCCTGGTCATAGAGCACCTTCTGCGTATGGGATACTATGAAACGGCCGAGGAGTTGGCCGCCAAGTCCGATGTACGTCACCTGACCAATTTGGATATTTTCCAGACGTCGCGCGAGGTCGAGGACGACTTAGCCAGTCACAGCACCACCAAATGCGTACTGTGGTGCATAGACAACAAGTCTAAGCTTCGCAAGATCAACTCCACCATTGAATTCAGCCTGAGAGTGCAAGAGTTCATCGAGCTAGTGCGTCAAAATCAGCGTTTTGAAGCTGTGAAGCATTCGCGTCGCTACTTCCCTGCCTACGAGAAAACTCAGCTGAACGAGATCTGCCATGTGATGGCCCTACTGGCCTATCCGGCCGATGCCCAAGCAGAGCACTACCGCAAGTATATGGATCCGCAGCGCTGGCAAAAGTTGGTTTTGGACTTCCGCCAAGAGAACTACCGCCTCTTCCAGCTATCCAGTACGTCAGTCTTCTCGGCAGCAGTGCAGGCCGGTCTGTCTGCACTAAAGACGCCCCACTGCTATGCCCAGACCTGCCGCAATCTCAACTGCCCGGTGTGTCAGGAGGATCTCAACCGCATCGCTCTCAAGTTGCCATACTCGCACTGCGTGCAGAGCAGACTTATATGCCGCGTCACAGGGCTGCCGCTTAACGAGCACAATCAGCCGATGATGCTGCCCAACGGACAGATCTTTGGCCAGATGGCTCTGCCGGACATCACCAAAGACGACGGCACCGTCACTTGTCCGGTGACCAATACGAAGTTCTCGAACCCCAAGGTCGAAAAGGTCTTTGTGATGTAAGCGGCACCGGACTCGACTTCCTCTTCCTACCCAACCGCACTAAGTTAAGCAATGAACAACTCTATTTTTGAACATGTAACTCCATATCTATTGTGTACACCTATGTCTAATATTATTACTATTGATAAGCCAGAGAGCCCGTGAACACCCTCGATTTGAATTCCGATTTCGATTATTCGACAACTGAATGCTGCTGCTGCTGCGCGTGCGCAGGTCTATTGATTAGTTGACTCCACTCCGCATCCACGGGCTGGTTTGTTTCGTAGTCAGTGCTTCGAGGTTGATTCACGCGAACGGCGTAATTCGACTCCGACTCCGAAGTGGCACACTATGCACACCTAACACCACTTATATATTACATTAAAATACAAATTAAATAAAGGTTAAATCGTACGACTTATGCCAGAAGCCACTTGTCAATTAGCATGAGCTCCGGACTGTTTTTGTTGTGGAAACTGTGAAAATTTGCAACAAATCCGTGTGACGCCGCTGCAGCTCGAGGTGAAACAGCTGCGAGCAGCAACAAACAAGCCAGGCCAGCGGATACATAAACAAGCACAAGCTGCAGCCCGCTACTACCCCTCGTAGCCAAAACCGAACCACCACCACCACCACTTGCACCACCCAACTACCAATAACAACAACGCCAGCCCATCTGTAACCGAAAACCTCCGCAGTTAATATTACAATTCCTAACGAAAACTCCGCCAGCTCCTTGAATATGGCACTGGACTTTGTGGCCACCTATAAGGTTCTGGTGCTGGGCGACTCCAATGTGGGCAAGACCTGCATCGTCCACAGATATTGCGATGAAAAATACTACGACACATACATCTCTACGATAGGTGAGTGCTCCCAATGTGGTCACAGCAGCCCCCGAAATAATATTTTCAAATTTCATTTGAAAAATGTAGTGTCGAATCACTATTTATAAAATAGTAACTTTTTTGGAAAGCGAACGCCTATTAATTTTGAATGGTTAAATAGTTTCCAATACATTAGAATTTTTAAATATTAGAGTTTTCTATTAGTTTTAAAAGCTATTAATTCTCCCACGGCTGTAATCCCCCTTTGTTGTGCAAGAAGCAACTATCATCCCATTTTATCTTCCACCAGGCATAGACTTCAAGCAGAAGCTGATTAACCTCGATGGAGTGCCCATAAAGCTGCAAATCTGGGACACGGCAGGCCAGGAGAGATTCCGGACATTGACCACGGCGTACTATCGAGGCGCCATGGGCATCCTCCTCATGTACGACGTGACCAACCTGGAGAGCTACAACAACCTGTCCTACTGGTTGCGCAACATCCAGGAGAATGCCTCGCCGGACGTGGTGAAGGTGCTGGCTGGCAACAAATGCGAGTGCTCCGCCACCCAGCGCATGGTTGACAAGGAAAGGGGCGAAAAGGTGAGTGAGTGCATCAGTAATCAACATTAATAACAACAACATATACTCCCCAGATTGCCGAAAACTTTGATATGCCCTTTTTTGAGGTGTCTTGCAAGTCCAACATCAATATCGAGGATGCCTTCCTGTCGTTGGCCCGTAAAATCCGCGAGCAAAGGGAGCGGCGGGTAAGATGCTTTGGATGCCCATATAAAGTGAACCCATGCGAATACTTTATTTTTCTCACAGGGGGATAACTTTGATAATGACGAGAGCAAAGACAAGAAATCACCCGGCTCCAATGGCCTAGGAACCTTCAGTCTGGGCAGCCTATCCGGCGAGAATCGCTGCACCTGCTAAATACTCATCGATGGATTACGATGCGATCGCAACCGCAAACCGCAGAACCTGTACAAGTTGTCCAAAGCTATTGAGCGTTGTAGCATTGTGGCCAAGTTCGCGAACGGGCCACCTCTTAGATGCAAACCAGTTGAGGAACTGGGCGGCTGTCTGCATTGCATTCCTGATAGAGGTGTGTGTGACGCGTTCAGATTGTGCATTTTAAGGTACACTTAGTCCAAGAGAAGATAGCATAAATATTTTAGCATATTCCAGCAAATACATAACGGTCGATTATACATGCATATTGTCTCGATTCCAATAACTATAATCTAATGCTAAATATAAATACATTTATACTCGTAAGAAAAGAAATCACGTCTATGTGCCATTAGGGAATCATGGGTTTTTCACATAATATAATATTATCACTTTGCGACTCTCCTATTTGACCTCTTCTTTATCGCGACACTCTATCAGCGAATTTTTATACCTAACAAGAGAGAACGTTATAGTCGAGTTCCCCGACTATCTGATACCCGTTACTCAGCTAGTGAAAGTGCGAAGGAGAGTCTTCAACACTGACAGTTTCGGCGGTTTGTGGGCGTTAGAGTGGATGCCCATATAAAGTGAACCCATGCGAATACTTCATTTTTCTCACAGGGGGATAACTTTGATAATGACGAGAGCAAAGACAAGAAATCACCCGGCTCCAATGGCCTAGGAACCTTCAGTCTGGGCAGCCTATCCGGCGAGAATCGCTGCACCTGCTAAATACTCATCGATGGATTACGATGCGATCGCAACCGCAAACCGCAGAACCTGTACAAGTTGTCCAAAGCTATTGAGCGTTGTAGCATTGTGGCCAAGTTCGCGAACGGGCCACCTCTTAGATGCAAACCAGTTGAGGAACTGGGCGGCTGTCTGCATTGCATTCCTGATAGAGGTGTGTGTGACGCGTTCAGATTGTGCATTTTAAGGTACACTTAGTCCAAGAGAAGATAGCATAAATATTTTAGCATATTCCAGCAAATACATAACGGTCGATTATACATGCATATTGTCTCGATTCCAATAACTATATATAATCTAATGCTAAATATAAATACATTTATACTCGTAAGAAAAGAAATCACGTCTATGTGCCATTAGGGAATCATGGGTTTTTCACATAATATAATATTATCACTTTGCGACTCTCCTATTTGACCTCTTCTTTATCGCGACACTCTATCAGCGAATTTTTATACCTAACAAGAGAGAACGTTATAGTCGAGTTCCCCGACTATCTGATACCCGTTACTCAGCTAGTGAAAGTGCGAAGGAGAGTCTTCAACACTGACAGTTTCGGCGGTTTGTGGGCGTGGCAACATGAATCGACAAACTTGCGCTGCGTCTATGTCTCTGGAGTCTGTATGCTTAGTCTCAACTTTCTAGCTTTTGTAGTTCCTGAGATCTCAGCGTTCATACGGACGGACTGACAGATAGACGGACGGACAGACGGACATGGCCAAATCGACTCGGCTATTGATCCTGATCAAGAATATATATACTTTATATGGTCGGAAACGCTTCCTTCTGCCTGTTACATACTTTTCAACGAATCTAGTATACCCTTTTACTCTACGAGTAACGGGTATAAAAATTTTTATTATTATTGAGAAATTAACGCATGATTAAAATTATGCGGAATTTTGGATTAGCTATAGCAGCTGACAGGGTATAAAAATATTATATATAAACACCTTGTATTTCAAGGCACCAATAATAAGATTCTATACATCGCTCAGAATGGTCGTGGCAAAAGTTCTCATCTTCGGAGTCGTCCTTCTGCTGACTATAAATCAACTGCTGGGCTTTTCCACTTCTGAAGTACCATGGAGTGTTGGTATGCGTTATTTTAATTTTATCTTGATGCGTTTTTAAGCAATTTACAATTTTGTTCAATCATTTATTCATATATAATAATTCAATCATAAAAATATGTTGAAATTTCTCGTTAGCATTTTCACTAGCTTAGTAACCTGTATCTTAACGGCGGGAACTCGAAAATAGCAATATCTCTTGTTTTCTTTGAATTTAATTCTAAATCTAAAAATTTCATTTTTTAGCTCTGGGTAGTTATCCTAATGTGAAAAATGTTGGATCAATGAAGGACAACCAAAGGAACGATTGGAACGCCGCTCGGCGTCCTTAAAAACTTGAAATACATTGTACATATGTTAACAATAAATCAGTCAACATAACGCCTTTGTTCTTTTGATGTTTAATTCTGTATAAGACAATCACTAAAGCGATTTGATCATTTTGATTTTCTCAAACCACTGCAAACTGAGAAATTAACATCGATTATTCGGAATCGTGGCCCTGCAAATATAGTCCCCTTTCCGCTCCAATTGCTTATGATAGTATTCCCATGTTCCGGGCTGTCCAATTAGCGAGCCCACTGATAACGCGAGCTCAGGCCCACCCACCCAGACGTCGTGTCACCCACTTTACCTAGCAACCATTGTGACCACAACTATGGCTGGGACATGCCAAAGGATAATTATACAATAGACAGGATACGATTCGATTTTGGACAGCCAAGGCACAGGCTGTGTCCGCTCGAAGGAGATGAATAAGTTCCGAGCCAAGGCGAGCTCCCTGCCCATTTTTAACGGCCGCATAACGGACGCCACCACACTGACCACCAGTTCGCTGCAGTTGCCCTTGGGTCAGGCTCCTCAGCGCAAGCAATCGACTTGCACCAGGGTCCTGCCCACGGTGTTTACCATTACGGACGGCACCACCGGAGCAGCGAGTACCTCCTTGGCGGAGGCCATGTCGAGCAGTAAGGCACTGGTGCCCAACCGACAGGAGAGCCTCCTGCAGTTGAGTGTTCCACGGGAGGCGGCAGTGGGAGTGGCAGGACCTGAATTGGCCAACTACGAAAAGGTGCGGGTTGTGGGCCAGGGATCCTTTGGCATCGCCATCCTGTACCGACGCAAGTCCGACGGGCATCAGATCGTCTTCAAGCAAATCAACCTGAGTGAGTTGACCCCGCCTGGTCGGGATCTGGCCATGAACGAGGTTGATGTCTTCTCGAAATTACATCATCCGAATATTGTGAGCTACCTCGGAAGCTTCATCAAGGACAACACTCTGCTTATCGAGATGGAGTACGCCGATGGAGGGACACTGGCCCACATCATCGCCGAGCGGCAGGGAAAACTGCATTTTCCTGAACGCTATATTATAGCCGTATTCGAGCAGATCTCCAGTGCCATTAACTACATGCACTCGGAGAACATCCTCCATCGGTAACGCCGTCATCTTTGAATATTCTACCAGAAATTTGATTACAATATTCGTTTTGCATTCAGTGATTTGAAGACCGCGAATGTATTCCTGAACCGGCGGGGTATAGTGAAAATCGGAGATTTCGGCATATCCAAAATAATGAACACCAAGATACATGCCCAGACCGTTTTGGGCACACCCTACTACTTCAGTCCGGAGATGGTAAATTGTTCAATGGCTCGAAATAGGTCACCATATCCTAATGCTGTCCTGGTTTCCAGTGTGAGGGAAAGGAGTACGACAACAAGAGTGACATTTGGGCTCTGGGCTGCATTCTCGGCGAGATGTGCTGCCTGAAGAAGACCTTTGCTGCCTCCAATCTATCGGAACTAGTCACCAAGATTATGGCAGGGAACTATACGCCCGTGCCATCTGGTTACACCTCGGGACTTCGCAGTCTAATGTCCAACCTGCTCCAAGTGGAGGCACCTCGACGGCCTACCGCATCGGAGGTTTTGGTCTACTGGATTCCGCTGATATTTCGTAGCCTGGGAAAGAATAAAGGGTATGCTTGAATTCTCTAACCACCAACTCTTGACCTATTCTGACCCCGCAGTTACTCCTACGAGGATGATGTGGGAGATAGCGGTGGCAACCAATTGACTGCTCCCGATCCAGCCACCGCCTACTGCAATGTGTCCATGGAGCTGGAATTACCCACCGCCCAGACGGAGACGAAGCAATTAATGAGTGCGGAGACAGCGGCGCCGCACGAGATCCTTGAGAAACGGTAATGGGTTAGTCCACATCCACTCCGATGATCTAATCCAGAAACCCACCTGCAGATCCGTGCTGTACCAGCTGAAGGCCTTCGGCACCTGCTTCAGCATGGCGCCCATCCAACTGCCGCCGAAGGCCGTCATCGTCGGCGTAGCGATGTCGGATTCTCACTTCGTGGTGGTCAACGTGGACGGATCGGCATACGCCTGGGGTGAGGGCACCCACGGCCAGCTGGGTCTCACCGCACTGGAGGCCTGGAAGCACTACCCAAGTCGCATGGAGAGCGTGCGCAACTACCATGTGGTGAGCGCCTGCGCCGGCGATGGCTTTACCATCCTGGTCACCCAGGCGGGCAGTCTGCTAAGCTGCGGTAGCAATGCCCATCTGTCATTGGGGCAGGACGAGCAACGCAACTACCACAGCCCCAAGCTGGTCGTTCGATTGGCGGATGTCCGGGTGGAGCAGGTGGCCGCTGGACTCCACCACGTGCTGGCCTTAAGTCGAGAGGGAGCGGTATACGTGTGGGGCACCAGTACATGCGGAGCCCTTGGTCTTGGAAATTATCAGCAGCAACAGTGGGTTCAAGGAGCTTCAGATTCTTTATCACCATTTCTCTAAACTGATAATCCCCCCACCAGGAAGTTCCCCCAAAAGATTCTGCTATCGCATGTGAAGACGAAGCCATCAAAGATCTACTGCGGTCCCGATACTTCAGCTGTGCTATTCGCCAACGGAGAACTGCACGTCTGTGGCAGCAATGACTACAACAAACTGGGTTTCCAACGTCCGTCGAAGATCACAGCCTTTGTAGGTGCACGATCTTGAATTACCCCTTTATACCCATTGCATACCTTAAAATCCTACTCCGCAGAAAAAAGTGCAACTGCCTCACAAGGTGACCCAGGCGTGCTTCTCGTCCACCCATTCGGTGTTCCTGGTAGAGGGCGGCTATGTCTATACCATGGGTAGAAATGCGGAGGGTCAGCGGGGTATCGGGCACTGCTACTCGGTGGATCACCCCACCATGGTGGATTCCGTCAAGTCGCGGCATATTGTGGTTTGTATTTTTCTGCGTGAGTTGAGAAATTCAATCTAAACCGACGCCTTTAGAAGGCGAACTGCAGCGACCAGTGCACCATTGTCGCCTCGGAAGACAATATCATCACCGTTTGGGGCACTCGTAATGGTCTGCCGGGGATTGGTTCGAGCAACTGTGGACTGGGGCTGGAGATTTGCACACCCAACACGGAATTGGAACTGGGAAACAACACGGCAGCGTTTACAAACTTTCTGGCCTCGGTCTACAAATCGGAGCTGATACTGGAACCAGTGGATATATTGGCGTAAGTCATCATTTTGCAATTGAGATTTTTGTTTGTACTATTTTTACCTGCATCTTCTGCAGTCTCTTCTCCTCCAAGGAGCAGTGCGACCGAGGTTACTACGTCCAGGTGCACGATGTTTATCCTTTGGCTCACAGCGTTCTGGTGCTGGTGGACACAACAACGCCACTAATATCCTCCTACGAAGGCGATTACCCGCCGTTGTAGGTTCAATAAATCCTAGAGATGTACTAAAATTGTGTGCATATTTTCCATATAGTTTGATAATACATTTATTGGTTTTCAAATGTAATTTTAAGAGTTAAAACTACAACTAAAGTGCACTAAAGTAAAAGCAGCGCTCCTGGGCGCTGCTGGAAAAGTCATTCGGGCGGGGTGTGTTGGATGCGGGGTTGCATGTTTCGTAATTCGAATTGCCTCATTTAAAATGCACGTTCCCTAGTAGCGCGACACCGGTCCGCTATAGCGATCCTGGGCAGGTCGGCTCGCACCGTACATGCCGCCGGCTCCTCCGCCACTACTTGGTCCTTGATAGCCGGTCGAACGTTCGTTGTAGCCGCGATCGAAACGTCCGGGTACTTGGCGCCAACCGTTGTCGTCAACGGGAGTGGACTTCTGCCACGAATTGGTGCTGTGCATATTCGAAGAAAGGCCGTTGTTGCCGTATGACTTAATTTGGTTGCCTCCTCCACCGCTGCCTAGGTGAGAGCTGCTTCCGCCGGATGATGGGGCCCAGATGTTAACGCTGTTTGAGCTGGTACCGTAGGCTCCACCACCGCCGCTGGAGTTGTCATATCGCTTGTTGCCCCTATAATCAAAAAGAAGAATAGTTAGAACCCATCGTCGCTCGTTTAATTTGGTTTTATAAACATGTACAGGCTGTGGGAGTCATCGCGTCTGTAGCTTGATGTGTTGCTGCGATCGGTATCGTTGTAGCGTCCGCCCGTGCCGCTGGTGTTGTTCTTGTGGACA
Organism: Drosophila santomea; assembly: GCF_016746245.2. Taxonomy (NCBI): domain Eukaryota; kingdom Metazoa; phylum Arthropoda; class Insecta; order Diptera; family Drosophilidae; genus Drosophila; species Drosophila santomea. Next base: position 25,903,866 of record NC_053019.2, read on the forward strand.
TAGGATGCGACTCCGCCACCGCCTGTGTTGTTCTTGTGCAGGTACGAGCCGCTTGAGCCACCGCCGGCAGTTCCTGAAAGTGGCAAATGACGCACTTCATCGCGCTTATAGTCGTCACGCTTGCTAGAGGAGGAGGCATTATAATCGTTGGAGCGCTTGGTGGGCACGGCGGCATAATCGTCGACAGCACCACGCTTAGATCCAGAAGAGGTGCTGTAGTCGTTACGCTTGCTGGTGTAATCCAGACGCTTGTTGGAGCTAGAGTAGTCATCCAGCACACGCTTGGTGGTCGAAGAGGATCCGTAGTCATCGTGTTTTTTGTCATAGGTGCTGCAAAGACATAATTGTAGCTCGCACGCTATTGCTTGTGGAGAAATCTTACCTGCGAGAGCTGACTAGATTCGTGTCGAATCTCGGTGGTGGTGGAGCATCAAATATAGCTGTACGCTTACGATCAGTAACGTCTCCATAACGGTCGTCGGCGCGCTTGCTTACCCCGCGCTTGCCGGGATCATCGCGGGACTCCATGATCCTGTTTGTGTGAATCGACAAGATTGAGAGGAAGAGAGATGGAAGAAATAGAAGAGTTGAGTTAGTAATGCTAGCAAGGGCAGTTCTGGATGGAAGTGGGGGTATCAGACTCAGACTTTAGACTAGGATGCATTTGCCTATCAACGTTCCGCTTAAAAGCAATTTGAGTTGAAGAAACAACGTGGAGGCTGCAACTTAACACGCTAATCACAAGGACAAATGCTCTCCGAGAGAGTATAAAATAAATATTGGTATATCTGTGTTGTCGCCTCTGCGTTGGCACGAGTGCAACGCATTACGGTCTGTTTTGGTTTTTTTTTTTAGCATACTTCATCTGTTGTCGCTTCAGCTCGAGGCGCTCCAGCTCGATTTTTTCTCGCTCCAGCTTCTGACGCTCGCGCTCCATCCGCAAAAGCTCGGCCTTCTCCCGCTCAAGCCGTTCCCGCTCCACGGCGAGCTTGCGCCGCTCTTCCTGCAGACGCTCCTCTTCGATGCGCTGGCGCTCACGGGCCTCCCGACGGCGACGCTCCTCCTCACGCAGCTCACGCTCTCTTTCCCGAAGGCGCTGGCGCTCGCGCTCCTCACGTATCTTCTGGTAGGACAGCATCTCCCGTTGACGTCGCTCGCGCTCCCTCTGGCGCTGCTGAATCTCACGGTCGACGTCGCGCGGATTGCGCCCGGAACGATGGTCCTGACTACCCTTGCCAGATCGCTCGCGATCGTGGCGCGGTCTATCCTGGCTAGCTGACGACTTGCCCCGATCATCGATGCGACGGCTGCGGTCCCTGTTGCTCTCCTTGCCATCACGCTTTGAATCGCCGCCAACGGACTTGTTGTCACCGTTTCCATCGCCGCCCTTCTTGTCGTCACCACCGTTGGAGCTAGAGCCCTTGCCGCTACCGGATTTTTTGCCACTGTCGTCTTCCTTCTTCTTGTTTCCAGCGTCGCCCGGAGTCTTGCCCTTGCTCTCCTTGGAATTGAGGCTGCCGCCAATCTCGTTCTTGGTACGCTCCACCGAAATGATGCGTCCATGCAACTCGGTGCGGTGCAGATTTTCGATGCACCGCGAGGCGTCCGCCGAGGAGGACATGGTTACGTATCCGTAGCAGCGAGTGCCCGGAGTACGCGTATTAGTGACCACCTTGGCCCCAATCACCTTGCCAAACTTGGAGAAGATTGCCTTAAGGTCGCTGGCACGGGTCAAAGTAGACAGCCCAGAAACCCAGAGATTACGCGACAGCGTCGCCTGCTTGTTGGCCCCGGTACCATTGCCAGCATTTGAACCGGATCCCGATTTACTGCCAGCGGCACTCGATGCAGTGGAGGATGTGGCACCAGGTGCTGCTGTCGATTTCTCTGCAAGTTCCATGTAAATAATAATATTGGAAGAGAGATATGGTCAGAGCTTTGAGTGGGCTTAACTGGTTAACTGTTTTTGTTTATGATACGTTTTTTAAGGGAAGCATTTTGTGAACGCACACATTTTGTAGCTGCTGCAGATGTTGGAGTTTAGAGCACAATCGTAAGATTACCGACAAACTTCACCTAACGAAGCTAAGAGAGTATGAATTTGATTGGGTTGCTGATGAATATCAATCGCAGCAGCATGCTCGCTTTTTGCTAAAAGGGTCCAGAGTATAGAGCAGCATATTCAGAGCTGACTGTTTTCATCGCAGTCTGTGTCTGTGTCTGTTTCAATCGCCATCCGAAGGTGAAGTCAGCATTTCCGAGTCAGGATCGTAGTAAGTGATGTAATCCCAATCCAGTAGTTATCTGCCGAGAAGAATAAGAAATATCCGCACTTCCCAGCTGCAGTAAAGGAAAGGTTCCATCCATTTACTCTGCAGATACTTGCGACAGCCCGATTCTATATTTTTTTTAACCCCTCAACCGAGTATTTGCGCGTACGCCCATTGATGACCAATGTTAAAAACTCCTTGGAGAACATTAAGATGTGTGTTTGATTAGAATGAAGTTTCCGTTGAAGTGAACTGGAACAAACACTTTAAGATTAACTCAAATTGCTGGTTTTAAAGATGCATCGCCGCTCCTGTGCCGTAATTTCGCATCCTTGTTGGTATGCGTCCCTTGTCCGTGTCCCAACCAAATTCACACTCTCTTGCACGGTCTTTGATACATGTTCCTCAATGGTTTAGTCAATTTTTTCGACCTCAACTGGGTTCATGCTTGGTCTGATCATTCCCAACGCAAGACCTTCCGAACACACCATTCTTATTCATGCTAAAACTGTAACTTAATTTACCTTTATCGTCCTTTTGATTCGACAACTTTCCAGAGGACTTTTGATCGCTATATTCCATAATAAATTGTGAAAATCCACGTGGCGGAACGAAAAGAAATAAAGTATTAAATTATTAGCAGAAATATTATCACAGAAATGTTTCTAAACCCTACCTAGAGTCCTTTTTATCACAGGATTTCTCATCCCTTTTCTTGGAGCGAGCTCCTTCGTCACTCTTCTTGTCGGCATCCTTCGAGTTAGACTTTTCGGATTTATTGGCCGGTTTCACTGTTAATCAATATACCTTTTATTAGACTATAAACTCTATTTACTTCAGAGTGATCTTGTATATAAAATTCACAGACGTAAACAAGAACCAAAATGTAAATTTATGCGCATTTGGAAAACAAAGACACTTTGATTGTGAAACTGGAATTTCTAAATCAATTGCATGAATAAAAAAACACATGATATCGTATATCATGTCGCTTTGTGAACATACCAGACTTAATAGATTTGTCGTCAGGAGCCTGAAGATAAAGCAAATTGAATTAGAATGCAACAATTGAAGTCCGGATAGTTGGAATCACCTCATCGTGCAGCAGCTTTTGCTCGTCCTCCCCAATGGTCAGATTGATCGACTCGTCATTGTCCATATTTCCGGTGTCACCGGTGTTCTCCTCCTCACCATGGATATCATTGATAGCCGCGTCGTCGCCATTGTTCTCGGCTCCATCGTCTCGAGCTTCCCCCTCGGCATCGCCATCGCCGTTCTGGTGCTCATCGTCATACTCCTGATCCTGATCCTCCTCCTCTTCATCGTCGTCATCGAGGATCACACACTCGTCGTCTACATCGCCCACCTGGTCAATCTCATGGCCATCGTCGTCGGCATGACGCGAGAAGTCGTTGCCGTTCTCATAATCATCATGCTGTTCCACCTCCTCCTCATCGGCATCGATGGGCTCCTCCTTGATCATCACCTCCGACTGGGGATCCTTCATGGGCATGGCGATCGGCTTCTTGGCCTTCACGCCCGGCACAATCAAGTGGGTGGCCGGGTCGAGCCCTTCCGCTTTCAGTGACTTAAAAAAAAAAAAAAAAGAAACCCAGGCGTTGCTTACACACATTCATACATACATCCCCAGCAATTGTAGCACTATCTCTATCACTAGTGGCACTGCACAGTGATTTAAACCGCATTCATATTTGTGGACTTACTTTTTCTAGGCGTTCGATGAGCACCGCCTTTGGACCGACCGTCTCCAATTCGCGTTTCTCCAGCTCACTTTTTAGATCGCACACGCGCAATTCCGCGATTTTCTTTCCTGCCTGGGGCATTTTGTTTTGTTATAGATCACTGGTCAATTGCCTAACTAGAACTTGGTTGCTTTTTAAAATTGAAATTAAATTTTCTATATTTTTTCTTCCCGTCTCGAAACGTGTGAAAATTTCCTGTCAAGACTCACTGATACACACACAATTATCGAATGGCAATCGAAAATGGCGACGACTAGTTATCTGCTGCTTCAAAAATATTGAATCGGTGTTCAAATATCGAATGAACTATCAAATTTCGTATGTTAATATTCCCGAGTATGCACTTCATTTTTCCAATATATATTTTCTTTATTGTTTTTATTCTTATTGTCGGTAGCTCAGAATATATATTATTTAATATAACATAAAGTATATGTTTTTCCGATACATGGTGTAATTCTTCTCATCTCTAGTAATCGCATTGGTGCCATCTCTAAAGCCCATTCATTTCGTATTGTGCTTGTTTATCCCTTGAGTTTTGCCGGTATCTGCGAATTCGCATTATGTCGGTGGTCATAGAAACCACGATGGGTGATCTGACCGTCGACTTGTTCATCAGCGAGCGCCCAATCGCCTGCCTAAACTTTCTAAAGTTGTGCAAGCTGAAGTACTACAACTTCAATCTTTTTCACACGGTGCAGCAGGGATTCATTGCCCAAACCGGCGATCCTAGTGGAGCTGGAGACGGCGGTTCCTCCATTTGGGGCGTGGTGGAGGGACCGCAAAAGCGTTTTTGCGAGGCGGAGTTCCTGCCCAAGATTAACCACTCCAGTGCCGGAATGTTGTCGCTGGTCAGTGCAGGCAAGAATCTGGTGGGATCTCAGTTCTTCCTCACGCTGGGTGAGAATCTAACATCGCTGGACGGCAACCACTGCGTTATCGGTGAAGTGGTGGAAGGTCACGAGGTGCTGCGCAAGCTAAACGACGCCATTGTGGACGACAGCTTCCGTCCTTACCAGGATATTCGCATCACGCACACTGTTGTGCTGGAGGATCCGTTTCCCAATCCCCGAGGCCTTCAAGCTCCTAGTCGCTCGCCTTCGCCCAGTGCGGAGCGCCTGATAAACGGACGCATCGCTGCCGACGAGGATATCGATGACACGGATGGCATGACCGCGGAGGAGCTGCAGGAGATGCTGGCGGAACGAGAGGCCAAAGCTCGAGCCACAATCCTTGAGATTGTCGGTGATCTACCTGATGCAGACATGGCTCCGCCAGAAAATGTTTTGTTCGTGTGCAAACTCAATCCTGTTACAACCGACGATGATCTGGAGATCATTTTTAGTAGCTTCGGCGTGCTTAAAGGATGCGAGGTGATTCGCGACCGCAAAACAGGAGATTCTCTTCAATATGCTTTTGTGGAGTTCGAGGAACAAAAATCTTGTGAGGCCGCCTATTTCAAAATGGATAACGTGCTAATCGACGATAGACGCATCCACGTGGACTTCTCCCAGTCCGTGTCCAAAGTAACCTGGCGGGGCAAAGGACGTGGTATGGTGGGCGACTATGGCAAACTGGACTTTGACAATTTGCGAGACAACAAAGATCGCAGGAAACCCCACATTGGACGGTCCAGAAAGGAAGACCATAAAGAGGACAAGAGGACTGAGGATCCTCGACACAGGATGAGTTCTGCAGAGCGAAGGAAAGCAAGGGAACAGCGTCACCAGGAGCAAAGCGAGCGAGACGATCGAAAGAATGTGCGAGGACGCACCAGATCGAGGGAAAAACAAGAACAAAATCGCGTTAGATCTAGAAATTGGCAAAATGGTTCAGTCAGGGAGTACTCGGATCGGGAAAGGAATCGCAACGAGAGATCATCAAGGTCTCGCGATACAACACACAGAAGGCATTCTAGGTCAAGGGATCGAGAAGAGAGAAGGCGTTCTAGGCCTAGAGACCAATTAGAAAGAGGACGTTCTAGGTCAAGAGATAGAAAGGAAAGAAGAGGCCCTAGGGCAAGGGAACAAAACGAAAGAAGGCGTTCTAGATCTAGAGATCAGACCGATAAAAGACCACCTCAAAACAGAGATCGCAATGAAAGCAAGCGATTCAATTCCCCTCAAGATAGAAGACGTATCGAAGACGGTGGTGGTTCGTATAGAGAAACCTTCAGGAATCGAAAAAGATCGCCAGAGCGAAGGTATGTGTTTTAAAGCTGTTAAGCATCTGGTTGTATAAAAAAAATTTATAAATCTATCTTATTACAGACAACACTCCAGGGACCGGGAAAGCCGTAGAGTGGATACTCACTCAAGCCGGAACAAGAGTCCTGAGCAGAAACGAAAACTTTCAGTGGAGAAGAGCAAGAAGCGAACCAAGAAATCAAAACGAGCAGCTAGCAGTAGTTCAGATTCGAGTGAAAGTTCTTCGGAATCCGAGAGTGACTCCACATCTTCAGATAGTTCCGAGGATAGCTCTAGCAGCTCCTCATCGTCGGACGAACGCAACAAGCGTAAAAAGAGTACAAAATCCAAGCAGAAGAAGTCCAAGTCTAAGAGTAGTCACAAACCGAAGAAGAAACATCATAGAAATTAAAGAAAAACGTCATAATTAATTAGAACAAAACCATCTTGACTACAGCTAAATATTGAATATACATAGTTCTATTTGTTGCGATCCTGGACCTCGGCTTCGAGGGCCGCCATCGCAGCGCCACCGCAGCAACCTTCAGTGTTTTTGGCGCCGCGTTGCCTGCGCGGTTTTTCGATGATCGCATCAGGATTGAAGACCACATTGTCGAGTCGCGTTGTCTCTGGCGTGATCCTCAGTTCTGTAAATATAGTCAAATTTGCGTTTTGAGCGCTCTTTTATGTAATCGTCATCTCCCACTGACCATAAACACCTTCCTCCTTTTTCTGGGCTTGGATGACATTTGTGCGCAGTTCTAGATCCACATCCTGTGCCAGCTTGATCATCTGTAATTACAGAAAATCGTAAAAAACTTGCCAAGCATTTACAAAAAGTTGTTAAAACCTTTTGAATCTCATCCTCGCTGCTTTCATTGCGATTCTGCAGGAAAGATTCGTTGATTTTTAGTCGTCCTGCCACCAGAGCATTAGCATCTCCCTGGAACACGTATTGTCGTGTACGATGGAGCTTCTTAAAAGCACTGAGGACCTGAAATACAAGCGATATTAACAGAATATTTACGATTTTTTAGTTAATTTACCTGGCGCCGCAAATTGGACATTTTTGTATGGTAACAGCTGACGGAAAGCGTTACCAGATTATCTAACCTATTGATAGTTTTAGGGCGGCCGTTTTCTTGACGATATTATTAAATTGCTATTTTATTTTTGTAGATTACAAATAATTAATAGATTCAAAATTAAAGTCCAAAGAAGAGATTTAATTATTTATGTTTGCGTTTAACATTTTATATTTTTTTACATCAAAAGCCATCGACCTATCGTCGATTGCCCACCACTAGCAGATGCGGTCACTCTGACGCCAGTCTATAGAAATCTTTTAACGTTTCGGTCGCAAATCGGCGCGAATGTTTGTAGAAAAGTAGTGACCAGCGCAAAACGGGGCGAAACGCAATGCGGCATCAAAAAGTTAACTAAATTAATCACAATTACCGTGCGAAATCGGGCAGTGAGGCGCCACAAAGATTTTAATTCAGAAAATTAGCCCCCTTGGAACGTCTTGCGAAGAAGGACTGTTGCCTATAGGAATTTCGCGGACTCTGTCGACTGTCAAATCTATATGCTACATTTTTAAGTGAGGCGTGATCTAGGAAAAAAAATCGAAAAACTGGCTACCAGCGATAAATTGTCCACATTTTTCGTGGGCATGGACGAGGAGGAGGAGGAGGAGATCACGGATCTGAAGCTGCAATTGTTCCACAATACAGTACGCGAGCACATTGTAAGTGTTTTTCTTCATTACCGTCATCCCCTTTCCACCCAACTTCCCACCCCACTACGCAAAAGCAACAACAACAACAACAACGATTCGGGGCGCAGCTGTCCCTTTTGTTATTACGATCGTTGTTGCTGTTGTTGTAGTTCTAACTGTACATGTGGCGGGGTGTAAAATGCGTGCGACTTCTGAAATTACACACACTTAGCCTTGCCGTTTGATAAACAGAGAAATCAGTTGGTGGACGTCCGCCGTCCACCGAAATTTATTTGTTTATGGTTCTGTTATCGGTTTCGGACTACACTAGTCAGCACATTCGGCGCCTGCGTTTGGCCTTTGTATGTATGTACAATCGGGGGAGGAAGTGGCGGCGATAGCGATAGCAGCCACTCTCTTCTTGCACTTTCTATTTGGGCTGCAAAAATTATCACGCAGACACACACGAAAAGCAGCCCACACGGACGGACACCTGTTGTTAATCAAAAGGTGTAAACATAATCGAAGATTCGACGGCGAGATACTTGCTAAAAATATATGAAATATATAAGACCAAACTTATTTCGCCTAATCATATTCCTCATGTTGCTAATTTGATTCAATAAAATTTGATTTTATTATTTTGATTGTTTACACTAGATGTAGCACTTAAGTTTATTGGTTCTAGGGCATTCATAAACCCTATTAGCTTATTGGTAATAATTAGATATTTATTTGCTATTTGAAAATTGGAAGGTAACTAGTAGTCCAAGCAACCGATAATACCAATACAGTACATAAGTTCAGCTGGCAGAACTTGCAATTCAAATCGAAATTAAACATTTGAGGCAAAAACAAAGAAAGGCAGCTAAAGCAAAAGCAACAAGTGAAAGTGTTTCACTCGAGCCGAGCTACTATTTATAGAAATTTTTGGGCGTGTAATAACAGAAACCAGTGATTTATGTAAACAACAAACTGAACTGTATAAATACACATGTTTATTATATTGCGCAAGGCATTAATTTCCTTTTGTGAAAATTTATTTAAATGGCCCACACTCACACTTGCAGGCCAGATTTCAAGTGCACGGCTAGTGGTCACGATTTGCTACCGTCTGGGATACTGAAAGTGTCTGCAGTCGTGACCAGCTGTTGAATTTGTTTAAACAATGGCAGACGCAGACGAGGCGTTAAATGAACACATTTGAAAGGGCTGCAATAGACTTGCATAGATACAATACACGTGTAGGTTGCTTTTTATGCCAGCACATTTCTTTCATTGAGGATGGGGTTCTGTGGAACTGTGGATCAGGTTCTGGTTCTGGCTGGTCCAGGAAATGGAAACCGGTTTTTGTCAGCGGTTCTGGCTGCATTGGATTGCCGAAAATTGAATAATTCGTCACAGAATGTGGGTCAACCCACCGCATACGTGATGTGTGGGACTCCAGGCAATATTGAAATGCAAACATGCCAAAGCTCTCATAAATAATTCAGGAACCTAAAGCCAAACCCAAGCTCAAAACACTAATGGCAAGTGAAGTAGCAAGAAATTCTGGGGAAAGAGAAACGTATTGTGTAACACCACACTTACATATGCATGTTCTTAGTCATTTCCAAAGTAATGTAGAAAAAGTAATGGAAAAGTCTGATGAAGAAACTTGAGTAAATGAAACCTTAGTTCGAGTCAAGAGGTATCATTAAATTTGGACCAGCACATACATATGGGCACAATATACCCCTGTTCGCTACAACTATTGGGTATAGAAAATGTATAAATATTTCGCAGCCCATTCACCGGCAAAGTTGTCTACAAATCAAGCCAAAACCCGTCCGACTGGCGATCCTCCCTCCTCCTTTTGGCCACAGTGTCGCCGTTTTCGCTGGCTTCTGGCTGCATTTTGGGCGTAGCTGCTATTTTTAGCCAAGTCGTCGTTCACATTTTAATGGGCGTGTTGTGTTCCCCCACGAGTTCATGTCAAGTCATTGACTCGCCGTTCGCCTACGATTCAAGTGCAGCTAATTCCGAGGCACAGATCGTTTAGTTTGGCCAACTCCAAATCGCTTGGAGCGTGACAAATGCCACATGGCGCTGCACACCGCAGTTGCACGTTTTCCCGGCTCACAGGCACTAAACTAAGCTTGAAGATCGCTGGCTCTATTGTGCTCATTCAGGAATGCTTGGCGTACATATTATACGATTCTCATATCAATTGGTATTCGTTGTCTATGTGTTTCAAGTTTAACACGTCACAGTCTAGAAAATAAGCTGCGTTTCATAACTGCACAAGCTGGACTGAGTCCTATTAATGTGATATATTTAAGTATTTTTATCATTTTAGTATTTGTACACTACGATATCAAGATGCCCAAAATGTTTACTTTTATATATACATATGTATATTTAATTATACTTCCTTATAGTTTTGCTATTCAGTGTATCTACATTTTTTCATGATCTACACTTGGGTTCTATAAATAAAGCGACGCACACTGTTGATAGCAAGCAATTTACGTCTCTATATTTAATTTTTAATATTTGACCATATTTTTTGTTGACTGCCAGAGAAAACTGTTCCAATATTGACTGAAAAGAAGGTCATTTCCAATGGCCAGATGAAAGATTCGAACCAAAAAAGGCGAAATGCTGCGAGCAATTGAAATAAATTTGATTTAATTGATATGTTCAAATGCACGCAAAAAGAAGTTAAAAGTTCATTAAAACTCGCCTTGTGCGAGTGTATCGCTTAGGAGTATCTCACAGATACCAATGAAAATATCTCGAATAACAAACAAAGAATAGCAAAACAAAGCAGGGACGTGAGTATAAATTAATTGTTTTTAGCTCTCTCTGCTATTTTTTTTTTAGTTTTTTTTTTTTGCCAGCTAGCTAGAACATGAAAAGTATCTTCACTTAATGATTTATTTGTGCGCCTAGGCTCTTCAGTTTTTGTATCCATTCACGTTTTGTTTTGTTTTCGCTTTTCGCATACACAAATAAAGCGAAAATATGACGTGTGCCATGTGATTGGCATCTATTTTGTGGTGCCAAAAATATTTACCCAGCGAATGGTGGGTCCAATGTTTTCAAATCGCTGATGAAGATTCAGATTTCAAACCTACTCGGATTTAATAATCAATAGTAGGGATAATCAAACGCTGCTGACATTCAATGGGTTTTAGATGACCGCTATCGGTCTAGCTCTTATCAAATGTTTCGGGTTTTGTCGTTGGCCACTGATAAGCTTTCTTTTCTGACCTTTGAACGTATACGAAAGTAGCTTTATGGGCCTAATTGGCGGTCATAATTATTCATCGATTGGCCAAGTGGTTTATGGTGATATAGGGTTGCAAGTCAGGGAAACCTGAGTACCAGTTGTATATACACACATTATTTGAAGTATTAATTTAACCGGAAATTAAGAACAAGTCTACAAACAATTCTTAAAATCACTCTAGCAATGTTTTTGACGATAAGACCCTGGGACTGAAAAAATCCCAGACTTTGACACTAAATTGAATCATGTACACTTATCAGTATCAACAAGTAATATAGTCACTAAGCTAGATTAATGCGGATTTCCCAAATTAACTGATCCCAGAATGTTTCTGGCTAATGTGCACACAGTTGGCGGTAATGACAAATATTTATAAAAACAAAACAAAGGAGATGCGTAGGTGATGTGTTTACTTTTTGACATTTGTTTAAACACAAGAATACGTGGGGAAATGTGCTATGAAACCCACAATGAAATAATACAACAAATGCCATCGAGTCTAAATTTACTCTGCGCTTTACGTAATTATCCAATATCAGGAGGGCGATCGAAATGTTGCAGGTTCTAAAGTAAAATAAATTAGATTGTCTAGTTTAAGTAAAGCAGGCAAATGGGAATTTCCCGAGGGTAACGTTACCATGCAGGTGTTGCTCTATAACTAAAATACTACTCAGCTTATTAAACTAAGAGCTTACTAACTTGCTATTTTCAGATATTCCTGCTACTGATCATCTTGCTGTACTTCAGCTCTTATGTGGTCGTCTCACGTTTTAGGCGGCGCGACCGTGACGATCTCTATTCGAATGACGAGGACGAGGTGCTGGTCTATCGCATAAGGTGAGGCATCCAGTGGTCAACAACCTGCGCCGCTAATTGCCGCGTCACTTGCCTTGCACTCGCAATAATGAATGGTTTTCTTTGCCTTTTCCACCCAACCCCATAGCTTCTGGCTGTGCACATTCACATTGGCCGTTGCCGAAGGGGCAGCCATGCTGCTGCCCGTTTCCATAGCCAGCAACGAGGTGCTGCTCCTGTATCCCAACAGCTACTATGTAAAGTGGCTCAATAGCTCACTCATACAGGGTAAGTACTGTGCAAAGGGAACAACAAGCTATATAATCAATATTTTTTATTACTATTGGTGGCTTTACCCTGCACACTACATTTTCTACTAAGGAACACAATCTAACCGATGTAATTTCCTCTTTACAGGCCTGTGGAACCATGTGTTTCTGTTCTCCAATCTGTCACTGTTCATCTTCCTGCCATTCGTCTATTTGTTCTCGGAATCCACCGGATTCGTGGGTCACAAGAAGGGCATACTGCCGCGAGTCTACGAAACCTTCACAGTATTCATGCTGATGGCCGTTATTGTCCTGGTACTAACTGCCGTCCTAAGCGCAGTCTTTGGCATTGAAAAGTTTCAATTCTTTTGGTTTCTAAGTGAGTATATGCTAATGCACGGATGCGGAAGAGATCAATTCCAATGTCAATTGTCTTTCTGCGCCCCTGACAAGCCCATCCCCAAAATGGGATCGGTTCTGGTGCACAATGCATTTCTAATTTCCGCTTTTCATGCTTCACAGATTTGGGCAGTGTTCACCTGCCGTTTCTTTATTCGTGTGTCTCTTTTTTGGGCGTCATGCTTATGCTGAGTGAGTATATAATGCAAAAATAAATAAGTTATAATTCTAGTGCTTTAAACCTCGGCTTCCAGTTGCTTAATGTACTTGTCGATGTAGGCCACTTGCTTGGGATTGTGTTCACGTGCCTTGGCCACGCTTTCCTCGAACTTGTCGTCTTGTTTCAAGCCCTTGTAGGCATGGGCCTGGTAGAGCCAGGCGCGGAGATGTGTCTCCTGTAGCTTCTCCAGCACAAACTGGCAATCCTTGAGGGCGCGCTTGTAGCTCTGTAGCCTGGAAGGTTGAATATGAATAAGGATCGTTAGGATAGTTCATAGAACTTAAAGAATGTAACCCACTTGATATAGCACAAGGCGCGATTGCAATATGTAATAGCGCTGTCCTTGATTTTGAGGATAGCCTTGTCGTAATGTAGAATTGCCTTCTCGTACTTTTGGCTGCGAAATGCTTCGTTTCCCTGACTACAAAATAAATCCTATGCATATAATAATTTTAGGAAGATTATAAGCATACCTTCTCTGAAGTTCTGCCTCGTATTCGGCTTTGGCACGTGCCTCTGCACGATCATTGGCATCTTTCTCCACCTGCTGCATGAAACTCTGCTGGTTCATCTCCTTGGCCTCCTTCACATCCTCTTCATCCATGGACTTCTTGTTGATCACTGTGCGATTTTCTTTCACTTTAAGACGCACATTGTCCACGTCCAGCTTGTCAAAGTTGATCTTTTCCTTGGCATCGCCACCTGCCTTTGAATCATCTTCACAGGGTCCCTTGCTCTGCAGTATACTATCGATCTTCGCAAGAGTTGCCTCGAACTCAGCAAAGTCATCCGCGTCATTGGGGTTCAAATTGCAGTTCATTAAAGTTGCCTTTAGTTGGGCATCGTCGTTACCCTCTTCGCTTGCCATTTTAAAGATGTAAAGAATATAAATTTAGTTTAGATACCGACTGGTTCGACTGCACAGAACAGAATGACTTCCAAGTTGAGTGAGATGTCATAGAAACCTTTGTTTACGTTTCGTACACAACGAGAAATAAGTTCTAGAAATTCTATTTTAATGTTAAAACATGTTCAAGTGTAGTAACCAGGACAACCGATTGCTTTTCTTACAGTTTGCACCCCGTACGGCTTTGTGCGCCTCTTTGGCGTTGTTAACCAGGTGCTGGTGCGACCCATGCTGCTGCGCGACGTCAACGAGGAGTTTAGCGCCTTCTACATGGAGGAGGCGAGCGTGAAGCGGAAGCTAGCGCACATCGAACTTCACAACGTTAGCATCTCGGATGCCGCCAATGGAGGTCGTCTTGGCAATGGGCTTGGACTGGGACGTGGACGCACCTTCTATCCCCAGCCACTGCTGCAGCACTCGCAGCCTCATCTATACCAGCGCAAGGCGATGGCCAGCGACGTGGGCGAGCTCAACGATAGACTGAGAGAACTGGACTCCGAGCGCAAGGAACTAGACAAGCTGCGCAAATCGAGCACCTTCCAACGCACATTCGTCTACCCGCTGGCCATGCTGCTGCTGCTCTTTTGCACAGGTGTCACCATTCTGCTGGTTGTGCAGAATACACTAGAGCTCCTGATTGGCATTAAGGCGCTGCCACTAAGCACAAGGGTAGGTCTGACTGCAGTCAGTGTATGACGAAAGCTTATTGAGTTTGTTTACTTTATTTAGCAATTCACCCTGGGCATCTCATCGCTCTCGAAGCTGGGTCCCTTTGGCGCCGGCCTGGAGGTGTGTCTCATCTTCTATCTGGGCGCCACTTCGGTGGTGGGCTTCTACAGCATGCCCTTCATGCGCAACGTTTGTCCCAAGCGGCGCCAGACTTCGCTGCCACAGCTAATGCTGAACTGTGGCTTCATGCTGGTTTTGTCTTCGGCGTTGCCGCTTCTCAGCAGGATCATAGGTAAGCAGTGGCAAATTACTAAAGAATTATACAATGTTTAACCGACTATTTTAATCCCTTGCAGGCATCACAAACTTTGACCTGCTGGGCGACTTTGGGGCGATCGAGTGGTTGGGAAACTTCCAGATTGTACTGCTTTACAATCTGGTTTTTGGCACCACCACTGCCCTGTGCCTGGCCAACAAGTTCACGGCCACGGTGCGCCGGGAGCTGAGAGCCCGGTTAGTGGAGAACTATGTGCTCTTTACTAACTACATGAGCTTCATCAACTGATATTGGCGCAAGCGACACGACAATGCGTTTTGTATACACCGAGACGCGGTGAGGCGCCTTGTCGAGTCGCCGCTAAAGAGCCTAACTAGTTTCTATACCAAGTATCGTAACCTTAGTCGTAAGAGCAGTCGCAATACCACCGCTAGTCGCAAGGCAAACGAAATGAACTGTTGAGAAATAAGCAAAACATGGGAAATGGGCAGCTGAAACTATATAATATACCTTTACATATGTTATATGATCACGTATAGTTGTGCAGAACTGATACTAATATTTAAATGTTGCAATTTTAACTGTTGTGCTTAATTGTTGTACTTTATACAGAGTCCTCACAGTGGACCCGCATATCACTGTGGTGCCAGCAAACAGAGAACTATGGCACTCGTGTACCATGATATATTGTATTCGCAGAAATCTCGCCAATAACTAGCATGTAAATAGAAAATGTAATAGTGCAACATAAGTCGCAGTCAACCGTTTGAAGTAGACGTAGGTTAGAGTTTCGTGTACTTCACTTAATTTCTTGTCGTTCAGAGTGAAGTGTTGAATTCCATTTCATACATGTTTTTCGCTATTTATCTACGTATATTTGAGCTAATTTTATAAGATTTTAACAATGTTCCTTAAGCAGCGCAAAGATGTGGCGCATTCATTTCATTTTACTGCATACTCAAATCTGTAACCCAATATTCACACAATCACACACTAACAAGCGTCTAAAACTTATGTGATAAAATATAATAAACAAAGCATTTTACTAAATTAATCGACATATCATGGCTTTTTAATTACGCGCTTACGTTATGCTGAAATTATAAATTAAAAATGGTTTTGTTTAACTTTTATTTCAGCCTAACTTCGCTGTTCCTATTGGCTTAAATGCCTTATTTGAAGAGGAGCTGCAGGATTACTGAAAACTACCTACGATATTGCTGTGATTCAATGACTAAATAAAAGATAGATGATGCTATAGGTTTAAATAAAGAACTTAAGTAAAATAATATTCCGCGAGTTCATTTGGTTAACAAGGAGGAATTTAAAATAAATTTCACCACAGCGCAATTCGATTACGATAACTCACCACGCTACGGTCAGGCTATCGAACTATATATCGCCTGCGTGCTATCGAACTGTCGCTCATCACTAGTTTTTCGCTCATTCCCAGAATTTGTGGCATTTTGTGTGGCGTCTTATTGTCGGATTTTTAGATTTTAATTGAAATAAGAACAGGGATAACACGATGCTGAGCCGCAAGCGCCGGGCGAGCAGCATCTCCAGCCGGCAGGACGAGGACCCGCTGCAGCTGGACGACTCGACGCCGGAGCAGTCGCCGGTGCAGCAGACCACGACACAATCGGCGCGAAAAAAGCGCCGCCTCGATCCCACAGAACTGTGCCAGCAGTTGTACGATTCCATACGGAACATAAAGAAGGAGGACGGTTCCATGCTGTGTGACACCTTCATCCGTGTGCCAAAGCGACGACAAGAGCCCTCCTACTATGACGTGGTGGTCAATCCCATTGATCTGCTCAAGGTGCAGCAGAAGCTGAAAACCGATTCATACGACGATTTGGACGATCTGATGGCCGATCTGGAGTTGCTTATTGGCAATGCCAAGGCCTTCTATACACCGAGCAGTAGCGAGCACCAGGACGCCGTTTCCCTGTGGCAGCACATTCAGTCGCAGAGGCAGCGCATCATGGAGGCCAATGGATTGGCGGAGGAGGAGCCGCGTGCCAGACGTATGTCGCGGCAGGTGCGCCGAATGACCAGCAGCACGGAACCAGGTGGCGATGGAGCAAATGATGACGAGTACAACCAGTACGAGGAGCTCTTCGCCTCCGTTATGACCGCTACCGATCCAGTAGGCGACCGATCCATGCACCGCATGTTCCAACTGCTGCCCTCGAAGAAAATCTATCCAGACTACTATGATGTCATTGAGCATCCCATTGATCTGCGTCTGATTGCGACCAAAATACAAATGAACGCTTATTCCTCGCTGGTGGAGATGGAGCGGGATCTGCTACAAATGACCAAGAACGCGTGTCTGTTCAACGAGCCCGGTTCTCAGATCTACAAGGATGCCAAAGCCCTGAAACGGATCTTTACGCAGCGGCGTATTGAGCTAGAGACAGGCAAAGGCAAGCTGGCTAAGCGCATCAAGAGTCTCTCCAGTGCAGCCATTGCTGGTAAGGATTATAAATGAAAAAAAAATTTGTTCATTAATATTACCCATACTTTTTGTAGCCCTAAAAGAAGAGGTTGACAGTTCGGACGATGAGGAGACGAGCAAAAAGGGCGAGGGGCCCATGTGGGCATTGTTCGATCACTTGTACAACGCACCAGGAACTTCGGAACATCCAGGAGTCACTGGGCCTCCATTGGGTAACTCTCTGTGGAAACTGCCAGTTCGTCGTTTCCATCCCGAATATTTTGAACTGATTAAACGACCCATATCCATGAGCCAAATCCACACGAAGCTAAAGAAGGGCGACTATGCGAACATTAGTGATCTCACCGCCGATCTATATCTCATGCTGGACAACGCTAAAAAGGCGTTTCCGACGTCCCATCGCACGCACAAAGATGCCTTGAAAATGTTAAAGCTAATGAACGCCAAGCTGGTGGAGGAGTCTCTGGAGGAAGGCAGTGATCTGGATGACGAGGATGCAGACGATATGGACGCCGAGGTATTTACTGTTGCCACGCAGCCAGAGAAGCGCAAGCCAGGCAGACCCCGCGTCAACTCCAATTCGAACTCAAACGCTTCCCATACACCAAATAACTCGAATTCACCCAAATCCAATCGCATTGCCATCAACGCGGCTATTAAAAAGAAGATCCTAAGCATACAGAAGTACCTGGTGGACTACTCCTTGGGCAATCGTCGTCCCATTGAAATGTTTATGGAGAAGCCGCCTCGCAAGATATATCCGGACTACTACGATATCATTCAAAATCCCATTGACATGAACACAATCGAGCACAACATTCGCACCGATCGCTATGCAGCCGTGGAGGACGTGGTATCCGACTACCGACTCATGTTTTCCAACTGCCGACAATATAATGAGGAGGGCTCTAACATATACGAGGATGCCAACATATTGGAGCGAGCTTTGAACGAGAAGCTTAAGGAATTCCCTGGTCTTACAGAGGGCAAAAAAACCCAGCAGAAGTACAGCAAGGTGGGAAGAAAGTTAAAGACCGCTCTGATTACGGAGCGGCTGTGGCAATTCTACGAAACGGTAAAGGAGTACCAGGAGCCCAAGGGCAAGAGGCAGCTATCGCTTATATTTACCAAGTTGCCATCGAAGAGCGAGTATCCGGACTACTACGACATTATCAGGGAACCTATTGACATGGACCGAATCGCTCAGAAACTAAAACAGGGCGCATATGAGACGTTAGATGACTTGGCGGCGGATTTTCTGCTTATGCTGGAGAATGCCTGCAAGTATAACGAGCCAGACTCGCAGATCTACAAGGATGCACTCGTGCTACAACAATTGACGCTGCAGCTGAAGCAACAACTGCGCACCGAGCGCGATTCTCTTCCGGATGTTCCTTTGGCTGTTCAGGAGCTGTTCCTCACACTGTTCACCACTATTTACAATCACCAGGATGAGGAGGGACGTTGCTACTCGGATTCCCTGGCCGAACTGCCGGAGTACGATGAGATAGGCGATGGGCCCAAGGTGCGCGGCATATCGCTGGACCTTGTGAAGCGACGGCTGGACAAAGGTGCTTACAAGCGACTTGACGTCTACCAGGAAGATATTTTTGCCTGTTTGGAGCGTGCAAGAAAGTTGTCCCGCACAGATTCGGATATTTTTCAGGTGAGTAATGATTTCGATAATAGAAACTTTGTACTATTCTAAAAATAAACATTTCCAGGACTCCATCGAGTTACAGACGTACTTCATCCGCAAGCGAGACGAGTTATGCAAGGACACACTAAGCTCATCCGCTTTAAACTTTAGCCTAGAACGCCTTATGGCTGATGTGGAGCTGTGCCGCCAGCAAAAGATGCAACAGGAGGAACAGGACCAAGAACAGGACAAGGAGAAGGACGAGTTTAACGCGGCCAAGGGCGAAAGCATGACAATAAACCAGCAGGTGTTTTCTCCCGGCGATTACGTATACGTGCAGATGCCGGAAAACAAGATTCCCTCGATATGCTGCATAGAGCGCCTCTGGACATCACCCACCAACGAGAAGCTGATGCAGGCTTCGATCTTCGTGCGGCCCCACGAAACGTACCATGTGACCACTCGCAAGTTCCTCGAAAAGGAAGTGTTCAAGAGCAGTCTTTCCCAGACCATTTCGATGGACAAAGTGCTGGGCATGTGCTACGTAATGAACATAAAAGATTACATCAAGATGCGCCCAGAAAACTTGCCTGAGAAAGATGTGTACGTCTGCGAGTCTCGTTACAACATCCAGGGTCGCTGGTTTAAGAAGCTGAAGAATTGGCCGCCGGTGCGTGAAGGCAGCTCGGTGAAGTTCGTTCCACGGGAGCAGCCGTTGGAGCTGAAGCGTGTGATGTCTGTGTTTAAGGAACGCTTGGAAAAGCACAAAGGAGAACTGGAGGAGCTGAAGCTCCAAGAGACGCTGGTCGAGAAGGAAAAACCAAATGTGTCTTGCGATCCGCCGCCAAATGCTGAGGGTGGCACCACTTACTACCAGCAGTACAACACTATTTGCAGTGGGGCCATAAAAACGGGAGACTTCGTTTACGTGGCCACCCAAACGGGAAAGCAATCGGTGGCACAGGTGCAGCAGATCTGGGAGCAGAATGGAAAATCATACTTTAAAGGTCCATGGCTGTTGCCACCCAGCGAGACGACGCCCGGCTTGGGCAAGCAATTCTATCGCCAGGAACTGCTGATGAGCACCGTCGAGGAGGTCAGTCCGGTGGTGGGCATCGTCGGTCGTTGCGCCGTCCTGGAGTACTCCGAATTTATCAGCTCCCGACCCACGGAGATATCCGAAAGCGATGTGTACATTTGTGAGTCCGTCTATGATGAGCTAAAGAAAGCTCTCCGCAAGCTGGTTACGGGCAACATGCGCAAGTTCCAGCACAGTCCTTCCGTCACCGAGGATGAAATCTTTTACTTTAAGACTCCCATTAAGCCCACAAAGGACGTTAAAAGCGAACTAAATGAACTAGGCATGCTAGAAGATTCAATGGATGGGGATACGCCATCGCTGAGCTCAGACATTGCGGCCATGTCCTCGCCGGCTCCTTCAGTGAACTCCACGCCACTGACCTCCAAAGTGAAGGCCGCCAAATCGGCCAAGAAATGCCTAACCGGCTACATATTGTACTCCAGTGAAGTTCGGAAAGGTAAGCTGTCCCAACATCTTTGCAAAGATAATTTTTAAAATGTGAACTTTCTTTTACAGGCATTTGCCAGAGCAACCCGGACGCAACCTTTGGAGACATATCCCGCATGGTGGGCACCGAATGGAAGAATCTCCCGTCCAGCGTCAAGCAGAGCTGGGAGGATAGGGCTAGCCGACAGAATGAGGAAACGGCGGCACTGCGTCGCGAGCTGGACGACGTTCAGAACAGTGCTAGTCCCTCACCCCAAGTGTCGCAGGATGTCTTTGGACAGGTGGTCACCTTTGAGTGCCAGTGGGATAAGTGCGACTTTCAGTTCGAGGAGCTTGGCGACTGCACGGAACATTGCATGTCCGATAGCACCGGACACATCCAGCGCCATCCACAAGCGGGCGTGGAGACGGAGTATGTCTGCCTGTGGCGCAACTGCCCGCGGATCAAGAAGTCTGTTCAGGCATTCCCAAACGTGCTGCGCCTCATCAAGCACGTGCGCGAGGTGCATCTCAGCAAGTGTGGCAAGACTATTTCGACGGCAGACCGCAGCAAGAACTTTGTGCCGCGTCGCCAGAAGAATGCGCAACTGGCCACTACGGTGCCCATCCCGCCCAGCCTTGCCCAATCGCCGCGCGCTTCAAGCAATCTCGAGGCAGTGCAGCTCCAGCAGCAGCATCCGCAGCAGAACATGCACCAACTGCAGCAGCAGCAAACGATCGTCTTGGGACCGCCACCAGAGCCGCTGTTCGTCACCGTGCCGCCGCGCACCACTCGCGTCATCCACTCGGAGGCCTACATCAAGTACATCGAGAGCCTGCAGACGGGCAGCCATCTGAACGTGGCCACCTGCAACAACAACTGGCGGCGTGCACTGAACCACATCACTCCCGCTCAAGTGGTGGCCAAGGCGCCGCTACCCGAGCAATGGATCGGACCGAATCTTCGCGACCAGAGCAATGTGGTGCAGGCACTGTGCCACCTGCGCAACTTCATGGTCGACGATATACTCCAAATACGGCGCAGCTGCAACTAGCCCATCGTCATCCGCTAAGCCCAAAGCTTTTTGAGTTCCATGTTAATATACAACAGAAAAATATGATAATAGTGTTCGTGTTGATTGGGCAGGGAAATGGATATATAATCTTTAACAAATTCTCATTGTGCTTGTACATATATCATCTCAAATAAGATCTTGTTTGCAATTATATCGATTACACCATCGAATCTATGGTTTTATTATGCAGAGCACAATATAATTAAGTACTTAAAAGTGTTAGTTCCCGATCAATGTTGCTTGTTATCAGTTTCACATGGCGCTGACGTCATGGCGACGCTTAGTATCGATTATTTCGTGGGTTTTGTTTTGCTCCGGCGCTACGACAACAAACCGGTTCCCAAACATAGAGTCACCCAGTTATTTTGTGGTGCTTATCTAATTGGCCCCGCTGCTCAGCGCTGCTCACTGCCTCTCAGTGGCGCTCATTGTGCGTCTTCCCATAATTAAGTGCCATATGCCATCGTCGAGTTGGAGACCCTACGCAAAATCAGTCGTAATCTGGCGCTGGCAGAAAGCAGACGCGATTTGCCGGATCTTTAGCAGGTACCCAAGTATTAGCAACCAAAGGAGCAGCCATGGCGGAGGGAGACTCGAAGTTTGGCTTCAAGGACATGGAGAAGGCGCTGGAGACGCTCAAGCTGCTGGAGAGCCACGACATGCAGTATCGCAAGCTGACCGTGCGCGGCTTGCTCGGCCGGGCCAAAAGAGTCCTCACCAGTGAGTGCTACTGCTACTGCACAAGGGATGCACTGTATCCGAAACTAAACCTTCCATTTCAGTGACCAAGGCGGAGGAGAAGCTGAAGAACATCAATGCGGCCATTGGTGTCTTTGAGAAGTGGCTGGAGGAGAATGGCGGCGGGGCATCCAGCAAGAATGCCAAGACAGACAGCGAGGACAAGGTGGAGACGGTGCCGGGTCTGGGATTCAAGGACAAGGCTGCTGCGGAGGCGACGCTGAGGTAAGTCACTTCCCCAGGCCCTCATCGCTGGCATGCTAATGAGTCGCCGGAGACCTTCGGCCCAGGCCACCAGCGACGTCGTCCAATGATGTCATGGCACAGTTTAGCTTGTTTGAACTCGGAAGTCTCATCAAGTTGGTAGAGCGCCACTACGCTCTTCCCACTCGCTCCTCTCCGCATTGGATGCATACACATTAGGGTGGATCGATGTATTAATCCGTAGTGCTTAAATATTGTTGGATATTTAACTTTTGTATATGCAACATAGCATTCCACTTACTCATGTATAGATCATCATATATATCTCTATAAGTGGAAACCTGAAAATAGTTTTATATGTGCTGCTTGGAAATTGTTGTAGATTCTTTAAGTTTTCTGGTAATAGCTTTCCTTAAAACTGATCCACCCTAATATTCCCATGAGTAGATGGGCACATTCCACAGTTTGCCTGTATCCAAAACTACTTATTTCTATATGCACCTCGTATTGCAGCATTTTGGCGGAACGAGATCCGGACTACCAGAGATTGGCCATCAAGGGATTGATTGGCAGCTCCAAGCGCGTCCTGTCCGGCACCAAGAACGAGGACAAGATCACGGCCATCAAGGAGGGAGTCCAGCTACTGGAGGATTTCCTCGAAAAGTTCGAGGCGGAGAACCGCATCAAGGACAATCGTGCTTATCTGCCACTCGCCGTGGTCACCAAGCTGCCCGATCCCCAGGAGCAGTTGGCCACGGAGTTCCTGGAAGCCTATGGCGGTTCCAAGGCCAAGGGCAACTACAAGCATCTGCGCACCATGTTCCCCAAGGCGGATGACACGACCAGCTGGGACATTGTTCGCAATCGCCAGCTGTCCAAGTTGCTGGAGCAGATCAAGAGCGAGGAGGCCAAGCTGTTCGAGGCAGAAACAGGAGCACCCAGCGACCTCCACCTGCAGCTGATCCACTGGGCATACAGTCCGCAGCCGGACAAGCTGAAGCAGTACATCGAGACGCTGGCCAAGAAAACGCCCGAGAAGCGCAAGCAGGAGAGCAGCAGCAGTGCCAGCGATTCCAGTGCCACCAGCCAGGATTCCGATGGCGAGGATAAGCCCAAGAGGAAGAAGAAGAGGGAGGAGTGAGGAGTGAGATTCAACCCATCAAAAACACTCCGTTGCCATTTATTAACGAACAGAAACGGTTCATACAGCCCTGTTTCCGGTTCCTCCAAACGATGCGAATTTGCGGACTTTGGATTTAACAATTTACCTTATAGAACTGAAGTTTCATGGATCCTAATCTGCCAACTTGCACGCTCTTCGAAAGCGGAAACAGGCTTTATAGTTTATTTAAGTAACTCAACCTCAATGCAGAACTACGATATTTATTGGACACATGGCTTCTGTTCCCTATATACCCCATTATATACACAGATATATATGTATACATAAGCGCTCAAGTATATATGCTATATGTAAGTATTTGTGTATGTCGTTCTGATCAGCCTAGTCTTTGGAATCAATAACTCGATGTATGATAGTCTAGAGAGGGGCACGGTGAATAAAAACGTTGAACAACTTTATATAACTTGATAATTAAACAGAATTAAAATGATGAAACCATCTTGCATGTGTGACTCCGCCGTTTTTTAGGAGATGGTGACCCCGATAGTAACGACAAACAGCTCTCGTGCCCCTCTAAGCTATTCCCAGCTATTTCCCAGTTATTTCCAGCGCAGCTCATCATAACGAAACCTTCATTTCAAATCCGCAACCCCACACGCAACTAGATTACACAATGTACATGGGACACGGCCACGCCCACGCGGCCGCATTCGAACGCTCCGCCCACATGTGGCGACTATATGGTGGTTAGTATTTATGCAATGCGGCGGCATCGTAATACTCCGACTTGGCCACGCGTGGCGATTGCGTCTGGGAGTCGCCGGAGGTCGGAGGTGTCTTGGCCAGCGAGAGCGTCAACTGGTGCTGCTGGTCACCCTTGCCGCCGGAAGCGGTGGTCAGGTGGCCGTAGGCCATGTTGAACAGTGCATCCGGATCGCAGACGAAGCGATAGACGTAGCGCTCTCCGTTCACCTTCTGCATGATGCCCTTCTCGTAGTAGTAGCGCAGACTGCGGGACAACTTGTCGTAGTTCATGGCGGGCCGGTTCTTCTGGAGACCCCAGCGGCGGGCCACCTCCTCCGGTTCGATCAGCTTGAACTCCATGCCGCGGCCGGTCCAGGCGATGCAACTGGCACTGAAAGAGGCACCATCGAGGATTAAAGCTTGAGGGGCTTGGTGTCGCTTAATTAGACTCACCTGGTTGTGGGCTCATCCAGCAGGGCCACCAGGAACTGCCAGAGCTGCAGCGAACCCCGGCGCTGGCTGATAGCCTGGCCGTTGCTGCTGGTGGAGATGCCATTGCTGGCGTAGAACTGATCCAGCCGCAGTTCCGCATCGCTGGACGTGGTGGAGTCCACCACATTGGGTCGCAGCGCGGAGGGATAGGTGGATGAGATGGCCGCGTTGTAGGGACCGCTGTCGTACTTCAGATCCGCATCGCTGACCGCCGCCAAGGTGGTGGGCGAGAGGTGGTCCCTGTACACGGACTGCGACTGCGTCTGCTGCTGGTGGGCGTAGTGCGAGGGCGTGGCATATACCGCCGAGCTGGATATGACCGCTGTGTGGCTAAATTTGAAAGCGGATGCGGCATGGAGTGGCGTCAAGTGGGTGAGAGCCTGCTGCTCCGCCTGCTGGTGGCCATGGTGGCCATGGTGGGCATGGTGGTGGTGCGGATGCAGTGCAGCAGCTTGCTGCAGTTGTTGCTGCTGCTGTTGCTGCTGCTGCTGTTGCTGCTGCTGTTGCTGCTGCTGGTGCTGGTGCTGCTGCTGCTGTTGTTGCTGCTGTGCCGCCGTTGTGGTGGAGTCCGCGTGCTCGATCTTCGTGTGGTGCGGAAAGTGCTGGCCGGAGGACACGTCGCTGCAGTAGACGGCCGCCGAGGTTGCTTCTGGAAAAAAGGATTGCAAAAAGAGGAGTTCAGCAGTGAAAGCCGCTTTCATGCACATTTGAGCAATGTGCCGGTGTCAGGGGAATGGGTGCTAATTACATGGGCATGCCGGATACCCTCGCGCACGCAGGGTAGTATGGGCAACACCAAGTCTAGCTCTCAGGTTCTGTTGTAATCCATAGAAAACAATTGGCAGTTATGATATCATAGATAGGGTGTCTCTTTGCCATATAGCATAATTATGCTACATTGAATCATTGAATCCTTATCCCAGCCCATTGAAGAGCATTCCACCTTCTCGACTGCCACTGAAAACTCGTTCACATTGTTTCGCTTTGTTTGGCTTTCCTAAATGGCCAGGGTATTTAGCAGCCATTAATTATTTAAGCAACCCACTCCCCGTAGTCGCTGCAAACTGCTCAATATGCTGCAATTTAGCGGGGGCAAACCAACCCACTCCCTGCCACTCCATGCCATTCCACCCAGTTGAAAGCACCAGCACCCGAGTTTGCCCTTTTCATTAGGCAGCCACTCCACAACTCCCGGCTGCGAACAACATCCCACATCCACTCCAGCACCCCATGCCCATCGCGACTCGACGCTGGGCGCATTAAAAATTCAGGAGATACCTCTGCATAATCCATGAGCAAGTGTCGACAAGTAAAAACATCATTGCCGATAACAACAAGCGAGCCGCTGATGGAAAACGAAGACCTGTTGGCCCTGCCGCCCAAGGACGATGGTATCCGGGTGGATTGGAGTGGGTGGGACAATGCATTACACTCGGAAAAATACCATACTCATTTCTACAACCATATGCAGCCTTATGCACAGCTAGGATCCTTAAGGAAGTACAAACTATTCTAGGAACTTATAACTCAAGAAACATCAATCAGGAAATGTATAACTTTTAAGTTAAGAGAAAGGAATGCTAAAGGCTTCCTCAGTTTCTTATGCACCTTTCTAATAACCTAAATACTACTTCAAATGATGCTGCTTGAAATAAGAAACTTTTCAACATACAAATTAACTTTTTTTCTAAGTGTAAGCGGAAGGATGAGTGACTGGGGTGTTTGGGTGCTGGGTGCTGGGTGGTGTAGCTAACACGAACCACTCAACGGCGGCCCCGTGATTGAGCTGTTTGTTCGGTGGGCGGCGACCACGCCCCCCTCCGCCCATCACGCCCACGCCCACCACCACGCCCACCGGAGGCGAACTATGTAGTAGTAGAGCTGGCGCTCGAAATTGAATTGCACGCTTGTGCCGCCGCCAATTGGATTAGCGGTTAGTAACACCGGCGATATTGTTATTGTAAATTATGCGCGCGATTTCTTGCATTTTATTTGAAAAAGAATATTGAAAGCCACTAGAAGAAGATGGCAGCAAATGGAATTACCCACTGATAGGTATGCATATCGCGCACAATAATTTGAATAAATGATGAGGCAACGCAACGCGAAGCGAACGCATGGCTTTAATCATTTTCCATTCATTTTTATCAATTTTCAGGGACTTACCTTCGTCGCTCTTTTTCACAATGCCCGCGGGTGGCGATGATGGAAATCTGTACAGAGCATAAATCAAAAATATTTTAAATCTATATATATATGTATATATATTATATATCTATATCTATATTACTATATATATAAAGAAAGCGGATAATTCGAGGAGCAAGCGACTCCGTGGATTGACTTAAAGGTGACTTGTCTTGTCAGCGTGAAGCTCAATGCTGCTTACCTGTAGCAGTACGGGTGCGGATGCGGATGCGAGTGCGGATGCGGATGTGGGTGCGGATGCGAGTGCGGGTGCGTCACAGCGGGTATGTCAAAGAAACTCGATGTTCTATCATGCCGCACGCCTTTGACATTCACTGCAGATGCCCGATGGATGCGAAGGATACGAAAATAGAGAACAAGACCAGGTTACTTTTTACTTATTTCACTCATAAATATCTGGAGAAGAAGCCACCTCAGTCACATCTCAGAGTCAAATAAGGTGGCCTCGACTCCACTTGACTTTTGTTAGATAATATTTCGTATTAACGCTCGCAATGGGATGCCTTTGAGGCCACAAATCGAGCTTGTCACATGCACTTGACTTGGCCATAATCGAGTGCCAGCCAAAAATTCAGGACTAGATAACTCAAAAGGTCTTAAAGCTTACAGAGGCATTAACTTGAAAGATTATTACTACAAGCAAACATATAGTATATAGTGTAAGCCAATTCTCCATTCAGTTTAAACGATTAACTTGGCCCTTTTGACTTCAGTTTCCAGTTTGATTTTCCTAAACTCCTAAAACATATTTATCTTCTTTGGACCTCGGCACGCGTCAAACTTCGGCGATGTTTTCTTAATAAAAAACTTAAAAATAACAATCTAAGCTGCAGCAAAAAGCCCTCGGGCGGCAAATGGCAGAGCAGCCCGGAATCCCAAGCCCACACCCACGGTACCAGGATACCATTTGCCATACTGCCCCCCACTCACTGCTCGAAACTCATAATGGAAAATTAATAAACAAGCGAACGTGTAAATAGCAAAGGCAAACAGAAAGTGGATACAGTGGGTCGCAGTGGGTCGGAGTGGGTGGTGGATCAGGGACAAGGGTGGGGGCAGGGGCAGGGGCAGGAGCAGGCTGCATCCGGACTTGACAGTGGACGTGGACGAGGACGCTTACCATTGTACCTTGCGTTCAAGTAACCCTCGGTGGAGGTGTCCAGTCCGAATTTGCCGATTGCCGGCGTGGGAGTGGGCGTGGCATACATGACCAGCTCGTCGGGCAGCTGGTGGTGATGGTGATGGTGGTGATGATGATGGTGGGCATACCACGAGGACTCCCGTGTGAGATCTGCAGGGTGGAAGGATTGAAAGAGAAGTTTGATATGTTCGTAAGTTGCTAACATTAACTGGATTTTCTCAAACTCTTATACTAAGTAGTACGTACCATTGCAGAGAGAGGCACTTGCTCCACCCGCGCTGGTGGCTCCGGAGGAGGAGGCGTTCATCAGGGCGACCGTGGCGATGGGATTCGGCGAGGAGGAGCCTTCGCCCAGGGTCAAGCAGCAAGGTGGTGGCGGCGGTGGAATAGGTGACGTCTTCTGGCCCGCGCAGATGGCCTCCATTAGGCCATGCCCATGACCATGAGCAGCTGAGTCCAGATCGCTGGTGGGGCACTTCTTGCGCTCCGACTGCAGGCCATCGCAGGTGGAGGATGCGGAAATGGCCTTGGCCACCGCCGGCAGTGTGGAGCTGACACAGGAAACCACCGAGTCGGTGGTTATGGTCGATGTGTTGGGCAGGGCGCCATGGTAGAGCCCCAGATGGTGATGGGGATGGTGGGGATGGTGTGCGTGGTGGTGCGGGTGTTCCAGGTGCGTGAGCGTCTGCTGCAGCTGCTCCAGGTGCGTCTTGGCCTCGCCGTAGTCGCTCTGCGGAATAAGGAAATGAGACAAGGCGCGCCAGGAAATTGTCATGAGTCTGGCTGCTTTTTCGGCGCAGTGTGGGTCTTTCGTTTTCGTCTTGGCCAAATTAGTGCTCAATTTGTCAGTTCCTTTTTGGGAGGATTTCTTGGGACTTTAAGCCATCGGAACTTTAAAGCCACCTGCTGCGTGGGTGGTTGGCCACCCGCCGTTAACAGGTTGCAGAGACAATGGGCAACTCGTCACATTGACATAGTCAAGTGGAAGTTGTGGCAATTAGTTTAACAGCTTCTCTAGCCCCTGTTTTCCCTTTTGCTGTTGCTTTTGCTTTTGCTTTTCCAACTGCCTGGTGTCAATTGGCCGGGTGCGAGTTCTCCCGTGTTCTTGGCCATTAAGTAATGAGCCATTGTGTCGGACAACTTACTACAACCACTGGAAGCACTAGTGAGTAGTGGGTAGTGGTGTGATATGTGGATAGGGTTTGGGCATAGCTACGTGGGGCATCTCGGGGCAACTCCAACTGCGGTTTATTGACACTTGTCCATTTAATGAGCTGCTCACTGCTCACTGCTCACACCGAGGAGGTTAACCTTTGTCTATGGTCGCACTCTCGCTCTCTCCGGGTTATCATATCACCCTGCTCATCGTGGAGCTCATTACGGCCGGCCGGGATTTCACTTTTCACTGGGGGAAACTCATTCACAAACTGGCCACCAGCACATGAAACAGGGGATAGAACTACTGCGATTTCTTTAATATTACTAGTAAATAGTTGCCTACTAATACCTTAATGGTACTTCTATAAAGAAGTCATCTTGATTTAAAGGAAAATATTAGTTATCTGTTATAACAAAATACCTATCCCTTATCGAACTTAACTTTTACAAGAACCTGAGTAATATATGACATTAAAATCCAAACCAATTCCAACACCCATCGATTTCCCAACCTACTTTGCAATGTAGGCCAATCACCAGTTGATTACTTTAAACACCCAAAACCAATTGAACATCCATTCAAGAAAGCAAGACAATGGTTTTTCTCTAAGGCATCCCCAACCATTGTTTGCTTACGGAACCCACTCGTTTGGGCCGCCATGACGAAGTGCATCCAGTTGTGGCCCCATTTCGAGTCCCTTGCCTGACATTTGCAAACTGGAGCAGCAAATGTGCATCTGGATGTGCTCCGTCGCATTCGAGAACCATTGCGAGATGGTTACCCTTAATTACGTGCCCGTAATCACTGCCGGTTTGGTTCAGCTCTCTTGGCAATACACCTTACCAACCTCCAGTTGGTTTGAAGAAGTTGGAGAAAAACCTCAGCTGGAAACGCAGAAAGCGGCACCGTCCCTTTTCTTCAGCTTTGGGCCATAGAAGAAATGCAGAATGCTTGACTTTCTCCCCCCTAAAAGAGGGAGTTATGTAAATCCACGCCATGATACGTGCAACTGGAGATCACGGATTTGGCAATCCACAAGGCAGTGCTCTTCCGCTTTTTGCGCGCTCAAATTTTTGATAAATTGCAAAATGTGTCGCTGAATCGCGTTCGTTAAGTGCAAGCAAACAATTTGTCAAATCAAATTACAGCAGTTATTTAGTGTAACTGTCGTGTGCAAGCGGCAACAAAATTAACAAAAAGAAAGAAACACATCGGCAGCCAGCGAAGCGATGTCACCTGCCACACGTGCGCAGGTGCAACAGGGAACCACTTTTTTGGATGGGTTGCCACGACTGATGAATACTCTATATCGCAAATGTACGAATTCTCTAAATCACATATATCAAATATCATAAAAGCTTATCAAGTTTAAATGAAGTATCAATCGAGTAAGTATAATAATAATAATAAGATACTTATTCCAAAGAAAGGTTCCTACAAATTTCCACTCTAGTAATAGAAAATTCCATATTTTTAATAAATTATTTTACATTTCCATATTCAATTAAAATGCTGTTTTAATGGGAATTAAACTATCTAGCGATCATCAAAGGGCAAATACCCTGCAGTACCTTATGAGCCCTATTAGGCCCTAATTGGTATGCGCAATTGGTGGCAATTACAAGTGCAATTGGGAAAACAAACTGCGGCGCTGGGTGACTGACTCATCCGACGGATTGATCAACTTTGAACCCTGGCGAACAATGGAGCACACACCATACATCTCCATAGAGATTACGACGCATGCGCGCCCGCAACTGACATTACGAAACTCCAGTCGTGTGTTTACCTTTCGGTATGATATAGTATGGTATAGTATGGTATGGTATAGTAGTATGGTATGGTATGGTTTGCTATTATACACAAGGTATACCATGCGGGCATGTGTGCTGATCTAGTTTGCAGTCGCCCAAGGGGGCGGTGGGTGGACTGAGACCCATGGAGCCCACAGAAGACAATGCTTTTCTTTTTCCAAATTGTTTTAGCTGGCGTCTTTTTTCTTTTGTTTCTCTCTTTGTGTGTGTAGCTTCACTTGGCTGATTCGGACTCCGAATCTCTGTCACTCTTGTAGCTACGTCTCTGGATCCATCGTGGAAAACACTTTCACTGCACATGATGAGGCAGTGACGCGGTCGTCACCATCACGATGGCGATGGCGATGGCGATGGCTTCTCTTCTGCGTCTTCTGGTGGGTGTCTTTTTTGGGTTTTGTGGCAATGGAAGCGCGACCGAGCCAGTTTCTCGCTCCGCTTGGGAGTCGCATTTTCGGTTCAGCTGCGGGCGAGTTCGGAGGTGTTTTCTGGGCTAACTGAAGGATTTTTCTCAAAGATAACTCAAGAGATTGCTGTGGTGCTAAGAAACCACATATAAAGTAGTCTACCTTACGAACTTGAAAGTGTTTAATTTCTACTAACGAACTGGATTATAATCAACAAAACTTCTAAAGAAATCCATTCGAACATACAAATCTTGTGATCTAGTGTATGCAACGTTTAAAAACCCGTGAGAATTAACAGATTTGTGAAGTACGTGATTCTGAAGATACTATATCTCGAAACAAGCGAAGTACTTATAGCCTGAGTGAATTGAGTGACCACCGCTCCATGTTGGCAATACCGCCATGTCGGGATACGTGAGCCGGGATTTCAATTGGCTGCACCTTCTGCTGGCCATGTGCTCTCTGCTGCAGGGTAAGTGACCTCCACTGCATCGTAGCCAACTCTGCTAACCCATACTCCACAGTGACCCTCTGTCAGCCGTATCAGTTGCCACACCGCTGCTCCAACCGGCTGGAGAACGCGCTGGAGCACATGCGACGACGCAGTGTCCAGACCAAAGCCTCCTCCGCATCGCGAGCCATGTGGGAGCCGCCACCGCAGAGTCCCTACCAGTTGTACCACAGCTTCTACGGCCAGCACAGCGATCCGGAGGACGACTTCTACAATGTGGGTGCCTACAGCAGCGGACGTGGCTATCACGCCAAGCTGCTGCGCCGCAATGGACAAGCCCATCCCTTCTCCGACTCGAGCAGTGCTCTGGAGCTGGAGGATTTGCTGGCGGTGAACCAGCAGAGCCAGCAGCACAGGCAGCCCCACAAACTGACCATTTCCCGCGTGGATGTGGAGGATCTGAAGGTGCGAGTGCCGCCGGCGAAGGCAGCCAACCGTTGGGTGGAGATCGACAAGTGCAAGTTCAGCACGGAGAACTCCACGCTGGACACCCGCCTCATCTTTCCGGATCTCACTCTCAGTGGCAAGGTGGTCATGCAGCCGATGGGCGGCAAGTGCCACATGATCTTGAGACTGCGACACGCGGGCATCGAGTTTCGTACGGTTCCACTGGGATCGGGACACTCCTCCAACTACGAGCAGTCCCGCAGATTGGGCGCCGCCTCGGTGCGCACGGATTCCCATTTCGCAGAGCCCGGCTTCATATCCGTGTTTGCCCACGGATGCCAGGGACCCACTGGGATACGGCTGCGTCAGAACTCCAAGCGGAGATTCGGCAGTGCGCCGGAAGTGGAGCTGGGCGAACCGCATGTGATTCTGGGCAGCAAGAGGCCACAGAGGTGGGGCAAGTATCATCAGCAGGCGGGCTACGACATCCGCCAGGTTCGGGTGCCCCAAAGAACTAAGGAGCACAGCCTGGAGCTGGGCAGCGATAGCCAGGCGCAGGACTCGGGTGAGTTCATCGATGTGAACGGGGACAACTTCTACCGGCGGCAGTTCAGCAAAAAGCGGAGGAGACGCCGGCGGCGCTATGCGAATGAGAACTTTGAGGACCAGGTGAACTTCGGCGAGGATGTGCTGCACTTCGAGGACGAGCAGCTGCAGCAGCTGGTGGAGCCGGATGCCAGAGCCTTTGCAGACATATTCAGCGGCAGTGGCTCCAGTCCCAGCGGCGATCGTGAGGAGCTGGTGGGCGAGGCCATGTCCCACGAGCTGGAGAAGCTCTTCTCCATGGGCGTCCGCGGCCTGCTGACCACCTACATGCAGCGGGCACTCCAGCCGGCCATCAAGGAGACCCTCATGGAGAACATGGGCTACACTTTGAGCTATGGCTAAGACCACCACCTCCAAGGACTCCTAGTTTAAGCCCTATTTATGTGTGTACGTCCGATGCGGTTGAAATAAATGCTTTAAGCGAATCTTACCAACTTGGCCGTATCCATTTCGTTCGATCGATCGGTGGTCCGGATGCACTCTTGAACTTGTTGGCTTTTCACTAATAGGATTTCACCTGGCTGCTGCACATCAATAATCCTCAATTATTCAGAGCTTGATGGCTTTCACTTGACGGCGATGATCAGCGCGCATTCCGTTGCCTTCGTGCAGTTCGTCTCGAGTTTCCGTTGTGACTGGTCGAGGGCACCTGGCCAGGATGCCATCCACTGCGGCCGGAGTCACCTTTCGGGGGTTGTTGCTCCTGGAAGCTGGCCAGGATGCACTGCGCAGCCGCGTCACGCCTCCTCTGCCCGCCGATTGGTTGGCTTGCCACAAAGGGGAAAGGCCAATGGGTGGACTGCGTGGGCGGTAATTAGGAGAAAATGTTAAAAGGTCTTCAGATTCGAAAGTTCTTTGGTGGTTAGTTTTCAAATTTGAATAAAGCGATTTAAGCAAGATATGGAAATAAGGCTGGAAATAAAATATTGTATATCTGCGGTAACATATAGTCAAAAAAAGCATTTTGGAATGAGAAAGCCAGTTCTTTATTCAATATATTCATTGGGTCTTAAATATAATATACAAATAATAAAGTTTAAAATTAATC
Source organism: Drosophila santomea (assembly GCF_016746245.2). Taxonomy (NCBI): domain Eukaryota; kingdom Metazoa; phylum Arthropoda; class Insecta; order Diptera; family Drosophilidae; genus Drosophila; species Drosophila santomea. Next base: position 25,937,877 of record NC_053019.2, read on the forward strand.
AAGTGCTTAAACGGTTTCACTCTAAAAGTTTAAACAAATTCAATAGGCCTAAAATGATACCTAAACAAATGAAAACGCAAATTTGCTTAATTCATATATTATTTCTCACAAACAGAGAGTTTTGCGTCCAGTCCAGAGACGCAACCTCTGTAAATGTTGCCATTGCAGCTGGCGTACCTCAAGGAAGCGTCTTAGGACCGATACTTTACTCCATCTATACAGCAGACATCCCCAAGCCAAGCTATTATGAAATGACCAATGACAACAGCAAAATGCTGCTGGCCAGCTTCGCTGACGACGTCTGCTTTCTCAGCTCCTCGAACAGTGAGACCGAGTCGTCACAAATGCTGCAAACTTATCTCAACGAATTCGAGAAATGGGCCATGGCGAACAACATCAAAATTAACGAAAGCAAATGCGTAAACGTTTGCTTTACGTTACGCCGTAAAACAACTCCTGCGGTACACATTAATAATGTGGACATAGAGCAAGCAACTAAGGCGAAATACCTAGGCCTCACACTGGACAAACGCCTAACCTTCCGAGATCATATTGCCAGAGTCGTCAAAATGTGCAACCTAAAGCGTAACCAACTATTCTGGATGCTAAATAAGAAAAGCAAACTACCTTTAAGATGCAAGCGTCAGATTTATCAGCAAATTATCGCACCTACTTGGAGATACGGCATCCAAATTTGGGGAGTGGCGGCTGCGTCCCACCGAAAACGATTCCAAACCGTCCAGAACAAAACATTAAGACAAATCACTGGCTGTGACTGGTTCGTTAGCGGCCAAACGCTTCACAATGATTTAAACCTGAGCCTTGTTGAAGAACAAATCTCGTTCTTCTCAAGCAGATACAACGATCGACTAACTGCCCACCGTAATCGTCTCGCCCGGAGATTACAGGGGGCTATCCCAATTCGCAGGCTCAAAAGAAGACATTTTGGGCTGCTTCTAAGATGATAGTATGAATATATTATTTACCTGAAACCTCACTACTCGAAATTTGACCTATTCCTATATATTAAGATGAAAACAAATTATATTTTATAATTAAGAGATTATTTACTTAAGACAACATTTAGGTTAAAGGCTTTAATTGACCTGTTCCTGAATAATATTAAATAAAGATGTTAATTAATTTAAAAAATATTCTAATATTAAATAATTGTAATGTTCTGATTGGAAACCAAAACCAATGTTTTTGATTTCCGGTTTGTGTCTGAGCTATGCACTAATCGAAGTTCTACACCTCAACTCTTGGCTTATTCAAGTGCATTCCCTCCGATTCCTCTGGCCACACTGGCACACCCAAAAATCTCTCTTAAAACATTTTTTTCATTCTCATCAGATTTATTATGTGATATGCACAAGGCAAATATCCAAACAGACACAGTGGCGTAGGTAAGTGACCAAGTAAGCAGCCGGAACACCACACAACTGCCTCGCACAATGCAGCAGATGCGGAAATCCCGTCCAGACTCCGCGCGTTGACTTTGTTTACGTCCGTGTGCTTTTCGCTGGGCGAGGGGGGTGGTGGCCACTCAGTCAGGTGTCTGCGCATTATATAATAACAACTCCGAATCAGCGGAGGCGCCAAGAGATATATATAGATTAGATAGCCGCCGATTTCCTTGGATTTCCTTGGCATTGAGCGTAGGAGCAAAGGTCGCGGGCGGACCAACGAAATCCGCATCTGTCGCACGACCTTGGGAATGATTTTCGTGCGTATGCGTCCGAGTTGCGTCAATGGGCTAAGAAGATGCTGTTTTGTGTTTCCCCAGATATATATATGTATGCATATGGTAATACACGGCAACAATAGGCGCAGCACACAAAGGAACTGATCCAGAGTCATGCAGGTCGAATGCCTCCAGAGACAACAGCAGCAGCACATCCGGCTGTGAAGGAAGCCCCCATCGCCTTGACGCCTTGACGCCTCCACGCATGCGAACAATCCTTTGCGGACGCACTGAGTCCACCTGGAGCCGTTGGAGCCGCAGCCGCAACACCGTCGACCGGTAGCAGCGATGACGGAAAGCAGCAGTAGCACCGCAGCCCGCCTGGCGGTGGCGCCCACCGGAGTGGGTGGAGCAGCCGAGGGTGCACCGTACATACGCACCATCGAATGGGACATGATGAACAAGACCAAGTTCTTTCCGCTCTCCATGCTCAGCTCGTTCTCGGTGCGCTGCTGCCTGTTCCCGCTCACCGTGATCAAGACGCAGTTGCAGGTGCAGCACAAGAGCGATGTCTACAAGGGCATGGTGGATTGCGCCATGAAGATCTACCGATCGGAGGGCGTGCCCGGTCTGTATAGAGGTTTCTGGATCTCCTCCGTGCAAATAGTGTCCGGCGTCTTTTACATAAGCACCTACGAGGGCGTGCGTCATGTGCTCAACGATCTGGGTGCTGGGCATCGAATGAAGGCCCTCGCCGGCGGTGGTTGCGCCTCGCTGGTGGGCCAGACCATCATAGTTCCTTTCGACGTGATATCGCAGCACGCCATGGTGCTGGGTATGTCGGCCCATGCCGGTTCCAAGGCCGATATCAATCCGCTGGGCATTAAGTCGTGGCCCGGTCGCAGTCGCCTCCACATTTCGATGGACATTGGCAGGGAGATAATGCGACGCGATGGCTTCCGGGGCTTCTACCGTGGCTACACCGCCAGCCTGATGGCCTACGTACCTAATTCGGCCATGTGGTGGGCCTTCTATCACCTCTATCAGGGTAAGTCTTCCGCTTGTAAGCGAGATTAGATTATACTAATTTCGGACTCTATTCGCAGACGAACTGTTCCGCATCTGCCCCGTTTGGGTGTCCCATCTGTTTATCCAGTGCGTGGCCGGCAGCTTAGGTGGCTTCACAACGACAATACTAACCAATCCATTAGATATAGTGCGTGCCCGTCTGCAGGTTAGTTTTCTGCAACTATTTCATGCTTAAAATCTGTTTAGTTTATATGATTGTAAATCCTTTATTGCATTTTTAATTGAACATGACGTAATTTTCCGTTGTGTGCGCCTGAACTTCAGACATTCTTATCTTAAGAATTGAAAATGCTCGTCACTCATACGTAATCTTTATTACGCCGTGTCTTCGCAGGTCCATCGCTTGGACTCGATGAGCGTCGCCTTCCGGGAGCTGTGGCAGGAGGAGAAACTGAACTGCTTCTTCAAGGGACTGTCCGCCCGCCTGGTGCAGTCGGCAGCCTTCTCATTCAGCATTATTCTAGGTTACGAGACCATCAAGCGCATTGCGGTGGACGAGCAGTACAAGCACCAGATCCGCTGGTGAAGAACGCACAATCCCCAGCCAAACTGAAACCAACTCAAAACTGCATTTACGCGACGTACTGAGAACCACCAGAACCAGAGGAGATGGAGATTCGCCCCCGATTGTAAATAACAAGAGCTAGATAATGGATGGACAGCAGAGGAGCACAGGTTAATTAGTTGAATTGAATGAATTGCCAACGATAGCGAATTATAAATCACTGATGGCGGACGCATCGAGGATGTAGTAGTTTAGTAGAACGTTGCAACATGCTTGCGGCTAGGATGTTCAAGTAACGCAATTCAATATGCAAATACCCCAAAGTGTTGTAGCTTAAAGTGTACATTATTATTATTGTTATACTTAGTCGTTTTATACCTAACACGCGAAGAGGCCGATCGGTGACAAGCATAATTTATTATACACCTACCTACCTAACTATACTTGTACTTGTACTTGTACGTAATTGATGATGATGTTGGATAATACTGTTGATTATACATTGGTAGCCCAATTACTTTTACACAACTAAGCACAGCAATGTTTGCGCCAAAACAAAATACCACAAACTGGAAACTGGACATGCCGAATTAGAAATTAATATCGAAACAGGGTCGCCCCTCCCCAGAGGTCGGGAGGCACTAACTTAGCTAAGAATTCGTGTGTGTGTGTGTTCTCTGAGTGGATAAACTAGTTTTAGTCTGCATTATAATAAAGTACAAACCAAGAATTGTCACATTTTTGGCACTGTTGAATACCAAATCGCTGACGATCTTCAGGAGCACTAAGAATATATGGCATAGTCATATATCCAGGGTATCAGAGTAGCCTGCATTTATCAGATCTTCCCCATCATATATTACAAATAAGACACCACAATTGACAGTTGGTTGGATTGAATTCTTGCCTTTGAAGTATAAATAAATAAATAAGCAATCTAGGGCTAATTTGGCATTTCTAGATACTGTCCGCTGCTGCCACCGTGGTCACCTCCTCCGCCTTTTCCGATCTGTGCTCCAAACTGGTTGGTGTTGCCTCCGGCCGTGCCTTTAGATCCTGCTTTAGCCAGGCATTGTTGAAGTTCTTGATCGGAGTGGGCACCTCTCCGGTGGGCGCCACATCCATGTTGACGGATGGCGGCTGTGGCAGCGGTGGCTCCTCGCTGGCCTTGTTGTAGATCACCCAGTTGTCCGGTCTGTCCGGCTTGGTCAGCACGGTAATTGGTGCGAATGCCACGCTGGCCAGTTGCTTGAGCTTTTGGGCTTTAAGTCGCGCTTCTGTCTGGCCATTGGCGTCCACGTAGTCGTCCGTCGTCTCGTCCGCAAGGATGTCGTTGGTCAACTGCTTGCCTAGGCTGTCCGGAAAGATGGTGACCTTGCTGTTGGTCACACTCCGGCTGGAGGTGGACAGCATGGGCTTGGGCACCTCGGTCACGTAGCTCGTCCGCGTCCTGTTCTCCAGCATGGGCATAACGTAGTTGTCGTCCAGTGAGGTCACATTGTAGTCGGTCGAGTTGTGGGTCGCGTCTCGCATCAGTTGTGGTCGCATGTAGCCGTCTATGTCGAACTTCTTGGTGGTCAATTCGTTTGGTTCCGTCTCCTTTCGGTTCTCCGTCTTGTCCAGATCGTTGCTGGGCAGGTCCTCGTCGTATGCGTAATCGGTGTCGTCATCTGGCTGGTTACTTTCGTCCGTGGTCAGGTTGGATAGCGTTCTGCTGACATAGTCGTAGTCCTGTAGGTACAGTTTGTGCTCCGTTTGGGTCAGTTCGTTGCTGTTGTTGCCCACCTCCTTGAGTTCTGGTGTCCGTCCGTAAAATGTCTGTTGATGTGGTCTGTGCGCGGAGCTGGAGCCGGAAAACGGACTGGGATTTCGGTCAGCGATGAGTTCTCTGTCATAGTACAGTTCGCTCTGGGCAGGAGCGTAGTCGGGTCGGTAGGAGGAACCTCCAGCCTGACTGGAAACCGGTCTTGGATAGGAGCTCACAACTGGACCCAACTCCGGACTGGGACGTGGTCGTATGTTGAAGCTGAACGTGCTGTCCGCTCCATTGGCAGTGGCCACTCCGGAGATGCTGCCAAAGTGGCCCGCACTCACGGCGCTGCTGGAAGCGTGCAGGAATCCCGAACCGGAATTGGAGCCAATCTGCGTGCTGGTGGCCACCGGATACGAGTGCACCGAAGGCGGTCGCGGTGAGTAGGAGGCGGAGGAACCTCCGGTCAGTATGTGGGAGTTACTGATCGGACTGTGAACCACATTGTTTTCGAACTGTGCCGGCTCCTTGTGGCTCTGCGAGATCGGAGATGGCGTCGTGGGCATGGGTCGGCGGATGCCCAAGGGATTGAAGCTGTTGGTGGCGAAGGTCAGAAAGTTCTGGAAGATGTTCGGTGCCCGAGTTGTCGTCCGTCGGTCGTCGTTGTCGTTCAGATAAATAATGGTCGGTGGCTTGGTCCTCACTCCCTGGCTGCCGATCTCCGCAAGCGGCTGATGGTACCCATAGCTGGGCAGCGGAATGGGCGTGGTGCTGGCGTAGTCCATGTAGTGCGGTGCGTAGTTCGTGTTGTAGTACGGTTTGTTCACAGTCGTGTATTCCGCGTAGTCAGGAGTGGAAGGTCGGGATGAGGGATTCTTGTTCGTCTGTCGTATGTTGATCTCGATCTCGTACTGGTCGGCGTTCGGTCCGTTGACCACCACCTTCTGGGGTCGCTCGTAGAGTGGTCTGTTCTGGTACTGTCTCAGTTCCACGGCCCTCTTGGTGGGCTTACTAACCTTTGGAGCTTTGGTTTGTCGCGTGGAGCGTTCCAAACTCACCGTGGAGCTGGCTTGGAAGTCCCTTGTGGTAGTGGTGCGGTTGCGTTGGAGGTGCAATAGTCTAGAGTCTGCTGTCTGGTCAGGAGTCTTTGCCGCTGGATGAGGTTCCAACTTTCTGGCGTCACGTCTTTCAGTTTTCTTCGGTTCAGGATCAGTGGACTTTCCCTTGGCTTCGCTGGAAGTATCCTTGTCAGTCTGATCTGTTCCCGCTGTCCTTGAGTCGTTTCTGTTCTGGCTTAGGTCCGTCTTGGTCAGTTTTGTTGGCTCATCCTTGTTAGCCCTCACTTCCACCACTTCCTCAATGTCCACCTCTTGGTCTGCGTCCTCCTGAAACTCGTCTTCGTCTGTCAACTGTCCTGGTTCTAACTCCTCTGCCGTAGCATTGCCACCCGAACTTCGCAGCTCTACGGGCACATTGTTGATGATCACCCTTCTTCTGGGTCCCGATCCCTCTGGCCTCCTCACATTTACGCTCTTGATGTTCAGGGTGATCTTGGGCGACTTGTCCAGCTTGTTGTTGACTCCTCCCACGGGTTTCCTAGTGGTCTGTCGATTGTTGCTACTGTTACTGATCTTTTTGGTCACCGTCTTGCGTCTCAGGTCGAGTTTGTCACTAACTTTGGTTGTCAGGTTCGCGTTGTGGGTGGGTCGATGGAAGCCGCTGACTGAGGAGGGACTGACCTCCACCTGCGGCTTGATGGGCTTCACCCGGTTGGAGAAGCCCGCCTTGTCCTCCTTGATGACCTGCACCGAGCCCAGCTCCGGTTGCCCAATGGTGAAGACCTGGTCGGGCACCTGCTGATTGTGGAAGGGATCCTGCTCCAGCCACGGACTCAGATCGATGGGACTGAGGCTGCCCGTACCGCAGGTCTGTCGCTCATTGTCCTCGAACTCCGCGGGAATGAAGATGTGGGGCTGGAGCGTGCCACCGCCCACCGTGCGGCAGAGAACTTGGGCCAAGGACACGCGGCGCACGGAGTGCAGTTGGGCGGGCGTGAAGGAGCTCTCGAAGCCACCATTCTCGTACCAGAAGCGATCGCCCCGCCTCGAGTTGCTGAACTGCTGGGCAATGATGCAGGCGAAGGTGGGACCCACCAGGCCACCAACCACCGGACGCTCCGCGATTCCGCCCACAAACAGATCGATGTCGTGGACGCTGCGGTAGGCGTGGCCAATGCGCTTGGCGGACTCCGGACCCACGACGTTGGCTGCAATGGATACGGTACAATACAGGTGAGCACATTATGGATGAACTGGGGGTCACAACCCACCGAAGTCATCCCAACTGAGGATGGGACTGAGACCACAGGGCACTCGCCAAGCGCTGTACGGAGCAATGCCATGATCCCTGCCCCGCTGGATGTTGATGGCGGCCAGGTCCAAGCCGAAGGGAAAGCCGGGTGTCTGGAACAGGTGATTGGTCAGTTCGGGCGTGATGAACTCATCCCTCTTCAGAGCTCTTTGTGAGGCCAAGCCGCGCAGCAGACGATGCAGTGAACCCGCCGAGCCGATGTCACCGCGCTGGAACTCCTCATGCAGGCTGACATCTGCAGGAAGATATCTCAAGTTTATAAAGATTTAGATCTTAAGTGGCTTAATCCAACTCACTGTTATTAATCACATTGTGATGGCGATCGCAGCGGGTGTAGGAGTTCTGGACGAGCGAGTGGCCAAAACGGAAGGCGGCGGCTGCAAAGGCATTGGCCACCGTGGGATTGACCTTTGAACTATAGCGCTCGTAGTAGCCCGAGGGCATCAGCTCCAGATCGAAGAGCTTCACCACCTCCCTGCCCAGAATGACGGGCAGGAACTCCCGGTAGGTGATGTGCTGAAACATGGCGCCCACAATCCTGCGCGTCTCCTGGTACACCTTCTCATCACTCCAGTGTGGATTCAACTCGCTCAACTCCATCGCAATGCGATTGTGTTCGCCCACCCAGACATGATGCATGGCCAGCAAACCCGGCTGCTCACCACTGCGTCCGTCGCCGGATCGTATGCACTTGGTGGCAATGGCGCCGCGTTGGCACACATCCTCGGCGGGATCACCGCGTCCATAGACGAGCAGGCCGTGGCGGAATACTCGGGCATTATCGGAGGACTTGGCGCTGTTCGAGTAAATGGGCGAGGCGTCGATGTAGGAGGTCACCTGGTTGGTCTGCTCCCGCCAGGAGAGCACACAGTCGCGTCGCTGGGCAGGAGCCGAGCGCAGGAACTCCAGGCAGCGCACCTTGAGCGGCGCCAGCCAGGGATCGTCGAGTGGCACCTTGATGGGAAAGCAGGCGGGATGGAAGTCCTTGCCGCCACAGCAGCTGGGTATGGAACCATTGATGGAACTGTCGTTAAAGAGAATATAACGAATATCCATATGATATCATAGCTACCACTTACCGCGGCTGAGCCGTGGAGGTCATGTCGTGGTCGAGCATCTGACCCCACTGGGCGATCATCAGGGTGAGCGGTGCCTCGCCCTCCCGCGCTCCGTGCACCAGAAGGCTGACGAAACGCGACGAGGACAAGGTGCTGCCGTCGGCGGAACTCCGGACCGTGTCCACGCCATCGCCGTACTCCGGCGGCAGGAAGCGATTGAAGGGCATCTGGGCGGCGCCCCAGCGCGGTCGCCGCTTGTTGTTGCAGGTGCCGTCGTGGGTGCGGTACCGCTCCGCGGCGGGCATGCAGGGCGGCGGATCCCGCGGCGGACACAAACCCTCCAAGGCGGTGCGACGCAAAGAGATGCGCTGCGTGTGCGACTGGCGGGCCAGCTCATCGATGTGCTGGAAGCTGTCGATGAAAGAGATCGAGGCGAGTGATGCAGTGGGTTCAGTGGGATGACGGTGCCAGGAGCGCCCGGCACCATCATCCCGCCACCAGGTGAGGAGCACACGACATGGCTGCGCTCAAATTTCTCGATCGAGTGCCGACTGCTCGAGCCGCTGGCTTCTATTTATAAAACGCTCGACTTCGCGATGTTGGATGTTGGATGGTGGTTGGTGGAAACGAGTTCGCCACTCGGCGGTTGGAGCAGTTGGAGCTGCTGGGATCCACCAGCGAATTATAAGCCCACTGGCGTTGGAAAAACGCACAAGAAATCGGTGAGCAGCCGCTGGCTTTAATTTAACCGCTTTTGCTTTCCATTTGCCGCGTTTATTAGCAACTCTTTTTTTGTCAATTTTCATTTTGTTTCCATGCCGAGGGGTATAATCACTGGCTCATGAAACACACTCGCACTGCGTTTTTATGGGTATAATGTGTGTTGATCGCTGAGCAAAAGTTGGTGATATAGCAACACTATCTTATGATTCACTGGTTTAACTGTTTAAAGTGTGACTAACTTAATGGCATCTACAGAAAGGAACTTTTCTAAAAAAAATCTTCATTCTAAAACTATTCTACTTCAGTACTTCAGATCATTGTAATTGTGAAGTTGTAATTAAATGAATAAGTACTCAGAGTTTAGTTCATGTAGTACTTAATTTTTGTTTTAAGTTCTTTACAAGTAATACAAATTAAACTACAAGCTTAGCTACAAAGATACTTTGATTTCTTCAAGTTTCAAAGAAGCACCTCCATGCACTCTACTATTTGTAGTAAATATATTAGATCAGTAGTCTTTGAATTGAATGGAATGAATTGAATACTGGCATTTTTGTAATATAAAGTTAAAAGCGCCTGTTTCTGGGCTTCCTCCCAATGGATCTTAGCTGAAAACGTGCCGCTTCTACTTTCTTTCGACTTCCTGCCTGCCATAAATTTCCTGCGATATTCCGATCAATCTTCTTGGAGTTTTCACTTTTCTGCACACGAACAGCCGCGATAATTAGCCATGATTGAATGCCATTTGCGATGATCGCCAAGGGGATGGATGCGCAAGTGTATAATCGTTTCGGCACGTTATTCCAGTTTTCCCGCTTGTCAGCAGGTGAAAGTGGAAAATTATACATTTTCCCAGGCTTTTAATGCGCATTGTTCGCTTGTCATTGGCTCTGCACATTGCTCGCATTAAGCCTGGTTTTATTCGTGGAAAAGTTGCCCATTAAAGGTGCAAGCGCCCTTTGCCTTGAGTTCACGCGGCGTATACGCAATCTGGACGCAAAGCGCAGCCGCAACGTTGGATTTTATTATTTTTCTTGTTTTTGTTGCTCGCTGCGGAGTTCATTGCCCCCCGTGAAAGAGCAGCAAAAAAGCACAATACACAATAAAAAACTTAAACTTTCGTATATCTTCGTGCAGCTTGAGGCCGAATTGGATGGTAGAAAACGAAAGTCGCCTGTTGTTTGTGTTTCAGTTATGGGTCTTTTTTTGTTTTTTTTCTCTTTTCATCGCCAGCGTATCAGTTGTACCGCCGCTGCCTCAGTCGACGTCGCAGTCGCAGTTGCCGTCGCAGCAGCTTAAGCTTTGCCTTTCCCTGTTTTTTCTTTGTGTATTTCTGTATTGGAGTATTTGAGTATTTGAGTATTGTTGTATTGATGTAATCAAATTGCGAATGCCAAATCTGAAGCTACCCAGATGTGCCATTCGGTTATGTGTATACGCCATGTATGCCATGTATGTACATATGTACATACATATGTGCAGTGTGTGTGATATTTTTCTAACGCTGTCGCTTTCTTTGGCTTCTAATTTGGCTAAATGCTGCTTTTGGCACCATTAACGAGCCCCATCTCGGCAACGATCATCATTTTCAGACTGTCGACTGTCGATGGACGATACATGAGTATTTGTTGATATTTAATTAAACCGAACCGAGCCAAACATGTTGGCCATTTCGTAATTTGATTGTGGACACATCGCAGTGGAGCAAAAGGCATTTTCCATTAATGGCCATCATCAGCATCATCAGCATCTTTTGTCTGGCAATTGTCTGTTTCTGGAGAAGATGTCGTCTCGTGTCGTGTCGCCTTGTCGCTCCATTGATTGCAATTACATAAATGCGATTTCGGGCACATTTCGGGCTTTGCATTCGACGCGGTCAGAGCTCATTGCACCTGAGTCGAAATCACCTGAGTAGATTGCCTTTTCGGCTGCCCCCAGGTGAAAGTTCTCAACCCAAAGCGCTTTTCCCAGTTCGTCTGAGTGTGTGTGGAAAATCGCATGGGTTTTCACGGTTTGTGAAAAGTGAAAATGCTGTCAGCGGAAAAACTGGAAAAACTGCAAGCAATCGTTGGCGTTGGAAACGGAGATGGAAATGTAGTTGGAGTCTGCCATTTCCGCTGACCGGCCAAAGAGGTCGTTTAACCCGGACCGCCTTTATTTACACACACCCAACCCCTAACCCCTTGAAACCCCTTTCGAAGAATGAATACACAGGGGAAAAAAACTTCTTCTTAGTCAAATCAAAGAAATCGCATAGAAAGCTGTCTGAAAGTATGCTGCAAATTATATCACAATTCTGTTTTAGACACTTTGGTAAGAGATTAAACTGAGAGATTTTAAGGATCTTTCTTATTTCCTTTTAATATGAATTTAATATTTAAGGTGTGTTAAATTAACGAATGATTTTTTTCACTCTGCAGTTAATGCAGCCGAGTATGGGCATTGGGCTTTGATTTTGGATCGGAATTAAAATTGGATACGGCTTTGGTGTCTTGCTCTTGTCTGCCAATTATGCGGCATTTCAATGTCAAAGTGAAAGTTGACTCTTAGTCATGAGCAATCGCAGTTGGACTCCCATCGCTTTTGGCTACGATTCGGTATTTGCACGGGGGCCACTGGACGGCATCGGGGTGCCCACTTCCACTTCAGCCAACTTCCAGGCCATTCGGATTCCCAGCACCGAGCTCCCAGCTCCAACTCATTAGCTGTGAGGCTGCTGCCATGGATGCCGTAGAACTCGTTAATCAAGCGAGAAAGTTGCCGGTGGTAATTGTGGGCACGGAGGGGGTGCAGGGGCAGGGGCACTCGGGCGGCGGGGCGGGGGGTCCTCAACTCAATAATATTGCTTACTTTTCTGCCTTTTGTCTTCTCCACCAATTTTTTTTGTTGCACACAAAGTTGTGGCTATTTTTGCATTAGATTGCCGGCGGTCACAAACTCGAGAGCGACCATGCCCACTCAATTGATCGGGGGCGGGGGGCGAGGTGTGCTTTTTTTGTTAGAAAGGTTGGTAGAGTCTTTTTCGACGAATCACTCTTCTTATTCATCCATCAATAGTCAATAATAATTTGATGATAGCTATGTACATTCAAAGAATAAGATGTGTAATTCATTGCTTCGCCTTCATCAGTGGCTCGTTTTTTAAGAAATTAAATAAGTTTTTTTAACTTACATGCTTAAGTAGATGGCTTGCATAAGTAACATTTATGAAATGTTCTTAAGTAAAACTAATACTTAATTGCTTCGTGCTTCAAAAGAAAACTAGATGAGTAAGCAACGTAGTTTTTTAATTTTTATAATTATTAATAGTGAGAAAAACAAGTTGACTTTAAAGCTCCGAACTACTTGAGCCACCCTCGGAGTCCACTTTGATTTTTAATCATGCGCATTTCGCTGGCCAATAACTTTTTTCATATGTCATAGCCACATATTTGCGGCTGATGAACTTATGACCCGCCACAATCCACGTATCCAACCCACATTCACATTCGCACCAACACCCACACCCACATGCATATCCATGCCCACCCAGAAGTCCTTGGAACTTACTTTTTGCGAAAGGCCTTGGCTGCGGCGATGGTGGCATAGGCGGCCATCTCCCGGCGCTCCGAGTCCGTGGTGGGGGCATTGAAGCGGGACAGCATCGCGGCCGGATGGTTGTCCTGCAGGGTTTGTCCTTCAGAATTCGAGAATTTGATTCAAGGTTAGGGAAAAGTCGCACTAGAGAAGAAGTACCCACCAGTGCGCAGCATCTCCGGCTGAATCCGACCATACAGCTCGGTCATGGCATCCAGACCCTGGCGCACACTCTGCTGCAAGGCCACATCCATCAAAGTGGGACGTCGCGAGCGTCCATTCCGCGTGCTCTGGTATGTCGCCTTCGCCTCCAGTTCCGGCTGCAGCTGCTCCTCGCTCTCCTGGTCCGGCAGCGGACTCAGCGGACGGGGCAGCTCCTTGGTGGGCGGCTTGCCACTGGCATGCTCCAAGTGCAACAGCAGGAGCAGCAGCGCCACCAGAAGTGATGGCTGCAACATTCCAGCGGCGACTTCTGCAATGGTTTATTCGCTGTCAAGTTCAGTGGGCGAAAAGGTTGCCCAAGGAATCTTCAAGGAGGAATCTCATTGGGAGGAGGGTCTCATTCCTTGTACTATTTTTCAAATTATTAAAAACTAAGGAGTATGTAAGTAATACCTATCGAAATTAGTGCCTTGAAGGAGCAACTTTTTTAGAAATCACAATTCCTAATCGCTTACTATTATTATGAAGTTGTTTTGACTGAGCCAAATGAGTTAAATGGTTACTAATAGATGAAGTCCCCAAAACCACAAATTGTATAATCTGCCCCTTGGCTAAAAAGTTGCAACAAAAACCACTCAAGCTCGATAAGGAGGGAATTAGGCATAATTATCAATAAAGTTACGTGGCTTTTGGGTAGCCAATATCAATATCAATGCATAATTGCTTCTTTTGCGATTCCAGTGGAGCGATTACATCAGCAATGGCAACCACTTGTAACATCAAAAAAGTTGTAAATAATTGCTATTATTTAATTTTGACTTTTTAAGCTGCGAACAGCTAATTACAATAATGAGTAATGCACTTCAACTGCAACTTATTATCGCCCAACCATATTATTATTCTCTTTTCCTGCGCTCTTTGTTGCAGTTCACTTTTTCTGCAGTTTTGCTTAATGCATTTATTTTGTTTTGTTTTGGACGAGTGATTTTCGAGATGATTGTTATTTAAATACGCCAGTTGATTGAGTTTATTGGGTTTTAAAGTTATTTTATACAGTATTCTTAACAGCTGTGTTTTAAAACAAGTAAAGGCCATGGATAGCTTCAAGTTCTGTGCATTTTTTGTAAATATCGCATTAAGAGAGTTAATTACTCTATTTATGATTTTTATGCTATTTCTATGCTGGTTTTTATTTTCAGCCTTTTTTTTTATTTTTTGGATGCAATGCGGAATGCTTTATATGCCTCAATGAGCGCATAACAGGCGTCTAGATTGCCAGTGGTCTTTGCAATAAATATTTTATGGCCGGTAACTGCTCACTGCCTACAATTTAGGCACTGTCCAACCATTTTTTAATTTTTAGTGCACTGACCACATGGAGGTGTTTTTGAAGCAGTGGGATGGTGCCCAATAAACTCTAGACTACTTGCTACCAAAAGTGCACAGATATGGATCTGCAATACTTGATAGCTTTGAATAAAAGTAGATTTTATTGGGATCTTACATCCCTCATAATTTTGTGAAAAATATATGCGCACTGGCACATGAAAAATTATGCAATTAGTCTGAAGACTTTGGGCTTGCATAAGGCCGTTTTTCGCTTCCTCGTTCAAGGGTCTTCAGCTCCAAAAGCCACCTACATACATATATATAATATCATATAATAATAGCCGCCAGGAAATCGCGGGCCTAGTGAAATTTTACAGACCACCGACTTTTCGCTGTAACTTGGAACTTGGCTGTAACGCTCACTTAGCCAACTGTGGCACTCCGGCCATTAATAATAATCAATTTGTTGGATGATCTTTTGCGCAAAAACGGAAATTGATTTACCCCAAGTGCGGTGCGCAATTTGTAGTTCGTAATTGCCGTGATTAACACCTGCCAGCAATTAGCCGGGAACTTTCACTGTTTTGGTTCTGCGATTTTGTATTTTCTATCTCCTTGTTGACTGGTTGCCACAAGTTGGCTGCTTAGCTAGTCTCCTGGTGGCGACTCCTGGCAAAGATTTGTTGTATATTCCTAAGGCAAGCGCACAGCACACAACGAAACGAAAACTTTTTCGCGTTTGTATCTGGGATCGTCGTAAACCGAACTAAATCGATTCTCACCTCACGGCTGCCATTAGAAGCCAAAGAAGCAAAGATGCCGAGCCGCAAAGCCCGAGACATGCCACAGCTTCACCAAAATCAAAAAAAAAAAAACCTAGTAAAAAAACAAGAGAGAACGCTATAGTCGAGTTCCCCGACTATCTGATACCCGTTACTCAGCTAGTGGAAGGGAGAAGGAGAGTCTTAAACACAATTTTTGGCGGTTTGTAGGCGTTATAGTGGGCGTGGCAGAAAGTTTTTTGACAAATCAGTAGAAATTTACAAGACCAATATAAAAATGAAAAAATATCAAAACATTTTTCAAAAGTGTGGGCGTAGCAGCTTTGGGCGGTTTGAGGGCGTTAGAGTGGGCGTGGCAAAAAGTTTTTTGGCAAATCGATAGAAATTTACAAGACTAATACAAAAATGAAAAAATTTCAAAACATTTTTCAAAAGTGTGGGCGTGGCAGTTTTGGGCGGTTTGTGAGCGTTAGAGTGGGCGTGGCAACATGAATCGACAAACTTGCGCTGCTTCTATGTCTCTGGAGTCTGTATGCTTAATCTCAACTTTCTAGCTTTTGTAGTTCCTGAGATCTCGACGTTCATACGGACGGACAGACGGACAGACGGACAGACGGACAGACGGACAGACGGACGGACAGACGGACATGGCCAGATCGACTCGGCTATTGATCCTGATCAAAAATATATATACTTTATATGGTCGGAAACGCTTCCTTCTGCCTGTTACATACTTTTCAACGAATCTAGTATACCCTTTTACTCTACGAGTAACGGGTATAAAAACCCACTTGGAGATAAAAAAGCACCAACGTCAACTCGAAAAAAGAGTCTTCCAGGCAAGCGACCAGTTCTCCGCTGGCTTTCATTCACTGCCCGGCCGAGTAGTGGCAGTTTTTTCAGTTTTTTTTCAGCTTTTTCAGCTTTTTTTCCAGCAGCAAGACCCCGCTTCTACTCTTAAATATTTATTATTTATTTTCAACTTGCTGGCGCTTATCGCCGTCGCCGTCGCCGTCGCCTCTTTCCGTATTCAAATCGAAGCGAGAGAGATAAAATGCCTTGCGGCTGCATAAAGTTCCCATTAAGGCAGAAATATAAGAAATGTCTCACTATGCCATCCGATCGCCATTCATCTGGATCCACTGGTCCCCACCCGACCATTCACATCGAGGCATCCAACCAGCTCCACATCCACATCCACATCCACATCCCATCCAATCCATCGCCGACGTAGCCGGTTCATCAAAAGATGCCCAGCTGGATGCTTTGGTTTGGTTTGCTTTGCTTTGCTCAGCGGACCGCTGCCCCTTTTTACGTACCGCTCCGCCGGCTTATCGCCCGCCGCCATCGAACTGCTTTCAATTAGAAGAGAAAGTTCTTGCCACAAGCGCATGCAGGAAAAAGTGAAAAAATCAAGCAGAGCGAAAGAGAAGCACACTCGACTCGAGAAATAATAAAAAAAAATACAAAAAAAAAAAAAATAAACAACAAAGAAATGTTGTTACCGGCGGCAGGCAAGTGATGGCTTTTACTCTTAGCCACGTCGGGATCACCTGGGTGAGCCGCAAAAATTGCACCTCGTGAATTGCGATGCTGATGTATCGCAAGTATCACCCCCGCCAAGTGACAACAATAACACCAATACTAACGCATAGAATCGGTTTGGAAATCGAGCAAACTATACCTAAACTGGACCCAGCGAAAAGCAGAATATGCATAGAAAACAAATGACATCAGCAATGCAAAATGTCTTAAAATAGAAGTGGGTATGGGTATGGGTATCGGTATGGAAATAGTGCCGCTGGCCAAGAGTTTTGACATCGTTGGTCGAGTGTCTTGGGGCGCACATATAGTGAATACAAGGGAATCTGGGTGAACTAGGTATAGTATTTACATATGTATGTAAATACCCAGTAAATGCCATTCAAAGTATATCCATATTCCTTACTCTAAGCGACCTAAATGGAAACTTCTTATGACTTATACTTATACTTCACAAATATTTCAAATTTCTAGAACCCAATCAGTTGTTTTCAATATTTTTGGCAGTGTATGCTGGCTTATCTGAACTTAAAAAGAATTTTCATTTGCGTGGGCATAGAAATACCATAAACACGCATCTCTAGTTCTCATACTTCCCGGAAAACAGAATCAAAAACAATGAATACCTCAAATAACATATGACTTCCCAACATTATTGCTACTAATTATCGTACAAATCGTACAGAATAAATGCTAAATTGTTTGGATAATGCACTTAACCAACCACAAGCTGCAGGGATTTCAAAACGCTTACTCACGAGCTTGAAATTCCCCCACACTTTGGACTAATGGCCGGATTCTCGCCGCCTCTCGAGCGCTATTAGCTGCACTTACACGTAATCTTATCAGATCGAAATCGGTGATGAAATCGGTCGAGAATCGGGCTAATCCGTAGAGTTGGATCATCAACTGCGCCGCAGCTGCAGCAGTTGAATTGAACGGAGACCGAGTCAAAGGTAAAATATAATGCAGAGGAGAGCACTCTAAATGGGCTCAATTAGCATTCCCCCATTTCCCCCATTCCCCCCTTCCCCCGTCTGGCGGTGGAGCGTTGCATTGGTGGGCGTTGCATTACGTATACGCCTCGTAAATTAAGTATACGTAAGCAAATGTATTTGCTTGACAAGAGCCACGCACTTGGTCAATTGGATTCAATTGAACTGTGAGCGCCCTCCAAAACGGGGGATAAGAATGAAAATGGGGGATGTACATGAGGTCGAATGACAGATACCCTGCCTTCTAATAGTTCTATGAGTAAAGTACTTATAGTACATATAATATATAGTATATATATATAGTACATATAATAAGCAAAAATACATGTGCTATCAGTAACCGAAAAGCAAACTTTCCTACTATAAATCACAAAACAATCGAATTGTGCAATTCTCGGAAGTGTAAACTTTATAATAAAGTTTTATAAGAGACCGTTAATATGTATTGCCATTAGGATTGGGAACTGTCTAGCACCCTCCGTAATCGTATGCACTAAAAAAACCCCAAAAAGCTCTGACTTTCCGGCCCAAGGGGGCGTGGCGTGGGGGCGGTGTGGGCGTTAAGTGGAATCGGAATCGGAATGGAACTGCTGTACCAGCGGCGATGACGACAGCAGCGGCTCTTTGGGAGCCGCCAACTCGAGACTGGGTCACTGTTACGAGCGTAAGAAGCGGTGAGTGTGGCAGTGCGTGTGCTAGTGTGTGTGAGTGTGTGTGAGTGTGTGGTCCGCTCACGCACACAGTGACAGGCGGACCCGGAGTGCTTCGTAATTAGAAGAGAGGGCGATAAAGAGTGCGAGACGGCGGCAGAATACGAAAAGAATCGCTGGAATAATAAAATAATACACGAGGTTGCCTTTTGCCTTCTGGCTTCTGCCTTCTCGCCGTAGACTTCGCTTTCGTTTCGCATATTTTACGTTTGCCCTCCCCCCCCTCGTCCAACCATTGTAATTTATAATTTATTTGAATTTTTTTTTTTTTTTTGCTGCCTCTCATTTCTTACTTTCACACGCAGACGACCGGCGAAAGAAAAGGGTTTGCCCCCAAAAGCCGCCCCCACTCGACAATCTGCAGTTCATTGTCGGTGTAATTGAAATCGCCAGTCGAAAAGTTTCTTCCATTTTCAGCTTTTTATTTTTTATTTATTAAAAGTTCGATTTTTATTCGCCTTTGTTGGGATTAGCTCTATAAATAGATGTAGATGTAGATGTACAAGTAGACATACAGTTTAATATTATTTCATAGGTATAATAAATATATTGTAGATGCTCCGCTCTCTAAACTAAATTCTCTCATTTCGCCACTTACAGCACTTCACACTGCGATTAATCGCATTTCGTTGCCATTTTAGTACGAATCACTTGAGCAAACACCATCCACCCATTTTGGGGGCACAGCTTTGAGTTTCCTCTCCTCGTGCGGCACATACAATATGCTTATTAGAGTAGTAACAGTAGTATAGATATAGGTATAGGTATAGGTATTAAGGATTACGCATAGGCATAGTTATGTTTATATGGTTTACATGGTGTGGGGGTGTGTGTGTAGTGTGTAGTGTGTGGGCTACGTGCCCTGCGTTTTGAGCTGCACCTGGAAGCATCTGGAGGCACCTGGAAGTACCTGGAAGCACCTGGAAGTGTCCAGACTACTCACTCGCAGCCCAAAAATCGCGGGGCCCGTGAACAACAAAACAAATTTAAACAACATTGTAAGATGAGTGAGTGTGTATGCGTGTGCACTTACAAAATAAAACAAACTTACAGCTAGGCGTGTGTGTGTTTTTTGTGTTTTCGTGTATAGCTAAAGTATTGCACTATGTTGTGTGTATATATGTATATAAATATGTATATGCAATAAACAATTTACATTGATTCAAAGAGTTCTGCTGAAGCTTACAGGAGATGGAGAGAGTTAGAGATAGTGTGGCAGACAAAAAAAAATGTTGTGTATAAATATGTGATGTACTCGGTTTCTTTTTTCTATCTTTTTTAATTTTTTTGCTGTTGTTTTCCTTGTTTTTTTTTCTTTTTGGATAGTTATTGTTGAGAAGGAATGTCGTTACACAGATTGCCCTGTCCCCTGCCAACACTTTGAAGCCTCTAACGTGATCCAGGGATCAACCATTTGGGTCAAACGAATCGAAACTATTTGGATTACCCATTGGAATCTTGGGAGTTGCGCGAATTCTTTACAATCGCGCTCACTCACTGAACGCGAATTCTTTAGATCCTTGAAGTGGCGCGATTTCTTTGTGTCTTATCCAAATCTCCGTGTTATCCTTCCTCCGATCAGCCAGAGATCCCCCGCCGACAACCCACAGCACAGCACTCGACCGCTCCAGCGGCCGTTCGTCCCGCCCCGTCCCGCCCCGCCCCCGTCCGCGCGCCTCCTCTCAGTTGCGCCGCTCGCCCGCTCGTGCCGCCTGCCGCTGCTGCTGTTGCTGCTGCTCCTTGTCGCGCAGCTCCTTGATGGCGCCCACCGTGCCGAACATCACCTTGGCCGTCAGCTGGGCGCGGGGCGGACCGCCGGACTTGCCGCTGGTGGCCGCCTCGCGGTCCAGAGATGCATTCGCATTGGCGTAGGCGTTCGTGTACGAGACGTAGTTGTTGTTGAGGTCGCGACCGCAGCTGCACTGATGCGACATGTTGCACGTGATGTGGATGTTTTTTTTGTGTTGTTGCTGGCTAGCCCGCTTTAATATATGTGTATTTATTAGGCGATTTTCGGAGTGGCGTGGCGTGGCGTGTAGAGCAGTTGATCCGCTTGCGGTTGTTTGCCAATTGATCGCGCCTCGCAGTCGCTCACACTTTCACAGACTCACTAGAACTAATTTCGAAAAGCTGTGGTGTTGTTTTTGTGGCCAGGCCTCGCTCGGCAGAGGCAGCGGCCGCGATGCCAGCGTCGACGCCGGCAGCAATGAGAGAGAGGGCTGTCAAAACAAGAGAGCACTGCGATCAGCAGCTGTTGAAACAGAAACAGCAACGGCGAGAGCTTGCTGCCGACGTCGCTGTTGCAGCGACTGTGCTGCAGTGAAATGATAAATTTCTCTACACCGAAAAAAAGATAGGAATCGAACATATATGGGTGAATTGCTAAAGATTACCAAAAAGTAACAGTAAGAGCTTACGATAACGACTATTACATTTACTAACAATTATTGTACAATTCCGATCTCTGCTAATTTCTATATATTTTTCCCAGTGTACTGTCTGCAGCTGATCGTGGCTCTCTCCGTGCAGCCGCTGTTTCTGCTTCTGCCGCAGTCGCAATCGCTGCTTTTGGGAGAGCTTTCTTGATTGCAGCGAAGAGTGTTGTTGTGTTGTTTCTAATGCCCCTTCACTCTCCCCAACCTCCATCCCCCACCCAACTCCCCTCAAGCGCTCCCTCAATTGACGACGCTGCGCTTGTGTAATCTTTACGTCGTCTTTGTATGTATTTCTTTATTTTTGTCTTATTTCTCTTTCGGTGGAGCTTTGTTTTTGTTGTAGTTTTACTCATAACAATTTGCGAATTCCACAGGCACGCTCGCAACAACAATAACAACAACAACAACAAGAGTCAGCAGCGGCAGCAAGTGAAAATCACTAAGCAATGCAGCGACTCACCTGTTTATTGTTGTTGCTGGCATTCATTAAGTTTCATTCACCTTTCGCAGCAGGCTTTATGTATTGTAGATTGTTTGTTTGTTTAGCTTTATTTTGGCCATGCTTTTACATAATTGAATCGAGTGACTAATCAAACCAATGAGGAAATGCCTTTCTAACAGCCTGAACCTGACCCCAAAAGAACCGAAAAGAATTCCCAACTGGAGGCGAGAGAGCGAAGAAAACGAGCAAAGGTGAGACAAGCCAACGCAAGCAAACGCATTCGCTTTCGATCGATCGTCACTTTCCTCGGCCAGGAGAAGAAGAAGAAGAACAAGCAGCAGAAGAGGCAGCAGACTCGTACTACCAGTTTTCTCCAAGAACCAAAAAGTCACGGTGACCCATATAACATATAGCACCGCAGTCGCTGCTGACGTCAGCAGAGCGACACAGAGAAACACAGAGAGAGATAGAGAGAGTGAACGAGAAAGAGTACAGAACAAACGGTGGACAGAAGAAAAGAGAAAGAGGGAGGGCACTATCGGATCGAAAAGAAAGCGAAAAAAGAAATTTCAATGCAGCGAAGCGTAGAATGGAGAACGTATGTTTGTGCTTGAAGTGCCAGCAAACAAACAAACACTCGCACACACGCACGCACGCACACCAGCGCAGGTGATCGTTTGCTCACCTACTTAAATATGTCGGAAAGTGTGTCATCGCAGCGAGAGCGAAAGAGAGCACTGGAGAGAGTAGAAGCTGCACCAGAAGAGCGAGCAACATTCTTTGCCGATTTTACGACTCTTCCCGGCGCACTTGCATATGTATATGTATGTTACCTTATGCACACACACGTAAGTATGTATGTATGTTTGTGAAAGGCAAGTGCTAACAGTTGTGGCTAGAATAATAGTGCTAACCAGAAGTGTCTAAAAATAACTGACAAAACACACGAAAGCTTATTCGCAATGTTCTTAAGACTAAGTCATAGTTATTCTCTAGCAACTGAGTTAAAAGTATCTTTAAGATATAAATCTATGTTCATCCAAGTTCGTTCCTTTAATAAACAGACTCGTCTTTTCAAAAACTGGGAGGATTTAAACTTGCTGCCTTCCTATTGCTTCCACCTCATGTGTACTTCACCCAGATG
The DNA here is from genome assembly GCF_016746245.2 of Drosophila santomea. Lineage (NCBI taxonomy): Eukaryota > Metazoa > Arthropoda > Insecta > Diptera > Drosophilidae > Drosophila > Drosophila santomea. The sequence continues at coordinate 25,960,173 of NC_053019.2, forward strand.
CTATTTTGGCCCACTGCACCCAGTGCCACCCACTTACACATTCCCCCCACAGATTCGATGCTGGCCAAAAGACAGCCGGTTGTCTTGGCCGTAAATCTTCTCAGCTTTCGACTCTGTTCCTCTGAGCAAATTCGCCCAGCGGCCAACTTCTAATTATAAATGCATATTTATGCTGCCAGTTAGTGGCTTCCACATGCCGCTGCCATTGTTGTTGGCCAAGTTGCTGATATCTGACGCCACATAAGTTCATCTGGATCTCAAGTGCACATTGCACTGCGTTTTTCTCATGCGCAGAATCAATTAAAAGAGATGAAAAAACCCCAAACGAAAACTTGTTGGTGGGAAAAATCTCCGAAAACCTGCATAAGAATCGTGATTTTCCATTTTTTATTGTTGTTTTGGTTATATGTATATACTTTTTTTTCTTCTTTTTTTTCGTCGCTCTAACAACTACAAAAATGTTTTCGCCTATGCATTTTTTCGGTGGGAAGTTAGTGCCTCAGTGTGTGTGTGTGTGTGTGGAGTAGGTGTGGGCCAAACTGGTTGGGTGCCTCGTTTTTATTTATTATTTTTCTTTTTATTTTGGTCCGGCCAACAGCATGTTTAGTTTGGTGTCTTTGTTTTGCCTTATTTTGCCTACCGCGATGATGATTTATAGCTGAACTTGTCTTGTGGCACAGCCGACCAAAATCGCATCGAACCGAGTCACATGCACCACATCCATTCCATATCCTCCTTGTGGCCATATGTGCCACATGATTCCAGATGCCAGTTGCCAGATGCCGAATACGCAAATGAGCTGCTTGGCCTGTGATTAGACCGCTGGGAAATTTATTAACCTGTTCCGGTGCGTTGACGCGGCGGTGTCAGGCCACGCTTTTGGGCATGTTTTGGTGTTACGAGCCATGTCATTAGGACCCCGCTTATCAGCCTGATTTATGATCGATGGCCCGTCGTAAGTATGAATATAGCCATTCGCCATGACATCCCCCGGTTGCAGCTGCATTCGTTGGCCAAGGTATCGCCTGGTATCGATGCCATTGGCTTTCCAGCAACTTAATGCCTCACTAATTACGACTGACGTCATGAGCACAATTAGCCGCCATTTTTCCCAGAAAGCCATAAAAACGTATCAATTTCTAGGACAAATTGTAATTGCGCCACAAATCTCAATGCAATTTCGGTGAGTCCCCTGCTGTGCTTTTAACATTGCGTATACGACCCGTGCGCCCAGGACACTTTAAGCCATATTCGGAAGGCGGATGGGTGGTGCTCATTTACTCAATATTTTCCAATTAGCCAGCGATTTTTGCTTTTATTCGTAATTAAACTATTTACAACTGAGCACCGTCTCAGCGGGATTTCCCTGGGTAATGGCTATTTCCCAGCTCCTTTCCCCTCCCCCCTCCGTCTGCGTAATTGCCCGGAATGCATTGGAAGCAGATTGATCGGAAATATGGGCAAAATAAGCTGAGAAGTAAGTAAAATAGTAACAACAATGTATTAGTAAGTATATTAGTAAAATGCCTAGTAAATAATGATACGAGTTTGGTAACTCTAAAACTTAAAACCACTCTTGTTCCACAGTCTTTATATTCTGTCATCTTAAAGGATATCCCATTGAAATCGACAAAGTGCGTCGAATCCGCAAAGAAAGGGGACAAATGTGGCATTAAGACAGGACAAATGTTAAATGTTATGCCTTCCGGCCGGAAAGCGGCGTTGTAAAAAATATATATGTGTGTATTTGCTGGTATTCCGCATAAAATTCCTCGACTTTTGCGCTTTTGAAATGTTACAGCCGCAAAAGCAGGCGGTTTATCGAGTATAAAGCCGGGGTTGCATGTCATTCGAGTTGTCAGCTGGCTCTAAGGATTCCCCACAAAGAAGGGCCGACGGCGAGTGTCCTGCATTTGAGTAATGCGCACCCAGTCAGCTGGCAATTTTCCATTGAAATGAGAAATAGTTGGATGTTATGCCGTGGGTGTCGGTCACAGCGACCTCCTAATGAACCTCAACAGCGCATTCATCATACGCACCGTTGCTTAGCATACAAACTCGCACTACGTGCGGTGTTTGCATCCTTCAGCTGCATTTTTCCTCACCTTACCAGAAACGCGACTTTGGTTTCACCATCTCCGCGAGGAATGTGTCTTGACTTGGCCTGGCTTTTCCGGCAAAGCCGCATGGCCACGGACACTTGTTACATCCTTGGCGCAAAGGACACCCCGCAATACGAGCCACCAAAACCCACCCCCCGTTTGTGGTGAGAAACGGGCACAGAATCCACCACACCACACAGTGTCGTCACCTCTGGCGGCTGTCGTGTGTGTGTGTGGGTGGCTCGTTGATAAGGGCGCGCAGAGCGCTCATATAAGAGGCCGAGCGCCAGCGGATGCGGATTCAAAACTTAACCGACATTTGATCTGTCAACGTGCCACAGGAGCAGCAGCCGATTTAGTCCGCGGTACCTCCGAACACTCGAGTTGCACCGCGTATCCTGTCCTTGCATCGTAGAGTCGATCCTTTGAAAGTTGCTTCGCGGTCTCTGTGCTTTTCGGTCTGTGAGTTTTTCCAGCGGCTTTTGGATTTCGCTGTAAGTTTTGACATAAATGTTATTGTAATTATTGCTTATTCAAGTGAAGGCTTTTATCCGAAAAATTCATTCATTTTATCCCAAAAATTAAAATCTTACAAAGAAAGTGAAACACATGTGTTTGAATTATAAAATTTCCCTTTTTATCTTATAAAAAAAGATTGGTATATGTTTCGATTATTATTATTTAATAAATACACTTAGTTGAAAAACTTCAAGATTCTAGCAAATATTGCTTTTAAATTAAATTTCAAATAAATCCAAGACACGTTCTAAAGTGAACCCTACACTCAATCAGCACTTTCGCCCCAAAAAGTATGCAAAGAAAACCAATGCAATTTGTGTTCGTTTTTGATCTGGAGAAAAACGCTCAAATTGAATTCATTTTCAATCGCTTAGCGAGAAGACAAAACCAAATTTGATTATATAAATTGCCTCGGGCAACAATTGACATATGGCAACAAAGGCAACATCACCCAACTCTCAGCCAAAACGTTTGCAGTCGCAGAAGAAAAATGCTAGAAGACAAAAGACAAGCCTCAATCAAATTGTAATTAAATAAATAACAACACGCCGAGAGCAAAAAATAGCAGAAAAAATGGGATCACACATAGGAATGTATCCACAAAAGCCAAGGACGAGAATATTGAATAAACAAATCGGAGGACAATTGTTGATTGATGTTGGGGCAAGAAAGATGGGGATGATTCGCCCCTCCAGGGTCAGTTTATGTTTACTTGCAGAATTGATACACATGTCGAACTAAGGAACAACACGGAAAAGGGAGCTCGACGACAAGGGTCAGCCACATTGAAAAAAAAAAAAAAGAAAGTAAGAACACAAAACAATGGAGCTGCAGAAAGGATCTGGGAGCCATGAGGCGGTGAAGCTGGCTCTTTATTGCCTAACCGCCATAAATTGGCGCAAAGAAGTTAGCCACTTCATTACCTGAACGTAACTTAATTAGGAGAGCTTAGAGGGTAAAGGTGAAAACATGGGCGTTCTCGCCCCAC